>NC_092497.1:12325687-13071645 GCF_047495875.1 Pithys albifrons albifrons | reverse complement strand
CGCCCAGCACCGCCCCGGCATCGCCCAGCACCGCCCTAGCACCGCCCCAGCACCGCCCCAACACCTCCCCAGGCACCGCCCCGGCATCGCCCCCGGCATCGCCCCGGCACCCGCCCCGGCACCCGCCCAGCACCGCCCCCAGCACCGCCCCAACACCTCCCCAGCACCGCCCCGGCATCGCCCCGGCATCGCCCCGGCACCGCCCCGGCACCGCCCAGCACCGCCCCAACGTCTCCCCAGCACCGCCCCAGCACCGCCCCAGCATCGTCCCAGCACCGCCCCAGCATCGTCCCAGCACCGCCCCAGCACCGCCCCACTCACCCATTTCCCCAGCACCGTCCCAGCATCTCCCAAGTACCGTCCCAGCATCTCCCCAGTACCGCCCCAGCATCTCTCCAACATCGCCCCAGCACCGCCCTGCCCGGCCCCCGGAGCGAGGGAAGGTCCCCGCGCGAGGGTCGGAAGGGTCGAAGAGTCCCACTGCTCAAGGATGGATCTTCCTCTGCCTTCCCGAGCCGGCTCAGCGTGAGGCTGTTCGCTACCTCCGCTTCTTAGCCCGCCGGCTTGGCAACCCGAAGGGGGAGTCTCGCCCGCAACGCTGAAAGCCAGCCGTATCCCGGACAGCCAGCCGCATCCCGGACAGCAGTCGCATCCCGCTCAGCCCAGCTGCATTCCCGGACAGCCAGCCACAGCCCTGAAAGCCACTAGCATCCCGGGACAGCCAGCCGCATCCCGGACAGCCAGCCGCATCCCGGACAGCCAGCCACAGCCCTGAAAGCCACTAGCATCCCGGACAGCCAGCCGCATCCCCGGACAGCACAGCCACAGCCCTGAAAGCCATTAGCATCCCGGACAAGCCAGCCGCATCCCGGACAGCCAGCCACAGCCCTGAAAGCCACTAGCATCCCGGACAGCCAGCCGCATCCCGGACAGCCAGCCACAGCCCTGAAAGCCATTAGCATCCCGGACAGCCAGCCGCATCCCGGACAGCCAGCCGCATCCCGGTCTGCATCCCGGGCGGCCGGCGGGACGGCACAGGTGGCTCTGTGCCTCTGGTCTGCCCCAGTGAGACCCCACTAGAACGCTGAGCCCCGGAAGGGCAGCGATCATCAGAAGGATGGGGCAGTCTGAGAGAGCTGGGGATACCTTGTGGCCCTTCAGTACTCAAGAGCGGCTTGTAAAAAAGAGAGAACGGGACTGTTTACAAGGTATGTAGTAATGGAATAAGGCGGAACGGTTTTACAGAAGAGGTTGATTAGATGTTAGGAAGAAATTCTTTACTTTGGGGATGGGGAGGCACTGCATAGCTTACCCAGAGGAGTTGTGGGTGCCCCATCCCTGAAAGGCATTCAAGGACAGGTTGGATGGGGGTTTGAGAAACCTGGTCTAGTTGAAATGCCTCTGCCCATGGCAGGAGAGTTGACTTTAGGGTCACTTCCAACCAAAACCATTCTGTGATCCTAAAAAGAGTGGGGGGTGTGGGAGTGAGCAATTAGTTACTTGCCAGCTGGGACTAAACCACAACAAAGTGAAATACAAGTTGTGTGAGCAGACAGGCACTTTGTTCCATCACCTCCAAGAAATGTGCTTGAATCCCTTAGAACAGCTGTTCTTCCAAACTGTCTCTTGCTTCTGCCTTCCATTACCTTTCCTTAATCACAGTCTTGACTGGGAATTTGTAACACTGACACAGAAGGAAAACAGTCCCATAAAAGTAAGGATACAGTTGTTGATCATATTGACAATGAGAAATGGTTCACATTAATGCTATTTACTTCCCTGTAATTGTCACCATTTATTTCATCTACTGCATTAGCACATCCCTCTCCGCTGATCTGTTTTCCACATCTCCCTAATCTAAACTGGGAAAACAGAGCCTACCCTTTCTCCATCTGAGAGCAGAGCAAGTGTTATGAAAACAAAAGGTAACGTCTACGTTGCAATTACTCGCTGTCATCTGAAAACTGTCAGAGGTAACTTGTGATATACTTTGAAATACTCTCTTTGATAAAGTTGTAATGTTGTTAGAGGCATCCTTGTTCTGTTAACTAGAAAGAAAAAAAGAAGTGTTGAACCTTAAGTCTGTGACTTGTGCCTGTTTTCAACTCTTCTGTTATTTCTCCATATCTGAGAACAGAAATCTACTTAATGGACTACAGGATATTGCTTAACACAACATACATTCATGAAAACATTGAAATTTAATTAAATACATGAGTTAAGACTTTGGACGTCGTTTGTGTGAAGAGAACTGCAGTAACAGGACCAACATAAATGTTTCCTTATTATGAAACATAGCTGTTAGCAGAAAATACCTTATAATATGTAAAGATAGAATATTTCATATGGACATATCTAAATCTTTTTCCCAGGACACACAGGATTTTCTCTGTTTAAATACTTTGTAAGGTGATTTTAACACTGACAAAGGAGAAAAGCTAATACTAATATTTCACCTTTATTTTTAAAGGTAAAAAGCAGATGTATTTGAATTTATATATTACTTCACTGAATGCATTCTTTGGCTTAAAATCATCAGATTGTAACTAGTAGAAAGAAATGTACTTTAAGCAAAATTTTAGAGTAATCAGATCTGCTAGTAAAGGCATTGTAGAGCAATTCACTTAGCATGTGAGGAGCAGAGTGATTTTCCAGCACTTTTCATTCCCCTTGTCTGGACACAAGGCCCTTTGCTGGGGGTCCCATGTCCTCTGGAAGGATGGGGAGAGCAGAATGGAGCAGTGGAAGCATGCTGAGCCCATAACCCTGAGGTCAAGAGAGTAAAACCACCCACTCCTAATGGATTTTTTGTCTTCCATAAAGCACAAGACCGAGCACTCCCAAAAGCAATTGGGCAAGGAAGGCAAGGTATCACCATGGCAGAGCAGGGAATTGCTGGTGGGACTAAAGGGAAAGAAGCAAATGCACAGTGAAAGGGAGGATAGGTGAGATGGGGAGAGTACAGAGATGTCTGGTTGTGTAGGGATGAGGCGAGGAAGGCCAAGGAGAAGCTGGAACTGAACCTGGCAAGTGACATAAATGGTAACAGGAGGATCTTCTACAGGTTATGTGTACCAGAAAAGTAAGGTCAAAGGTGGTGTACTCTCCAATAAAAAATGTTGGAAAACTGGCAAAAATAGGTAATGAGGTTGAGGTACTCAACATTTTTGCCTCACTCTTCAATGGAAACTTCCCACGCTCCTCAAATGGATGGACAGCAGGATGGGGACTGGGGGAGCAAAGTCCCTCCCACTGTAAGAAATTAGGTTCATGACCATCTGAGGAATCTGTATGTGCCTAAGTCTATGGGACCCCATGAAATGCATCCAAGTCCTGAGGAAACTGGCTGTAGTTCCCAAACCACTCTTCATATTTGAAAAGTCAGGGCAGTCAAAAAAAAGGAAAAGGGAAACATTGAACCCGTTTTTAAAAAAGGCAGAAAGGATGATTCTGGAAACTACTGACCTGTCAGCCTCCCCTCTGCATCTGAGAAGCTGATGCAACAGATCCTCCTGGGAGCTGTGCTAAGGCACAGGGAGGACAGGGAGGTGATTCAGGACAGCCAGCACAGCTTCACCAAGGGCAAGTCGTGCCTGAGCAAGCCAGTGGCCTTCTATGATGGGGTGACTGCATCAGTGGACACGGGAAGGGCTACAGGTTCATCTGTACTTCTGTAAAGCCTTTCACACAGACCCTCACAACATCCTTCTCTCGAAATTAGCCAGAGATGGATTTGATGGGTGGGGTGTTAGACGGATAAGAAAGTCGTTGGATGTTGCACCCAGAGGGTAGTGGTCAATGTCTCAGAGTCCCAATGGACATCAGTGACAAGTGGTGCCCCTCAGGGGTCTGTGTTGGGACTAGTGTTAATACTTCAATGATGACAAGGACAAAAGGACTGAGTGCATCCTCAGCAAAGCTGAGGAGAGTGGTGCAGTTGACATACCTGAAGGATGAGATGCCACCCAGAGGGACCTGAACTACCTCATGAACTGGGCCATAAGAATCTTGTGCAGTTCACAAGACCAGGTGCAAGGTGCTGCGCCTCGGTTGGGGTACCCCTGGTACCAACACAGGCTGGGGATGAACAGATTGAGAGCAGGATTTGGGGGTGCTGGTGGGTGAGAGGCTGGACATGACCTGGCCATGAAAGCCAAACGTGTCCTGGGCTGCATCAAAAGGAGCATAGTCAGAAGGTCAAGTGAGGGGATTTCAGGAAGATACACAATTTGGTGTTTGTGTGCATGTAATGAAAGTAGACAGAAGGCACTTTTTGACTTCTTTATTTAACAGATACAACACATCATTATAATGAAATAGGGAAAATAATTTGATGGGCTTTTAATACTGTTCTTTCACTATCAATACAAATTAGACTGCCAATATCTGCAACTTCATCCCAAACACTCTGTTTAAAGAGACAGGCTGTATTTGAAGTGATAGTTATGAAATGATTATCTTTGTTATTGCAGTTATGACTGCATCATTACTCCTTGGTATGATCACATTTACAACCTGACTCATCTACATGCCCTTTTATCATCATTTTGTCTCCTGCAGTTGTCATTTCTTGTTCTGATAATTCTAGAACAGCTATCGAGTAGATTTTGCATCCAGATTTTCCCTATTACTTCAAGTAAAAAAAGAAAATGTTTTCCAAATATTTTTTATCCCCAAGGCAAAGATCACAAAATGTATTTTCAACAGTATAAAAAAAGCTTTCTTTTGCTAAAAAACTGGTAATAGTAAAAGCAACTCTCATTTGTTACATTTACATTCTACACTTTGTAGATACCTTTAGAATAGCATGAATACAGGCCACGTAAGTAATAACTGCAGCAGGAGAAACAACTTTCTCATGATTTTTTTTCAGAGATTCAGTTCAGACATCTGAATTTTTATTTCAGTGCTTCTATTACTTGCACTGACATTTCTGGTCTTGCATTAGTCACTCAGTGAAGCCGTTCTAGCTTAGCCTGTAGAGATTTGAAATTCCCAATAGTTGTTTGCACCGTTAGTGTTGGGCTCATAGACTGAAGTTCAACCAGGTAGCAGCTGACAGCATCCAGGCAAACATTTGTGAATCGCCGCCTGTAAAGAAAACACAGAGTAATAACCAGCTCCTTTTTGTTCCTGTATACTAGAATTCATCTGAAATAGGAAGTGAGCATTCTTTGAGTTTTAATAGAATAACATGTCAGCAAGGTATCTGTTGGCTACTTTTAGGTTTTTAACTATTTATTAGACAAAGCGATTTTTGAAATCTAATGCTTATGATTAAGGCATAATGGGAAAATAAATGAACCCTTACTATTTATCTGATAGTAAATATAAACTATAAAACACAATACAGTTAATATCAATGTGAAATACTTTAATATTTAGATACTACTTTAGACATGAATACAGTTAATGTGTAAGTTATTTAGCTAGCAGTTAAAATAAATTAAATAAAATCACTATTTAGGTATTCATATCTAAGTAGATATCAAAAGTAGACAACATTCCCTATCACAGTATTTAAATCAGCCACCCATAAAAGACCGATAAAGGTCTATCAAAGATAGAGGCAAACTGTATGTGAAGAAGGGACATTTGCACGTGTATTTTCAAAAGAATCAGAAACATTTACATTTAGAAGAGTTATCAAGACTTTGCCTAGTTCTGCGTATTATTTTTGAGACAAGACAGCTCAGACTGAAGTTGACATAGTTTATTCAAAGGAAAATTGTCAAAGCCAGAGATGATATGCAGGCAACTTATTCAAGTACTTAGCTATTTCTTCCACTGGAAACATTTTCTAGTATTACACCCACATTTTTGCATGGTGTGAACTAAGCTCAATTTTAGTCTTGGACACTGATTCATCATCAATGTCTTAAAAACAATCTGGGAAGTTCTATCCCAATGTTAAGCCTTCTGTCTTCCACGTTTACTCAGAGCTTCTAGAATTTCAACATGAAAAAGTTCACTGTGTCATTCAAAAAATGCCTGATTCTCATTTTGCCCCCACTTTTCCCACATTGCCTCAAATTTTTCCATACTACTCCTTGAGGTATGTTGCCAAAAGTTACAAAATAATACTCTCGATTCCTCATGGATCTTCAGTGAAGAAAATTACCTTTGTTGTAGCAGTTTGTATGGAGAACCCTACATGTTTCCATCAAATGGTTTTGAATAAAGGGTGTCAGTAATCACTGCTAGGAATGAAATACTAAATTCACCCAAAATAAAAGAAGAAAAGATTTGGGGATTGCTGAAATGCAGTATTTTAGGGTATTTCATATATTTCAGTTTCTATTAGGATACAGTTGCCCTTCTTACCTCATAGCTACTCTGCTTGGATCCTGTACATATCCTGATAGTAATACATGAATACATTCTAAGAGGTGTAACGGCTTTTTCATTCTGTTCCAATACAGGTCCTTAGAAAACAAAATCAAAATATTAAGGACAAAAATACAATGAAGGTAAGGAAAAAAATCCTGTCTGGTGTGTACACAAATTGCCAGCTATGGTCATTATTTATTCATAGTATAAAAAATGTAAGGTAAATAGGAATTCTATCTTAATCTACATTAAATCTGTATTTTTACTTAAGTTCTAAAACATACAGGAATTTAGCTTAGGTTTCCGTTACCAAGCAGTCTGTAAAGTAACAGATTATAGGAAGTTCTGAACTCCTAGGAGTCTGGGTCAAAAGAAGCAAATCAATTCTCTCTGTTTACTGCATCAAAGGTTCAGACAAGATGCAGTAATACAACAAAATTTAATTGTTATTAGGAAACAAACAAAATTAATATATTCAATAGGTGCTCTTCCTTCTGCAACATAAGAATTCTTATTCTATTTCATCCTAAATCAGCTCTAGGTGAAGTAAAAGAACTAACAAATTTCCTTATGCTCTAGGATTGAAATGAGTAAAACCAGCGGGGGGAAAACACAGATTTTAAGAGTCTTTGAGCAAAGAAAGCAAAACTATGAACATGGTATTTTAGTATATCCCACCTTACATTGCTTTATGTTTCCCACTAAAGACAGACCTTGTTAGGAGTTGAAAGCAGAAATTTTATTCTGTGCTGTTCTCCTTACCCGTGCTTTAAACAGCTGGTCATACACTTCAAGCAGCCTTGGCAATGGCACTCCAATTTCTTGCATAGTGTATGTAACAAAACCTACATCCCAGTTCAAAGTGCAGACCTGTTGTTCTAGAAACTGCACTAAAAAGTCTGGAGAACAAAAATAAGGAAATATTTAGATTCCAAGTTGTTAGTGGGAGTCTAGCAAAGAAAGGCATTTAAAAGTCATTTAGTCAAGGTTAATTTTTCTTTCTTCCACACAATTGGTGCCGTTCTCCTGTGAAGCACACGGAATGAGTTCCCCAGTCTACACTGAGCGAAGGCCAGACAAAACGTAACTACCTCCAAAGATGGTATTAGACTGTCAGCAAGGCATGGCAGGGATTACTAAGTATTTTGTTATAGTTTTGCCATGCAACTATGCTGTCAAGAAAAAGTCATGAATTTTTTTTTGTTTCAGCACAAAACACATAGAGTCATTACATTTGCTAGAATAGCCAGCAGCACTGCTGGAGCTTTTATCATGTTTACGGATCACTAAAAATTAACAATATATTTCAACACTAAATGTTCATACTGAATGTTGTTGCACAATAGTTTAGTATTATAAAAGAAGATTTAGTGCTGAACAACAGATTTTCTAGGTTTTTATATAATACTAAGTTGTCAAAACATGAGCATCTCAAAAGCAGAAAGAAACCCCAAAAAGGATCCAGAAATCTCCTGAATTCTGTTTTCAGAATCTGCTCCTTCAGACAGCAGCTGATGGTTCCAGAGACAACAGATAAATGTGGTTGCCTGAAATCTTATTATATATAAAAATACACATTTTTACTTTGTACTTTGATAGAAACAAACTTTGCTGCTTTCTAAAACGGGATCTGCACGGCCATCCAAAAGCAAGTGCTGCTGCAATCTAAACTTCATTCACTTCCTGTTTCTTTTAGGATTAAAAAAAAAAGAGGCATTTCTTGGTTTAAAACTTTGTTAAGAGGCTACCAAGAAGGCTGAGACCCACTCATGTCACATATACTTATTTAGCATGCAGGCTAAACAACTTGCCTAAAGGGAAGTAACGAGGTGTGCCAGCATATATCTTTCCAAGCAATGCCAATTTCAAACACAGTGCTTGCATTCTGTCAGCGGCGTTCAGAGATACACTGTCGTTCAATTCTGAAAGCGAAAAGAAAACATTCAGAGAGAACCTCGGAAAAAAAGTTCCACATTTCTACTAAACAACACTGAGGTATTTAAATTTACATAAATAATGCAGCAAAATCAATTATCAATGCAAAATCAGCACATAGAAGTAAAACCACAACTTTTTCTGGTGTTCATGCACGTGCATTCACAGACTTTCATGTTTCCTTGAATTTCCATGCCAATCTACTTAAACACAGCCAAACAAAAACACATCCCAAAACGAACCCACTACCACACAGCTTTTCCCTCAAATCCCTATCAGTGTTGTTTGCACAACGACAAACACAAGCCCAAAATATCCAAGGGGGGGAAAAAACCCAAGAAGAGAGAGTGAATTACGAACTCATGGCAAAGGATCGTCACAGCTGAGTGGCTGAGCTTGCACAGTTGTGCCTACTACTGTTTCTGTAAAAATGGACAGAACCCTGCCAGTTCCACTCCTGTCAACATTATAAATGCAGAATTTTTTGAAGATTCTTTAGTTTTTATAATGAGACATTTACTTACATTGTAACATTTAATTTACATTTAACATTTTTATTATAATTTCCTAATGGTGGAATCTTCAGACAGAATTTCAGGGGTATTCTGAAGTCAGATGTAATGGCATCGTGGGATGAAATAATTTTTTAATGTTATCTGGAATGTGATTATTCAAGACATATGTGCAATATGCTCGAATGTATATGTAAAATATCACTTTTCTGTCCTTTAGGCACACAAACCAGAAGTAATAAAATGAACTAATTGTTAACTACACTTAAGAAATATATTACAGAATAGCCCAGAAAAGATGCATCTCACTTGGACAGCACAACAGTAGCAGCACACTCGCTCTTGAAAGCCAGAACTGGATCATTTTCCTAAAGTTCTAGCTTGTACCAGTTTTAAGACCTACCTTTTTCAATGATTTCTCGCCAGAGAGTTTGCACCAAGATAGGATCAGAATGACCTGCACAGTGTATGATTGCAAGCTTGCACTCCGAGAGCTTGAAAGGGTCAGCAAATTCTCCATATAGCTGGAAGGAAAATTACCAGGCTTTACACTTAATGGAAGCTAATTTTAAAGGAAATTCTGTAAGTCAGTTATGCTTTGATTTGTGAGGTAGACCTTAGACTAGTAAAGATGCAACTTAAGTAACTGTTGTCAATGACTAAAGTTTTTTTTTGCTGTGTTTAGTCTCACTTCTTAAATATAATCCCAAATTTTATATGAACTTAAAGTTAAAACTGTTAATTTTTCAACAATTTAACAAAAAAAATAAGAAATCTAAGAGACTTCATAAAGGAGACAAAGTTGTAAAAGAAATGAAAGCCCTGAAGACTGAAAGACTGTCAAAGCACAGAAAATGACAGTGTGAGGTAACAGACATGTTGAGACCAGAAATGCCAAACTATCTACTTCTTTTGCTAGTCAGCATAGGATCATTCTTTAAAAAACCTTTTTCCCTCCAAAATGTGATAAACTGAACTTTAACACAGGGAAACTTCAATCACCTTGGTTATATCCAAATTAAGTTGCATCTGATCCTATCTTGGTGCAAACTCTCTGGCGAGAAATCATTGAAAAAGGTAGGTCTTAAAACTGGTACAAGCTAGAACTTTAGGAAAATGATCCAGTTCTGGCTTTCAAGAGCGAGTGTGCTGCTACTGTTGTGCTGTCCAAGTGAGATGCATCTTTTCTGGGCTATTCTGTAATATATTTCTTAAGTGTAGTTAACAATTAGTTCATTTTATTACTTCTGGTTTGTGTGCCTAAAGGACAGAAAAGTGATATTTTACATATACATTCGAGCATATTGCACATATGTCTTGAATAATCACATTCCAGATAACATTAAAAAATTATTTCATCCCACGATGCCATTACATCTGACTTCAGAATACCCCTGAAATTCTGTCTGAAGATTCCACCATTAGGAAATTATAATAAAAATGTTAAATGTAAATTAAATGTTACAATGTAAGTAAATGTCTCATTATAAAAACTAAAGAATCTTCAAAAAATTCTGCATTTATAATGTTGACAGGAGTGGAACTGGCAGGGTTCTGTCCATTTTTACAGAAACAGTAGTAGGCACAACTGTGCAAGCTCAGCCACTCAGCTGTGACGATCCTTTGCCATGAGTTCGTAATTCACTCTCTCTTCTTGGGTTTTTTCCCCCCCTTGGATATTTTGGGCTTGTGTTTGTCGTTGTGCAAACAACACTGATAGGGATTTGAGGGAAAAGCTGTGTGGTAGTGGGTTCGTTTTGGGATGTGTTTTTGTTTGGCTGTGTTTAAGTAGATTGGCATGGAAATTCAAGGAAACATGAAAGTCTGTGAATGCACGTGCATGAACACCAGAAAAAGTTGTGGTTTTACTTCTATGTGCTGATTTTGCATTGATAATTGATTTTGCTGCATTATTTATGTAAATTTAAATACCTCAGTGTTGTTTAGTAGAAATGTGGAACTTTTTTTCCGAGGTTCTCTCTGAATGTTTTCTTTTCGCTTTCAGAATTGAACGACAGTGTATCTCTGAACGCCGCTGACAGAATGCAAGCACTGTGTTTGAAATTGGCATTGCTTGGAAAGATATATGCTGGCACACCTCGTTACTTCCCTTTAGGCAAGTTGTTTAGCCTGCATGCTAAATAAGTATATGTGACATGAGTGGGTCTCAGCCTTCTTGGTAGCCTCTTAACAAAGTTTTAAACCAAGAAATGCCTCTTTTTTTTTTAATCCTAAAAGAAACAGGAAGTGAATGAAGTTTAGATTGCAGCAGCACTTGCTTTTGGATGGCCGTGCAGATCCCGTTTTAGAAAGCAGCAAAGTTTGTTTCTATCAAAGTACAAAGTAAAAATGTGTATTTTTATATATAATAAGATTTCAGGCAACCACATTTATCTGTTGTCTCTGGAACCATCAGCTGCTGTCTGAAGGAGCAGATTCTGAAAACAGAATTCAGGAGATTTCTGGATCCTTTTTGGGGTTTCTTTCTGCTTTTGAGATGCTCATGTTTTGACAACTTAGTATTATATAAAAACCTAGAAAATCTGTTGTTCAGCACTAAATCTTCTTTTATAATACTAAACTATTGTGCAACAACATTCAGTATGAACATTTAGTGTTGAAATATATTGTTAATTTTTAGTGATCCGTAAACATGATAAAAGCTCCAGCAGTGCTGCTGGCTATTCTAGCAAATGTAATGACTCTATGTGTTTTGTGCTGAAACAAAAAAAAATTCATGACTTTTTCTTGACAGCATAGTTGCATGGCAAAACTATAACAAAATACTTAGTAATCCCTGCCATGCCTTGCTGACAGTCTAATACCATCTTTGGAGGTAGTTACGTTTTGTCTGGCCTTCGCTCAGTGTAGACTGGGGAACTCATTCCGTGTGCTTCACAGGAGAACGGCACCAATTGTGTGGAAGAAAGAAAAATTAACCTTGACTAAATGACTTTTAAATGCCTTTCTTTGCTAGACTCCCACTAACAACTTGGAATCTAAATATTTCCTTATTTTTGTTCTCCAGACTTTTTAGTGCAGTTTCTAGAACAACAGGTCTGCACTTTGAACTGGGATGTAGGTTTTGTTACATACACTATGCAAGAAATTGGAGTGCCATTGCCAAGGCTGCTTGAAGTGTATGACCAGCTGTTTAAAGCACGGGTAAGGAGAACAGCACAGAATAAAATTTCTGCTTTCAACTCCTAACAAGGTCTGTCTTTAGTGGGAAACATAAAGCAATGTAAGGTGGGATATACTAAAATACCATGTTCATAGTTTTGCTTTCTTTGCTCAAAGACTCTTAAAATCTGTGTTTTCCCCCCGCTGGTTTTACTCATTTCAATCCTAGAGCATAAGGAAATTTGTTAGTTCTTTTACTTCACCTAGAGCTGATTTAGGATGAAATAGAATAAGAATTCTTATGTTGCAGAAGGAAGAGCACCTATTGAATATATTAATTTTGTTTGTTTCCTAATAACAATTAAATTTTGTTGTATTACTGCATCTTGTCTGAACCTTTGATGCAGTAAACAGAGAGAATTGATTTGCTTCTTTTGACCCAGACTCCTAGGAGTTCAGAACTTCCTATAATCTGTTACTTTACAGACTGCTTGGTAACGGAAACCTAAGCTAAATTCCTGTATGTTTTAGAACTTAAGTAAAAATACAGATTTAATGTAGATTAAGATAGAATTCCTATTTACCTTACATTTTTTATACTATGAATAAATAATGACCATAGCTGGCAATTTGTGTACACACCAGACAGGATTTTTTTCCTTACCTTCATTGTATTTTTGTCCTTAATATTTTGATTTTGTTTTCTAAGGACCTGTATTGGAACAGAATGAAAAAGCCGTTACACCTCTTAGAATGTATTCATGTATTACTATCAGGATATGTACAGGATCCAAGCAGAGTAGCTATGAGGTAAGAAGGGCAACTGTATCCTAATAGAAACTGAAATATATGAAATACCCTAAAATACTGCATTTCAGCAATCCCCAAATCTTTTCTTCTTTTATTTTGGGTGAATTTAGTATTTCATTCCTAGCAGTGATTACTGACACCCTTTATTCAAAACCATTTGATGGAAACATGTAGGGTTCTCCATACAAACTGCTACAACAAAGGTAATTTTCTTCACTGAAGATCCATGAGGAATCGAGAGTATTATTTTGTAACTTTTGGCAACATACCTCAAGGAGTAGTATGGAAAAATTTGAGGCAATGTGGGAAAAGTGGGGGCAAAATGAGAATCAGGCATTTTTTGAATGACACAGTGAACTTTTTCATGTTGAAATTCTAGAAGCTCTGAGTAAACGTGGAAGACAGAAGGCTTAACATTGGGATAGAACTTCCCAGATTGTTTTTAAGACATTGATGATGAATCAGTGTCCAAGACTAAAATTGAGCTTAGTTCACACCATGCAAAAATGTGGGTGTAATACTAGAAAATGTTTCCAGTGGAAGAAATAGCTAAGTACTTGAATAAGTTGCCTGCATATCATCTCTGGCTTTGACAATTTTCCTTTGAATAAACTATGTCAACTTCAGTCTGAGCTGTCTTGTCTCAAAAATAATACGCAGAACTAGGCAAAGTCTTGATAACTCTTCTAAATGTAAATGTTTCTGATTCTTTTGAAAATACACGTGCAAATGTCCCTTCTTCACATACAGTTTGCCTCTATCTTTGATAGACCTTTATCGGTCTTTTATGGGTGGCTGATTTAAATACTGTGATAGGGAATGTTGTCTACTTTTGATATCTACTTAGATATGAATACCTAAATAGTGATTTTATTTAATTTATTTTAACTGCTAGCTAAATAACTTACACATTAACTGTATTCATGTCTAAAGTAGTATCTAAATATTAAAGTATTTCACATTGATATTAACTGTATTGTGTTTTATAGTTTATATTTACTATCAGATAAATAGTAAGGGTTCATTTATTTTCCCATTATGCCTTAATCATAAGCATTAGATTTCAAAAATCGCTTTGTCTAATAAATAGTTAAAAACCTAAAAGTAGCCAACAGATACCTTGCTGACATGTTATTCTATTAAAACTCAAAGAATGCTCACTTCCTATTTCAGATGAATTCTAGTATACAGGAACAAAAAGGAGCTGGTTATTACTCTGTGTTTTCTTTACAGGCGGCGATTCACAAATGTTTGCCTGGATGCTGTCAGCTGCTACCTGGTTGAACTTCAGTCTATGAGCCCAACACTAACGGTGCAAACAACTATTGGGAATTTCAAATCTCTACAGGCTAAGCTAGAACGGCTTCACTGAGTGACTAATGCAAGACCAGAAATGTCAGTGCAAGTAATAGAAGCACTGAAATAAAAATTCAGATGTCTGAACTGAATCTCTGAAAAAAAATCATGAGAAAGTTGTTTCTCCTGCTGCAGTTATTACTTACGTGGCCTGTATTCATGCTATTCTAAAGGTATCTACAAAGTGTAGAATGTAAATGTAACAAATGAGAGTTGCTTTTACTATTACCAGTTTTTTAGCAAAAGAAAGCTTTTTTTATACTGTTGAAAATACATTTTGTGATCTTTGCCTTGGGGATAAAAAATATTTGGAAAACATTTTCTTTTTTTACTTGAAGTAATAGGGAAAATCTGGATGCAAAATCTACTCGATAGCTGTTCTAGAATTATCAGAACAAGAAATGACAACTGCAGGAGACAAAATGATGATAAAAGGGCATGTAGATGAGTCAGGTTGTAAATGTGATCATACCAAGGAGTAATGATGCAGTCATAACTGCAATAACAAAGATAATCATTTCATAACTATCACTTCAAATACAGCCTGTCTCTTTAAACAGAGTGTTTGGGATGAAGTTGCAGATATTGGCAGTCTAATTTGTATTGATAGTGAAAGAACAGTATTAAAAGCCCATCAAATTATTTTCCCTATTTCATTATAATGATGTGTTGTATCTGTTAAATAAAGAAGTCAAAAAGTGCCTTCTGTCTACTTTCATTACATGCACACAAACACCAAATTGTGTATCTTCCTGAAATCCCCTCACTTGACCTTCTGACTATGCTCCTTTTGATGCAGCCCAGGACACGTTTGGCTTTCATGGCCAGGTCATGTCCAGCCTCTCACCCACCAGCACCCCCAAATCCTGCTCTCAATCTGTTCATCCCCAGCCTGTGTTGGTACCAGGGGTACCCCAACCGAGGCGCAGCACCTTGCACCTGGTCTTGTGAACTGCACAAGATTCTTATGGCCCAGTTCATGAGGTAGTTCAGGTCCCTCTGGGTGGCATCTCATCCTTCAGGTATGTCAACTGCACCACTCTCCTCAGCTTTGCTGAGGATGCACTCAGTCCTTTTGTCCTTGTCATCATTGAAGTATTAACACTAGTCCCAACACAGACCCCTGAGGGGCACCACTTGTCACTGATGTCCATTGGGACTCTGAGACATTGACCACTACCCTCTGGGTGCAACATCCAACGACTTTCTTATCCGTCTAACACCCCACCCATCAAATCCATCTCTGGCTAATTTCGAGAGAAGGATGTTGTGAGGGTCTGTGTGAAAGGCTTTACAGAAGTACAGATGAACCTGTAGCCCTTCCCGTGTCCACTGATGCAGTCACCCCATCATAGAAGGCCACTGGCTTGCTCAGGCACGACTTGCCCTTGGTGAAGCTGTGCTGGCTGTCCTGAATCACCTCCCTGTCCTCCCTGTGCCTTAGCACAGCTCCCAGGAGGATCTGTTGCATCAGCTTCTCAGATGCAGAGGGGAGGCTGACAGGTCAGTAGTTTCCAGAATCATCCTTTCTGCCTTTTTTAAAAACGGGTTCAATGTTTCCCTTTTCCTTTTTTTTGACTGCCCTGACTTTTCAAATATGAAGAGTGGTTTGGGAACTACAGCCAGTTTCCTCAGGACTTGGATGCATTTCATGGGGTCCCATAGACTTAGGCACATACAGATTCCTCAGATGGTCATGAACCTAATTTCTTACAGTGGGAGGGACTTTGCTCCCCCAGTCCCCATCCTGCTGTCCATCCATTTGAGGAGCGTGGGAAGTTTCCATTGAAGAGTGAGGCAAAAATGTTGAGTACCTCAACCTCATTACCTATTTTTGCCAGTTTTCCAACATTTTTTATTGGAGAGTACACCACCTTTGACCTTACTTTTCTGGTACACATAACCTGTAGAAGATCCTCCTGTTACCATTTATGTCACTTGCCAGGTTCAGTTCCAGCTTCTCCTTGGCCTTCCTCGCCTCATCCCTACACAACCAGACATCTCTGTACTCTCCCCATCTCACCTATCCTCCCTTTCACTGTGCATTTGCTTCTTTCCCTTTAGTCCCACCAGCAATTCCCTGCTCTGCCATGGTGATACCTTGCCTTCCTTGCCCAATTGCTTTTGGGAGTGCTCGGTCTTGTGCTTTATGGAAGACAAAAAATCCATTAGGAGTGGGTGGTTTTACTCTCTTGACCTCAGGGTTATGGGCTCAGCATGCTTCCACTGCTCCATTCTGCTCTCCCCATCCTTCCAGAGGACATGGGACCCCCAGCAAAGGGCCTTGTGTCCAGACAAGGGGAATGAAAAGTGCTGGAAAATCACTCTGCTCCTCACATGCTAAGTGAATTGCTCTACAATGCCTTTACTAGCAGATCTGATTACTCTAAAATTTTGCTTAAAGTACATTTCTTTCTACTAGTTACAATCTGATGATTTTAAGCCAAAGAATGCATTCAGTGAAGTAATATATAAATTCAAATACATCTGCTTTTTACCTTTAAAAATAAAGGTGAAATATTAGTATTAGCTTTTCTCCTTTGTCAGTGTTAAAATCACCTTACAAAGTATTTAAACAGAGAAAATCCTGTGTGTCCTGGGAAAAAGATTTAGATATGTCCATATGAAATATTCTATCTTTACATATTATAAGGTATTTTCTGCTAACAGCTATGTTTCATAATAAGGAAACATTTATGTTGGTCCTGTTACTGCAGTTCTCTTCACACAAACGACGTCCAAAGTCTTAACTCATGTATTTAATTAAATTTCAATGTTTTCATGAATGTATGTTGTGTTAAGCAATATCCTGTAGTCCATTAAGTAGATTTCTGTTCTCAGATATGGAGAAATAACAGAAGAGTTGAAAACAGGCACAAGTCACAGACTTAAGGTTCAACACTTCTTTTTTTCTTTCTAGTTAACAGAACAAGGATGCCTCTAACAACATTACAACTTTATCAAAGAGAGTATTTCAAAGTATATCACAAGTTACCTCTGACAGTTTTCAGATGACAGCGAGTAATTGCAACGTAGACGTTACCTTTTGTTTTCATAACACTTGCTCTGCTCTCAGATGGAGAAAGGGTAGGCTCTGTTTTCCCAGTTTAGATTAGGAGATGTGGAAAACAGATCAGCGGAGAGGGATGTGCTAATGCAGTAGATGAAATAAATGGTGACAATTACAGGGAAGTAAATAGCATTAATGTGAACCATTTCTCATTGTCAATATGATCAACAACTGTATCCTTACTTTTATGGGACTGTTTTCCTTCTGTGTCAGTGTTACAAATTCCCAGTCAAGACTGTGATTAAGGAAAGGTAATGGAAGGCAGAAGCAAGAGACAGTTTGGAAGAACAGCTGTTCTAAGGGATTCAAGCACATTTCTTGGAGGTGATGGAACAAAGTGCCTGTCTGCTCACACAACTTGTATTTCACTTTGTTGTGGTTTAGTCCCAGCTGGCAAGTAACTATTGCTCACTCCCACACCCCCCACTCTTTTTAGGATCACAGAATGGTTTTGGTTGGAAGTGACCCTAAAGTCAACTCTCCTGCCATGGGCAGAGGCATTTCAACTAGACCAGGTTTCTCAAACCCCATCCAACCTGTCCTTGAATGCTTTCAGGGATGGGGCACCCACAACTCCTCTGGGTAAGCTATGCAGTGCCTCCCCATCCCCAAAGTAAAGAATTTCTTCCTAACATCTAATCAACCTCTTCTGTAAAACCGTTCCGCCTTATTCCATTACTACATACCTTGTAAACAGTCCCGTTCTCTCTTTTTTACAAGCCGCTCTTGAGTACTGAAGGGCCACAAGGTATCCCCAGCTCTCTCAGACTGCCCCATCCTTCTGATGATCGCTGCCCTTCCGGGGCTCAGCGTTCTAGTGGGGTCTCACTGGGGCAGACCAGAGGCACAGAGCCACCTGTGCCGTCCCGCCGGCCGCCCGGGATGCAGACCGGGATGCGGCTGGCTGTCCGGGATGCGGCTGGCTGTCCGGGATGCTAATGGCTTTCAGGGCTGTGGCTGGCTGTCCGGGATGCGGCTGGCTGTCCGGGATGCTAGTGGCTTTCAGGGCTGTGGCTGGCTGTCCGGGATGCGGCTGGCTGTCCGGGATGCTAATGGCTTTCAGGGCTGTGGCTGGCTGTCCGGGATGCGGCTGGCTGTCCGGGATGCTAGTGGCTTTCAGGGCTGTGGCTGGCTGTCCGGGATGCGGCTGGCTGTCCGGGATGCGGCTGGCTGTCCGGGATGCTAGTGGCTTTCAGGGCTGTGGCTGGCTGTCCGGGATGCAGCTGGCTGAGCGGGATGCGACTGGCTGTCCGGGATGCGGCTGGCTGTCCGGGATACGGCTGGCTTTCAGCGTTGCGGGCGAGACTCCCCCTCGGGTTGCCAAGCCGGCGGGCTAAGAAGCGGAGGTAGCGAACAGCCTCACGCTGAGCCGGGCTCGGGAAGGCAGAGGAAGATCCATCCTTGAGCAGTGGGACTCTTCGACCCTTCCGACCCTCGCGCGGGGACCTTCCCTCGCTCCGGGGGCCGGGCAGGGCGGTGCTGGGGCGATGTTGGAGAGATGCTGGGGCGGTACTGGGGAGATGCTGGGACGGTACTTGGGAGATGCTGGGACGGTGCTGGGGAAATGGGTGAGTGGGGCGGTGCTGGGGCGGTGCTGGGACGATGCTGGGGCGGTGCTGGGACGATGCTGGGGCGGTGCTGGGGCGGTGCTGGGGAGACGTTGGGGCGGTGCTGGGCGGTGCCGGGGCGGTGCCGGGGCGATGCCGGGGCGATGCCGGGGCGGTGCTGGGGAGGTGTTGGGGCGGTGCTGGGGGCGGTGCTGGGCGGTGCCGGGGCGGTGCCGGGGCGATGCCGGGGCGATGCCGGGGCGGTGCTGGGGAGGTGTTGGGGCGGTGCTGGGGGCGGTGCTAGGGCGGTGCTGGGCGATGCCGGGGCGGTGCTGGGCGATGTGGGGGCTGTGCTGGGCGGTGCCGGGGCGGTGCCGGGGAGATGTTGGGGCGGTGCCGGGACGGGGCTGCGGCTGCGCCCTGCTCTGGCCCAGCCCTGGTCCGGCCCCGGCGGCTGCGGCAGCGCGGGAGGTTGGTGGGACTGGCGTTGGGGCCGGCACTGGGGCTCGGCTGGGGCTCAGCTGGGGCTGGCGAGACCGGGTCGGGGTCCCGCATCACCGAGACCCGGATTGCGGCGAGCGGGCCCCGGGTTGTTTGCGCAGCCGGTCCGTGTGCCGCCGAGCAGCCCGCCCAGCGCCGGCCCCGCACGGACGCGGTGGGGCCCCCGGGCCGCCCTCGCGGCCCAGGCCGCTCCCAGCGGTTCGTGCTCCGGCCCCGCAGCGCGCTCTGCCTCGCTCTGTGTGTTCAGGGTGCCTGGCACTGTGCTTGGCCTCGCGGCTGCTCCCCTCTCCCAGCCCCTAGCGGGGCAATCCCGTGGCTCCTGCCGGCCTCACGCCCATGTCCCGGGCGCTCCCGGGCGGTCCGGTTTGGCAATAGATCCATATAGGGGTGAGCATGAACCAGCGCCGTCCGTGCCCAGCGGGAGCGACCCCGGGCAGAGCTCACCTCTGCATTGTCCCCCTCCGCCCACCGCTCCTGACAGACCTCTCGGCCTTTCTTCTGTTTGTTTCTTAATTTCTAGAGATTCTCTAGGGCTGTGTGAAAGAACCGCTGTTTGCTGTGCTGTATGATGGTTACGTAGGGTTCAACGAGAATGGAGGTTAAGCTGGATGTGCTCATCTCTACGTCCATCAAGCAAAGAAAACCGTGGCCTCCCATCGCGTGGGTTGGACAGGTAAGTGTAATGGACTTCTATTTGAATAAACTTCTGTGAAGAGTAAGGCTCTTAGTTATATAATAGTTTGCAATTACACTTAGTTGAGGAGGATGTGGGTAAAAAAAAGCCTCAGGAAGTGATGTAAACGCATCTCAAGAGTTACTAAAATAAATGGCTTGGATTTTTATCTTCTTGACATGAGGCTGGAGATTCAGGATTTCTCAGAGAAACAACGCAGAGCCTTTTTGTTTTCCTTCACAAAAGCTGTCCCTTATACGAGATTGTTGTTTTGATGGTTCTAGTTTTTCATATCCTTTTTTTACAGTACATGGTGGGAAACATGAACACCCCCCCAAAAGCGCATCCTGCATTTGTTGAAAGACAGGCCTTCTTAGACTTTTTTGATAAAATGAGTAATTTTTTTCTTGTCTTTTATTGGAATTTAAGTAGGTAGTAATTTAAGGGCAATACTTTTTTTCTGTTGGAATCACTGACAAATATCTCAATAAATTAAACACTACAAGACAAGATAGCTAGTGTCCAATTTTTGTCATTTTTTAGCAAGCTGAGTTCCTGAGTTACTGTGATAATAACTGTAAAATTAGTTTGGTAGTTCGAAACCTGTGAACCAAACTGATTGTCACCATAGGTTGATGCTAAATATGTTGTGCTGTGAAGCAGATATGGCAAAGATTGAAGTTAGAGTTGTAATTGCAGTTCTTAACATACTATTTTTATTACTGTTTTTTCCTTAACTTTTTTATCTGTGCATTATTTTGTAGGCTTGTGTAGAAAATACTTTTTAAAAACTTAAATGCTTTTCAATTCTTTTAACAGGAAAAAGAGACTGTTTTTCTTCTAGATGGTAAACATATAAATGAAATTAACCTGGCATCAGGGAAGACAAGGAAGAAAATCCCTCAGCTTCAGTCATTGTTGAAAAATGTGGTTGTCTTAACAACATCAGGAAACGGTTAAGTATAGTATCTTATGTGTTGGAAGTTCGTGTTATGTTGTTTGTAACAGTCTAGAAGGGCAGAATATCTAAATGATCTGCCCATTTACTGGCAGTTTTAGAACTGTAGCTGAGATGGAAGTAATGTAAGTACTTCACAATAATATCCTTTAAAACTTTTCTCCCCCAATCAACACAGCTGCTTGGTTGGCAGGAATACTTACAACAGGAGAGCTGTTTCTTTGGAATAAAGATCAGGACTGCTTGAAAATTGTGCCAGCAATCGAAGAGTCTAGGAAAGTAGTGGCAGCAGCACAAGGTAGGTTTTTTCAATCAAGCCTGTGAAAAATTGAGTACAGAGAAAGTTACTTGGATTTCCTTTAGTCTTATTTCATGAGTAAAACTATATTCTCACATTGCTTTGCATTTGTGTAATTTGTATGCTAGCTAAACTTTGGGAAATGTCCTTTTAGTTATTTGAATGGTGCAGGTATTTCCATTTAATAATCCCCTGTAAGTAGCAATTAATTTTCAAATACTATAAGTGTACTTTTTAATGGTCAGTTTGTAACTGTAGGTAGGTATTCCTGACTAGGTTGTCAGTACTCTCGAGCAGATGTACATCTGATATAAACAGTATATGGGCAACTGGAAGCTTGTTCTCTAAGTGGGACTTTATGACAAATGCCAGCTGAAGAGAATAAATAAAGGCATGTATTTGCAAACTTAAGTATCAAATCATCATGCATTGGATAATATCACTGATATCAGTTTGTAAAATGAAGTATTGTCCAGCAATTCTGTAATTTCAGGGAAGATCAGTAGTGCATTTAGTATCTAAAAGTAATACATAGTTGAGTAGTTACAAATTTATTGCTACTTTTCATGAAAGGTGGATTTCAAGAAAGACAGTCTCAGGAAACATGGTTGATGGTTGAGTCTGGTGGGAAAGATAATTCGTAAGATGCATAAAAATTGACATCCCATCTGACATTCTTGCTGCCCAAGGTCTGCCATCATTGGTGAAGCTGGAAATGAAAGATACTTAAGGTGGCAGCTTGGATTTCTTGATATAGACAAGAAAAGAAATTTCCTTTCTCTATTCATTTTAATTCTGTATCTAACAATGGAACAGAAACTATCCTGCCATGTTGTATTGTTTGTTGTTTTTTGTTTGTTTTTTTTTCCCCAGAGTGTTTAATGAGGTTGTACTTGTATGTATCTGGAGATGGCAGAAAGGCACTATTAACTACTCCTACAGCATGTGTCTTCTTGTGGGAGAGCACAGAACATGGAAATACATCCTCTTACAAACACTCTTCTTCTGGCCGTTGGACGCAAATTTTACCTGATGAATCCGTCATGTTGCCTTCTACTGAAGCAAAAGAAATTGGAGTGCATGCTGCTTTCATACAAAATGAGGTACAAAGTAAGGCTAAAACAATAATTTTATTTCTTAATTAAATTAGAGAAGCAGAAGCTACAGTGAATTTTGAGAGCAATGTGTGCCTCTTTGGTATCACGTGCAAACTTAGTCGTTCAGCTCGTGTTACCTTTAATGACAACGTAAGAACAGCCATAGTGAATCAGATCATAGTTTATCTGGTCCATTAATACTCTTGGCAGCCCTTATATTTCTGAATGACAACATTATGTTATTTAATCTGAATTGTGATAGCTATTGATTTAAATATATAATTAAAGAGAAAATTGTGTGTAACAAGCTTTTGGGGTTTTGATTCTGTTCTTTTTTTTTCCACAGATACTGGGTGATTGCTGTTTTTGCACATTTGTATTTTACTCTGGAGAGTGTTTGGTGCTCACATTTTTGATTCTTCGGTGGCATGAAAATACCTTTAAACATGTTAGGTAAGTTCAAAGATACCTGAAGTTACCATAACTTCAGGAGCATTGCGATTATTCTTTAGAGCTGGGATTCAGAGCTGCAACTGAACACATTTATGGGGATGTCCACTTAGCCTGTGGTTACAGGTACTTACTTGTGTTTACTCGGGTAAGTTCATAGCATGCCCTCTGTCAGTTTGAAGCCATTCTCCCCTGTCCTATCACTGCATGATCCTTTTAAAATAATAGCATTTATTTACATGCTCCATATTTCATTATTAGTTTACACCTAAATAAAACTGAGTGCATTTATCATTCCATGTGGGTGGCTGTGTATACATACACACATCTGTGCACACATGTGTTTTACTGCCAGAGTTTTTTGCATCATGCTAATAGAATGTCTTCTTCTTGTTTATAGTGCTTATGTATCTTACATTTTCTGTATTTCCTGTACATTCAGCCATGAATGCCCTGAATACCTCTTCCTCTTCTTTATTACACAGATTTGTCTATTTTATTTGTTTTCTATACCCCTTTTCATCTCTTCAGCTTGACTATGAAAGAGCAGGCATGTGTCTGTCTGTCTGGGTTGGGACCACGTACTGAAATATGTGGATACAACCACTTAAAAATGCAATTGAGCAATAATCTGAAGCACAGATTATTCCTATTGCTAAGAGAGATACGCAAATCTATGAGTTTAAACAGAAGTGTCTTCTGCAGGTATCATTTGAATAACTTGCTAAAATTTTGCCCTGCACTTCACATGGTACAACTACATTTGTTATATAATGCCCTTTTGATACTGACTTACTAATGATGTCCTTCTTGAGCTAATCTTCACTCAGTTTGTCAGTAGCATGGTAATGCCTTTCTGGTTATATAAAAACCAAAATAGAGCATAATGTGCTCTGTGTAGAAATGCCTAATATATCCAGATATATATATATCTATATATCTATATATGGATATATATACACATGTATATGTGTATATTTTTTTTTTTTTTACACAGACACAATAGCAATTGCAGCCTGAATTCAAAACCACATTTCTCAGACATGTTACTCATATCTATTATGCTAACTCATGCTCAATTTCATTATTTACTATTGTTTTTTCTGTGTTAATGCGCTTTTTTATCTGTCTGTTAGGTAGCAGGCTTCTAAATGGAATCTTGTGTCTTTTTGGATCTTTGTAGGATCACAGAACAGTTTGGGTTGGAAGGGACTTGTAAAGCTCATTTATCCCAACCCCACAGCCATGGGCAGGGACACCTTCTAGGCCAGGTTGGTGGAAGCCTGACCCAGCCCAGCCTTGAACACTTCCAGTAATGGGGCATCCCCAGCTGCTGTGCTCACAGCAGCCTACTGTTTATTTTCTAGTTCTGAGTATTCCTGCGTTGGATAGTGTTGCAAGGTCGGAGGAAGCTGTTCCTTGCTAAAATGCAACTGCCTTAATTATGTCATGCGTCATCTATATTTATTTGCATGTTCTATACTTACAGCCCAAGTTCCTGTCCTATAAAAATTATTCCCTGTGATCAGAAATAATGTTTAAACTTGTGCAAGTGCAAAATAGTTTTTCATTTGTAACACACTTCAAAACAAAAAGGGTGTTTATTGTTCCTGCTCTATATGGTTTTGTCGTGCATGTTTTTTTACTGTAATGAATAATGCTATTCAGCATAATGGAGCAACCTCTTGGTTTTCTTGTCTTTTTGTTGGTATTCAGTTCTTTGCCATACCAGATCCAGTGGGTACAGCAGACTTGTTCTCTTGTTAATTTGGTTCCTCAGTGTGTGTCTGTAAAGTCACGAGGAGCTTTGCTGTGTGCGTTTGCAAGAGATGGCCTTCTGCTTGCAGTAGCTGTCAACCAAACTGACCCAAAGGTATATGAATGATAGTGCTCATTTAAGCTAAAAGTTCAGTTTGAATGAAGTGGTAACAGGGATTTAAAAACACACTTTTAGGATGATTTGTCAGCATTCATAGAGATACATGGGATTATATTCACAGTGATATCCATAGCTAAAATATTCTGCTACAAATTGTAGTGTTTTGAATGTGGTGTTCAGTTAGAAGTCCGTGTAAGCTCCTCTGTCATTTCTAGTCTTCAATAATAAGGAAGTTAATTTCAGTTACTGCATTGTATCTGCAGAGATTTGTGATGATTTTCATTCAAGCCTCAGCCTACCATGTATTGGAGGTTACGTTTGCACTTCATAATGTTATTGCTTCTAACAACTCAGATCAAATCCTAATGTGTACTTTTAAGTGCTCATGGTGGGAAGGATTATGGACCAGCTTATTTGGTGTACCAGGCTGGGATGATGCAATTCTTCAAAACCCCAGTTGTTAATTGCTAATAAGACTAAAGAAGAGTGATCTTATATTGAGAGTTTCAGCAAAAGTTATGTTAACAAGAATATCAAATTATATATTGAATATACAATAGTTCTTAATTGTTTTTCAAATTTGTAATTAAGTATAAAATTTAATAAATACTATAATAGTCATAAACACTGAAGGGCAATGTCACTTTCATGTGTAATAATATTTCTGTTACATCAAGTGAAATGAATGTTAACAATAGACTTTTTTGTTCCCTTACCATAGTGACATTTTGATACCAACATTTATGTATGTCTTTGCATTTATTTTTTTCTTTCTAGGCCACTCAGGTTTTGTTTTTAAACACGTTGAATTTTGTAACTGTTTCGGGTAGCCTTAAGGGTTGTAGTAGCAAGAGCAACATGGTCCCATCCAAGTTAATCAGGTCAGTAATTGATGCTGTTTCTGCTGCTCTTGTGGATTATTTTTAGTTTTCTGTTGTGGTTTGGTTGGTTGTTTTATAACTTTTCTAACCTTCTGATGTAGAAATTTGACAGAGAAAAAAATATTTTTTTACCTGTCCGATTTAGATCTTACTGGGTTGGTGATATGAGTTGGACTCCTGATAGCCTTTTCTTGGCTTGCATGTTAAAACGTGGATCTTTGATTTTATTGACATGCATGGGTGAATTGCTGACCTTAATTGCATCTGGCTGCTCTGTAGAATTTGGACCAGCACAGTTTATTCCATTTCATCCACTTATAACATACAGGTAAAAGGATTTGAATGTCTATATGTTTTTGTCTTATGGTCTTATCTTACTTTCTATCATGTATAGTATAATTTTACATAAAAGTAATCTTTCAAATTCACTCTTTTTCTTGTCTTCCCAATATCTGTTTCTCATTCATAGTTCTCTTTTATTTCTTATAATGGGTTTGTCGTGATGAAAATTGGCATTGTGACCATGTAAGTATACATCAATGATTTGCTCTTCTAGAAGTGTTTGATTGTATTAATAATTAAAAATAGCATGCTTTTATGATGTAAGAAGAAATTAATCTTATGGAAGTACTAAAAGTGCAAATTTATTTTAATCCAGTGTTGTTTCTCCGCTAACTATTCAATTTTACCTATAGAACTTGACATAAAGTTTACGTATTGGATATTGTAAGTAACATATTTGCATGGACAAAACCCAGTTATTTTTTAAAATCTTCTTTTGGGATTCTTCAGATGTAAATTTTGAAATCATGCTGCTGGGTGTGTGAGAGAATAGACAGATCTCTGATAGCCCTCTTCAGCATAAATTGGAAGTTACCAAAAGTAGTGCAGTCTAAATGACTAGAGCATACACAGCAGAATGTAAATACTAAGTTTTTTTTTCAAATCCTGTTAATGTTGAGTGACTCAATCCAGACAGTGTATGAATGTAACATCTCATGAAGACGTTCAAAGCATTATAATACCTTCTTACAATACCTGGTTGAAAAACCAGATACTAAAATGTATTAAAATACATGTATTATGGTTATTTATTGAATGTATGTGGCTACTTCTTTTCAAATAAAGACAAAGAATAACTTTGTACTTGGCAATAATGTGTCATAAGGCTAACATGAAAATACATGCATAGCACAGCCCTCTGGAACTCAGTAAGGAGGGATTTCTCTAAGAAGAGACTTTGTAAAGACTTCTTCTGAAAGTGAAGACTTGTGTATTTGTTTAATTTTTCTTCTGAATATCTGAACTGATGCTGAAATCCTAAGATTCAGATCTTGAGGGATTTTTTTTGTTTTCCATACATGGCTTTCTTAGAAGTGACTTCCAGTTTGAACTTTGAGCATTTGTCTTGGTTAATGAGAGCTAGATAAGAATGTAGAACTTTGAAGTCAAATTATGAAAAATACAATTCTTATTAATGAAATAATAAATGGATACTGAAAGCTGTTTTTAATTTTATTTAAATTTTACATATTGCTACAGCAGCAAAATACTGTCATCTTGCAAGCATAAATAGTGTATCCATAGTGCTTATCCTGCAAAAATTTAGACACTTCCTTAGTATTCTGAGAGTTACTGGGATAATAGAGAGCATGGTATTAGATGTTCTTAAGTTATTTCTTCTCTCTTCTGTTCATGATTATTACATGTGATGGCCGCTTCATAATTTTTGCTGTATCTCTGTTTTAGGCCACAGCACTCATTTTGTCAAGACTCTGGGCGGTCTCCTGGTTCTTCAGATTCTGAACGTGATCTCATGAGGCAGAGATTCTCTGTGGCTTCACATTCAAGGTTGCCCTACCTCATTGTCTCTGATGGATACATGATAACAGTGCTTAGATTTCCTCATAACTTTTCACCATCAGGATTTGTAAGATCCCTTTTGCTTGATTCAACCCAACAGCTTGAAAATATCCGCCGGAATTTGCTGAACTTCAAGGTGGGTTTGTGAATTATTTTGTAGACTTCCAGTAAAAAGGTTTATCTGTATGAAAGTGTGTAAATTCTAAACTGAGTACCTCAGTTTAGTTTACTGTTATATTTGCATAAATTCCTTAAAGTTCTTTTGAGAGTGGTGTTGGTCTGCAAAACGATGAATACACAGTTTTTCTGAGATTTTTTTCCTTTGATGTCTGGGTGATATTTCAGTAGAATGTGGTGAGGGGAACAGTCTGAACTGTTACTGTGGTCCTTTTTTCTTGACCTGCAAAAGAAATAGGGATTTCTGCATCTACAGAGTTGATGCATAGCATTGACAGGCATTACACTACTCTGACCAGCTCATCCTTTCAGAGTGATGCAGAAAGGTTTCTGTGAATCCTGTCTCTGGGGCTGCTGCTGTTTTAGAGCAGTCAGCAGCAGTCCCAGGGATGCCGCGTGCATGTGTCCACTAGGCACTCAATCAAGGCTGGCAATTAAAGTTTGTTGAAAGCATTTTGTGCTTATTTTTCTCTCATTTTTAAACTGAGCTAAGTCTGGGAGAAGGGAAATGGCGTCCTGGCCTGTATCAGGAACAGTGTGGCCAGCAGGACAAGGGCAGTGACCCTTCCCCTGTACTCAGCACTGGTGAGGCCACACCTTGAGTGTTGTGTTCAGTTCTGGGCCCCTCAGTTCAGGAAAGATACTGAGGGTCTGGAGCAGGTCCAAAGAAGAGCAGCAAGGCTGGTGAAGGGACTGAAGCACAAGTCCTATGGGGAGAGGCTGAGGGAGCTGGGGTTGTTTAGTCTGGAGAAGAGGAGGCTCAGAGGTGACCTTATCACTCTACAACTACTTGAAAGGGGGTTGTAGCCAGGTAGGGATTGGTCTCCTCGCAGGCAACCAACAGTAGGCCAAGAGGGCAAGGGCTTAAGCTCTGCCAAGGGAGGTTTAGGTTGAATATCAGAAAGAAATTCTTTACAGAGAGAGTGGTCAGGCACTGGAATGGCCTGCCCAGAGAGGTGGTGGAGTCACCATCCCTGGAGGTTTTTAAGGTGAGACTGGATATGGCACTGTCTTGGGTTGAGCCATGATCTAGTAGTCAGTGGTGTTGGATCAAGGCTTGTACTTGATGATCTCAGAGGTCTCTTCCAACCCAGCTGATTCTATGATTCAATTCTATGATTCTATGAAACCACTGAACAAGAAGGTCCTACAGCTGTTGGCAGCCATGTAGGGTGTAACAAGTACTTAGTTCAGAATCTTTGTATTCACGAATGGAATACAACTTCTCTTCCAATTCATTTTCTATTTGGGATTTTTGGAGAAATGAGTTATGGTATTCATGCATAAGCTAGAATAGTGAGCAAGGATTTGAGGATTTAAAGAGATATGTTACTAGTAAGAATGCAAGAAAACCCAACATACAAGCAAACTTGTAGGGCCTTTTCAGGGATCAAGAAAGCATATCTTTTCAATATGAAGCTAACTAAAGTTGTCTGGTGCTGACAGAATTCCGCTCTCCTGGAGCGTGGTCAAATGACTGTTTCTGCAAGCAGGTGCTTGCTGACCTGTTCTCCCTTTCTGTCTGGGACTGCTGAATTAAAGCTTTTAACAAATCTAATTTCCTTGACTTGTTTATAAAGCGTCTGTCTTCCTAAAGTCTGATAATGTGTTTTCCGTTACTGTTATTTCTTTCAGTCTAAAGGGAGACCTCGGCATCTACGGTCATTGTTGTCTTTAAAAGCAAGTCTTTTAAAACAAGTTCAAAACCAAAGTTCCATCTTTTCCAGCATTCCAAAGTTCCTGGAGAAGGACACAACAGAAATGAGTGAGAAAACTATGGATTTACTGGTACTTAACAACATTTTTCCACTTAAAATTGTGAAATTATTTCATTTTAATGTATGGAAAGAATATTTTTTTTCAAATAATATAGATATGTTTGCTCTTTTTAGGTTTATTTAAAGCAATTTAATATTGGTTAAATTCTGATTTCCTTTACTGGTGTGAGGAATATACTTATTTTTTTAACTGATACTTGATTTTTATTTTGAAACATCTTATTTCTTTCAGCAGTGCATTAACTTTTCGAAGAATATGTGCTAATTACATATACATCAGTTTATTGTATTTTAGTAGAATCATAGAGTGGTTTGGGTTGGGAGCAGGTAGCTCAGAGCCCATCCAGTCTGGCCTTGGACACTTGCAGGGATGGAGCATCCCCAGCTTCTCTGGACAACCTGTGCCAGTGTGTCACCTCTCTGAGAGTAAAGAATTTCTGCCTACTATCTAATCTAAACCTGCCCATTTTCAGTTTAAAGCCATTCCCTCTTGTCCTCTTGTTTTACATGCCCATGTGAAAAGTCCCTCTCCATCTTGTAGTCTCTTTCACAGACTGGAAGTTGCCATAAGGTCTCTCTGGAGACCTAAAACTTTAGCTTCACTTTAAAATAAAATGTAACATTACTCTGTTACATATAGTGGGACTGTAGAGTATTAAGAAGAACGGTGTTATCCTTAGTAAATAAGATACTTACATTTATCCTTAGTTTCAGAGGATTCTTTCATCAAGTCCAAAGTTTCTGTGTCTTTTGGAAGTGTGGTTCTGTGACCATAGTTATGGTTCAGCCTTTCCCAACTCCATTTCATGCTTTTGTGTTTTGGTTTGTTCTGATGCTTTTGAGCTTTTGTTGAATGTCTTTCATATCTTAGAGGTATTTGGCAAAAACTCTCATGTTCTGTGCTTAGTGAAGGACAAGGTTTCCCTTTCTACTATAAAATCTACGGCTGTTTTGGCAGTGTGATTTTGTGTTTTTGTTAGGTAATTTAAGTTCTGTCTGCCCAACTATTGCAAAATAACCACATTTAATTGGAGATCAAGATGAAACTGCTGTGATTTAAACTTACTAGCATTTAAGGAAGTTAATTAGCCGAAGAATTTAATTTGTGAGGTGGGCTAAATGGTGATTCCTTGCAGACTGTGCTCTTTCCCAATAAGCTTGAAGTAAACTTGATTTTTTTGTCTGATTTAGGATTATGAAGAGGAATCAGATGATGAAAAGCAGTTTTACAATAGCCCTTCCAGCTTCCATAACCGAAGAATCCTTTCATTTGGTTGTGAAGCTGATCAAGGCCACTTAGAATTTGCATCAATGTTTGATACTATGCATGCAGATGATACTGAAGAGAAAGATAAATCATCGTTGGAACTATATTCCGTTCAGAAAAACCTCCTTACTGCATGGCAGATAGGGATTTCAAAAAACGTGGAAGAGAAGGATGCGTTGCTGAATTACACAGTGAACTGCATTATCCATTTTTTCAACATTGTTCAGTTTGTGAAATGTTCTTCACTAAAACAGGATACATCTTTAAACAAGTCTGTGAAGAGAACTCAGTGGATTCATTGTGTCCTACAATATTTTCGTCAGTTTTTGACTGTCTTGTGTGGGCATTCAAGAGCCAGTGTCACTGGACATGTGGCAAAGCTGACCTTAGAAACTTTAAAAATAATGCTTATACAGCAACAAGATCAGTTGTTCTCAAAAAACCTTTTGGCATGCTTCTGTCTTTTAAAAATGGTTTCTCACACTCTAAGTAGTGTGTGTGTACTACAGTATGAAAATTTTTTTTCATCTCCTGATGTTAACGTTCTTGTGGAACTTGACTCTCTCACTGTGCCTGTTTTCTTAGTTCTTGATGACGTTACTACTGAGCAATTCAGCTCACTGAAACCTCTGCTTAGAGACCCCCCTCACGTACACCATGATGCAAAACCAGAGAAAAGGTATGAATAATCTCTGCATGGGGAAATAAAAATACACAGGACAACTAGGGGTTCTAGCCCAGCCAGCATGGGTTTATGAAAGGCAGATCCTGCCTGACCAACATGATCTGCATCTCTGACAGGGTGATCTACTGGGTGGGCAAGGGTGGATGCTGTGCACCTGGACTTGACTAAAGCCTTTGACACTGTTTTCCAAGTGTTTCCTGGAGAAACTGGCAGCTCATGGCTTGGAGAGGTGCACACTTTGCTGGGTAGAACACTGTATGGATGAGAGGGCTTGGAAGAGTTGTGGTGGATGGAATTACATCCAGCTGGGACCAATCACTGGGGCAGTTCCCCATGCTTAGTGCCGGGCCAGCCCTGGTTGGTGTCTCTGTCAATGGTCTGGACAAGGGGACCTAGGACACCCTCAGTCAGTTTGCAGATGACACCAGCTGGAGAAATGTTGATCTGGGAGGGATCTGGGCAGGCTGGATTGATGAATTGAGGCCAGTTGTGTGAGGCTCATCAAGGCCAGGTTGCACGTCCAGCACCTGGGTCATGACAGCCTCAGGCTGCTCTTGGGGTATAGTGGCTGAACAGCAGCTCATCAGAAGAGGACCTGGGGGTGCTGGTTAACAGAGGCTGACCATGAGCCAGAGTGTGCCCAGGTGGACAAGAAGGCCAAAGGCATCCTGGGCTGTATCAGCAGTTGTGTGGCCAGCAGGACCAGGGCAGTGATTGTCCCTCTGGACTGGTCAATGATGAGGCTGCAGCTTCAGAACTGCATTCAGTTCTGGGCCCCTCACTTCAGTAGGGACATTGAGGTGCTGGAGTGTGTCCAGAGAAGAGCAAAGGAGCTGATGAGAGGTCTGCAATGTGAGTCGGAGGGGCTGAGGGAGTAGTAGGTGTTCAGCTTGGAGTAAAGGAAGGTTAGGGGGAACCTTACTACTCTATACAACGACCTGGAAGGAGGGTGTAGCCAAGTGGGGATCAGCCTCTTCTCCCAAGTGACAAGTGAGAGGAGAAGAGGAAATGGCCTCAAGTTATGCCATGGAAAGTTGAGGTTGGATATTAGGAAAAACTGTTTCTCTGAAAGAGTTGCAAAACATTGGTCCAGGCTGCCCAGGGAAGTGAGTTCAGTCCCCATCCCTGTAGGTATCTAAAAGATGTGGTGCTTAGGAACATGGTTTGTTGGTGGACTTGGCAGTTCTAGTGTTTGGACTCAATGATCTTAAGAGTGTTTTCCAACCTAAATGATTCTACCTGTTGGAACAAAATTTTGTCATTTACACCGTAATTGCAACAGCCTTTTGGGTTTTTCTGCCTTTTGCTTGATGGAAGGTCATGATAATCTATTAAAGCATGCAGATTAAGGCTCAGACTTATTAGATGAATGTAGTTAAGTTATGGTGACTAAACTAACTACTGCAAATCAGTTCAGAGATAATTGATGGTTGACAGCTCACACCAGGTCTGGTAGTGCAGCGTCAATCCAGGTATTGCAACTTTGCATCCTTTGGCTGCCTCTTGAGCTTTCAGTCCTTCCCAGCTGCAAACTCTATGGAGCAAGAGCCTGCTCATACGCAGTGTATCAGCAATGTCAGTTCAGTCAGCAAAGTTTGTACTGATTATGGTTTTGGTGCCTCAGAGCAGTAAGAAAGACCCAAGTGTGTGAAAGCTTACTAAACTGTGTGAGTTATTTCTTCTTAGAAGGTAGACTCATAAACTTGGAACTGAAGTGTGCTATCCAACTGTTGGGAAAGTATATTATTGTCACTGGAGTATTTCTGTACTGCAGAACTCAAATGAATCCAAGTGTGACATTCATATGAGCAAGATTTTCCTTTCCAGAGATTTAGAGCCAAAGAAGTATTTTAACTCACAAATTTAATCCAACTACAGTAGAGTGTATTTCCTCAATAATCTTAAAATGTATTGCTGTGTTCATTGCAAATCTGTTCAGCAAGTTTCAGTTATCTCTGAGAAGATAATCCATTTTTTTTGGCTAACTGTGCTCCAAGTACTGAGCACTGTATGGATAATTATGGAAGCAGTAGTAATTGAGAAGAAGATGCAGAGGTATTACAGTTCTGTAAAATCTTTTTAAATCTCTAACAAAGTATATTTGCTTGTGTTGTCAAGCTTATTGCATATCTGAGCTGGTACATCTAATAGTACTATGCTGGGCAACAGGGACTTGCCCGTCCTAAAAACATGCTCTGCAGTCTTATTTTCCTGTCTTTGCTTTTCTGTATTGTAATTTTAATCAGTCTATAAGCATGATACCTGTCTTGAGCTTTCTCTGAGACCATTTCATTTCCCCGTTGTTAGCTAGCAAGGGGATTAATTTTGGGGGTATTGGGGTGCTTAAAGTAGATTACTGTGTTGAAGCAAATTCAGAAGAATTATTGTTTGTTGGTCATAAACAAGACAAAAATATTTTTCTTTTCCTCATAAGTCAAGAAAGTAGTTGATCCAATTTAATTCTCAGGTGCAGAAGGTAAAATACAAGGAAATAAGAAATTACTGTAAGCAACCTTGCTAATTCTTGCTTAATTTCATAACATTGTACTTCTTGAACTACAGGTTGATTGTACTGTGGCGGTTGTTGTATAAGAAAGTGGTTTGGTATCAAGTGCAGCTGAAAAGAAAAGCGAACAAGAACGCAGAAGAAGCTTCTGTTGTCTCATTGCTTTTAAGTCATATACAAGCAACTCTCCAGTCTTCAGCAGTGGCCCTAGAACAACATCTGAGGATTAATTCTGTATCTGGTTAGTACAAACGTTAGGTAGTCACATAGTCAACTGAATACTTGGAAAATTCGGTCCGACAATGACAATCAATAACCAACTACCAGATTTAAAAAAAAACAATGGTGATACTTTTCTTAAAACTCTTATCAGAATTTTGTCTTAAATACTTAATGTCCTGGTACACCTGTAGATTGTAGGCAATCTTTAAAGCTTGTTGAGCTAAATAAAAAGAATATATTGACTTCAGTTTGCTTTGAGCGTGTTCTTAGGAACCTGAATGCAAGATTTGAATTTTGTTCTCCTTTGAACTGTGCTGTTTCCTCAGAAGTAAATGAGTATCACAATGTGTTTCTTACTGGATTTTTGTGTTCACTCCATGTGATCATTATGGGCGTGACCATGTTGTGTACACAATGTAGTCAACCTCAACTAAGCATCTAAATTAGTGTAACCTAAGGTAACAGACTTAATCTGTCATATCTATTTTGCAAACAGTATATAGTTGTAGCCTAAGGCCTTACACATTACTGTCCTATGCTCTACCTTTCTTATCACTTATCACACTGCTACACCCAGCTTCCCATTTGTGTCTTCCACCACAATTCTTTTCATTTCCACATTCTTGTTCTCTCTCCCTTAAATGACGCTTGTAGCTGCTCTTCCCACATCACTCCATACAATACACGAGCTCCTCCTGGAGAGCAACTACTACATTACCTGTCCTGGGGAGGGTATTCAAAGTCATCTTTGCTCATATGCTCAAATCTTAAGATTTAACTGTGAGAATAAGAATTTGCTGGAGACTCGCATATTTTACTCTGCTTTTCATAAATCTCTAATGCTGAAGTAAGTGCATGTATGTTTGCACATGTAACTTTGTGGAGCTTTTAATTTGTTACATATTGTGACTTGTATAGGTGAGGAGCAGTTCCTTTTAGGGTCATACAGAGAATCTGTTGACATGTGGAAAAGATCTCTTTGTGAAACCAAGGCAAAAGGTAGGGGATAAAATCTTTCTTGGGAGAGCAGGGGTAAATGGTAAGCCTTAATCTGTCTGTTATGCTTTAACTTAACATAGTTACTTGGGACTGTCTTTGCCCTTTAAAAAAAGGTGAGAACCAAAAAGAATGCACATTAGAAATTAAGCTGGGATTTGAATAGAGACCAGTCAAAAACTAAATCTGGTTGATCTCTGAGAAAATTCTGTGTATTTCTATTTCAGTATCAGAGTTTTCTTGTGATTATGAAGTAGTTGATATAGAGAAGCTCTGGATATATTTTTGAGTAAGAAAGGGACAATGAGAAAAGGATGAACAAAAATCAATTGCTTTAGTAGCTGTGAAATGAAAAGACATAGTGTTTAGAGGGTAACAGAATAAAACTTCACAATAAAACTGCCACATCTTTCGAAGTAAAAATGTTGTAGATGAGCATTAACTTAATAGTGACTTAGAGACTGTAGAAGGATCATATCCTAAAATAGCTGCTCCTAATTTCTACTCCTCTGAGTGTGTGTTGATGTAGATATTTTTCTGGAGAGAAAAGAGGTAGTACTTTCACTTGGTGCATCTGCTTTTGTGTTTCCTGTTTCTTTTCCAAATGGACTTCTGCCCTATTTCTTTTATCTTTTATTGCAGAAGGAAAAAGAACATGTTTTCTTCAGACTAGATATTACCTTGCAATATTATTTTGCCACCTGTATCAGTATAACTTGTGTGAAGCTCAGGGACTGTGTGACCATTTGGTAGGAGAGATTCTGAGGCGATCACAGCTCTCAACAAGGCAGATGGAAAACTTTTCTGGTATGTTTGTATTGCCTAATGGGGGTGATGAGGTATGTTGACACTGGTGTCTAATTTGTGTGCCATCACATTGACACTCTGGACAGCGTGTTTTTCCCTTTGCAATGGATTGAAGACTGTTTTCAGTGACTTCCTTGATCTTTTCCTGGTTCTCAGACGTTCTGTCAGCAGCACTTGTTGGAATATGTGCTTAGACAACTTTGCACTGTATAATTAATAGTGAAAGCAATGTTTTTAGACTGAAATTCGCTCAAGAAAAGACTTTGGATAACAAGAATAAGGGGGAAATGATGTGATTTCATTCTATATTCATTTAGCATTGTTTATGATACAACATGATAAAAGACTGACAGTGGAGTGCTTTTGCAGATGCTTGTAAATTTTACTTCTATTGACTCTGAATCTGCGTGAAATATAAATTTCTAAATTTAAACAAGTGGTTTTTTGACCCAGTGGTACTCTAAATTTAGATGTTAGAGGTCCATCCTCAGTCTTCAAAAGCTACTATAAAATTCCTCTAATACTAATATAATGTGTAATTAGTGTAAGTTCTTAAAGCTTGTCAAGAAATTAAATAAATTTGCTTGTTTAAAAAAAGGTTTTTATCATTCAAATTTAAAATAATTTTCCTCCTAATGTTTTAATTTTTTATGTTTTTTTAGACACTAAGTATCTTCATCATGAGCTATGGATGGTAACCAGCATTCATACTGACACTGCTGTGGCTGTGATTCAGTCCTTGGCTCGATTCATGGCTGCTTATTTCACAAATCAGATGCTCTATATCTTTCCCCCACACAGTGTTGACATTCTGCATCCACTTCACATCAAACAAGGTATTTTCTCTTAAAAGCTGTTTAGTTTCCTTAGACCTTAACCTGTCTGTTATTCTTTAACTTGCTGATCAAGTTAGCTTTTCCATGGAGTACGAGACAGAAAAAAGGATGTTGCAGTTCTGGTGGAACTGATGCAATTTTTGCTCCAACATACAGAATCATTTAGGTTAGAAAGCATATTTAAGATCAGAGAAGCGGTTTTTCCTAATATCCAATCCAAACCTTCCCTGGCACAGCTTGAGTTCATTTCCTCTTCCCCTGTCACTTGTCACCTGGGAGAGATTGGTTCCCATCTTTCTACACCCTCCTTTCAGGGAGTTGTAGAGAGCAGTAAGATCCCACCTGAGCCTCATCTTCTCCGGGCTGAACACCCCCAGCTCCCTCAGCTGCTCCTTACAGGACTTGTGCTCCAGGCCCTTCAGCAGCTTTGTTGCTCTTCTCTGGACACATTATAGCACCTCAGTATCCTTAAAAAGTGAATGCAGGATTTGAGGTGTGGCCTCACCAGTGCCGAGTATGGGGGTGCGATCACTGCCCTGGTCTTGCTGGCCACACTGTTGCTGATACAGCCCAGGATGGCTTTGTCCTTCTTGGCCACCTGGGCACACTCTGGTTCATGGGCAGCCACTGGAAACCAGCACCCCTGGGATTCTTTTCCACTGAGCCACTTTCCAGCCATTCTTCCCCAAGTCTTCATCATTGCTTGGGGTTGTTGTGACTCAAGGTCTGAATGTGGCACTTGGCCTTACTGAACTCCTGCTGTGGCCTGTCCAGATCACTGTGCAGAGCCCACCTTCCCTCCAGCACATCAACGCTTCCTCCTAGCTGGTGTCATCTGCAAACTGAGGGTGCACTTGGTCCCCTTGTCCAGACCATTGATACAGATATTAATCAGGGCTGGTACTCAGTCCTGGAGAACTCCCCTAGCGACTGGCCCCAGCTGAATGTAATCCAATTTACCACCACTCTCTGGGCCTGGCTATCAGCCAGTGTTGTACCCAGCAAAGAGTGTACCCATCCAAACCATGGGCAGCCAGTGTCTCCGGAGGAATGCTCTAGAAAATGGTATCGAAGCCTTTACTAAGGTCCAGGTGGTCAACATGAGCAGCCTTTCCCTCATCCACCCAGCAGGTCACCTTGTCACAGAAGGAGATCATGTTGGTCAGGCAGGATCTGCCTTTCTTAAGCCTGTGCTGGCTGAGTCTGATCCCCTGGTTGTCCTGTGTGTGTCTCATGACAGCTGTCAAGATGCTCCATGGCCTTCCCCTGTGCCAAAGTCAGGCTGACAGGTCTGTAGTTCCCCAGATCCTTCTTCTGGCCCTTCTTGTAAGATAGGTATCTCTTTTCTCAACCTTGCTGGTGAGACAGGACTGCTGGTAAATGATGGAAACTGTCACTTCCCTCAGTACCCTGGGGTGGATCTCATCCAGCCCCATAGATCTGTGTGTGTCTAAGTGGTGTAGCAGGTCACTGACCATTTCTTCCTGGATTGTGGAGGCTTCCTTCTGCTTCCTGTCCCTGTATTCCATTTCAAGGGTCTCAGTACCTGGGTAACAACTGGTCTGACTGTTAATGACTGATGCAGGGAGGACAATTCAGTATCTCGGCTTTGAACATCCAGTGTCACAATTATGCCTAAAGATCTGGCTCTGATTGACTTTGATCCTCCCAAAAGTGAGAATAAAGGAGTGCTTAACAAATATTTGAGTTGTATCTGCTATGTTGTGACCTGAACTGAAAAGTCAGAGGAAAGGCTTTTTTGCTTATCTGGCAGTCAAGCTCTTGGAATCCAGAATGCTTCAGACACTGTATTGTCAGAGCAAGTGGCAATGTCAGATTGGTTTGTTGCTGAACTCAAGTAGTGCTTATTAGCTTAAGTCCTGCTTTTCAGCATTTTTATGAGAATTAATATTTATCATAGTGGGTGGTTTATGTGTTTTTTGCAAGAGATTCTGTTTAAAGATTTTCCTTGTTAGGAAACTTTTGGTTTTAGAATTAATTTTTCCACAGGCATGTAGATTCATTTGGAGGTTTTTATGTTTTCTGTAGTGTATGTGAATACACTGACTATATTTAATGTTTCTGTACTACAGTATGCACTGGTATGTGTTTTTGTCTTTGTGGTCTTTTGGATGTTTTAGTTGGGCAGCCTTCCAAATAAAACCTACAAAATAAGACCTTGCTTTTAGCACTTACATTAGGCAAAGATCCATGTATGTGGTGAGACAACCTTGGTAAAATTATGTAGCATGAGCTGGATTAGTGTGGATGTCTCCCTAACTGTCTGAGCAGTAAACAGAAACTGTGAGAGCAGCAAATAACTCTTTAGAATTTATGTTGATCAGCTCCTCTCCAGGAGAACAGGATGTAAAACCTTGAAAAATGATTCTAAATCTAAGGAAAAAAAGGGGATACTAAATTTGTCTGAAGTTTGTCGCTATATTCGCTCCTAAAATCACAACATAACAGTGTTTTGTACCATTCTTTCTTAAAAATGTGTTTTAGCATTCTGTCTTCTGCAGTAAAGCAGTGCAGTGAGTACAGAAAACATGGGTACACTAGGAAAACTCAGAATTTCCATTCATCTTTGATATACTCTCTGGTGCATCCTAAACAGATGTAGCGTACTTGCAAAAGGTCTGTCAGCATGATTGAATCTTTAAAGTAAGAAAACCCCACAGGTTTTGCACTTGCTTATCCCACATTATTAACCAGAAAAGTAGCCTATTCTAAACTCACTGTTATATCATAGCATGAGCTGCATCTGCCTGCTGCAGATAAACTCCATGGTGTGCCTCTAAAAGTAAAGAGCAATTGTACACTGAAATTAATCCAAAATCAATATGAGCAAATGAATTCTAGGTTAGTCATGTGATAGCATGCAGATTTATGTAAACTTTAAATGTGTTTTTTCTGTCACAGGTGTATCTCCTCGTGTTATTCCACTGCAACACTGTTTGGTTACCAGAGCCGTCAGGGACCAGAACCTTTCATCTGTGTGGACAGCTGAATATGCTCTTGATTTGTTCTTTATTGGTGGACTCATTCCAGAGGCTGTGTGGTTAGCCCACACACTTGGGGACTGGAAACTCTCTGTTTCAATTGGCCTGGCCTACCAGCTGTATTGTCAGAACTCTGATGAATTCTTAAGGTAAATTTGAGCTTGGAATTAGTAATAGTGTATTTTGTTGTGAATTATCTGCATGAAGTTTATTGTGACAAGAAATACCCTTTCCTCAAAAATTCAGATTCTCAGGGTCCTAGCAAGTGTAGGACTTAATGCGTTGTTTTGGCTTAGATATTCATTTAAGAGACCTTCATTGAATTATGTGTGGATGTTACTTTGTTATTTATGAGCAATTTCTTGTTATACTTTCAGACTGAAAAACACAGAACATCACCTGCCATTAAGCCTATCACCAATGCAGACTTTTCAGGAAAAGTTACAGTCTTTGTTAGGACAGCCAGTAACTTCTGAAACATCAGAACTTCTTAAATACAAGAAGTTTACAGGTACTTAAAAATAACTGTGGTGATTTTTCATGTTATTTGACTACATGTTCTGTGTTACACTCTGTCTTAGAAAGAAACAATTGCTTCATCTGCTCCAGTGTCTGTATTACTGTTACAATATATTGAAAAGCTTTAATGTCATAGGAATTTGGGGTTTGGCTTTGATCATTCCAGGAATGGAGTGTATTACCAGTCTCGTCTTCTTCATCTATACTGCCCAAACCCTTATTTGACTATATGTGATATTAACTTCTTTGGAAGAAAACTGAAGCTTTATTAAAACAAACAAAAAAAGGAAATGTATTAACAATGTGGAAAGTGTCATCACACTTAAAGTTAGCTACATGAAGGAGTGTAATTTTGGCTTTTCCTTTCTGTCAGAGGAGTAGGGGGTGGCATCTCGTAGCCTGACACCTCCACGCCCCCAGGTCCAGCAGCTAGCAAGGTTGAGAATGTATTACCGGTAGGGCATATACAAAAACACACATACACAACACCTATATACATCTGGCCACACATCAGCACCTGCAGACGTGCTCAGCACTCACACAGACAACAGCAACAATCCCACCCTGTTACCCTTTCTAGCTGGTCAGAGTGAGGGTCTGCATATAGATACCTTTTTGTACAGTGTGTATCCCTCCAGTAGCCCCAGTAGCTGAGTATCTCGTATTGCTTGTGTCTGCCTATGTGAACCCCCAAAGCCCCAGCCCCACTTCATTTTCTAGTACAGCTCCCCCCACAGATACCCTCTTCACCCTAGGCACACACTGTCCATGCACCTCCACAGTAGCTGTCTTTGAATACACACTCCATCCACTGGAGAGCTGGTCTGGGTTCCCCAGCCTGTCCAGGTGCCTCACCTTCACAGATGCACACGCATCCTGCTACGTACACAGTGTTTTTCTGGCAGGTGGTCACAACTCCCTTGCTGTCTCCAGTATCCAAATCCCCTTGTCTTGCCCCTAGAGACGAAGGCACACAAGTAGGTTTCCCAGTTGTCTGTCCAGCCGTTGGCCAGGTCTTCACTGGTCCCTCCAGACACTTGAGTTGCTGTCTCCTTGCTCTTGTGCCTCTGATCGCAGGACACTTCACTTACTCATTACTGAGTCTGACTTGGTATTTGCTGGCATTCACACCTGCACTTCCATAGGCACTGTGGGATGTGTGAGAGCTCTGACCTGACGTTGCTGGCACTTGATTTGACTTGACTGGAGTCTCTGCAGTTGCTGGCATCCCAGACGTTGCCTTTCTGACCTGTGGTCCCTGTCATTTGTTAGCACTTGAAATACTGCACACAGCACAGAGAGTCCCTCTCCTAGGAAAAGAGACAGGGCTCGGTGGAGGTGAAGCTGCCACAACTCCATACCATCTTTGGTTTCTTTCCTAAAGATCCCATCATGAGCCTTGTGCCATCCTAAAAACCTCTTCCTCTGCATTCTGTGATATGTCCTGTTCTTGACAGTAACCTCTCTCAAGCCAAAAGGTACTTGAAAGGAGCCACTCCCACTGGCTCATTTTGATGGGTTTCATAACTGGACCCCAGGGCTGGTGGCTCTCCTGGGAAGAGGTCATGGGTGGATTTTTATTCTCCGAGTAGGTGAGGCTGTGTACTATTCAGTCTCTGTGCTCCTTTGGAAGTGTGTATACGAGCTTTTTATCATATAACCTAACAATATTTTGCAGCTGAAAGTCACACAGTTAGCTACATCAACCTGTCCTTATTAACATTTTACAGAAAGTTTACTCGCACAGTCTATTTCTTACTCTCATTTTGTGTGTTTGAAAACCACATTTCAAGTTCCTGCCAGCAGGTGAACGTTAATTAATCATTTTCTAAGCCATATTGCAAACACGGTGTACCTTCTTCTTTTGTACTCATTTCCAAGGATTTCATTTCAAACAGACACACACACATGTACCTGCTGTATGTAACAATCTGTAAGGATAATAAGCAGTGAAAAGATTGGACAGCATATACTTCAAGACAAGCAGGAGGAGTAGAAATGCAGGTAGAGCAGTATAATACTATGGGAATTTCACAAACCAGGTAATGATGTATGTTAAATGTCCTGCTGCCTCTAGGAGGTGAGGAAAAAAATCCAACAAATACAATTCCCTTTCCTTGTTCTTTGTGCTTCCTGATAAATGAGTTCTGTTAGTCATTATTAATAGTGTACCTAGTTTATGCCTGCTTGGTAAGAATGATTTGCCAGGATTTTATTCCAAGCAAATGCCTGGCTGAAAAGTTCTCCCTTTTAAAAGGCAATAGCTTCCCTGTTAATAGGGAAAATCTAAAGTTGAGTACTATTTTCAAATGTGAGAGATCTTAAAGCAGGTAGACAAGATTTGTGATTGTAGTAGATGAATGCAAGCTCTGAGAACATAACCTCATGTCCAAATGAAGGCCTATGTATTGAGTCAATTAATTTATTGGTTTCTATGCTTAATATTTGATAGATCCCATTGAAGAGGAAGATGCAGATGTTCTTTATAGTTCAATACAGGAACTCCTGAAAGCAGCTGTTATGGCAGATGCTGATATTCTTTCCGAGACATTTCAGCTTTTGATGGATTCTGCCAAAGATCTTAGCAGAAAATTGTATGGTTTGGTTCCAGCTGGGCTCTATCTTCCAGCACCACCATTATACTGTCCTCAGCCAACCTCTCTCAGTGAGGTAAATATGTGGGATAGAAGCTTTTTGGGTCTTTGTTTGAAGGTGTTTATGAAGTGATCATGATCCTTATTCTGGTTCCTTTCAGCTCATTTTTCTGGTTTTTTTTCCATGTCCACTCATGGACTTAAGTAGCACCATAGTGATAAGTATGTGTACCTCTGTATTTATTCCATAAAGGATCTGTGCTGTAAAGAGGAAGAGAAATATTTTTAGGAGCAGAAACAGTGTTGAGGTGTATGTCCTTTCTAATTTTAGGATTTGTCTGTTTTTGCATGTTCCAGGAAGATGACAGTGACTTTCTTTTAAAAATGGAGAGAGAAATCCGTCAGAAAGTGTCAGGAGTTCTACAGAGAATTATCTTGCTCTTCAGGGCTGCTCATTGTTCTTGCCCTGCAGCACAGTGGTATATTACACAACTGAAGCGGGCAAGAAAAGTTATGCAGAAGGTAAACATTTGTTTTTGTTATGACTTGATTATCAGCCATAAATACTACTGACAAGCTTACAGTTGCATTGCAGAAACACTCAGTCTCACCTGGGCTTTGATGGCATGTTCTTCACGTGTCGTCTTCTAGTTTTGCACTCCATGTTCATTTTATTCTGTCACACCTATTGTTAAGAAATGTTTTATCTTTTTGGGAGTGATCTTAAAAGGCTTAGTGTATCTTCTGCGAAGTGGCAGAAAGTGTTTTTCATGTAGCCTTTACCAGACTGGCAAGCCAGCTGCAGTGAAATGAGTGACAGTGTGAGGCAACGTGCACTGTTATTTCTCCACAGAGCCCTGTTATCTGAGCACCACAGAATGAGGATATCACAGGCCCTTTCTCTGATGAATGAGGTGTTATCTGACACAGTGAAGTCACCAGCAAATGATCGTAAAACTGTGTCCAGCACAGGATCTCCTCAGGTGTACAGAAGGCCTATGGCACTGAGTAAAGGGTAACAACTCTGAAGATTGAACTTGGTCTAGTGTATTGGTGTCTTTTACCACACCAAATTTGTCTGCAATTTCTTACAGGATTAGCTTATAGAAACTCTTACGCTGGCAGGAATCAGTGGTGCCATTTGTTTGGATCCCAGGAATCTCGAGTTCTTGTGTCAGTCTTGTTACAACCAGTACTGCACATCTTGGGGGAACCATTAAAAACACTTCTTAAGGCACAGAATGAGCCAGCTGGAGAGACAGTGTCCTAACCCATTCCACCCAACATCAAATCCTTCACAGAATGGGTTGTTAAACATTAGAATGGGCCGCCCAGGGAGCTGGTGGAGTCTCCATCCCTGGAGGTGTTCAGGAAGGGAGTGGACATGGCACTTATTGCCATGTCCTAGTTGTCAGCCAAAGGTTGGACTCCAGCTGTTTACTGCAGTGTAGCTTTTCTTCTGTATACAGTTTTATGCTTTTCAGAATAATAGGAGAAACGGTGTATTTCAGGTAATCCTGTAATCTCCAGACTTAATTATTTCTGCTTCTCTGTTTAGGTGCAGTACCTTTTATTAGGTACAATTCCATTGAACTGAGTGCAGTCACTGCTGTGCAGAGCTGCTAGTGGTGTCCAAGGGAAGCTGAGGTGTATCAGCCCTGCCAGGGTCAGGCATGCTCAGGATTATCATGCAGGAAGCTGCCTTAGGACTGACAGTAACTGATGAGTTTTGTAGGTCCTAAACTGGCTCTTTGCAAAGCCAGCAGGGTATGTCTTCACTGTAATTGCCAGCAGTTGTAATTCTGGTGAGACTTACTGGGCCCAGAAGCAGCATGTGGTGCTGGTCCTCCTCATCTGAGTCAGCCCTGTTAGGTCTAAGCTGTGTGGAGGAATGATATGTGGTGGACAGGAGTAAGTATTTAAGCTTTGTTGCTGTGTTTATGGTTTTTTTTCCTGTCACAGAGGTTATCTGAACAGTCCTGTTCTGTCAGAAAGGAGCAGAACTGCTGCCAAACCCAGCTTTGGTCAAAGAAAACACCATTTCACCCCAGCTCCTGGTCTAACACAGTTCAGGGGTAAGAAAGAACTTCTTGTTGAAGGCCCATACTGAAGATGATCTTCAAGTTACTGCTGGATTTTTGGGAGGGAGGAACTTTAATACCTGTGTGGAAAATCAGTCTTAGAATTCTGGAGGTTTCCTGTTCCGAGATTTTTGCAACTGTATTGTTATTGACCTGTTAAATAATGAGAGTTACCTTTCCTTATCACCTCTCTAAATGCAAAGTAGCTTAAATTGCCATGGCAAGAGTACTGGGTAATTCAGGAAGCAAACTTTTTTTGCTTTCAGGTGAAAACTTTTAAGCATCTTTGAGGATGTTTGATATGCATTTTAAAGAAGAAATGCTTTCTTTGTCCTTCCAGGAAATGTCTGTATGGCCCTACAGAAAAGTACTTCCAGAGGAAGACTGAGAAACGCTACGAACTGTCCTGTTAATTCTAGAGACTGTAAGTTCCACAGAGCAATGACATGGTGCTGTTCACCTACATAACACAGGGGGGAAATAAGACACAGAGAACACATTTCAGAATTGTCTTTATTAACCATCTGTACAGTATCTATATAAGATATGATTTTGTCATAATGTTTGCATGGAAAAACTTACGACTAAACAAAAAACACCTTTGGATTTTAGTGGTACTCTTTTTCATGCCTATTCTGTGTAGGTTTGGATCCACAAAAGTTTCCTCTCATAAATGTTTCCTTCTAACCAAATTCTTGAACTGATACAGTACTTGTTAACAGCAGCAGAATTTCTGATCAGGGAGAAAAGAATGAGGAGAGAATCAATCTGAAATTTAGGAGTGAGTTGATTCCATTCTGCCTTACACCAGTTATACTGTGGCATGATTTGGTCAGTCAGTTGTCAGTGTATTTGAGTTGGCAATGCAGGAAATTGAGAGAAGTAACAGTAAGCAGAAAGGCACTTTTCCTGAATCACTCTCCTCTACACATATGGAAAGTAATTTTCCTCGCCCTTCCATAAATCCAGGATTTGAGTAGTTTAGTCCTCTGTCAAATAATGAAGGAATGTCCCTCTCTGGGGGACTGCACTGCAGAACCTGAGTGCTCCAGTTCCTGTTCCACTCTGTGTTCTGCCCTGGGAGGACAGCTGGGAGCAAGAGGCTGGAAGGGGCCAGCAACCTTTTCTCCCTATCACCCCACAGCAGTTCAGGATAGCAGGACATGCTCTTTTCACATGGATTTACACACAGCTTAAATTCTTAGAACTTGCAGCTTCTGTTCTTGGAGGAGTTAAAAGAGGTTCAAAGGAAAACAGCAAGAAGTGTAAAAATGCTCTGGTTGGCCTGTTTTCTCCTCAGCTGCCGAGTACAGAGCCAGCAGAACCTCAAAACAAGAACCCCCACAAGTTGCCACTGCAGTTCAGACAGAAGGTATTGATCAAGAGACTGATCGAGACATAGGAAGCCCTTGGACTGTGCCTGATGATATCCAAAGAATACTTCAAGATAGTCATGACTCCTTGTTTCAGGTAGAATATCTACTTATACAAGGACCTATTTGGTACTTGCCACTTAACTCTTTTTTTACTTCTACTTTATTTAAAGTGTGGTTCTGTGTCCAAAATGTGTGGGTGGGTGGGTGGGATAGATGCAGAAGGATGTAAATGATGGTGCTTCAACTGAACTACATTTTGTCTTTACAAGCAAAGTCATTCTTGTGAGCCTTGAAATTGAATGTTCTTTTTAACAACTTCACAGACACTTTGTCTGTCTGGGCAGCAGACACGGGTGGGAGCACATAGATTGGAAAACGGATTGCATTTGTTACAGAATAATCACATAACTTGATTAGAACATGTTTGAAAAGAGTGGAATCATTCCTACTGTGATCGTTTCTACTGATGATGGACTTTGCATGTCCTGTCCCTCCAACAGGACTCTGCTCTGCATCGTGCCAGTCGCTCTCCTCCCAGCAGTGTCAACGCTGGCAGCGTTTCTGGGAGCACGGGAAGTATCCTCAGCAAGCTGGACTGGGATGCAGTTGAGGCTCTGATAGCAGATGTGGAAGATGAGTGAGAATTTCTCAGCCACTGTGCATTTGCAAACAGTTGCTGGTGTTTGGTTTCACTTTCAAAACCAAGAATTGTTCTACTTAAAATGGACTGAGGCTTGCATTGGCTTCCTTCTCAAGCAGTGTGGAAACTCTCACTGCTTTCAGTCTCAGATGAAGTTCAGTTCCTTAATGTGTAGTTTGCTTTCCATGTGTCTTCAGGTCAAGAAGAACTATAGTTGGTAAGGGCAGACCATCCACGTCAGCTGCTTTACACAGAAACATTCATACATACAAAAAATGGTTTTCTATTTTAAGAGCACTGCACAGCTGTTTTGCCTTTGTATTTAATATTTAACATCATTCTGAAGTTATTTTTGTAACAGGATGGTTGTGATAAACTGATTTAATAAAGGTGAATTTATTATTTTCTGCTGTAAATGAGTTACACATGGAGCACTTCCATTGCTGTGTACCACTCAGACTGTACGTGGGCACATGCACTACCCTTGCACTTTAAACCTTTCCTATGCAATAGTTTAGAGAAATCTTCGAAGAGTCTGAATGATTTAGAGAGGTACAAATAGTCAGGCAGCAATAGATGAAGTACAGACTTTTGTTAGGAAAATCAGACAGTAGTTTAAGACACAAAGGATGGGGGTAAAGAACAATATTGCTGTTCGTCCATATGCTGTTTAGAGCTCCTCTGGCAGCCCCCAGAGGTTTGTGGAAAAATATCCCGTATGTTCAGTGATGATCAAGTAGTTGTGATAGTCTGAACAGATGCAGCTGTGGCACTCTTTCCCAAGTTTTTATTTTTGTAGTGAGGAAATCTGAATTTTTCACAGAAGTCAGAAATGTGATAATTTCCAATTATTGTCACCCAAAACTGTAATAGTTAAAGAAAAAATAAAACCTGAATGTTTGTAGGTGAAGCTGCATCTTGGCAAACATAAAAAAATAAGGTTCAGAGAAAGGCTGTTGCAGTATTGCACACATACAAGGATAGGACTGACAGTTCCTGTAGGCTCAGAGGTCAAAGCTGTCCATGCTTTATTAGCAATGCTCAGAACTTGCAACAGCTTCTTTCAGAGGCATGATGAGAGTGCAAAACTCAGTCTTGGGTGTGATCATCTCCAAAGGGCAAGGGCCAATATCTTCAAAGAGTCAGTCCAAAGCATGAAACTGTAACTGTACTCAGTGTCATACTGCCTTTTTCTAGAGTGGCAGCAAAGAAATCATCAGGAAGTACCTGTGAAAAATACTGTTTTAGCCAAATGTGGAAGTGTCCTGATGCCCACAGCCAGCTCTGAGAAGGAAGAGAAGGCAGTCAATTCATTTCATTTTAACAGTGATGAAGGAAGTACTTTAAGTTTCTGCTGCTCCATAGCATCACAGATCATGTGAGCAAGGGCAGAGAGGCAGTTCAAAGCCTTCCCGATGAGGATGTCAGTGCTGAGGTGTGGTGGCAGCACGTGCAGCAAAGCCATTGCTGGTGGTGGGTGCTGTGGGGACCAGGCAAAGACAGAGGTTTCTGGGAATGCTGCCAGGACAGCGAGCCCTGGGACACGTGGCTTGGGTCAGGTGCCCTGGGAGCCACCTGAAGGTCCCACTGCTGGGATCAGCTCCCAGTCACAGGGACTGGGGCTGTGGCAGCCTGTGCTGGCACCTGTTGCTGTGGGCGATGCCATGGCCTGAGTTCCCCTGGCCGAAGTCGGGTGCCATGGCCACCATCCTCACAGCGTGTTCCAAAGGCAGGGTGCCATGGCAACCAGACACTGAGATACATTGCTAGGGACCAGTGCCATGGCAACCATAAAGGAGATATGTTGCTAGGGACCAGTGCCATGGCAACTAGAACTGAGATACGTTGCTAGGGACCAGTGTCATGGCAACCAGAACTGAGATAACGTTGCTAGGGATCAGTGCCATGGCAACCAGACACTGAGGCCCAGTGCTCTGGGGTGCCGTGACAACCATCATGTAAACCTGCTATTAGGGTTGAGCTGCAGATCAGCTTTCCCTGAGACCCCACTGCTGTGACTCTTGGTGCTGTGGCAACCATCCTGAACACCTGTTGCAAGTATCAAGTGCCATGGCAACCAGCTGGGGCTCAGGATGGTCCCTGAGGGGTCCTAGCCCCTAAATCTAGTTGTGGTGCAATCAAAGAAATGAAGGTTGGCAAACTGAAGAAAAAGTCTTGGTGTTGCCAAGAAGGAGGGTGGCATTGCCATCCCCACCCTTTCCCCAGTGCTACACCCACTGTTTTCTCCCAGGTGCAGCCAAAAGGCTTCTGTGCTGCAGCCGAATTGTGTTATGGAACATCAGCTGCAGAAACATGAACGTATCAATTAGTTAAGACATAAATACAGAGTAAGGAAATAAGGAAAATAGAACACATATAATCTCATGCACACTTTGAATAACCTAATAAAAATGATAAATGGAGGAAAGGTGTTTTAGAAAGAAGGGTTGAATTTTAGTACTGCTCAAGTGGGACAAGTTGTTGCAACTTCCATCTTCCTAAAGCACATTTGTGCTTTGCTGGAGTCTCAAAGAAATGTAAACTCCCTTTAGCAGTCTGATAGTGCAACTGAAAGATACTGAAGTTTCACACACTAAATACATGATTATTGGCTTGAATCAGAGATTATGCTTCATATGTCATGAATTTTATATTCATATGTTTTAATCTTTGATTTCTTTGGTGATTTCAGGCAGAAAGTTTTAAAAACCAAGCAACTTATTTTGGGAAAAACTTTCTTGCAGGACGTTTAAGAAAAACCCCCAAACCCAAAAAACTAAAGTAAAAGCGAAAGAAAAAACCAACCCATAAATCAAACCCTAAAAAGAGATATTTGCAACAACACCCGCCACCAACCTAAAAAACCCAAGAAAATGCAAGAATTAAAATAGGAAGATGAAAAAGACGAGGCTATGAAAATAAGAACATAGCACTTCAACAGTTTCTGTTCTTTAATATGAATGGTGATAATTAAGGGACTCGGGGAGTAATAAAGACAATGGCACTTCCCACTGGCTGACATGAGATATAAACCTTCAGCAGAACGCTAAGTCAGAGCTCTGGCTGAGGTATTTAAACAAGAGACTACTAAAAAGATGTCAAATTCTGTGAAAAGACACTGAAGATACACAGGACTGGCATTTTTTAATTATTTTCAAAAGCAGAGGCCGGTAAAGAAAGAGAAACAGGAGTTTCAAGGGGAACCTGCAAGGGAGGGTGGTTGCCCTTCAGGGTCCTCAGCCTCGCTCTCACACCTTCTGAAGGAGGAAGGGACTGTCTTCAGCTGTGGAGCAGGAAATTGTGTGGCACTGGGACACATGCACAAGCTAAACCTGCACTACAATTTAAGATTTTGTAAGAAATAGGAACAAAAATTCACCAGTACATACTACTAAATACAACTTGCTTTTGAAATCAGATTGTCGGCTTCAGGTAAGAGAAGAGGTAAGGCACAAAAAGACTGCCCTGATCCTCCACTGGAAGTTTCAAAACACACTAAAATAATGCAAGGGTTTTTTTCCTTTTTCTCATGCGGAAAGACAGAACAAACAGATGGAAGGAAAGTTCAGCAAATACTCAGATTTGAAAAGGGCCTGCTGAGAGAAATACATGCCTTTGTACTGCCCAACTCTGTGCACCCTCCTAAAAATACCTAGTGTGACATTTAAGGAAGTGGCCTGAGTGGGTTTCTCAGCCAACACTCAAAAATCAAGTTGAAAAACACTAACCATGGAGTTTATCTGTTTATCAGTTGCCCAGAGAGAGGCAGGAGTAGGTGTGTAGAGGTGTGTGGGAGCCTGTACATGGTTGATCTGGAAACTTTGGTCTAGACGAACTGATGGCTGAACACAGACTTAGTGTCAACTTCTGCACCAATTATTTCATGAGGATGCCAATATGAAGGGAAGGAATCCTCTCTCTCTTGAACAGGGCATTAGCTGTACTTTCAGAGTGATGAGGGGTGCTCCAAATCACACAGAACCCGAACCTGTCCTGCAGAGTTGTGCCTGGAGGGAAATGAGACCATTCAGAACTGCAGAGGTGCATCACAGAGGAGGTGTTTGAGGCTGACCTTGAATCTGAAAATCCCTCTCCACATGGGACTGTTCAAAACAAACAAAAAAAATCTCTCCTAAATATGAAACAAATAGATTTTCTCAAGGAATCATTACAGTTTGTTTTCCTGTGCTCACAGAATACAAACCCATTGAATGTCTCCCTCGACACATGTATTAGGAACTACAGGAATTAACGTATTAGGAATTAATGTACAGGAATTAATGTATTAGGCTTACAGGAATTTCAGTGCAGTGAAGGAGTATTTCTGTACAAGCATAAATCCTAACAGGACAACAAAAAAAGTAAAATAAAAGACTGAAAAAAGACTGTTGCCCAAAGAAAACCTAAGTGTTCAGTCTGTGCTTGTGAAGTCAAAATGAGAAGAAAATGTGTGGTTTCTCAAAACTAAATTACAGGTAGTGACAAAATCGGGCTGTTTCCAGCAAACGTTCTAGCCCTCTCTAGTCAAGAGTATTACAAAGAAGGGATAGGTATAACAAATTCAGAAGCTATTTTCGGAGAAGAGAAAGGAGGAAGTGCATTGGGAGTGAGCTGATTAGATAATCAACAGTGTTGGGGAGTGAGGTTTGCAGCCAACACTGGCAGTCAAAGTGCACCCACCCAATGGTGGGTAAGGAGTGTGGCTAAATTGCTCATGACTGCATCTTCCCATCAGGGACAGGCTGCATGGCAGGCACACCAACAGGACCCTGGGGAGGCAGGGGTGGGGATTAGCTAAAGCACCATTCTGTATTTGAGGAAGCAGGATCTTGTTTCAAAACAGAAATAGGAGCTTTTCAACACAGCTGTTCAAAGTACAGTGATGGGGAAAAGCTCTTTCGAAGTCCAACCAGACTGTTCTAAGTGAGCAGTCACTGGAATAATGGGCAGTACTTGCTGCTCTGTGTCAGAAAGTGTAACTGGGGCAGTCAGGTACTTGGTGACGTCTTTCTGCAGCTCCAGTGCAGCAGATTCTCCCATCTGGACGCAGGATTGCCACGTGCACAGACTGGCGCTGTGGCCTGAGCTGGGCTGTTCCAGGCAGGATGGACCTTCCACTCCCATTCCCAAACCAACCCACAGTCTGAGGATTGCTCCAAGGAGGGTCTCGGACCGAAGAACTTGGGCAGCTGTGAGCAGCGTATGCAGCTGCACATGAGACAAGTATTATTTCCAGGGAACCCCAAAATTTGGTGGGCAAATGTACCTGAATCATGTAGGAATTAGAAACGATGTAGTCATGTCTGATGGGATCAAGAATTCTCCTGGAGTAACCCAAAAATGTATTCCCTGGTGACTTACAGATGTCCCAGACATATTTTGAGCAGTGTGAAAACAGTGAGAAAGGGACCAACAAAGTCTATGTGTACTCTAGGATAAAAACGTGCAAGTTTCATTTTGGAAGGGTCCAAACTGAATGCTTAAAACATTTATTTTAAATAAATGAAATATGAAAATACTATGAACTTATTTGTATATAACAATAACACTTTAATATTTAGTCAAGGAACCATGAATTCTGAAAACTCACTACTTACATTAAGAACTCACCCATTACAACTCAGTACTTCAATGCAAAGATGACATTCTCTCAGGATATGGAAACGCTAAAACGATCAGGGTGTGGCTCTTTGGTGAGTGGAAGAAAAGGATATCGGAGCCATGGCTTGGACTCCTGCTGTTGTTGGGGCATGAGGCTTGGGGAGTGTCGGCACATGGGAAAGCAGGAGGTGTTTGCTGGCGTTCAGTGTCCCTTGTCCCTGCCTGGGCCCGCAGTCACAGCTGGACCAGCTGGACTGATCCCATTTCCCTGCCACACCATCCACACCTGTAAGGGCAGAATGTCCTGCTGTTACCAGCGCCACACCAGCCAGGCTCCACTAAAAACTCTTTTGTCATGAGCCACAAACACATTTAAGAACAATCTTAGTGCTACAAGGTATTCCATGTTCGAGCTAATGTTCGGCACAACCCAGTTATTCCACAGTAACAATGTTCTCACTAGCGACACCACAACAGCAAAACAAAGGCTAAAGTTTCACTCAAATTTAAAAAATTTAAATAGCTTTTTTTAACGGCCACACCTCACTAAAATATTTATGCTGAATGTTTCCCATGCCAACTTTATACACGTTAGAGCTGTTAATATAAGCAATAAAGAACCTCAAAAATACAAAAGGGCGTTACTGAATCATTTAAAAAAATACTTATTTATAATTACAGTTTTGTCAAAAACTATTGTGATCTTGTACAGCTGCAGAGACAATGAAAATATTCAAGAATTATTCTGCAATTTTACAGTACTGAAGTGGAAGATTAAAAATAATAATTTTATTCTTATTTAGATTGCGGAAGTGTCTGTGTTTTCTTACAAAGTACAATATGGCTAGTGCTAATGCTAAAAGCTTGACAATATCCCCTTTTTAGGTAAGCTACTGCAGCAAGCTCCACGTACAGATCCTGTACTCAAAGCAAGAAAGCAGGAAGAATAAAAAATTCAATAATCTTATAGTTACGTATGTAAAAATTGGTAGCCATACAGTGAAAAAATACTACAAAGCTTTGTCAATACAAAAGAGTAAAGTTGTGTCACTGCATCCATTACTGCACTGCAGCACTGAAACGAAAAGCCAAACAAACCCAAACACACTTTTTTAATTTCCATACAGAAAGTTCTGCTGTTGCCCCGTGCTGTGCTGAGCGTGGGTGGTGTTGGTGACACTGCAGCTCCAGCCACAGCCTCGGGCACTGCTCCCTGCTCCGGGAACCACCAGCCCAGGGCACGCACAGCAAGCACTTCGGGTTGGCTTCCCAAAATCCCCACTGTTACCTCCTCCCTTCACAGGAGGCAACTGGAATACTGGTGACTGGCAAAACAAAACTAGGTATTACTCTGGGTAAAAGTCAACTCTTAACTAGTAAGAATTGTGTTCAACTTATTTAATAATCTATAATCCATTTTTAACTGTAAGTTACATAACAGCCACCAGATTCCATCAAGGAGCATGTATGCCACTTGGCACATCACACAATATATTAATGGTCTCCATCCTCTCAACTAAGACAACTTTAGCCTTCAGATTTACATTGTTTAATCATAACTTCTTTCTGATAATTTTATTCCAATAAATAACAAGCAAATTGAAATAAATCCCCATCTTTGCTATTGGAAAAGCCAGGAAAGTGTTTAGGAACAAGGAAATAGTTGCACTACCTATTAAAACCATGATGCTTTAATATAAATCGCATCAGAAATTACTAACAGATAACAATTTATACTGCAACTGTATGAAATTCTTGATTTTATCACTTGAGAGTTTCCTTGTGAAGTATTTTCACCTCTTTATAGTAGCAACATGTGACATGTTATGTAACTCCTCTGAGTTTTCCACTCTAAAAGCTGCAGCTGGTGCTGGCAAATACAGCCTTTCATTGTGTGGCACAAAAATGTCCTTCCAGAGCTGCAGAGGAGTGAATTCTGCTTTGCTACTCTTCCTTGCTTGAACAACATCTATCTTAGACCACGACATGGCTTTTCATACAGTGAAGAAAACACTGCCAACTGAAAAACAAACAGGTGATAAATATTTCTGTTCAGAAAAATTCCAGTGGTGAAACAGCAAAAAGGCATCTCCTAAGGAACAACTTACCAACTGGATTCTGAGGAATTATTAATAATTTGTTTAATGTAGGGGTTTTGTACATAAGAATATTTTGGAATACTGTTACTATTCCTCACAAATTGACTAAGGAGTTAGAATTCTGCAAGTTTCAAAAAACCAGCTTCCTACCATATATTAAATTCGTAGAAGAAACAAAACGTAATAGAAAAAGAATTATGTGTCGAGGAACAGCTGTTTGTGATAAATACATCAGAAAAGACAGCAGGGCTGTTGTAGATTTCTTCCTGTTTGCAAATCCACTGCTTTTCTCGCTCTCTAGGAAGACAAACTGCTTATGAAAGGTTGTGGCAAGGCAGTTGAAGCAAATGCTCCTGGAAGATTTCAATAACATTTTTTCAATTTACAAAATGTGAAAACATCTTTCAATTAGTAAAAAAAATAAGTCTAATATACAAACATTCTTTTAAAAAAAATTAATTTGTGAAGGAATGTAGTGTACTTAGCCAGACTCATACCCATTCACTCCTCAAACACTGGTAGGGATCTCCTCTTGACACAAACCTGTCCACATTAGCCCAGAGATGCACACATGGCAGTTTGCCCAAGCAGAATAGTCATTCAGCTTTCCCCAGGTCTGAACTAGCATAAATTACCATCTGGACAGCATTAGAAAGAAATTGAAGCATACAAGGAATAAACTATAGTTTCTTTTATATCAAAATGTACTCTTGAAAATGTGTTTGGCACAGTGCTAAATCATATAGTTAATACTAAATATTGCAGGATACAATAAAGCCCTGGAGTTAATTTGTGTTTTACACCCTGGTGGGGATAAAAATAAGAAGATACCAATTATTCAGAAGTCAGCCTATACAAACTGTATAAACAATATTTTATGTCTTGTTTTGAAAACCACTGATTTAGTAAATTTTACATAAAAGACTGCAAAATAATATAAATGGATTTAAACAGATCTTTACAATAAGAAATTCAAATGGAAACAGACAAGTAACAAAGAGAAGTAAAAAAATTTATTGCAGTATTTGTTCCACCAGATTTGCTGGGGATCCCTTTTCTTGTATTATTTCAGGGTGACCTAATACATCAAAATCTACATTTACAAAAACTCCTCCTGCAGATAGGTCATAGATACTGCATGCTTTTTTTTCTTTCCTTTTTTTTTTTTTTCAACAGAATAAATTATATATCCAGGATATCCTGCCATTTTACAGCCTGGAAACAATGCTTTCCTGGAAACTGGGCTAAGCTAAAGAAAGCCATCCGCTGCTAGGTTAAACTCCAAGAACACTTTATTAAGAACATTAACAGACTAATTTCCAACATTCACTTGTTTATTTTTTTTAAACAGGTTTTTTTTTTCAAGATATAAACAATTTTTTTGTTAAACTATAATACAGTGGGAGTAAAAATGAACTGAGAAGTTTCTGCTGCACAACAGCGAAGGAAGCTCCCACAAAAATGTTTACCAAACATTTCCTTCTTTTTTCCCCGCGTCCCAGGTTCCATTCTTACTCTTCATTTAACTGACTTTTTTTTGCCATAAAGTTGGTATTTCAAGTTTTTCTGTTATTTCAATTCCTGTAAATTTGGCTGCATGTACAAATTCCTTAGCTGGAAGTTCCATCCTTGGCGGCATACAGCGATCGTAAAGTCTGCACAACTTTATTAGTCAGCTTATTAGCACTCGTTAGAGCAATTTTTTTGTAAATAATGTCTGACTCTTTAATAGTGTCTACCCAAGGCACCAGTTTGCGGCCATCACGGCGCTTAGCCTCAGTCCAGGAGCCACTGTAGGAGCCTGCCATCCACTGAACACTGAAGCCACTGCTGGTTTTCTGTACTACTCTTGCAATTTGTGGTCGGTCTTTGTACTTTGGACAGCAAATAGCGATGACATCCATGACATCAACACTTTCATTCATCTGTGCTGCCAACTCCGTAGAGTCTGAATTTCGTTTTGACCTTCTCAATGACTAAAACATTGGGGGGAAAAAAGACCAAGTGTTACACAAAAGAACTTTAGTGAAATTATTGCTTTTATTGCTTTTAATCCCTTGACGCCGGGAGTTGGGATTTCCCGGCACACATTCCATTGCCGGCAATGAGACGCACCGCGACCGCCAGCGCCAAGGGGTTAACATATCCTTGTAAAACCACATACTCTTAATTTGTACCCGTGTCTTTATCTCTTATTGATATATAAAATTATATATACACATGAATCATAAAGCTACATAAAAACTTGGCAACAATAAAAAGGATAACACACAGTACATTCCAAAGGAAAATTAATAACTTTTTATACGGGATAAATCTCATTTTCTAGTTTGGCTTTTTTATTGTCTTTTCTGTTAAACTTTCTACAAAAGTTGTATAAACGGTTAAGTAGAGAATCTCTATCTACAAAATGATTTTTTTCATGTGGATTACATTACTTGGTGTACATTTAATATAATAAACTGACATTTATAAGCACATAAAAATCATTTTACGTAATACGCTGCGAAATACGTTGACTCCTCCTCCGCCTCACCCCTGAAGTGCCTCCTCCTCTATCCTCCCCATCACTTTCATCGTCCTCTGTCTCAGCTGCATTGTTTTTAGGGCTGCCTCCTCCAAGCAGCGAGGTAATTGCTTTGTTCCGAGCATTTGTGCTAGCTGACACCTCTCCATCTTCTTCCTCTTCATCAGGATCCAAATGTTCCATAAGGAGCTTGAACTATTAAAAAAAAGATGAGTCCACATTGTAACTTTAAAAACAGACACTTAGATCACACTGCATTATGTGTCAAACAAATAGCAACACAAAGAAACAGGATAAAACAAACGGAAGGCAACTTCAAACTTGAACAACTTACGTTTTGTTCTACAAACAACTTCCCTATCCTTTTTAAGTAAACACGTAAAAGCTTTCTCCCTGTGTTTTCAAAATGGCAAGTTTTGTCTAATTATTACTGGGAGGAGGAGCAGCTCCTAAACTACACCCAGTCCCTGTTCCCATGATGGAAACAGTCAGGGATGAAGTGAACAAGTTATAAGGGAGAGGCAGAGAAGTTGGACAGCAGAAATTAGAAGATAGTCCATTAAAGGTGAATATCCTTTAGCTGAAATTAACTTTCATTGTGTTAAAACTTATTAGAAGCCTTTGAAATACAGCCCCGCTAAACATCCTGAAAGCAGATCGTAAGATGACGTGGAACTTAAAATTTTGAAATCTTCATCCAGTAATCAGCATGTACTATCAAGTTTATACTGTTCTACCCAGTTTGCAAGGATATCAGGTTTTCTGCAAAGCAACTTTACTTACATCTAAGTACTGTTTTACTATACTCCTCTTCACTTCTTCAGTGATCTTGGAATTAGCCATATCACTCCGCAGAAAATCCAAAGTTTGTTTTGGGTGGAAATGCACTCCTGTCTTCCTGTTTATAGCTTTATCATAAACTTTTGCAGATTCAGATGGAGAGTACTTTTGAATTTTACTGTTTAAAGAAAACAACAGAGAAGGGCTTTTAAGGAAAGTCCAGAATAATTTGAATGAAAAGCTTTTAAAATCTTCAAGTAGTTGTATTTTAATCATTTCATATCCAGTAGACAACCTGGTAAGAAATGAAATAACTGCTTTTTCTAAGCCTTGAACTTAACAGGTTTGCTTTCTCTCTTACAAAAATCTATTGTTTAAACAAGTAGTTATGACCAACTTAAATAAAAGGAAAAAAATCCCCCCAGATTTAATCCTTACAAATAACTCACTGGATAACAAGTGGCCTATTATCTAAATAGTCTTACCTATCAGAGAATCCACAGAGGTTCTTTAAATGCTGTTTCAGCATTAAAAGTAATAATATGCCTTGGGAGACATTAGCAAATTCAATTAAAGGAGCTGAATTTTCAGGTAAACATTTCATCACAGAATTTATATCATTTTCCTCATCGGAATCAGAATCAGAGTCCACTCGTTTCCGTAACCTCCGAGGCTTGGAAGCTTCCTCCTCACTTTCGCTCTCGCTGCCGCTGTTACCGTCGCTCTCAGACTCCTCATCTGATGAAGGCTTTCTTTCCTTCTTTTTGTCTTTCACCATAGACTGCAAGGCAGAGAAATTTACAGACATTCCAACATTAGAGTAGGAAACATACAGTGTTTCTAAAAAAATCTTCCCAAAATCACTGCTGCCTTTAATTATCAAGAATTCCCTGAAAAAAATGTTATTAATTTATAACTTTGACAATTCTAAAATTCTTCATGGCAAAGAGATACTGAAAACATTATCCGAAGGCCAGATTTTTTTGCAAGGTATGTACAGAAGGAACTGAAACAAAAAGCACTCCCGTGGCATGCTGTCATTAAAGGACTATCAAGTTCATTAGCAGTTGCAGTAAAATACAGTAGAAGGCCAAATACAATAAATCAGGTAGAAAATCCTGATTTTCTTTCACGTGGATATCATTTCTGTGTGTCATGGAGATTTCCATACATACTTTGGTACAGACTAGTCCAACCTGGTTTAAATGCTTATCTCTTAAAATTCTCTGACACTAACTACACTGCTGAGCAAAGTGATCATAGACAGTATTAATAAAGATAATAAACAATTGCCCCATCCCTGGAGGTGTTCAAGGCCAGGCTGGATGGGGCTCTGAGCTACCTGGTCTAGTGAAAGGTCTCCTGGCCCATGGCAGGGATGGAACTGGGTGACCTTTAAGGTCCTTGCCAACCCAAACCATTCTATGATCCTATTACTAGTTCTACTCTGTGTAGAGCTACAGGATTTCACACGTGCATCATCACTGCACATGTGTGACTTCTCATGACACAGACCATAAGACACTCTAAGCAGGATCTCATCCTTTCTGTGCTGGGTGATACACACTGGTCCTCAATCTGAAGAATGTACTGTCTCTTTCTAGCAGATTAAAAATCAGCTTTGGTAGGGTGAGAGTTCAAAGCACTGCACTTTCCAGGCACTGTATTTTCAGTCATCAGCTCTGACCTGTACTTGTTAGTCAGACTGGACATTCTAGAAAGAAGGTTTGCTTCCTGACAGTTTGCACCTTCTACTGTTAAAAGTTATTCAGGAAAGGAAGACACTGAAGTCTTCAAGAAGGAAGCAGAGACTTTTTATGTACAGGCTTGTGTATTGCCATGACAACAGATATCTATCATGATTCAGGTTCTTAAGTCCTGCCTTGAGAAATATTGTCCGCCCCTCCCTTGCAATACACAATATATTTCAAGTCTCTCAGGCAACACAAACATAACCACCATCACCTACTTGACAACAAACTGTCAACGGGATTTTATTATTGAAATTACACGAACAACCACAGAAAACCAATATTCCATCAGGATTCTGGGTTCATGTATTCCAGATGCATGCAATTAATTACTATTCAGCCATATTGGGAAATTATACAGAGTTGAGGTCAAAATTCATCACTTTTTTTAACAGTATAAGCAGCAATGTAAGTAACATTTTTCACTAGTGTCTACCAGATGCAGGTGAGAACAGACATGGCTGGTTGGCTTGTTACTCCTGGTTACATACAAAGGAATGCTACTCACCCACACCACACTAACGGTACTGGATTCACTGAAAAGTTGAGCATGTTATAGAGAAGCTTAAGTTGCCACATAATAAATACCTAAAATATAAATGCACATACCTCTTTAAATGACTGTAGTAAGTTGCTACCAGAAACTGATAGTGTAATGTCTATGTGATGCATTATAAACAGTGGCTCTTCCTGGGTTTGGTAAGGAAAACAGGCTAGATTGTCTGCTATGTACAAAAGCATGTTCACCTCCGTCTTCTGCAAGTTAAAAGAAAAAAAATACATGTAAATAAGCATACAGATATCTTGGATTTATACACTTATCCTATGTTCCCAACATTCTTGAGGAAAGACATGATCAGAATTTTTATTCTATATGCCTCTCAAACCCACTCTAAAAAATATATACATGCAAAATTCAGTCACGCCTGAAGATACACTATTTCTGATCAATCCAAACTGAGTATAAAAAGGTACAGTCATGTAAAATTAACTAATGAATTCTATTCTATAGATAAATACCTTATATTACTAAGTAAAAAAAGTACATTAGAGAAACAGTTATCAATAACTATATCGCAAAGACACATTGTTAAAAGAGAATTGAAGTTTGTAATGCGTTTTAGTTTCTTTTAAAGTGAAGGAAATGTGGTGCTTACTGCAGTATCATCAAAGAGGTTGAGTAAGGAAATGAGAAAGGCTCGTCTGTGCTGCCGGTTCCCTCGGATCATGGAGTACAGGTGTGAGCACAGTGCACTGGACGACTCATCGTGTCTAAAACCTCTCACAGGATCTTTCGGGCATGTATTAATTGCCTGTTGTACCTGGTAAGACATCTTCATACCAGCCACTGCTTTCATCTGAAAGGGAAACATATTTGTTTTTATTCAAACCACTGCTTCCAAAGCACTACAACTTACTCCTTTCACAGGGGTATTTTTCATCTGAAGTTTAAATTTAAAATGGGTGCTGAGGCAATACTAACTTTTGAATTGGGAAACAGATTTGTATTGGCAAACACTTGTGGCAGAGAACAGAAAGTCTGGTGAACTGCCCTGACTGTAAATTCTGCTAGAAACACACTGCTAATCTGTTTAGCCACTACAGCCAGGTATTCCAATTCAAGCAATTTTCAAGAACTCTGACACGTTTTCATACATGAAGAGGACATTTTACCAAGTGTATATGCTTGGTATCACTTGCAGTAAAACCAACAACTGAATCCATATGACTGCAATAGGATTAAAAAACAGAAAATGAGGTGGGGTTTTTTTTTCCATATATACTATAATTTCCGGGAAAAAGGTTCTGCTCGAGTTTCAGAAGAAACTGAAGCTCTCCTTAGACAGCACATCCAACTCTCCTCATGCTACCTCTGCTGCTGTTTAGCAAAGTTGTCTCTGCATCTGTACACTGCCTTAAATCCCAGCTGCCTAACACAGCAATTTCCATCTGCTGCCCTTCACCTAATGGACTGGGTATCTGGATGCCCTCAAGAGTGCAATGCTCTGCTGACAGTGGAATACAAGTGCTTGTAAGAAGTTCTACAATGTACTACACACACTGAATCTAGACTGGAACCTTCTAAAGCAAGGAGTGCCACAGCTTGATTTCAGACCTTAAGCAGAACAGTTGGTGCTATGCCACAACTCCACATGTCCTCACAAAACTTTCAGGCTTTCCTTTCAGCAAGATTCATCAGATCTAAGCAGCTTCCTATGCTCCTCCTGCTTAGATTACAATTCATATAAAGTCTTGGTGTCCTGAACCTGTTCACCAAGGACTTCATCAACTGCTACAGCGTTTTCTTCCCTTGTCCACTGATACAGGAAAATCAGTGATAAACATTATGAAACACTTGTCCTTACCTCTTATCAAATAAATGCTATTGAGTACAATCCAGTGTGGAGAACAGTACTGTGAATTATAATAAAGGAAATTTTGGGCAAGAGATGCTTCAAATTATATTCTCCTGTTTCTCAGAACAGAAATATCCAAACAAGATAATTTTTACAACTGCTTACAGTTATTGTTTATTTGTGACTTTATGTTCTCTTTCAGCAGCTGAGGCATATTCAGGTGTTAAAACACTAAAGACTACAACAGTATTTTGTAAAACACTAAATTACAAATACTTACGTGAATGAACCCAGCGTATTTTTTGTCTATTTCCACCAACTGCTGGTCAGCTTTATTTCGCATAGAGGGCTCTGGATCTGTGCCCATAGCAATTAAGTATGGCACACACTTGAAAAACAAATGAAACGATTATTCAGAGGCACGGTACCTTCTCAGTCTTTGTTTCTACTACAGAAAATAGAACAGGAAGCTCTATGCCCCTTACTACCTATTTTTTGCAAGTTAATAGTACAAAATACTATGAGACACCAGCATTCTAAAGTGCTTATGTGAGGTTTCAAGTAGTATTTCTCTTTTTCTCAAACTCTAAAGTCCATTTAGAATGCATAAAATTCCTTTCAAAAAAACCCAAGCCACCACCACTTATGACTGAACATGTGCAGTGGCTGCAGTATCAAAAATTACTTACAAAAACATTATTAAGTAAAGAATAATGGAGATGATGGCTGAAGTTCTGACACTGACTGTGGAGCTCCACAGTGTGTAGAGGATATAGGGACTTAGGTAGAAGCAAGTAGACACAGGATAAAGAGTTAAGAAAACAACTTGGCATACACCTCAAATTCACAACAGAAATATTCTCCAGTGTACATTTCTACATGCTCTTTAGGCACTGCCTGGGCTTTGACATCTTAATCCAAAAGTAGATGTTACAGCATCTGGCATCTCACTGGCTAAACAGCACGAAGGAAATTCCAAAATATACTTTCTTGCTACAGTAAGAAATTACTGTAACTTAACCAGAAGAGAAAAAGTGGAAATCTATGTAGCAAATGTAAAAGCACCCAAAAACATGAATAACAAGTCCCACCACAGAAGCTGATCATACCTGAACAGGATGGATGAGACCCTGGTTTAGTGTCAGTGCAATGACATTTAGAGCAAAGTGGCGCACACTTGACTGGTTATGAAAGAAAGCCTCAAGGACCTGTTTGAGATACAGCTGCATGATGGAACTACTCATCCCCGAGGAAATATCACCCATTTCTTTTAGGTCTTCCTGTTTTGCTACTTTTTTCCCTGTAAAAAGGACAAAGGAAAAGCACACTTAGCACAGTATAATCACTTAGTTTGCCATTACTTGAGGTAATGTTAATGGAAACTGATCTTTAAGTTTCACACATTTCAGCTATCTTAAAATGGGTTTATGGTCCCATGAAACACACAACAGATTAATGTATAAATATATAAAAAATGGAGAGAAATTATTTTAATTCAAGTCTTATTCCTTAATAAAGGCTTTTCTTTTAAAAAAAAGTTGCATTTACTATTTTTTATCTGCAAATTAAACTTAGAGGGTTTTTTGTTAAAAATGATTATTACCATCATTACAGCAATTATGTATTCTGGGTTGCTTCCAGCACTTGTACATCTTGAAAGTAAATAATATGCACAGCTATTACGCATATACCTGTTTTTCAAATATTCTAAGATACTTTGGGTACCATAGTCCTGATCTGGTTACAATTTCAATTGACACAATGCAGCTGTATAGTAACTGGACACAACAAATTCAAGTTTCACTTGTGCCTCATCAGCACAAAGAACTCAGCACTTACAGTCTCTGTCTGCCTGCTGCATACGGGTATCCTCCTCCTGCAAATAGGTCTGGAGGTTTTTTAACACCTGGATTTTTAAGTTTACTGAACAGTTCTTATCTGAGAGAATGCTGTTATACAGAGTCTTCACTTCCTGTTCGAACATTAAGCTTGGATGCTGTATAAATGCAAATCCTAAGGGTGGAAAAAAGAGGAAATAGTTCTCAGTATTAGAATTTAGGACTTGTAATTCTGCTTATGAAATTTATCCCCTCCCAACAGCACAGCTTTTTCTAGTCCAAACAGTACTGTGTATCCATATGGACACCATCCACAGCCTGCAAGGAGTTCTGATGGCCATGACAGTTCCACTAACCACGACTCTGACGTAGAAAAGGGGGTGTTGGCCCGGGGCAGCTGCACTAAAAACCTATACAGGCCTGGAGCAGGTCCAGGGGAGTGGCCACATCTCAGTGACCAGGAGCGCTCACAAAAACGAGAAAGGAACATTGCTAAAATTACCTGTTGTTTTTCTAATACATTTAGAGACAAACACTCTGCTGAAACTGTAAAGTGTTACTCATGCAGAGGCAGATAAAATGTGTGAAAATTGGTAAATATCACAAGTATTTAACATCACAATAGAACAAAAAAATCACCAGTGAACACAGCAACATTTATGCCTTTTGCTGCCATTATCCATATACCAATTAAGGTATATGAAAACCTGAAAACTATATGAAGTGTTCCCAAGACTACATGTGCTGAAGAGACACACTACAGAACCGTTATCAGCTGCAGCCTTACCCTTGCCAAGGAACTGGTTGTTCTTAAGTCTGTATTTCATAAAAACTTTTCTAACTTAGTGGTAGTATACACCATTTTAGATTGTGTATGTAGATTTATAAGTGCTGCTGACAAACTCTTAAAGAGTATGATAAAAAACAGTAATGGGAACACAACACCCTAAGCTAATTTACATTTAACTACGTTATTCTTTTCAAGACTGTGAAGGAAAAGCACGTCTTAAGTATATTATTTATGACCACAGGAAACTCAGATTTTGAATGGAACCACAGAAAATACAGAAACATAAAAGAAGAACAGGGGAAAAAATGAAAGCAAATAAAATTATGCAAGAGCAATATATAAAAATAGATGTAACAGAGGGAAGACTGAGTCATGTTTTTAAAACTGGCTCCATACACACAGAAAGACGGTGCAAGTCCAAGGCTAAGTCCAAGGAAAGACTTAAAAATCTCATTTCAGTTTCAAAACAAAAAGCAGAGAAGCAGGTGGGAAAAGAGGAAAAAAAAGGAACTCTAGTGGTCTCAGGAGTGATGTGGTATGATTGTGCACTGTACAAGTGTATACTGATGTTTGTAACTTGACCACCTCTGTTTAACTCCAGCTCATCTTTTAAAGTTATTTTTAAAAATGAAAAACACATGGATATATGTGTAACAATCCACAACACTTTTTTATTCCGTCACTGTAAGGAATCTAAAACACCAGCATTGTCAGGAAATTCCTGTTTTTCCATTCCTGGTTAACTGGGGAAGAAATCTTACTTGGCATAGCTGTCACAGGAGATAAAGAAAGGCACCTCCTGTGTTTTGTTAAGGAGTGACTTCACATCTCAAGTGGTGCTCTCACACCATTTCTCTTCACACCTTTGTTTTCACTCTGTTAGAAGTCTTTAGAGTAAGCAGTGAATTTGACTAAGACATTAACGGTTGGGTTCTTACAAGTTACCTAAATTTACTAAAATTTTATATGCTCAACTTGTTTTGCAGATACACATTTGGAAGAGAAGCACAACCATAATTATTAGGCTTAGGGTTAAGCTTAACTCCTCTACAGCAGTGGCACCTGCCAACACAAAGCTGAAACTGTTCAGAGTGTCCTTACTGAAATGACAGGCTGATAGGGAAGTACATACTTCCTGTGTGACACCTCCCACCATGTACAGATACTGAATTGGTCTGCTAGTTCTTTTCACCTTATTGCTGCTCATAAACACTGGATCACTTTGACAACTCTGCTTCATTAGTATCCTGTAAGACTGAAATTTACACTGTTTAGCACATCTTCACACATCCAACAGCTACCCTCAAAATGGAACCAGTACTCAAATGAAATCGATAGATCACTGAAAAAAGGGAGGTTTCATCAAAATAAAGACTTATAAGCAGAGCAAAAAAATAATGACTACTGACAGCCTTTCCTATTTTTGCCCCTTGACCAAAACCCACCGCAGTTCAGTCTATTGCCTACAAAGATTTTTGGCAAATGCAACGTAACTCTATATCCATGAACAAAGTAATCATGTCTATGATTATAAATACAGTTCCTACCCCACATGCACTATTATGTAGAGTACAATACAGTTGGACTGAGTATAGGTCAGTCTTGTGTACATTGATGTAATGCCTAGAAAAACTCCAAGTATTCCAGACAACCATAGCGCTGCTCCTGCAACAGAGGCAACTCCAGTGCCATTGATCCTGTTTGGCTGTCTGAAATGGTTTCTCATAGAACACGAAATGAAGATTCAGTCTTAGTCCTTATCTTCAGAGCCCTAGCTTGAATTGAAGCAGAGTTCTTCAAAAGTTATCTAAACAGCAACATAAAGAGGCAAATTCTTGTTCACAGTTACATTATACAACAGAAGCTCACCCGCCTGGGAGACAACTTACTTTACACCAAGCAATAACCATGAATTGAACTCTTCCAGAAACAAAGACCTATCTGCCCAAACAAGATTCTCTCAGATGTATAATTTTTTGCTTAAGTAGAGAATGAACATGATATGAACCAGTCAGCGGGAGTTAATTTACCAATCACAGATCTCACAGAGGCCACTCAGCCAATATAAACTGCCAGAGTTCCCTCGACTATGCAAAATGCTCCTACACTTAAAATATTCAAAATTTTTCCACCACTTTTTTACCTTGTAGACTGAGAAACAAGGTTTGGAGTTACAATATACTTGCTTTTGGACAAAAAAATAACATCTTCAGTACCTTGGAAATCTGCTGCACTTTACAGGTTGATCACACATCAAAAGGTATTGACTGTCAAAAGCACCCAGACTGCTGCAGAGTTATGTAACTACTAGCCTTTCGACAGCTTTGCTGTAGTCACTTCTCAAACAGAACTCTCTTGTGACTAAACAAATACATGAATTCCTATTGATACACACAGATTTTTACTAGAGCAGAATAATAAAAACTATTAATATTTCTTACCAAGGCCAATAATGGCTTTTGTCTGTACTTCTTCATCTGAATGCTTTGTAAAATACATCAGCAGTTCAAGTACTTTATCCTTAATGTTAACCTGAGCAAATTAAAACACAAATAATAGCTATTGAAGATGAAACAGATGTTTATAATCTCTTTTAAGAAGCATAAATATCAAAAAGGAGAATCACAATCTTACTGCACAGACTTTGCAAAGGCACGTATTTAAAATCCAAAAATCTATACCATACATATTACAGAAAAATAAAATGCTCTGAGGAACCAGGACTAACATGTGTTCAAATTAAAGTGAAGCATTCAATATATCTAAGACATAAAGAGCAAATAGAAGTTATTTTACCTTACTGTTGCCCTTAAAATCTTCCTGATCAAAATCAAAATGCCGACACAGTGCTCCAACAGTGAAAAGTGACCTAAGGAGTGCTGGTTTATTGGCAGTTAGTATTGTGCTGTTGGGGTCTTCTTGGTGTTGATTTTTTAATTTAGAAAGTGCACCTGCAGTAAGAGAAGAGTTTTTTTCACAATGTTTAATTGTGGTGTATCCCTCAGATAAAACTTGTAGTGAAAACTGACAATTACTTGTTCTGACTTTACTTACCATAGTATCTATTAAAACAGGCCCACACAAACTTATAGTTCTGGGTGACCTTGTTCACAACAGCTCCCAGACAGCTCACACAATGCTGTACAACCTGGGAACAAGGAAGAACAAACTAATTGTATATTTAGAAGTTAAAATTCAGATTTTTATGAAGTTATGCAGCAAAAGCTGTGCTAACTAAAACTAACAATCTAACAGATATAATGTTATGTCTGTCTCCTGGACTGCTCTGTAAATGTGTTCAAAGTCACTGAAACACAGCAACACCACACAGACAGTCAAGTAAACTGAGTACACTGATTTTTTTAAGGATTGAAAGTTGTCTTCTTAAGGAAGACAGACTGTCTTTAAACCAAACCCATGTGAAATGGAGTAGCAGCAATTAAAAGCTTACTGTCATGCCATATTTGATGATGAGTTTCATGAGGTCTTCCTCAATAGTGGCAAGAAAGGTCTCACTTGGGTGCTCCATTAGTGGCACTACAAGCTCTAAGATTTTTGCAACATTGCAGATCACCATGAAATCATTCTGCGTCTGAAAACAACAGCATTTATAGTGTTTAACATTTCTGGCCATAAGCTACGCATTATTCATAAGCACAGATAGTTAAAAATCCCAAATACTTAAGATATTTGGTAAACATCTAAAACAGTATTTATATATTTACATCTGCTATTAAATTGTATGCTATTATGAAATCTAGTTGTGTTTAGTACAGAAGTTCTGGGAGAAAAGTAGTCTGGATGAGCAGAATTACAACTCTTATAAAGGCGTGTCAGACCTGAAAACCTTTGGGTCTGGTAATTTTCTAGAGTCCTACAAGAATGTAGGAACTCTTCCTGACACATGCACACAAGGGAACACACAACGTCTGGAAACACCTGTCAGCAACAAAATGAAGTTGTGCTATGACTTAATGTGGCTTAAAGGAAAAGTAATAATGGGCGCAACTGTAGAAATTACAATTAAAATTATTACTAGTTTGCATTATCGTGACTGCGTATGTACTGTAAGTACGGAATCTACAGAAAATAGTTATCTATTAAAGTGACACCCTGCTAGAAATGGTCTTTTGAAAAATCAAGCTCACTGAGGATAGGATAAATCCCAGATTCTACTGTCAAGCTATTTGACATATTCAAGCTGCCAGTGTAATCCTATGATTCGTGTCAACCTTGTACAAAATCAGTGCAACCCCCTGAACAAGCTGCATCAGGTAAGTAAAAGGTAACTTTTTCCTACACTATTTGTTTAGATGCAGCTCTAACAGTCTGCTGCAAGTGTGCCCAGAGAACACTGCAGGGCTGCATCCAGAAAATGCCAGGTTATGCTGCAGTCTGGGCTGGCAGTAGTCACTGTTCAAGCCTGCCCTAATGACAGGCACTGCTGTCACGCACCCAATGCTCCTCCTTGGCTGAGTGATCCTGCCCTGGCCCTTCTACCAGAGCAGGGGTGCCAGATCGAAATGCAGAAACCACTGCAACGTTTCACAGCCAGAGCTGGGGAGGGTTTCAGTATCAGAGCTCTCTAGAATGCCTTACAGGGGAACACAGGAGCACTAGAGCTGGAGAAGTGAGACATGAAGTCTGGAAGAGGGTGGATGAAGACATTTTACTCCTCATATATTTGCTGTATATTAGATCACCCTACCTTACGGAACCTTATCCTTAGTCTTAAGATTCAGATGTTAAATATTAACTACTTCTAAGACTGCAACTATAAACCAAAACAATTTTAAGAAATTATTTTGTAACAGGAGAAAAACTGAAAAAGAGGCAGCACACGTTTCAGTTTCATTTGGCCGTACAATGAGGTAGAAGCTATAGAGATCTTCAAAAGGACCTCTTAACTTTTGACGGTATGATACCCACAAAATAAACCCACAATTTTCAATTTCCTTTTTCTACCCTCAACTGCATCAGGCATACAGGACAGCTGTTCATTTTCATTCTCAATTATCTAGGGAAAAAGAAAGACTGATTTTCTCTACTTACACTACATTTAGTGGTCAGGTATGGCTGCATCGTCATAGCGTGTTTGACCATTAGCTGGGGCCTTATTTTACTGAATAAGAACAAAGTGGTTATGCAAGCAACCAAGCGACCAGAATTCACACCTTTGTTGTCAGAATCTGGAAACATCAGAAAATACAAAAAGAATATTAAGTCCAAGTGCCTTTTAAGCAATGAAAAACATATGGCCTAAGCACTGTTTGAGTATCTCTTTCACTGCATCTCTTTCAAGATCAAAACTGAATATTCTTACTAGAGATGAGATGAGATGAGAACATACTGTGTCAACATGTGCATGTGACCACATTCTTTGGAAAAAAGAAGCAAAGATGCTTCAAAGACATCACTTGTTTTTAAAATCCTTACTGTACACAGAGGACTAGCCCAGCCAATGATTCCTACCATGACTGTAGAACATACTAATGCAAATAAAACTTGCCACATTTGTTTTGGTTTTAGTGATCCGAAAGTTTGAAGAAGTTATTTTAAAAGTATTTCTGTTATTGTGACTAGCTAGTGAGAATTAGGGCAGCTTTATTATTATACAGTGCTAAGAAGTTCATAATGACCTTTAGAGCAGTAATTTCTTACAATCAGCTTTGTAATAGAAACTCTGTAACAGTAACCTTTACCAACAGCGATTTCAACAATGGTTACAGCCTCATACAAAATCCAAAGGCTGAATTTTAAATTGTATTACCTGCTAAAGATTCTTCATACTTAAGAATGTGCTCAACTAAATTGTCAACAAGCTGAGTACAGGCTTTCTTCACAGGTTTATATGAGGCATCCTCTTCTGACTTCAACAGCTGCAGCAGATGAAACAGAAAATGGTTTAGTATGAAGGCTTTTATTTGCACAGGATACATGCTGGTTTCATAACAGCTACTACAGATACACAAGGATTTTAGACTACAGAAGTATTTAATTCTCCATAAAGCTTACTTGCATGTTGAAGAAAAAATTATGGGAGGTAAAAAATGAAACCAAAATCAAAGATAAGTAAAGAAAAATTAACTGCAATAAAAATCCATAGAAGTTCTACTGCTTTTTGTATTGGGATGAAAGCTGACCGTATGCTTAATGGAATAATGCAGAAATAAACAGAAGTTAGAAAGCTTTTAAAGTGGTTACAGACATAAAGAGCTAATTTAAAACAAATGTTGTTTTTGACACTAAGCTAAAATATCAAATGAGGATCTGACATGGTTTTATCAACATTTCAATTAGGCATCTTCCATTTGACTTCGGGTACTGTCTAAGAAGGTCCTTCCAATATCTAAGAAGGATTGAGATCATGCTACAGCCTTTCCTTCAGTGAAGAGGCTCTTAATGAAGAGGCTCTGATTTACTTGATTGCCTACTCTCATGATGCTTCAGACTAGGGTAAAATCAAAAGGATTTTTTGGTTTGAAAATGAACCAGTGCATACAAGATGTCGAGAATGACAACTCAGGTTAAGACTTATAAACAAAGCAAGCTCAATTCTCAGAAATATCTGAATTAGATTTAAATGAAATATAATGCAGAAGTAACTTGTATGATAAAGTTTTATTGCTTCCACAAACCGTGTAGCAAATACATTGGACGTGAAAGTACTCTACCATTCAGAAGACATCTACTGTTCATTTCAGAATTAAGTATCTTAGCTGTGGACTCTGTGTTATGTCACTCATTATTGAAGAAACAGTGAAATTAAAAACAAACAAAACCACCCCCAAAACCACACAGTGAAGTAGTTTTAAAAGAAATCATAAGCAAAGACAGAAACTAATGTCAGAGATAAAGAAAACTGCATCAATGAAGACAGAAAAAAGATCAGATGTTTAAAGGGTATAAAGTGAATTTCTCTACTGTAAAAGACTGCTTTTAAAAAGTCCCATTTCTGTGTGTTTTAGTGCCAAAAGAAATGTTAAAATTATAACAATTATACCATACATTCAAAGTTCATTACTTACATTTTGAAGAAGCTGTTCAAACCAATCATACCCTGTATCTCTGCAAGCTGCAACCTGCAAGTATTTTTGAGAATAAACTGGTTAGTAAAAAAGGCACCTGAGAAAAAACTACCTCAATACAGATGTGATCTCAAAAGACCAGTAAACATGCATAGATATATTTTCCGGTGCATTCAGAACAATGGAGATCAGAAACTGTTCTCTGCATTTCAAAAAGAATCCTCACCATTTAAGTGACTCCAGAATTTATATTTCATACAACACAAGGCCTACACATTTTACTGGAGATGGCTGCCTCTAATGCAAATCAAATTTTTGTTTTGTAGAACACAGATTTAAGCACAACTACCAGCCTGACACACCGAAAACAGGTGTGCATGTATATCATGGAATCAGAGTCTCTGGAGCTGGAAGAGACCCACCAGGATCATCAAGCCCAGCTCCCAACCCTGCACAGGACACCCCAAGAGTCACACCGTGTGTCTGAGAGCATTGTCCAAACCCTTCCTAACTCTGTCAGCCTTGGTGCTGTGAGCACTGCCCTGGGGTTCCAGTGCCCAACCACCCTCTGGTTATAAGGAACCTTTTCTTGATATCCAACCTAAACGTCCCCTGACACAACTGAGGCCATTCCCTTGGGTTCTGTCCACCAGTGAGAAGGACACATACATATATATATATACACACACACACATATACAATATACATGCAGGCACACATATATGTGTGTCTGTGTGTGTAGTTTTAAACAACCAAACCAAGCCTTCACTGGTATCTTACATTAGAAACAGCACACAGGTGCTTCGAAGTAGAACTGGCAAGAGAACTGAGAATTAAGGCAAAGTCAAACTGACTGACTTCTCAGACTGGAAAGCTGCACCCTAGACTGTAATTTTGCGTAAATATTGTAATACAGAATGAAGTTTAAACCTATAATTGTAAATAATGAAGCCAGTACTACTATTTGATACTTGCATCCTTGTAATAATCTTAAAACACCTTTCCAGGACCGTAGTTTCATACAGCCTATCTTCACTACAAATTAAGGTGTTTTTATTTTGTTATTTTGGAGAAATGCTATTCAATTTGCTGCTCCTAAAAAGTAAGATACAATAATGCAGAGAGGAGCTTACCCTGACTGAGAACATGACTCTGTATTTAGTGAAACAGCTTATTAACCTTTCCAAAGATGTTATCAACTGTTTGAGGAAAATTTTCTTTCAAGGGACAACTTAGTTAAGCTTAACTATACACTGCTAGTAGCAACTCCTGACGAATTTAAATAGAAATTGCTTGTGTTTTAACTGAACAAGTACTTCATACATCCTGACTATAGTGTGGTCACAATTATCATTGTCAGCAGGTTAAGTGAGCATTTAAGGTTCCCTACAGTGTGTTCAATCAGATGAACAATTCTGGCATACATTTCATGCCAGCACTTGAAAAGAAAACCATCTGACAATTACATTATTGTATCCAAAAAATTACAGAGATTTCAATTTCAAAGATACCAAAAACGTAACTGAATTTTGCACACAATTTAAAGTTGTTTAACATACCACATCAGTGATGTTTAGTATTTTCCTCGTCATTGCTTCTTTGTCATGGTGTGGAGTTGGAGTAAACCAGAGCTTCTGGAATGTCTCATTTACTAATTTCTGAAGGAAAAGAAAATATTAGCAGAAATAAATAAACTTACATTGTCACAGAAGTATTACTTTTAACAGATCCATAGAATAGATTTGCTGATGATCCACGCCATTCATGACGAATTATGCAGCCTAAGTGAGAATGTTGTAGGAAAGGTCTCTGAGACAGACCCACATCTACTGTTACAGGAGTCACACTGACCTCTGGGCAAACTTCAGCAAAATGAATCAATGGCAACTGACGCTACAGAAAATGGAGTTACCATCTTCCTGCATTAATTTGCATTCCTCAGGAAAACACAGCACCCTGAGAAGCTGACAATTGAATAAAGAAATGTGATTTCTACAGGAGAACTGCAGCAGCAGTGGTAGATTCCTTTAGTTTTCAAAACAGTTGTAACAAGGCAGGAAGGTGAAGGTAGTGACAAGGAGCCAAGTCTCTCTACCCAAACATAGGCAGCATATTGCCCTCCAACATTTCTGAATGAAGGACAAAATAGAAGAGAATGAAAGGGAACAAAATTATTTCAAAATTACTCTTCCTTCAAAATTGAAAAAATGCATGGAAGATAATGCCTCACTTTTCTGGCATTGTTAGAAATATAAAGGGAAAGATGGAGAGAGCAAGGTCATCCTCCCTTCCCAGCAGCACCTGGGATCTTTATGTTCATCTGCTTTTTGACTAAAAGTCTTCTCAGAAAGCCACTTGGCATTAACGTATCTCGACTGGTAAAAATATCTGCTGCAGCTTTAAAGTTGCAGATATTTAATTCTACTGAAAGTGCGATAGAAAATTATTACAGGTGTGTTCCAAATTACCCAACAATCTTAAAATTATTTTACCAAATTAAACACAATCATTGTGAGGTTTACGATTTAACACATTATCTTAGGCTTGTTCCCTTCTGTGTATACATAGCACAATGAGTAGAGTATGAGCACATAAGTAACATTTTAGGGGGAATGACTGATTCATTGAACATTGAGAATTAATATGAAATTAGCACAGACTAATATTTTATTACTTTTATTTATTATTAATACTTCATATAATTTAATAAGCTAAACTTACAAATTTGGCATGAAGTCATGTCAAGTAGCTAATTTTGACTTAAGATTGTATTTTATTTGCAGAAATAAATTTTATATGCCAATTTTACTTGTTAGAAAAGGGAAGCACCGGGGAAAATACTTTCAAAAAATAAAAAAATATGTGGAAAATAACTTCTTACAAGATTTTGATAGTCAACAAGAACTTCATGAAAACAGATAGAAAAGAAAGAAGAAAGAGAGAACTTTAGGAAACTAAAATATCTCCTTTCAAAAATTCATAAAATTAATAAATATTACAAAGGACCAATGCAGTACTTTTTAGATTTTTTTTGTCAAAATACAGAAACACTAAAATAACAATAATTAAAATTCTGAAAGATATGTTTCATTCTACCTTAATGCCTTCTTCATCATTGACTCTCCGAATCATTTTCACGCACATTTCTGTAATTTTGGGAAAGGTTGGTTGTTCAATGCAGATATCCCTAAGTATCTTTATGACTCTTTTTCTGACACTGATACCAGTATCCTGTGAAGAGGAAAGAATTACACTCTTGAAAACAAATCAGAAACATTAATTTATGCATTATGGGAGTTAATATTTGAAAATCACCCAATCTGACTTGAAAACTTTATTTAGAAAAGGCAACTAAAATATTCTGGAGTGCATTTATACAAAAGCTCATCTTAACTTGTTCTAAAGGTTCTGGCTGAGTTCCCAGAATGCTGAAACACTTCCTCCATTTATTCCTCCCCTCTAAGAGCTCATGATGTTCCAAATGCATAATTCCATTCTTAATTCAGGAGCTTACAAGCCAGATGTAATGATGCTTTATCTACTTCATTGGAACACACAAGACTCCTTACAGATCTGGATGGTAATACTGTAAGCCTGTGGATAAAGCTTATGGGTACGATACATGCGAGCAGTCTTCTCCATTTTACCAGACTTCATCCAAGGAGGTAGAGAAGGAGCTTCACTTCATGTCACCTTACTCAAAATCTGTTGAATCTGAGTATCAGGCTGAACTGCCTTATGCAGTATTGCATGCACATGACTCACTTATCTCTAACACCCTTCATAAACTTATTTTGTCATGTAACTGTAGCAAATAGAAGTATTTGACTGAAAACCTGACATGGACACCAAAAGCTAGCATTGTCCTGCAGTTAAATGAACATTGTGTTTTATCTCAACACCCAGGAAAAACTCCGCTTTTTGGCACAAAAACTCTAATAAGTCTTTCAAAACTCTAAAAATAGCATAGACAAGTGTCCCTCAATGACCCATATTTCAGACTTCAAATATGTAGCAAAATTTCTCACTTCACCTAATTTGAGCCTTAATAATGGAATCAAAAGGGATGTAACCCTGGTTCTGATGCAGTACAACTCTGTGTATGTTCATCTTTCCATTTAACACAGCCTCCCTGGACACAAGTGATGCAATTTACAAGGTTGTTTTGAATGTATGATGCTCATTATTTAAATAATAAGATATAACAACATCATTCCAATTCATTAAACATATAAGCTCAGTTAAAATCAAGCTTTCCAAGGACACTTATTTTACCCCAAGTACCACAAGCCAACGTACCAGTATTCTCTCGATCAGCATGTCATAATACTGCTCAGCCAGCTGAGGGCGGCAGAGCACAAACCGGCCCAGCAGCTCCACAGCCGCTTCCCGTACACTGGTGGAGTTATCCATCAGCCGCCCGTGAACCCCTCGCTGCATGTCCAGCTGAAAGGCACAAAGGAAACAAACACTCAGAATCAGAAATGAAGACTTATTCTGTGGCAGAAGAACACGTGTACGTGATGGATGTTTCCTGCATTACCCTGGCTAGGATGCTGGGGTCTACAGCAACCACCTCAGACAAACACTTCATGGCTTTTGTTCGGACAGCAATTGCATTCTCACCAAGTACACGCAGAATCTGGGAGGAGAACAGAAACAAGGATTCACATGTTTTGGGGAGGGAGCAAGCATTGTTTAACAACAAAAACGCGCCAGAATAAAGTACAAACAATATAACTAAAATAATAATAGCTATGTAATAAATAGTAATAACTAAAACCTGAATTTATCTTCTCAGACAGTGAAGAGGTGCATGCAGGTGATGCTTCATGGTACTGAAAATTAAACATGGATATTTACCAGAATTTTCTACTTCTCTAAGATGGGTCATAAGTTTCTTAAGTTCTACTTTTGTCATTTGCGGCTTTCACCATGGTTCTTTCAACAGGAGAGCTCGGTACGGGCACTATAATTTTAAGAGTGGCTCTGTATGCAGATCAGTCTATAACTAAACCAGTACTGGAGCTCAAACATGTCACAGTGCCAATGTATTAATGATCTTCTCTCAGAAAAAGCAAATAAATGACACTCATCAAACAGCAGCCAAGTTCCAAAGTGACAGCAATATGCAATGCAAGCAACTAACTGGCCAATCTGGCTTGTATGAGAAAATAAGCTCAATGTCATGAGTTAATCTTATCAAATGAGCACATATCTTACAAAAGCTGTGAAAACTATTTCAACACTTTGAAATCATTCTGCCATGCACATACATGGGAATATAATGTGTGCACAGTAAGACATACAAAATACAGGTAAGAAAAAGTAACCCCATCACTTATGACATTAATACCGAATATGAAAGCACGTGGTGTTATCATGGCCTTTTAAGTATCTCTGCTCAACAATGAACAGATAAGGCACATCACTGCAAAAGTGTTTGGAATCAGAAACAACTGTGTTTTACTGTACTAAGAGTTCCAGCATAGTTTACCTGTGTCAAATAAATATCGAAGCTCTGGGCAAACGGCCTCATAGAGGCCAAGTAGCGAACAATCAAACATGCATCTTCATAGTCCACAGTATCAGAATTCATCCTGCAACAAATTCCATGTCTTAGTTAGGACATGTTTATACAAACCATTTAAAACATCAAATGCATGGCTAATAAACAAGTGGTACTGAAACATACTTTAATGTACTGAACTGAGATGGAGCAGTTTTAATGATGCTGCGAAGAAACTTTTTGCGACTTTCTGCTCTGTGCATGATTTGTCCTGTGGTTTCAACATCTTTTGCATGGTGAGTTCCTTCAGATGAATCCTCATCCTTCTGAGATTTAATTGCTTTTTCTGTCTCCATAGTGGTATCACGGAACCACTGAGCTATATAAAACTTGCGAGAAAACTGTAGAAATACAGCAGGATGCATGGAAAACAAAACAAACAGATTGAGAAAAAGAAAGTTAACAGACTTACAATGAGATTAAGGGAATCCAATCCATCTACATTATTTTGGAAAACAAAATCAATAGTATATGCTAGGGTGACAATTTAATTGAAGCACTAATACATATAATCAAAAAGAATTTTATTCAGTACATTACTGAAATTAATTTTATATATGCCTGACAACAGAGAGCTGAAATTTACCACTAGTGATGCATCAATTTCAGTGTTCTCATCCAGATAATCTAGCAAAGCCTTTTGTAGTTGTTGAATTTCATCTTCTCCTCCTGAAACCTGTTATAAGTAGAAAGATAGTTATAAACCAGAGTACTGCACACTTGTAATTACCACCTGAAAATCAGTATGTCCATATATAAAGCGCACTGAACCCAATTGTTTTGTAATTGCAGAACATTAATAGTTTTACAACCACTGAGTTATAAAGCCTAAAAAATATTAAGACCAGGCTAAGACTGGTTCTAAAACAGACTGACTGATTTGATTCATTTCTGTTCTATGACCTTGTGTGAGGACCCTGTCAGAGATAAAAAGAAGGGCCAAACCCCTAAACCACCTTTATTTCCTCAATATTACACTCAAACACATAGTTCCTTACAGTTCTTACAGCACAGAAAGGTATTGTTTTTTCCCTCAAAAAATGTGTTTGAAAGTTCAAAGCATGTCTACAATGCCTATAATACTAACACAGGTTCACAGATACATATATATATTTGGCACTCTAACATACGTGCAAATTCTAAGTAGAAATTCTAGCCTTCAACCAGTTTGAAACTCTGTAGATAACTGGCTGAATGCAAGGGTTGCTTGATGCTTAACTGCCTAAGCCTATAACAAGTCATATTCAATAAGCACCAACAAAGCAGAAAAACAATTTCTGCTTAAAATTCTTCAGCTACAAAAAAAAAATTTCTTCAGCAATGAAATTTGTAACTTGTAACGACCTTAACTTCTGTATTATCAGCACCAACTGAGAATCTTGACATGCACAGTATATAATATAGTTTGAGACAACCAATGAGTGAAGAAGGGTACAGTTAACAAGGCCAGAACAACAGTGTATCAAGAGATTAACTAAAGAAAAACATGTACAAGTGTTCAAATGAACTTGACAATCTATGACATGTTTCTGAAAAAAAAATCTAGCGCTTAAAAATGTCAAAACAGAATAGATTTCCCCCTAAAAGTAATTCTGTGAATAATGAGCCCAAACCATAGTAGAAAGTGCTACCTGCATTTATCAGTCATTGAGGAATACCTTGGTAATGATACCAGAGCATAGAAGAAAACATCCAACAGAGTCTAAGTATTCAATTTAGCAGGAAAGAAAAATCTGTGGAGGTGTAAGTTCATTTCTGAACTATTAAGTTTCTGATGACAACAGCTACCAATGGTTCTTATTTTCTTGCCATTTGAACAGAAAAGTGAAAACTCAGTTGTCATGTCCCTCAGTTAAACATAATTTATAAACAACATAACACTCTACCCTGACTGATAGTACTGTGTAGTGCACACCTTCCACAAGTATTGTCTGCCATTGTTTCCTGAGTAACTGAAAAAAATATTTTCAGCAGCTCAGTGCCCACAGCAATGTTATTTTCTGCAGATGCCAATGCCTAGCAACCATCTGTTTCTGTAAAAAACCCCAAACCAAATAAAAAAATTCAGGTCACTGCTCAGGTATATCTCTTTACAATATCTTTCAGTAACAGGGTAATTTCTGAAGATAAGGAAAGAGAAAAGGATTTTTCTGAAGTATTTCCTCCTTAACTGTAATGTAAAATTGTCAGAATTGCTGTAAACAGTGGAGAATTATAAACCCTTAGCAAACAGAAGTATAAATTAGATTAAGCCATGGAAATAAAGATTTGGCAGAACATTCTCACTGACAAAAGTTATGGGAAGTATCAGCCTCATAAAGGAGTAGATGACTTTTATTCTTTAACTGAATGCCTGTAAAGTGCAGAAAAATAAATCTAATGATCATTATAAAGTACAGGTAATACATCTGTAATCTTTTCAGGTAATTGAAGGGGGAATGCTGAGAACAGTCAGTAGTAGAGAAAGAAATGAACGATGTCCATAAGAAAAATGCAAGTCCCCATTTTTAAAAGGATACATAGAACGTAAGATTTTCTTAGCATATTATGTACTGTATAGAGTCCAAATGCATACACTACTTTAATACCTGTTCCCACCTCTGCACATTTTGAGCAGAAATGCAAATGTGCACCCTCTAGTGAAAGACACATGCGAGTTCAGTAACAAAACCCCAAACCCACCATAAACAACAACATGAACTGAATCCCATAGAACTAACCTTACAAGCCTAACAGTTAACTCTCTAAAGCCTGCATTTGAGTGTCAGGGGCTCAGTTACCCCTTTGTCATTGCAAATGCAGGTACATATGTATTTTTAAGGCCTCCTAAGAGAGAAACCAACCATTGCTCCATTATTTCCTCTCTACTGCCACAAGAAAAATGGCTTACCCACTGCACTAACCATTCACAGATCACCAGGGCTTACCCACTGCACTAACTATTCATACATCACCATGGCTTACCCACTGCACTAACCATTCACAGATCACCAGGGCTTACCCACTGCACTAACTATTCATACATCACCATGGCTTACCCACTGCACTAACCATTCACAGATCACCAGGGCTTACCCACTGCACTAACTATTCATACATCACCATGGCTTACCCACTGCACTAACCATTCACAGATCACCAGGGCTTACCCACTGCACTAACCATTCATAGATCACCATGGCTTACCCACTGCACTAACCGTTCACAGATCACCAGGGCTTACCCACTGCACTGACCATTCACAGATCACCAGGGCTTACCCACTGCACTGACCATTCACAGATCACCAGGGCTTACCCACTGCACTGACCATTCACAGATCACCAGGGCTTACCCACTGCACTGACCATTCACAGATCACCAGGGCTTACCCACTGCACTAACCATTCACAGATCACCAGGGCTTACCCACTGCACTAACTATTCATACATCACCAGGGCTTACCCACTGCACTAACCATTCATAGATCACCATGGCTTACCCACTGCACTAACCATTCACAGATCACCAGGGCTTACCCACTGCACTAACCATTCATAGATCACTACACAGATGGTCAAGGAAGACACGAGCTCACAAATGTGTTATGTATAGACAGAGTATACTTGTTGCAGAAACCTGAACAGTAAATGAAGACTCATTCTCCATAATGTCAATTTTTCAAATATCTTTGTAATTTTCATGTATTTGAATGAGTAGATCTCAATCCAGCTGGCATGGGATGTCTCACACACCTGTTTTACGATTCTGGCTATAGATCCTTGATCCATTTTGCTAGTGACTGCATCCTTCCTTAGTCTTGCAGCTACAGTTCCAAGATAGTCAAGTGATGCAACTCGTAATGCCATTTCTGTAGATTTGTTACTAAATTGGTGAACCTAAGAAAAGCAGAATAAACTGTTAAAAACAAATATTTTTTATGCAACTAAGATTCTTTTCACAGGAGATTGCTTTACCTTATTAAAATTTTCACCTATCTTCCATGTTGCACAAGATCATGTAATTTATTATTACATCATGGATACGCTATTTATATTACAATAATGCTTCTTTATTGGCTCTCAATCTCCAAATGTGCGTGTTAGTGTCTTTTTAAATACATATTGTCACTAAACAAACTGGATAACTAGTCCAGCAGACCATCTTCAATAGCAGAGCTCTTAAGCTCCATAATGATACTTCTTCATTTTTCACACAAATATAAAGGTGTATTTTGCTAGGACCAAGACCATAAAATATTTTTGCAAGAAACAGCTCAAATTACTGAGTTAATTACACTGTAATACTGAAGAGCAACATTTCCATTCTGTAAAACAACATAAGCAAAAGATGTAACCATGAAAAACAGAACTACTTAGTTGTTTTCTGGTTCCACGCTGAAGGAACAGTCCAGAGAAAATACTTAATATGAATAATTACAGCAGCTTAGTCTGACTTCACTCTAAATAAATATGTGCACTTATTAGATGTTATGCAATGGCACTTTTTGTGTTGAAAACATAAAGGAGCAGTGGAACTGAAGTTCCATGAGAAACTTACATCTATAATTTTAAGAAGTTCCATATGAATGGTCCCCTGACCAAAATTTTATTGTTTATGTATTACACAGTAGTAATGCATGCAAGAAAATCCTTATATGCTATATGGTGTGTCAACAATGCATCACTGTAATCTGAAATAAATTATATAGTTAAAACAAGAAGTTCTTACCAATAGCCTTCCTAATAAGCTAAGCAGCAACTCTGCAGCTGGCCATTCTGGTTTATTGACTGTTGAAAGAAGATCTTGAATGAAGTTCTCAAACAGTGGCCTGTAATCTTCTTCCCCTTGTTTGCTGCCACACCTGTTGAAAATAAAATGCATTTTGAAACCACATTGAAGAGCCATATAAGGTTTTCTTCTCATGGAAACAGAAGCAATCTTGTGTTAATCAGAAAAACAGTTTTATGCAATTCTGAAAAACCAAACCTGAAATACTAGCAGAAAATTTGTTTTACTCATTTAGAGAGAAATAGCTTGAAGCATTATCACTCCAAGCTGCACTGCAAGGTGGGGAATGTCAACCTGCTGGAGGGCAGGAGGGCTTTGCAGAGGGACCTGGACAGGTTGCATAGATGGGCCAGCCCAATGGTATGAGGTGCAACAAGGCCAAGTGCAATCAGAATGTAAAAAAAACCCAAACAAAACCAACCCAAAAATTAACATACCTGATAATTTTTTACTTTTACGTGGCATTTCTAAATTTAATGACATGAGGATTCTGCAGAGATTGCTAGATGGCTTATTAAATATCTTTTTGGCTTTAAGTGTACAAATTAATACAATAAAATTCTAAAGACTTATTCTTTGAAATCCTTTGGTTATACAGGTATGTTTTTTCCCCTTTTTTGCTATTCACATCGCTAACTTCAGCTAAATTTAAGTGATTTTTACGATTTTTTATATCTGATGACTGAATCAATGTGGTTTCAGGATTCATATATACATATATTTACTCAACCTTCTTTTCAGGCTCCAGGTAATTAATAGACCCCTAATAAAGGAATCCTACATGAAATATAGATCAGATTCTTGAATGTATAAAGAACACTGTAGAATTTCTGTTCCATAAACATTTTTGTCTAGACAGGAAACTCTTAAGCATCTATAAAGTGTACTGCTATAAATAACTTTATGAGCAGGCATTTATCACTGTGCAGTGGTCAGGTTTGTCTTGAAGTGTGACAGCACTTGGAAGTGGTTTCATCAACATGCTAAAGAGTGCAACAGTACTCACTTCTTAAGGAAAATAGAGAGGAAGTTTTGTGCTGTTCTCATGGCTGTCTCGTAAGAGTTGGTAATAACCACATCTTGATCCACCTAAAAACAACAAGACGCATTTGTCTATTTTAGCATACAGAGAACTATGATTTCCAGATCAGCATTTCTCATGCATCAAAAAATTACTGCAGTCATAAAACTACCGCACTGTATTAAAACATGTTATACCTACACACATAAGTCATTTCTGCACACACACACACACACACACACACACAGAAAAAAAAACAGGCTTTTTAAAATGCCTTTCTAAAAATATCTTACTTTCTTGTTTGATTCCTCCTCTGAATTAGAATCTTTTTCTGCTGTGGGTAAGTGCACCACACACTGAATAAGTTGCAGGACTAGTGCTGTTACCATCTGAATATACATAGGCTCTCCATCAGTGTCACTGCTGTTTAACCTGTTAATACGAAAAGACAGCATAAAAATAAAAGTAAACAAAAAGGACAGAACACAACACAAATTTTTGGTCTTAAATAGTACCTCTTGAAAATGACTACCACAGCTAGAAATCTGTGTTTCAGATATTTATCTACTTATTTGCTTGTTTCTTAGGCAGTGTATCATCTGCTCTACGAAATTGCTCTTGGGCAGAAGAGGTGTATGTGAAACAGCACACAGAGGCTACCAGAGAATCTGGGAGCTGCATCATCTGAAAATGCTACAGCAATGTCTAATAAATCAAACACCTACATGCTAAAACACTTAATAATAAGCTTTTTATGTATGATGCCATGCCCTCTTTCAAAACAACACAAAGAATACACCAAACCATTGCCATAATGATTTATTATTTCTATAGTCCTTAATGTATGTGAAATATGCAGGGCTTTTAAACATGGCCATGACCTGGACTGACTGTACAGGAGTTACACCTACAGTAACCTGCAGTAGCACAGCAGATTATAAACCTCAGAAATCCAGTGTCTAAGTGTGTCTGAAGTTGGTAAGAAGACTATGAATGCACTCTATGTTTCTGCCATGATATAACCTAAGAAGCAGTATGATGTTTACTGCCCATGCATACCTTAACACCACCTGTTGCTACCCTGAGCAATGTGAAAAGGTGATAATCCCAACATATCCATGATGTGAATGTGAGTCCGATTCCCTTCCTGCAAAGACTGGTCTGAGTGTGTCTTCTAAGAAATTAAGCCAGCATTGTCCTATTAAGCTTTAAAAATGAAGGAACTGTGTCATTTGATACAAACAGAACCAAAAAATTGTCCAACAGAAAAAAAGTCTGAATGAGCAGTAAAACTGCACTCTACTCACATTCATAGTACAAAAAATAACATTGCAATTGTTTTGGTAAGTAGGCACTAATATGATAGCATAAAAACCAGTGATTATTACAAGACATGTCACATAATTCTTGTTTAGAAATGTCAACCTGCAAAAGGTGCAGCTTGTGGAGACACAGATTTTTAACGCAGTTATTACTAAAGCCTAAAATTCTACATCTACAAACTGTAAGTGCTACTGTCTACAAGTTATTAATTTATGTCAGAAATTACCTGAAGTTTCTCAAACTCCTCTTGCTAGTTGGTAGTCTTGCAAGGGAAGTGAAAATTTCTTCTAGTATTAGCTGTCTGTGTTTTTCATACCGGGAGAACACCTATATAGTAGTTATGGGATTACAAAAAAGTTATTCATTGATGCATAAAATATCAATTGTTAAATATATTGTTAAAAATTGTATGTAGAAACATACATTCTACATGACAAAAAAACTATAGTTCATGCATACTTTATTTTAATGCACTGTTTTCTCCATATTCAATTATTCCATTCTTTATTTACTTATAAAATACATCAAAACTTTTTCAAATAGAGATTTTTTAAAAGATTTTCAAGTAACACACGCATAATTGGTCTTAAAAACACCTTTTTTAAAAATTTCCCTTGATGGTATGATACACAAACAGTATAATGCAGAACTTTCTGACTTAGTATTTCTCTCAGTACAGAAAAAACTGTGGTAACAAATACATGAATAAACGTAGCTTATAGAGCACATTTAATAAAACAGTTTTACTTCAGTATCCTCAGCTTCAATGTTTGCCTGACATGACATGTTCTTTCAATTTACAGGGTCAGGACTGTTGAGTTTCCCCCCCTTTTGTTTGGGCAGAATACTGGAATATATAATCCCCAGAAAGAGGGAAAGTTCCCACTTGAACAAGTACATCTGTGTTTCACTGCATTTTTCCTGAAATAATATTTTACCTGTCCTGTGAATTTTTTCATAGCCAACTATTCTGAGGTAAAGAATATATTCTATTATATAGAAATACCACACTAGTTATATATCTTATTCTACTGCATAAATTAAAATCTTAATATAGGAAATAAGGAAAACCACACAGCTAAGATTCCGTGAGATAAAAGGACAGGTAAGGTGAAGAGGTTTGTATTTGCACTTTAATTAACAAAAAAATTTAAGAAGCTTCTTGCTTAAGTAGGATATTTCTTCCTATAGAGTATTCTGCAAATAAGATACAATACTGTTTCTATGACATCAAACTGTAAAAACATGCAAGGATAAAATTAATTCTACATTTCAGTTCTCTTCTGGAGAGAAAACACAGACTATGTAAATGACCTAATAACTCTCCGAAGTGCAGGAATATGAATGTGTTAATTAAAAAATACTTACTGCAGTCACTAATTTGATGGCACATAACTGAAGTTCACTGACATTTTCTACAAAGAAAGGTGTGATCCCCATAGACGATACCTATCAATGGAAAGAAGTTATTGTAAGTATTGCTACTGAACTGGTATTTTTGCAGTTTCACAAGCAGCTTATTTATTCAGCAGGGCAAGAATTCAACAAGATGAGTGACTTCATATTATTTGCAAATAAAGTTACTAAGTCACATTAGGGCACAAGTCTTGGGAGGAGTAGCTGAGGGAGCTAGGGCTGTTCAGCCTGGAGTGAAGGAAGCTCGAGGGAGACCTTCTTGCTCTCTGCATTCACCAGACAGGAGGCTGTAGCCAGGTGGGGGTCGGCCTCTTCTCCCAGGTAACAAGGGACAGGACAAGAGGAAACGGCCTCAAGTTGCAACAGGGAAGTATTAGAGTGGCTGTTTGGACAAAATTCTTCACAGAAAGGGCTGTCAAGGATGGGAAGAGGGTCCCAGGGGAGCGGTTGAGCCAATACCACCAGGCATATTTGAAAGATGTGTAGATGTGATGTTTAGGGACATGGTTTAGTGGTGCACTTGGTAAGGTTTGAGGTTAGACCTCATGCTCTTAAGGGTCTTTTCCAAGGTAAATGATTCCATGACTCTCTCCTCAAATACAATCAGGTTAAACTTCCCTTAAGAGAAATCATTCCAGATTTCATCATTTAAATGCTCCTCAGCAGATTACCTACTACAAAACAAACTAGTCACTCTGATGTAAGGAACTGAAAAGCTCATACTGATTTCAAACTTCATGTCCCTGAGACAATTCTACTTTACTTTAGGAAAACAAAGTTAACATTCTTGGATGGGAACTCCTCTGACAAAACCTACCTGAAGAATAGTTGTATCAGTAAGAAGCTGTATCTCTAGCAACTCTGACAAGCTGCTGACAATGTCACAAACTTTGTTATACAACATCACTATAACTCTTTGCTTGTGGGTGGAACACTTGGCACGTTTTGCTTTTGAACTTAAAACACCACCTAGAAAATAAAAAAAAATTCATTTATTTTTTCAGTGTTTCAAACAACAAATACTAGAAAGATGATTGTCCTCAAAAAGCATCCCCAAAACAAGTGCATGACTACACTTCGTATAAGCAATTTAGAAAAACTGCTTAGTAGCACAAGCTGGAAGGCAAGAATTTCACATGATTTTAATTTCCATAATTACTCTAAGTTCTGGATCCAAGATTTTTGGAAAGGTTCTTGAAATTGGACACAATGCATCTATAGGTATGAATATGGCAACAGAAGGCTAGAAGCTAAATAGTTTTCCTTGAAATAAATCATTATATACATGGAGACTATGACTATGAAACAACTTATTCCTACACATAATAACTATACACAAAAGCTGAACTTCAAACTTCTGCATGCTTTAGTCTAAATACTTTGGTTATATTGACATTATTGCACTAAACCAAGCTGTTATATGACTAAGTTCTTCAGATGGGACTCTGCATTGCTATTTTATCCTACATTTCATCATTCATGTCACACAATGCACTAACTCAGGGTGCTGTATGTGGTACAGAAGAACCATCAGTATAAACGTTATAGTCGGATTCCAGAAAGTCGTATCATTTTACATCATCATAGAGTAGATTAAGTTTTGATAGTTTTTAACACGGAGAGATTTGTTAGTATACTAACCACCATGAGGATCCACTCTATACACAGGATCATACTGAGGATAGAGAGTGTTCTGCAAATGAAATTTTGTGTACTGAATAACTCTTTCTATTACATCCTCAATGTATACAGCTTTAGGCATATTTGGTGATGTCATAATATTGATAGCAGTAAGACAAGCGTCGGCAGATTTTGTCACTCTTTCCATAATAAGATCTCTCCACAATCTCTCCTCATCTTCAGTGTCATTATTCTGCAACAGTACAGAAACACAGGACAGTGTGAACAAGAAATCAAATTTTTACTCTTACCAAGTAAAAGAAAACAACAACTTAACACACACTTACATATAAAAAATTGTATTTCTTTTTTTATACAAAACCAGTTTGTTTTAAAATCAAGTAATGTTTGTTTTACTAGTAACATGTTAGAACATCTCCATAAGGTACAGGTCAGGTGTTCAAAGTCTCACTGTGTTCTTCTGCTAGAAGACAAAAAGCTCTCTGTGCTCACTGGGAAGCACCATGAGGGAAGATTGTCACAAACCCATATTTAAGACCGATGTACATTAAGAAAAACCTCATTCACCTGGTGTTTTCTTCAGTGACACCAGTTGTTGATCAATCTAATTTTTGCCACTAGAGGGAATTCTTACACAAAAAGACTGTCACAGGGCACATGAAGCCTGTAAGTACATGACTTTCTCCACTTCACAGACGAACTCATCTGTTATCAAAGGGTTTAAAACATGCCTTACCAAATATGTCCATTTAGAGTTAACACAAGCTACAGAATCTCTGTATTTGCTGAGTTTGTAACAAACCCAAACATATGTGAGATCAGTTATGACCATCCAGCACTCTGTAACTATCACAGCAACATTATAGCAAAACTAGGCAGAATTTCTCACAGCCGCTCGGGTACTGGCAGAGCCTCCAGAGCAGAAGTCTTTACTGACTGTATGACATCACAGTTCAACACTGTTGGCTTTTCATGTAGAAATGAGAGGCTGGGGAAACTGTAACAACCTTTTCCTTTTGCATTGAGAGAATCTAAACCAGTATCACAGTTCATTATATACATGCTATACATAATTGTAAAATCAACAGAAATCTGAAAATCGGGAAGTTCCTGCAAATTTCACACACACAGGGGTTTTAAGTAATTTTCTCTTCACACAGTTGAGGCCCTAAAAAACACAAATAATTTTTTTCTTTAATTAATCTTGAAAATTAAAAGAATATTAAAACATCCCCTGCCTCTGAAAAACCTTATTAACATGGAGGTAAGACTCCTTCACTGAACTGTAAAAGCAGCAAGCTTACTCCTTAGCACTAGAGACTCCCTTTGACACAATGCTTTGAATGAATTTTAATAGTTTTAGGAAAAAAACAAAACTTGTTTGGCTAAAGACTCCTGGTTCTATTTTTTTTTTTTAATCAAAGCTTTGTCTCTGAATTGGAATCATTGGAGAGTTTTATAAACGATGTAATAAACCTGAATTTTACTACATAAAGATAAAATAAAAATACCACTTTAAAAGCACTACCATACAGATTTAATCACACTGAAGTAGGGCAGGTAAATCTTTCTTTTTCACTCATTTATTTTAATGCTTAACACTTTAAGAGCTATATCCTGAACCTAAAACTCCTACAAACTACCTAGATGAAAGTATTTAGGTACAAATAATGTGTCTCTGATTTCCATTTGCAAGTTCAAGTTTCTGATTTAAACAATTACTCTCTATTTCTGCAGATCAAGGTGTTTTTTCTATACAACTCAAAGAATTCTAATCCTCGTTGAACACTGTTTTGACTGTAAAGTGTATAAATAAATATATGACATGTGAAATACATGGTATTAACCTCAGAAAATCTCTGAATCTCTCTCCTAGGTTCAGATATATCAGCATCAAAAACCCCCAAACTAAAACAGTAAGCTTCCTGCTAATCTTATTTACATTGACAATTGTAACTTCGCAGTGTAAGAACCAATTTAAAGAAAACACTTCCTTCTTAATGCTCCAGAAAAAGGTATGCTCCATATGAACACTGCAGTATTTCTCTAATTGTGTAAAGGATTTTATGGACACATAACAAAGACATGTCCAATGGTGCAAACTACAACAGAATTACCATGAATATTTCAGGATGAAACTAAAGAAAAGAAAATTCAGTTGCTCCCAATACACCTCTTAGTTACCAATAAAACATATTCAGTACTGAAATAATATAATTAATTGAATTTTACTTCAAATACTCAACTTTGGCAATCTCAATCACATACATGTGACATCAGAAATCCCTTTCACACACACACATAGTATTTAAACCTATCACTCAATAGGACTCAAGTGAACAAAACTGTTTTATAACGTGAAATTTTGTAATTTGAAGCTCACATGGTTAAGTAAAGTAGAAAGTTTTGATCCATCTTGAATATTCTTCTCCAAAATATTCAGGACTTTCACTGTTTTATCTGTTGAGAGCTAAAACAAGAAAAGAAACATGTCAGACAACTGCAGGAACATAAAGGCTTCCAAATTGCTGAGAAGAATGTCAATGCATGAAGGGTAGATCTTGCATAATCTGAATCTCTTAAACTGGAAGCAATTCGACATAAAGAGAACATTGATATAACTAAGTTAGGTAAAAAGTATTCTAGGATTGCAATTAAACTGTGCTTTCAAAAAGCCAAATCCACAGAAACAGATTTTTAAATTGTCATTTATGTTGTATGGGTACACATTTTTGTTTCCAGAAACTTACCAAATCCAAGTATGAACTACAAATTGTAGCTGACCATATGGAGATTAATTAGAAGAAAACACAAACTGCATGAACAAGCAGAAACAAATTCCCTGATACTTGACTGCTAATAAAACGAAAATGTATAGTTAATATTAGTGTTAATTTTGAAGAAATAGCATATTGAAAAAAGTAACTCAAGCTTACTGATCTACTATAGCATTATGATTAAATAATGTGTAGAATATGCTAAACTTGAGGAGAGCCAGGTTCTCTCATCCATGTCCTACTACTCACCTTTGCAAGCAACAAAATTCTGATTTTATGTATGTATGTGTGAAAAATACACAGCAGTGGTTAAGGGTGAGAACCATCAGGAAAGAGAAACACTCACAGCAATAACATACTACAAAGGAAGGTAGGGAGACTGAAGGGAAGTCCAGGAAGAATATCTAAAGTTTGGACTAAAGAAGTTCAGGACTAGTTCAGAGTGACTACACAGTAAGTTGTTTCAAAGACACTCCATAAACCTGGTGGTCAAGAGCAAGCAAAGAGTTTAATATAAGACTGCATAAAGCTGAGAGGTCCAGGAAGATAAACGGAAATGAAGAATATTGTTTACTAGAGGTATGACACCAGCAAAAGTCCTTTGACTGGAGAAGAGTATGGCAAAGACAGAACACTCTCAGGCCCATGGTGTGACTCTTGTGGATGGTTCTGTGCAGGGCTTAGAGTTGGACTCGATGATCCCTTTGGGTCCCTTCTAGCTCAGCACATTCTGTCATTCTGTGAAACCACAATACACAGTCTACAGCAAACCAATCTTAGTATCACCTGGCATGTTAAATTTTCTAAGTTTGAAAAGCCTGTTTGGAGATCTACTCCCTGTTGCTGACTGGAGATCACAGATCTACACTGCACTCATGGCATACATCAGAAAAGGTGGAACTTTTTCAGAAAGGGTGGATATTTTTACGTTGTCAGCAGTTCTGATTCACTGTGGTTGCTCAAAAATAGCTGTAAGGAGGAAAGCCTCTATATTGATGTGGTCTTGTGAGAGCAAATTAACTGTTTTAGGTTTCACTGCTCAAGGCACATGTACTGCATATTGGCATAGAGTCAACACTGACAGAGGACGACCTTTCAAATGAACCTTCAACAAAAGTGTCAAAGCTTCAAAAGGAGTAATAGTTAAGATGTGGCAACTTTTTAAGCACATCAGCTAAGTGAGCAGAAGCTCAGCTGTTCACACCTTAAGAGGGCAGAACATAATTTTTTGGCATGGTGATCAGTATTTTATGTTCAAAACCAAGTTAGATTATGAAGATGTACCTTGTCCATAATGCCCATTGCCTTGATTTTTGCAGATTCACTCCCCAACTCAGTAAGCTGATGTTTTCCCAGTAGTAACTCCTGTGGAATCTCATCATCATCACCTTTTAAAAAAAGTAACAATCATATTTCTTATTAGACTTCAAGGAAAACAGTATGTTACATCCAATACGAAAAAGCCGACAAAAAAGAACTGATTGTGCAAATTGCTGTATCTAATGGTTCCCAAATAGTCAGCACCTAATGAAGACTGATAATGACAACTTCTAGTTGTGCTGAAACAGTGACTATTTGTAAATGACTGGTTCTAAAACAACATTCAAGAGCCTAACGCAAGGCACACACTTCTAAAAGTCATAAACTAAACATTTTTAATATAGCAAAATTCATTTATTACAGCTCTTGTGCCATCACTTTCAATTCAGTAAAAGAAATCTACAACTGCTGTAGCCCTGAAGTTCAAATCTGAAAAAGGGCAATAGATGAAAACCACAAGAAATTAAGATACACTGTCTCTCAGCTGTGTTTACCCTTAGAAAAGAATCATGATACCAGACACAGAAAGATGCAATGACTTCATTTTTAATTCCAAGGCAGCATATACCATGGTTTTAAAAAATGATAGTGATTTGTTTATTGTGTCCCTCCCCTTTGACAAAGATGGCAGAAGAAAACCTTATGAATACTCCAGTACCCATTTTAACAGCAAGTCAGCCTGGTTGACATGGACTACTGTCTGAGACACTTGGGCTAAGCGGACTGGTTCACCACTGGGACTGATAAGGAACACATGGTGATCCAGTGTCTCGCACACAAATGCATAAGGATGTTGCTGCCTGAATTGAATAATCAAAATCTGTTGGGTCAAAGGCCACAACAGACACAAAATTATGTGCCTCTGACACTACTAACAAGGGAACCATCTTGTTTACACAGGCATGTTTGACAGAGGATAAGCCCTGATGATAACCCAAACACATGGAAGTATCCTTTCCACTCCAGCAGACTACTCATGATTAATGTTTCTTTTGGACTCTGCAGGGAGAAGGAAGGAGAATCTTCCTGCAGTGGCAAGTGAAACTGCAAAGGCGCAGGGCACCACTCCAGGTGGAAGCCACACAAATCCAGTATGCCCTAGCAAGCATCACGTGCAATTAACCAGCAAGAAGCAGACTACAGAAATAGGAGATACATTTTCTTTTTATGCTTCTTGTGTTTCTAATTGGAGAAAGAATTTGAAAACTTCTGACATATTACCAAAAGCTGTAAAATCCATATCTTCCAGATTTTCCAAAATATTCTCTATTGAAGCAGTAAACCTCTTGAATGTTGAAGAATCCATCATTTCTGGTGGGGGAAAAAGAAATTAATAAATAATTATTTTAAATACAAAACACAAAATACAAACTGTACAAGATAAATCCTCTAAAATTACCTTCAGGTGTAAGTTTAGGTTCATAAGCTTTCCTCTTCTTTTGTTTTTCTTTTTTCTTCATTTTTCTAGCCACTTAATTAAGAGAATGAAGATTCAGACAATTACTTTCTCAAAAATTAAATAGAGGATTATTTAAGTTTCTTACAATTGTATTCAATATGACATGTAATGATGTTTATTTTAATGATGTTTGTTTAACATATCTATTAAAAAGGCTCTAGTATTATGGAACAAAATTAGATTTTTGAAGTGATCAGTTACCCTCACTGAGGCTTGGGGGAGAAGAATAATCATCCATGTCAGAGTCATCGGGGCTGCGATTACGGTAACGGCCACTACTAGAAATCCTCCTTCCTTCATGATAATGCCCACTTCTCCTGTGGTCACCAGAACTTCTTCTGTCATGTTCTTCATACTCCCAAGCTTCATCTCTGTCCTTTTTGTGTCTTTTACGAGAAGCTAGAAATGAAATGCGTTTTCCTTTTAAGTACAAAACTTACACTTTTAATAGCTCAAAATTGAACATTTTTAATTAGATATGTAGATGTGTTGCTTTGGGACTGGTTTAATGATGGACTTAGCAGCATTAGTTGTAGTGTTGGACTTGATGGTCTTAAAGGTCTTTTCCAACCTAAATGATTCCATGATTTGCAAGCTAAAACACTCTTGTATAGTTTGTGCAGTGTCAAGTGAACACTCTAAAACTCTTACATAAAATTCAGCTATGGATTATTCTCAATTTTTTTTTTTGCCTGAAACTGGCCAAGATACTAGAAAATATAAAATAAAACACAATTGTAGAAGGCATTTGTCCTTTTAAGCAAAGTAATGGAAGTGGAACAAATCAAACTAAGTTTCATCTTTTTATGAGAGACCATTGAGATAATTTCTTAAGTTATCTAAATTGTGACTATTTCTGGATGTCTGTGTTCCTATTCAGTGATTGCTTTACCCATTTAACACACCAAGTACCTGTAAGACTTGGCAAAATATTTTCTTTAAGATACTCTGTTTTGCCAAGACAACTAAAATTTTGTCTTGGTCTATGTTGCAGGAAATTCGTGTAAATGAGAAAGCTGAAGTCACATTCACAAATGCTGGGCCAAACAGCAAGTCAGTGCCACTGAAACTCATTGTAATGAGTTCTCAGGAAAGACCAAAAAGCCCAGCGAAAGTGAATGTTGAAGAAACTGGGGTAAATATTCTATAAAGATATTTAGTGGAAATAAAGCAGGGGAGCAGAATGGCAGTTCTCTGTTACTTTCAAAGAAAGCCTCATATGCTTTGAAGGTGAAAGAATGTTCAGATGTAACAGAAAAAGGATATGGACAAGGAGCAAGAGTCACTCATGAAATTAGACAGCTTTCCACTGTTAACCTAACAGGGTAACTGAGCTAACAAAGGTATGTCTAACACAGATTGTACTGTGAGCATGGAAATAGCTCCAAAGCATCACACCCTCGACTAGCAGTGCTTATTGCCTGTGAACCTGCTTGTAACAGCCCTGACATCTGTGTGCCTCTGTCAAAGGCTCCTGGACCCCAGAGAGTTCCCAACAGAACATATGTAATACAGAACTCTTGCACAGAGCCAGTCCAAGTGTGTAAGATAACACTGCAGTTCAAGCTTAGAGCAGGACTGCTTCTAGATCAGACCTGCCTCTGGAGAAGTACAGTCGTGTTCATGATGCTGGAGCTACTAACACTGTGTAAAATGGTTGAGAGAGGTAACTGGGATGGAAGAAATGGAGGGCCATACAGGACCACTCAGTGGGTAGAAGTGGCTGGATGGCCACACTCAAAGAGTTGTGGTCAATGGATCAATGTCCCAGGGGAGACCAATGGCAAGTGGCGTCCTCAGGGGTCAGTACTGGGGCCAGCACTGCTTGACACCTTTGCTGGGGACACGACAGTGGGATTAAAGGCACCATCAACAGGTTTGCTGGTGACACTGAGCTGTGTGGTGTAACCAACACACCGAAAAGAAGGGATGGCATTCAGAGGATCATGACAAGCTTGAGAGGTGGGACTGCACAACATTTGTGAAGTTCCACAAGGCCAAGTGCAAGGTCCTGCACATCAGCTGGGGCAATCACAAGCACAAACGGGAGAAGGACTTGGGGGTGCTGGTGGGTGAAAAGCTGGACATAAGCTGACAAAAGTGCATTTAGAGTCCAAAAAGCCCACTGCATCCAGGGCTGCATCCAAACCAGCATGCCCAGGAGTTCAAGGGAAGTGCTCCTGCCCTTCTACTCTGCTCATGCCCCACTGCATTGCTCCAGGACCCCCAACATAAGGGCATGGACCTGTGGGAGAGGGTCCAGAAAAGAGGCCATGAATATGCTCAGGGGGATGGAGCACCTCTCCTATGAAGACAGGCTGAGAGTGTCAGGGTTGTTCAGTCTGGAGGAGGTGGTTCTGGAGAGACCTTAGAGCACCTTCCATTACCTAAAGGGAGCCTACAGGAAAGCTGGCGAGGGACCCTCACAAGGACATGGAGTGACAGCACAGGGGGTAACAAGTTTAAACTGCAAGAGAGTAAGTGAAGATTAGGTATTTGGAAGAAACTCTTTATTGTGAGGACAGGTTACCCAGAGAAGCTGTGGATGCCCCATCCCTAGGAAGAACTTAACAATCTTCAATTTCTTGTGATTTAATTTAATGGCATGTCCCTTCTTAATGAAATATTCTGAGAAACTTATCTTTTCCTATGCAATCATTTCATATTTTTAAATTCAATTCTAGGCAATCAGAATAATTCAGAAAAATGTATTAGTAACAATACAGATATGTCTGTGTACTTGTCACAAATCTTTCACTCTCGATCATTTTGTCTTGTTTCAAATTTAATTCAGTTCTAGATTATTATTTGAGAAATACTATAATTTATTTTTAAAACAGATGTACTCCCTGAATTGTTGAAAATGATAGTCAGATCTCTGGAGTGGATATAATGAAACTAGATTGCCTCAAAGCATATAATTACTGTGAAAGTTTTCCTTGTTGTGTTTTACTTTATATTTGAGAATTTCAAGTCACTCTGGCTACCATGTGGATTGAGGTATCTGAAATTGTTGACAATTCTCTCCATTCCCAACCAACTTAAATAATTTTCCTTAATTTATTATTTTATTTAAATTCACTGTTCCAAATGTTTAGCATCATAAACACGTGAACACAGAATATAGAATTCTGAATTAAGCAAATCATCATTTGCCCTAATTGTGACTGATTAGAACTTACTTCAAGACATCACAAATGTGTAATGCACAAAACATGACTCAGTTATAATTAAAAGGGAAAACAAACAAAGGACCTTCTTTTCTGGTTCCTTGATAAGGATCAGAGGTGTCACTATCATAGTTTTCACATGTAAGTGTGCATAAACACTTAGCATCTGTCGGATGGGAACTTGAAACATATTAGAAAGCAGAACAAACAAATCTTTCTCTTTTGGACCTTAAGAAGTACAAAAATCGAAAACACTTATGTTTTACAGAAGTTTATTTAGATGCTGATATAAGCAAAGCTGCAAAGCACCTAAACCTGGGGATCATTATGTGCAGGATTCCTTCTGGGGTGGGCAGGCACAGGCGCTGGGGCAGCCCTGCCTGTGGCACGACCACTGACAGACCCAGCGGGCTCAGGCTGCTGTCACAGACCATCATTTTCTGTGCTGGCTACACACACACCCCCACCCCAACTGTACTCCTAGTTAGGAACTGCCTTCTTCACTTAGAGGCATATAACAGGTTTTTTGACTTAGCAACAATACCTGACTGCACAGCAAAATTCTAACTAGAATCTTCCTCTCTTCCTTTCAAAATAGTTAAGAACAGGATCATCAGCAAATGGTACTTTGAGAAGCCATTAAAACAACTCCAGTTTTTCAAGCAGCATGACAGTGAAATACTAGAAGAAATATCTTAAGAAACTTCTGTGCAGTAAGATACTCAGTTTATCATGTCAGAAAAATTCATTATGTGATCCTTCACTTATCAATAAAACTAAGAATAATTTTAAAAATTATTTAATGAAAATTTTCTTTGCATACATTTTGTTTAAGCTTTCTGTGGTTCTTTAGAGGGTATTTTCCTTAATCTGATTAGTTAAAAATGTCTTACACTAAAATTGAAAGAAAAAAACACCTAGGCAGCATCTTCCAATAAAGTAATCATGAAAATAAATCCAACAACTAACTGTTTTTCACCTTCAGTGACAAATGTACATCAAGCAATTTTTCTTTAAAAAGAAAACCAAGGGTTCTTGCCCAAGTAGTTGTCAGGACAGCAAACTTGTTTTCATATGTTTTAGGATAAACAATTCAAAAAAATGTGTATCTTTTCATTAAAAAAATTATTTTTCTTTAGCTTAAGGAACAGAATGAGGTTCTACTTACATTCAAAAGCTTCTTCACTGTCATTGTCTTCATCAGAACTGATTTCAGCGTATTTTGGTTTCTCGTTAACTGTGCTACGTTTGCGCTTGTTCATTTTCACGCGTTCACAGAGGGGCATGGTGGATTCAATCTCTGCCAGGAGCTCAGGAGGCAACTCCTTTAACACTGACTGATCTATGCTACCTATTAGTGGAGAGCAAGAAGAGCAAATGTGAACCTGAAGACAAACAAGAGGACCCAACACTACAGTCCTTTCTCAGGAATCGCTGACAGGACATGCACTGACAGTAACAGAGCCCCTGGATGTCTCTGGCAGACCCTTTCTGAAGCTGCACTTACTGTTCACACTACAGTAAGAAACCAACACAATAAATTGTACACACATTTCCTTCAATAAAATATTTTGGCAGGTATGTAAAACAAATTCAAACTGCTGAATTATCTTTGTAAAATGATATCCCCCTGCTCTACTTACACAAAGTTCAGCCTTCTTTCAGTTCATCCTTTGAATTTAACAGGTTTTCTAACGGTGTAAGTAAATTACAGATACTTAGTACCTCATGAACATTTCTGTTTATTCTCATTGAAATTAATTAGTGCACACAAAACAGTAATACTCCCTTTTCCAGCACGGAAGGACAACATGGGAAAACCTCTGGGATCTTATCCCTAAATACGGGCCCAAACATTGACAGCCCAACCTTCGACTCAAGATTTTTTCTCACCTCCTACTGACAGTTTTATCATGTAACACAAATTTTTGCTTGATTTTTACACAAAACAAAGTTGAAAATGTTTTATGAATACAAACAGCAGGCTGAACCACGTATCAGGTTTCTTTTCCACAGTGGTTAAAGAGGTAGACAACATCACAACAGTCTCATCAAATTCTGAAACTCAGGTTAGACCCATGTGCAGCCTGAGTCAAGATCTGCAGTCAAAATTTTTCCAACTAACACAAGGAAAGCAAATTAATTCAAAGGTATATCTTGGGGGTTTGCTTATTTCATGTCTTATCTTTATTTCTCAAAGAACCTACAGCAGACATTTGAAGATTTATCAGAGTAAATTATTGGTCTTTTTGTAACAACAGAACAAACATAAGCCGTAAGTGCCTCTTGCTCCATCCCAAGGCATTCCATGTTTCTGAGAAAGCAAATCACCTGCCAATTGCTACACACACACAGAGTCCTCCCAGAAAATCATCTTCTGGAGGATAATACAGTTTTTAATTACATTCAGTACATTACTACCTAACCACCTAAAATTTATTCCATTTTTACACTTAATATCCTAACTTCTAATACAATAATAGTCTTTGGATTTTTTTTCTTTCTCTCTTTAAACATCTTTCATTGGAAATAGGAGAGCTTTAATATGAGAGTCCGGCATCAAAAGTTTTAAAAAACTTTCATGTATTACTAGTTTCACATCCATAAAAACTGCCTAGAAGACACAAAATCAAATAATTTTTCTGTAATTCTCACATATATTCAGCAAGTCATCTCATTTAAGTGCATTTTAAAAAACAATTTAACTTCACATGTTGGGGTGTTCGAAGTAAGGTAGGAAAACACATACAAAGTAAAGTAATATTGAAAGTTGTCCCTTCTTCCTTCATGCTGAAGTCATCCTGTTGTGGCCATCCTTGTGCAATCACCATGTGCCAAAGCCACCCAAATTCTCCAGAGTGCTTCCAAAAATCACAGAGAACTTTTTGTGCTGTGGCTGACCACAATTATTGTGACACAGTTCATCTTCGGGCTGGACACTTGACTCAGACAGGCACAGCTGTGCCAGCATGGGCAGCTCATCTGCTCCGTGTGCACCAATGGATTTAAGTCAGGTCTAACCCGGGGAACAGTCCGGTCTAACCCGGGTAACACTCAGGCCTAACCAGGGAACACCCAGGTCTGACCCGGGGAACAGCCAGGTCTGACCCGGGGAATAGCCAGGTCTAACTTGGGTAAGAGCCAGGTCTGACCCGGGTAACAGCCAGGTCTAACTTGGGTAACAGCCAGGTCTAATCAGATAACAGCCTAGTCTAACCTGGGTAAAAGCCAGGTCTAAACCGGGTAACAGCCGGGCCTAAACCGGGTAACAGCCGGGCCTAAACCGGGTAACAGCCGGGCCTAAACCGGGTAACAGCAGGGTCTAACCACAAAACAGCCAGGCCTATCCAGATAACAGCCATGTCTAACCTGGGTAACAGCCAGGTCTAACCACATAACAGCCAGGCCTACCCACATAACAGCCATGTCTAACCCTGGTAACAGTCAGGTCTACCCAGATAACAGCCAGGCCTAACCCGGGTAACAGCCAGGCCTAACCCGGGTAACAGCCAGGCCTAACCCGGGTAACAGCCAGGCCTAACCCGGGTAACAGCCAGGCCTAACCCGGGTAACAGCCAGGCCTAACCCGGGTAACAGCCAGGCCTAACCCAGGTAACAGCCAGGCCTAACCCGGGTAACAGCCAGGCCTAACCCGGGTAACAGCCAGGTCCAACCAGACAGCAGCCAGGTCCAACCTGGATGCTGCACCGCCGTGCTCCTGAGCAGGGGTGTCCCCACACTGTGTATGCCCCTACAGTGCCTGAAGAACTGACAGACAGCCCCAGAATACAGGAAAATTCACAAATACAAGTCTTCACACAATTTCCACTGGTGAAATTGATAAAGGCCCCTAGATTCTGGTTCTAAAATATTCATATTTAATTTTATGTTCATTGTAATTTAATTGCAATCAGTAGGACCACGCACATAACACAAAGGCTACAGTACATCTGACCCAACAAAAACATTGCAAGACGCAGCTACAAATAAAGGAGCAAACAAAACTCACAGGCTACTCCCCTGCCTTCTAGGAATATCTGTTCTTCTCTCTTTCTGTACTCATTTTTTGTTTTGTACTCAATCTTTAAATATAAATAAATTATCACAGCATTCACTGCACACCAATTAAAAAAATCTACTAAACTATTTTTAAAATAATTTTATTTCCACCTCTGAAGTTTCCAGTTTTTATGTTCTCCAGTGCTAAATTTGACTAATGCTTTAACTGCACTCTCTCCTTTTACAGACATGTCAGATGACAGTATAAGCTTACCCATTTCTCCTTTGTTAGCAAATATGCAAAGCTTACTTTACTCAAGTAGGGAACAGCAGAAAAGAGAAGAAGTAGAATTATGTTATAGTTTCAAAATCTTTCATAGAATTCTTTTTGTCCCTTGCCACAGAGGTTTGGGGGTTGGAAGCCAGAACGAGGCGGGCTGTTGAAACTCAGCCCTCTCACTACCAGCTCACTCCTAACGCCTAACCAAGGGACAGCTCACTCCTAACGCCTAACCAAGGGACAGCTCACTCCTAACGCCTAACCAAGGGACAGCTCACTCCTAACGCCTAACCAAGGGACAGCTCACTTGTTAACACTGAACCTGCTCCTGGAGCCAGTTCACTTCTAATACCTAACCAAGGCATAGCCAACAGCTCTGCACTGCAGTGTGGTGGCTGGGCAGAGGACTGGGGAAAGCTGTTTCCTTTTTTCAGTGGGACTTCACTTTTTTTTCTCCTGGCTTGGAAGGTGGTCAGAGAGAGGTTTCCTGGTGCTCATTTTCTTTGTTTTTGCTGGTCACAAGTAAGAGATCAGTCCCTGCCTCCCTGCTACCCCTTGCAATGACGCTGAAGATTGAGATCTCCAGGCTGAGCACACCAAGTGCCCTCAGCCACTCCTCATACGGCGTCTTCTACAGACCCACCACCATCCTCACTGCCCTCTTTCGGACACTTTCTAATGGCTTAATGTCTTTCTTGTATTGTAGAGCCCAAAACTGCACCCAGTACTTGAGGTGAGGCTGCCCCAGTGCAGAGCAGAGCGGGACAATCCCCTCCCTCCGCCGGCTGGTGACGCTGTGCCTGGTGCCCCCCAGGACAGGGTTGGCCCTCCTGGCTTCCACGGTACTGTTGACTCATGTCCAACTCGTCATCCACCACGACCCCCAGATCCCTTTCCATGGGGCTGCTCTCCAGCCTCTCCTTTCCCAGTCTACACACACAGCCAAGGGTGCCCCATCCCAGACACTTGCCCTTGATAAACTTCATAGTGTTGGTGACTGCCTATCTCTCTAATTTTTAAAGTCTCTCTGCAGGGCCTTTCTGCTCTTGGGGGAGTTGACAGCTCCTCCCAATTTAGTGTCATCAGCAGGACAGTTCGAGGATCTTCATCTTCTACTGAATGTCCACTGATGTGCTTTCTTACCAAGCAGTTCTTTACAAAATGTAATATGGTTAAAGATCAGCCAGAGAATTTCAGATAACAATGAATTAGTCTGTAAGCCTCCTCCCATATTCTATTACAGCCTGTGAAGCTTTTCAAAGAGTTTTGCTTGTATAGTAGAAAGATTTCTATAAATATCTAGAGGATATAGTATTACCCTTCTCCACAAAAGGCTTAAAAAATGGAAAAGCACAGATCTGATTCGAAGTTCAGTATTGTTTTTTGTATCTTCAAGTCCACAGAACAGCTTTAACTTTAGCTAATATTTACGTATACCTAATACTTAGAGGGATCAAAAATAATTTTGCCTTGAATTTGCAAGTCAAATAGCTCTTCCTGACCCAGGCAGATCATCTAGTAAGAGAAGTTAAACATTATAAAAAGGTAACATTATTATGGATCCATTCATTATGGACAGCATAATTACTTTTTGACACAACAATCCGTGTGTTCATGTTAGTTCCCTCTTTTTGATATAACAACTTTCAACAATCAGCTATGAAAAAGGGGAAAAGGGTGCTTGCTAATGTTAAGGCCAGAGAGGCTGTTCCTATCATGAAATCAAACCCAACACCAATAAACTGTTATTTTCTTAATAATGATTTATATTTGCTTCCCAAATAACGAAAAATGGATGTATTGTTTACATCTTGGTACAATTTCCTATGAATTAACAAGCCATCAAGATTCAAATACATACAGAAATCTGAACTCTGGATTGTTAAGAGACAGTTACCTCAGTGGAAACTAATATTATCATTCCCATTTCTGTATGCTAGTAGTTTGTAATAACCAAAACAGCATTTAATGTGATTTCATATTTGTAATCTATATTTCTATAAATATCTTGCATTTTAAACTGCACTTTTCCAACTATGAAGACATTACACAAAAGAACACACAAGGAGCTAAGAGGGGAACAGTGCCATCTGTTTGAGGTAAGGATATGAATATTTACTTCACGTTCCTCAGCATTCAGTCCTGCTCTTGTTTCATGGAGGCCAAGCTCACCTTCCTTAAATGTCCTGTCTGACAATTTGATGAAAGATATTCCTCCCTTATGCAATAAAAGCTTACAGTCTAACTTTCCTCTCATGTCAGGTATATACTAAGGAAGAAAAGCAGTTTCTGCCTGGATTATCTCAACCAACCTTCAAAGTCTGTGCTAAATGACACCAAACACACTCCCTGTGAAGAGTTCTGCCTTCTTGTTGAACTGCCATGTCATAGTAACTACAGCAGCACAGACTCACAGTTAAATCTATGGCAAATACTCATGCAGATAAGGTGGTATTTTAGACAAGGGTCTAAAAGAAAAAGATGGAATAGAAGTACTTGCCTATGCTATAAAGCTGTTTGGAAAATAAACACCTTTCCAAAACATGCAAGTGTGTGGCTCATCTTCGCGAACGAAGATTTGGGAAGGGCTGTCCCCACGTGGGTGTGCCCTTCCAGCCTGCACAGTGGATTTTAGGTGAGGCTCAGCGTGCACAGAACTGGCCCCACCGTTTAAGTCCTGAGGTTCATCTGCCACGGCCGAGCGAGCTTGGACAGTGCCAGTGAAGTCCTCAGGACTAGAACCTACAGCACCCGGCATTTCCCAGGAGGTCTCTCATCCAAGTACTAATCCAGGGCTGACCCTGCTTAGCTTCCGAGATCTGGTGGGATCGGATGTCAGAGAGGCATTTAACTGCCTACATACATGCAAGTACTGTTAGAGTACAGCACTCAGGAACCGAAATGCAAAGGGACACATGTGACTAAAAAGATGAAAAGTTTTGGTTCTTTCTCCACTGTGTAAATTTAATTATATCCTTTCTACCAGGTCCTCTCTTTAAATGCTCCAGTACGTTCACAGTGAGCCCTTGGTGATCAGAGTTCCCTGCCCACCAGCTTCACATTCCAAATAATTTTGAGCCCTGAACAGTTTCAAGAACAGAAGGGGAAACACAAGGAAAGCTCAAACATCTTTTCAGGGGAATTTAAGTTATGACAAAGGTACATCTGCTCGTAAGACAGAAGTTACACTTCTATCTCAGTACCACATCATCAGCTGAAAAACATGTTATAAAAAGAATAATGGTGAAAATAAAGTGGCTTTTCCTTTTCCTGTCCCCTTCTCTGCAATACACCTTACAGAGGGGTGTAGAGCTACCCCCTGTAACAGGACTTAAGCCTCTCCTGAATGCCTTACCCTCCACAGACTCTGTCCACCAAGGGGTAACTCCTGAGCTTACTCACACACCCTCATGCTAGAAAAGGGCTGGGAGACTGAGATGTCCTCACCACTACCCAAGGGGCTGCACCCACAGCACTCTCTGCTGTAATGAATTTAGCAGGAAAAACATGGTTAAGATGAAGCATGCCCAGCATTCCATAGAACCTGCTTGAACATACATACTTCAGAGTAATTTTTCTGTATCTGCCCCAATATTTGCACAAACAAAAGGCTCCCAATCTAAACAAAAAAGAGGGTCACACTCCCTGCTCTTACTCCAGTTCTTAGCTCTGGCCTTGAGTGGGACCCTGACAGGCTGATCAGAGAAGAATCTGGATACAGCAACAGACTAATTATGTGATACAACAGAGATCATTGTTAACCACAGCTAGGCAGGAAAGTCTGAAAAAAAAATTTACGATAGCACCAAATACTCTCAGAAGAAAGAAACATTTGAAGGAGGGAAGAGGTTTCCAAAGAGAACCCTGAAAGGCAGGCAGAAAACAGGGAACATACCCAACACACACGCTCCCAAGATGCCAACAGAGCTCACGGTTACACTGGCATCAATGAGATCTTCAAGCTATCTGACTGGTGTGGCAACTACAGACACGAATTATTTTGTTTCTTATTGCTATTCACCATAGTAATTGATGAAAGGAGGCTAGAGCAGTCTAGCTTTGCAAGGTACTTTACAAAAAATAAAGAGGTACTTACAATAAAAAGGAGCGCGACTGGCAACTGCAACAAATGCAATGCTGCACCAACTCCCTTGCTTTTATGAATCAGTGTCAGGGGCTGCTTTTTGATTTTGCTGTTAAACACACCTTTGTTAAGGTGTTTTGTACAGTTACAAAACACAGCATACAATTCTTCTATTAAAACCCCTCCTGGAAGGGGGGTTATAAAACAAGGGAGAACGACTTTTTACACTGCACAGGCAGACAGTGAAAGGATAAGGGGGAACAGTTTTAAACCAAGAGATTTAGATTAAATGTTAAGACAAAGTTCTTTGCTGTGAAGGTGGTGAGGCACCAGAACAACTTGCCCAGCAAAGTTGAGGCTGCCCCATCCCTAAGTGCTGCCCTGAGCAACCTCATCCAGTGCCCAGGGCAGGGAGGTGGAACAGTATCATCTGTAGGTTCCTTTCCAACCCAAGCCATTCCATGGCTCTGTGATTAACATTTGGGAACTGAAATTCATGACTGATGCACTTCCCCAGCACTTTCTGTTCAATTTGAACACTGAGCCACAAGAAAACTGGGCCCAAAAAAAAGACGTGAATTAAATGAAATCAGGTTGCTCCTCAGAATTTTTCTTCCCATAAAAATTTCTCTGTAAAAAAAATATAATATAGACCTTTGCAGAAAATAGTCAAACAAATCCAATTACTTACATCTCACCTGTGATTTACAGGCACACCTAGAAGGCCTGCTTTTTCCTCACTATACATGGACACAATCTCAGCCCTATCATTGGAAATACCATGTGAAGCTCCTTGTTTTGTTTCTTCAAGGTAACTTAATTACATGAGCAACAAGTGATTTCTGATGTCTTAGCTTTAAATATAAAATACTACAGGAAACTTGCCTTGCAGTTAATTAAACAGTATCTATATTCAAGGAAAAGTTATCCAGTGCAACAACAGCTCACTAATTTGAAGGGAAAAATATCCATTTTATTCTCCTTTGTTTCTTGGTAAAATTCCCATGGAGCAAAATAAACTCCAAATTTCAAGTAAACAGTTTATATTTTCTTACAGAGTCACCTAAAGCAGCTGAGAATATTGAGCAACTGAAAAGTTAATTTACCAGAAGTAAATGTGAGGCTTTCCTATATTTGTATTTGGTCAAATTTACCCTTTGTCTAGAAGAAAATTCAAACCAAAGATTTCAAGCACATTCCCTGCACATCAGCCAAGATTAATATCCACATTTAGATCCTTACACACATGAGCAGGTCTGCACTGGATATCATAACAGACATCAGGCAAATTGCTGGTCCATGTTTATACATATGGCAATGTATTGTTGCAAAAATTATTTATGCAAAATAGTTGTAGCTATTTCCAGAAGCAAGATAAGTCCAAATAAGTATCCACATCCATACAAGCAGCTTCAGACTTTCAAGGAATTATGTAAAGAAATTGTTCTGACAAACAAGGTAATAAACGTGTATCATACTGTGCCAAAAGTAATTTTTCAGAAACTAATTAAGCAATGCACTCCTAAACCTGCAAACAGACAAAGCACTCACAAAGCTGCAAACATCTGAAATCATATTTCATATGAATCAAAGTACAATGAAGGTCAACCTTGTCAAGTTTATTGTTGCTACCAAGAACTTGATGTGACACATGGAAAGTTCACTCTTACTATCCACAGAAAACTTGAGAATAACGGTAGGACCAAGAATCAAAGTATTTACTTGGTAGCAGAATCTGAAGTAGAAATCAATTAGGAAAGCAGCCACCAGGCACAGCCCTGAGCTGTGTCCTAGTTCAGCAGGTGGGACCAGTTAACAATGTGTGGGGGTGACCAAAGCTGTGTATTTCACCCCCTCTATTCATTCCCCAAGGACAATGGGTCATTAGCAGCAGCTGCCCAAGGAGTCATTGGCACATTCACACCCAGCCTGGAGGGGGCGTGGCTGCTCATGGGCCATCAACAGTTCAGGGATACTCCATGACTCCCAGAGTTAATCACCCATTGTGCGAGTCCCCACTCTGGGGGAGAGACTGGGTGCTCCCTGAGGGTACATAAGCCGGGGGTAAGGAGACCTCAGGGGTCACTTGTCAGATCCAGAGGAGTGGCAGGACCTCGATAGGAGGAGACCACCACTTCCAACCAGCTTGTGGTCACCACTCTCAATCAGACTGGGACTGTCACCGCACCAACAGGTTTCTTGCTTCCTTCTACTTTGACTTGGGGAACCTTGTGGGGTTTGTGCCCCAGGGTGCTGGGTCATACTGGGTTTTGTGGGTTAAAACCAATTTCTCTATGTGCCACTGTATTTACTGTAACATCATTATTAAATTGTAACTCTGACTTATAATCTCTCTTGTACTAAGTTCATTTCTCCTGCTGATTTTCCTTTAAACCAGCACAAGCTGAAAATGTCACCTGTCTTACCGGTAACAGATTAACACAAGAAACTACTTCAGTGTGCAGTGGCTGAATTCCTGCTGGATACCAATACCAGTTTATCCAACATCTACTTCTGAAAGACTGGCATAAAAAAGAAAGCTCCAGAGAGTTTGTACAACGCCCACACAAATCCCAACTACTTCCTGGGATGGGAGGGACACACCACACTTTAGAACTCCCTTCAAGAAGGTATAAACCACTCTGGTACAAAGTGTGCTAGAGAAATGAGATCTTCCTAGACCCTAACAACTTACATATAGTTTAGTTTTGGCTTTTAACTAAACAGTGCTTGGAATACTTTTCAAACCATTAATCTTTTAATCCAGAAAGGAAAAAATAAACAATAATGAACAAAGTGAACATTAAAATGGATCCTCCACAACCCAACATATCTTGAAACAGTTCTAATGGCACACAGGTCAGCCAGTTCCTCCTCTAGTTAGTTAAGCTAAGAGGATATAGTCACCACTACCTCAGAAAAAACAGGAAGACTGTAGAACTCTTATGGGAGTTATAGCTGTCAAAATTAAATTTGAGTTTGAAGAAGATTTAGAAATTTGAGCTGAGAAGAATCACTATAAACTTCCTGCTGTAAATGCCGAAATACATTATTCTTTTCCTCTGAAACATGGCATAGTTCTCTGCAGAACCTCAGAGAAGGTTCTTGCCTGCTTGAACCACCTGGTGGTGCAAGCACAGGCAAGGTGGTCAGCAGGGATTACTCTGGCCTTGACACATGCCAATGAATTGCTACCAGAAACTCCAAGACACTGATTTCAAATTTGGATTCATGGAATTGTGTTTTTTCACACTTATAATCTTTCCAAAACCACAACTTCTGGTAAACAAAGAGACTTCCAGTCTTCTCCATTCCAAGGGAAATACATCTTTACTCCGGTTATTTCCCTGCAGTCCCACTCTTTCAGTGTGTCTGTTTCAACATTAAGAAACTTTATTTTGGAAATGAATTTGAGTAACCCTAAAATTTGATGCATTAATATCCATAAGCCAATTTGTCCTTATAGAAGTCCTATACATGAAGGATTTAAACAACATTTAAAACTGATGCCTCTTTTCTGCCCAGTCTTCATCTGTACCATAGGTTACTTTCAAGCAGACCTGCTGTGCTAACTAGAAATGCGTGAGAGGCATCAGAAGTTCACTCCATCGGGTTTTCATTCTGAAATACTCCCCTTCTTGTCACTACTGTGGGAAGATAATCCCCTAATTGGCTGCTCTTTTTCACAAGGGAGACTATTTCCAGCTGGAACTCAAAGGTGCACCATCACCAAGTGCTAAACCACAGTTACTGTAGGTTCCGAAAAAGTTATTTGGAATTAAAGCCAACCAACCAAAAAACCTCAAACCAACAAACCACACGAGCACAGAACACAGGAAAAATCCATAAGCATTGTTTCAATGACATGAAGATGATTAAGCAGTAAAATTTGTAGCTGACCTTGTCAAGAGTGTATAGGAAGAACACCTTTGAAGAAACGGCAAATCTTCACTCACATTTCCATCAGAGCAGCAGAGAACACAGTACCTTTACAAAAACTTGCAGGGAGCAACAAACCCCTGTATTTTCAGTTCTGGGTTATACAGACAGTGAAAATTCTGTAACAATCTACACAATGGAGGAGTAACATTCAGACCAGAATTTCTTTTTTTTTTACCCTTGGAAAAACAAACGCTTTTTGGGTGAAACTGGAAGACTCAAAAGGTGCTTCTCTTGGAAAGACAATCCTTCGAACACATTACAAACCTACTGGGACATCTCCTTGCACAGCCAGCTTCTCCCACTGCTCACACATCTTTCCTACTTGAACAAAGGGCAATTCCATGAACCTGCCAACAGCTCCCCTCCCAACACAGCTGACCAGCACAGCTCTAAAGAGCAGCAGAGAAGGCACTTGCTGGAGCTCTGGAAAAAAAGGGCAGCAAACACAACCTCCTCACTGCAGGCACCAAACCAAAGAGAAAACGTTCACGGAACCCACAACACACTTGCATCAAAAACAAGATTAATAAAAGCATTCATAGATATTTAAAAACAGATAAAAAAATGTCATAGTTCATTCTGACCTGGACAAAACAGGCCACAAAACTTCACCATAAGATCCCTTAACAAAAATACAATGAAAAAAATTCTGTAACTTTCCTCTGAGATGAGTAAATTTTTAAGAAAAATGGCCAAAATTCAGGAGAGACAGAGAGAAGCTGCTTCTTCCTTGTAGAAGACAAAAAGGACTGTTGGGTGGATCCAATATTAACAGTCGCATCTATGGCTGTCCCTCCCCTTTGTAACTTGACAAAATTTTAAATTTGCCTATAAAATTTGGTGAGATTGTTACTTCGTCTTTTTAAATTACAATACGATGCTTATCCAGACGTAGAATAAAGGTATGGCTTCCAAATCTAAAATTTACTGAAACAATGCAAAAATTTGTACAGATTTTCAATTTGCAAAGAATTAACTGTAGCTTAAAACGAGTCATTTTTATTGAGTTTTATAATCAACAAGAATTAGTCCCTCAAGACAGAATGACTGCCTAATGGTGTTTTGAACTAGCTGAGCAATCCTATTTTAAATTGGATTTCAGATAAATCAGCAATGATGTTGTACATGACAAAGTCATGAGAAGCCATTTTCTTGGGGGAGGGGATGGATGAGAAAGCAAACAAGAAAGGACAAGAAAGACAATGGAAGTGACTTAAGATAAAGTAAAATACACTAAGCTACATGGAATAAGAGGCATGTGAGAAGTGGAATAATGATGCTAAAAGGCAACACTAGAAAAGAATTACTACAATCTACTAAGTAATTATAGGATGAACTAAAAGAAGGTTTATGAAAATTACATTTCTTAGCATATTAACAAGTTTGTAACTAAAAATGGCACTGGCTGGGAAGTGAATACTGTTTCTCTCAGTTGGAGTAAGGACATTGTAGCAATGGCATGAGTATTTCTGTGTCAGTCAGTTGCTGACAAATAGACTTTGACTTATGAAGAGACACCTTTATATATTATGTACCTTTTCAAACACTGGAGGTCACCTGTATCCTAGGAAGTGAGTTACTGGGAAGTTGGGGGAAAAATACAAAACTAAATATACACATGAAAAATGTGAAGTTCAAAGACACTTCCTGTAAAATCTGTTCGCTGAACACTCAACACTTGATTTGTAAGACAAAAATTTGTTATTCTTTCCATGAAACCTATATATAGTATCATTGTAAGAACCTTATTCAGAATACAATAGCATAAAGACTAATATCAAACAACTCTTCCCCTGGAAAATGCATCCCAAGTTATTTGACAGTATGCAAGGAATAGACGACTTCAGAAAGCAAAATACAAAGGCAGAACAACATTGCAGAGAAGTTACAAACCTGACTTTAAAATTAACACATTGCTCACGTGTGGCAGCTGCCAGAATCACACCAGGAGTCATTAAACCTTCACACATTAGTAGAACATTCTACATATATAACCACATATAACACAGGCTACAAAAACAAGTAATTCAGAAATATTGTAGAAAGCCTACATGCACTGCATGGAGTTCTGAGGGCTTTAAAGTAACTGATTTCCTGCACACAGAATTGTGTGAATTCAAAATCTGTCCTGCTGAGACTAGAGCTGAGTTAATCCGAAAGTTTTTAGCATTCTTTATCAAGACCATAAAAAAGTTTCATCTGAAATCTTCTGTTTAAACTGACATCAAAGACGCCATAATTTTATTACTAACTCCAGATTCCTATTATTAGAAATAGAAATTTTACCTGTTTTGAACCTCAGAAAGGACAGGGAAAATACTCATATTTCCAGCATAAAGAGAAATCCTTAACAAGGAGGCTAATATTTTAAAATGAGTAATAAATGTAAGGAATTATTATTAAGTCTTTAAGTGTTAATATAAGCAGGTTAGTACATAGAAAATAGGCATAGCACTGTAAATTCATTATACAGACAACACCTCTGTATAGGTGCACATAAAATATCTACACACTCACAAGGATGATTTCTACATCACTTCTTACCAGATCAGCTATATAAGAAAGTCTCTTATCTTGCATTCATGATATACCTAGAAATCCATTAATAAATCATTCTGCATACAGCTGTAAACCTCTCCTGTGGCATCTGATTTGTCTGGTTTGAGATATGACAACTCCATAAACATAACTATATATGGAAATTTAGATTCTTTAAACAGTAAACATCAAAAAAAAGAAACCTGACCAATTAGTAACATTGTTTTCACAATGTGAAATAATCTACACTTCAGTCTGAAACCAAAAAGCCAAAATTAAAGCACCAAGAAGAAAAACAATCTTATTTTAAAATGTGCTCAATCTGCAGAAGAGACAATCAGCCACATATCAAACCTATAAGCTATTCTGAATTATGCCTTCTCCTTATTATTAATTTGAAAACGCCAGCCAACTGTTTGGCTTTCTTCTTTCTGCATGTAGGGATCCCAGAAACAACCGTGCCTGAACTCTCCTACAGACACAATGTTTCTGTAAGCTCACTGTCACAAAGTCTCAGGCGTAGAAACTCCTCACTGGACCTGTATTGATAGTGTAGTAAAAGAGGTAGATGGGACTTTGCAAATCTGCCCTTACCGCATCATGTCAAAACATGCTTTGGAAAAGCGCATTTCACTTCAGATCCAAAATATGAAAGACTCTCAGGGCTTGCATGCACAGTATTTCCCACCACTCCAGCTGTGCAGATAGAGCAGTGCCAGTCCCTCATACAGACACACTTAAACGAGTTAGAATTGTACACACAGCGGTTACAGTTTACTGGATAAATTCCCAGGTTAAACTAATGCAGCTGAGGCACAGCTTAAGCCCATTTAAGTGTTTCCACATCAGGTACTTGCACTGAAGTCAATAAATCATTTCAGGTACATGTGTAGCAAGATTTCCAATAGTAGGTCCTTATATTACTTTTATTTTGTTGCCCCAAATTCCTGTATGAGCAAACATATAATCTAGCTATGAAATTTTTGTATTTAATTTCTAACAGCAGAAGTAGGTAATCTACATGAACACAAATGTAAAAGATATAAAATGCAATTAATATCAAAAGAATCTTACCTTTATTGGATTTGGATGACTTGTTCTTGTTAGGTTTAAAACAAGAGCCCCTTGATTTATCTTCTCTGTCCTTAATAAATTTCTGCACATCATCCAAAGAAAGCTTTTGAAGGACAACTACAGGTTTAGCTCCTTTATTTAGATCTTCAACTAGCCCAATCTTCTCTACTTTGTCCTTCTGTTCACCTCTAAATTCAGTTTTCCTTGTCTCCTGAGTAACATTGCCATCTTTGTCACGCTTGATTTTTGGAATGACAAAATGTTTCAATGCACCAGATCTTCCCCCCAACAAGTAACTGGGAAACTCTGCTTTATTGTCACTATGTGCTTTATTACTATCTACTTTACTCTTATTACCATCAGTCCTTCGTTCGTCCTTGCTGTTGGGTGACTTAAAACCAGGTTTATCAGGTCTTGATTTACTAGAATCTCCTTTGCCTTCCTGTTTAATACGAGGGCTGTCAGGTCTTGATTTCTGATCCCCTGAAGAAAACCTTTCCCTTGATTCACCAGACTCATGCCTGTATTTCCTTTCAAATTTCTCAGGTTTTGAACCATCAGATTTAATACCATGCTTAGAATCATGTTCATTTTTGTTGGAGGATCTCAAATATTCAGGCCTTCTAATCTTGGATGGATCTCCTCTGTATTTCTCTGAGTCCCCCCTGTCCTCAGACCTTTGTTTAAGGCTATCATGGTCACGTCTTGGTGTATCAGAAACTGAACGCCCATCAGGCCTTTGTTTCGTTGGATCAGATCTACTTTCCGGTTTTACCCTTGGAGGATCAGACTTCATATCTAGTTTGTGCCTAGATATCTCAATTTTCTTGTCTGACAATGGTTTACTGGAGTCCCTCCTATTATCATGTCTATGTTTTGGTGTTTCAGGCCTCCCTTCAGTCTTCTGTTTTGGTGTCTCAGGTCTGCCTTCACTCTTCTGTTTGGGCGTTTCTGGCCTCTGCCGTATTTCCTGTTTGCCATTATTCTGTTTTCCCTCATTTTGTTTCATCTCCATTTGCCTGCTCTCATTTTGTTTTGATTCTGTCTGTCTGTTCTCATTTTGTTTCACTTCCATTTGTCTGCTTTCAAGTTTCACTTCTAACTGTTTGCTCTCGTTGTGTTTGCTTTCCAACCGTCGGCCCTCATTTTGCTGAAATTCCATTTGTCTGTTTTCATTCTGCTGGGCATCTGTCTTTTGACCTTCAAAGTCTGGCTTTTTCCTAAACATTTCTGGATGGTTTTCAGGTTTAAATTTAAGAACTCCAGCAGGATCATCTTGGGGAACAGACACAAACCCATCACTGTACTGCTTGATTTCTTCAGGTTTTTTGATGGTGTCCAAATCCTGAGTTACTGTTGCCTGAGAGTCTGCTCTTCCTGCTTGCTGTAGATCAATACTAACCATCAGTGCAGGCCTTGACCCATTTCCTGCAGAACCTGTCTCCTGAGAAGCTGCTCTGTTTCCTCCAATAGCACCTCCAGCCTCTGGTGGCTTGTTTTCTTGTTTTCGCTTTTTCAGAGGCTTATCTGCAAGTTAAAAGAGAAAAAAATCACAAATTACATGTAAAGACTGATAAATGGCCAAGCAAGAATGTCCATTCCCCTCCATTCCCACCAGTGAATCCTCCCCCAGTATGTATAAGCACACACACCAAAAGCTACTGAATGGAAAAGCAAGAACAGGACTTCTCTACCTAACACTTTTAAATATATTGGGCCTATTACCCATTGTCAGTCTACCACAGATGCCAATTAATCATTAAAACCCTCTACCCTCATAACACATGAAATCAAAGGCCCTGTGTAATGCCAAAGAGAACCACCTAATACAGCAACCACAATACCTAAAGACCGAAAAAACCCACCTAAAAGACCCCCAAACTACTCAATTACACTTGAAGCAGAAGTTCATAAAGACAAAGTTAACATGCACCTCCACAACTGCCCTTTGAAGAATACAGCTATGAAAGATTACCTTCTGGAGACTCAACCTGCTTAATTATCTATTAGACTAAGCAAGGATCTGCAGTGATTAAGGGAGAGGCTTTCCCTACGTGCACCAGTTGGACTTCACAGGTATTTGAGACAGGGAGTACACAAGCAGGGAACCAAACTGACAGAGTGACCACCACTCCAGCTTCCCTGAAGCAAAGCCCTTTACCAGGGGCTGGAGTCTGCATCTGAATACACACATAGCAGATGGGAGGCCAATACACACTTAAAAAGGTATTTTCTCTTTACAATCATAATGCTTTTCACAGATTGAATGAAAAGTTCACTGATCATTTTCTTGTCCATTGTCAAGAGCCTGACTCTGCAATATGCCTTTCAGTTTACACCAAAAAATCACTAGGAGCATAACACAGAAAAATTAAGTGAGCCAACCCCAAACACTGTAATTTGACATAATGCACAGAAATGAGAAGCACATGGAAGCAACCAAAGAGTGTATTCTACTCATTTAAACTACAACCTATTTTTATTACCAACATGGAACTCTAAAGAAAATTAATTTCTGCCACGAAAACTTAAATCCCCACCTGCACTAAGGCTCATATTCTCATTTCTCAACTCTCACTGTGTAATTTTGCCCCCCAAAAATTACTTTCTCTGTAATTGGGGAATATGATCTTAAGGCTAAGGAATGATTAAACATAGATATGTAGTCAAAATGCCTAGACCACAAATGCAATGTAAGAAAAAACACCGTACTTTGTGCCTAAATTTGTGGTTCCTTATCACCAGATGCAGCGAGCCCATTCTCTTTTTCAGAGCAGGAGAATGAATGGCAAGGAGGATGCAATCAAGAAATAGGGGGGGGAAAAGCCAGCTGAAAAACAACACATTCCTCTGAAATTGTAAACCAGAATTATAACACATTACTTCTAATTTCTTCTGAATTTTCAGAAGATTCTTACTTAGAATCACTGAAACTTTGAAGGGTCATCTCCAAAATTAGAATCAGGACACATTAAAAAGTAGTAACATGGTCAGTTCCAGTGCACAGGCTTTTTCCCCATCATTTGCATCCTCAAATCTATTTTACTATTTCTAACTTCCTAGAGTTTCAAATTTTGTACATGATTTCATGGCTGGAAGACAGTAACAACAGATACAATAAATTCCATGCAGAAACTGGTCAACTGTAAATAAAGAACTTTGCGAAGAACAACCAAAACCTGTGACAATGACTGCCAACTTTATGACTGGCATGTGAAGCAAAATAAATCTGCCAAATCAAAGGTGCAACTTTTTAGCATGGAGATTCTTGCTTCTTCTGTACTACAGCAACTACAGCAGCTACATTTCCTACCAGGACTTCCAGAGATTAATTTCCTACACTACTGATTACAACAAATACACATACATCCACATGCACCATGACTGTATTTCTCAATTAAAACTCTTCAAATTTTGAAACATAATAAACCTGTGTTCTTAGGAGAAAGTTGGTCAGCTCTGTCATGTTAGCCCAGAAATGCCAACTTGCACTGAAAGAGTCCTGTACAGCTCTGATGGTGGATCCAACACAAGTCTTTGAGACATTACTGTTACTCATTGTCTGTCCCATTCTTTTAACTGAGGTTATCCCCTGCAGCAAAGGGAGCACAAATTCCTTTTTTAAAAGTGCATGTCATTGTCCAAAGCATCACCTTGAGGCACTGGTGGAGGTGGTTTGCATTAACCTACGAGGCTGAATGAGCCAGTTAAGAGCAACAAAATGTTTCCCTCTTACACCTGTTATAGAAGCAGATGGCCACGAGCTGAGATGCCTTAAACAGCTGCGGCTGGATCAACCAAAACTCACCTTTCAGAGCCCTCATGCTGAAGGCTCCAAGATTGAACAACCAAAACAATTCAAGTAGGACCAGTTTTCTTGCTTGAACTTCTGTAAGTGACCAGGCTGAACATGCTGCTGTTCTTCATCATCCAACACGCCAAGTTGTAAGAATTCACAAGCAGATCATATCTCAATTTGGCATTCACATTCCCCCTAAATACACAGCTCTTCTGATGCAGCTTCATTTCTCTTGATAACAGAATATTGATATTTTAGTAACTTGACATCTTATTTGAAAAGGAAGGGACACCTTCCAAACTTTATTTTCCTAGATGCCAATGTGATTGCAGAGAGAGTTACAGATCACTCTTCTTATTCCCAGTGTATCTTGAAGGTGAGCCTCAAAACTAGACTTGATCATTATTGTTTTGCCTCTATGGAAATTAAGGACCTAGGACAAAAATTCATCCCAAGTATATGAAAATACTAGGTTGAACTAAGGCATAAAAGGTAGGATGAGTAGACCGTAACACTGCCTTCATCAAACATGTTGAAAAATCTCCTTTGAATGAGCATAAAAACTGTTTGAGTTGCTCTGATAGCTGCAGAAATCTGAAAACTGAAACACACCACTGGACTTCACAGATTTTATAAAGTCTTGAACTCTCTTTCAACTATATGAGAATAAGAATCAGAGAGGTGAGGAGAGAGTAAATAAACTCTGGAAACAGATGTCTTCATATCTTGTCTTTTACAGTCAAATATATATAAGTTTGCAAACATCTACTTTGTTAAGTCACGAGACGAACAGATGAACTTAGGAACTTCTAGAATATCCACTGAAATATACTTCATATCCTTCAAGGCACGAGCATCCAAGCTTCATCCTCATTCCATAACTTGCAGAATTTCTTTTCATTATGGAAATCTAGGACTTTGTCAAAGTATCAGACTAATATCTTTCTTTCAGGTCTTACAGACCTAGATCTAAAACTTGCTGCAGTTCCAAGCCGGGAGGCTCATGAGCTCTTGAGACCAACAAGGTATGACTGGGATCTTTTTGCTTCAGTCCTTGTAACAGTTTTCATAATAAAAAGAATATGTAGTAATAAAAATAGTACGTAGTAAGCCAGAGAAGAACTTTGTGACTGTATTAGACATCAGGTATACAAGTTTGCAGTTTTCAGGGTCTTTTCAAAACGATTATTCACTCCTTCACCTCTCTCTCAGGATATAGATACGTTTAAAATACAGCTACATTTTGTCCCTTAACAAATCTATGACAGTTCAGAGCATAGTCTGATCCCAGTTATTCTATGTACACATCCTTCTGGATGCTCTCTTTACATTGCAAGAGGCTCACCCAGGGCAGTGCCTTGGAACTCAAGGCAAGATCATAAGCTACATTACACTAAAAAATAGTAGAGATGCTCTATCAAATGAAATGCCTCACTGTGGTACAGGAAACAAAACATTAAAGGAACCACAAGATAGACATGGTAAAAAAATGAGCTGGATTTCCAAGTGGTTGTCTCCCACCTGTCATCTTATGAACAGTATTCCTGGAGACAGGTATGGCCTTCATCTTTGGAAATATCTGCATGTCAAAATTATGAGTACTTTCAGGTTTAGAAATTAATTAATTCCTGGGGAACCTTTGGGCAAAAAGCATTGTGCCAGAATAATCACAGATAGCTTGAGATCCATCCCTGCTGAACCTATGAGTCAAGCATGATTTGAAGAGCATCCATCCTGGAAAAAGGCACACTTGGAAGCTGAGAAGGGTTAGAAGCAGCAGCTGGATGAGGCGAGCTGTACTAAAGAACTATCTATATTCTTTTATTCCAAAGCAGCACCCACAACACCATTAGTGATGAAGTCTCCTGTGTCACTGCTTTCCTGCAAACCTGATGACTGCCTTAAGGCCCAGAAGAAACCATTCCAACAACTGAGTGTAACTGGATACCAGCCTAAAAACGTCTAGAACAGCTTGGCCCAGCAAACTGAAATGGGCTTTTTTAAGTATGTGTGAAAAAGTAACAAGTCTAATAATAGCCATGTGCATGCCTGCTAACCTTCACTTTAGCAGAATGGTAACTCTTCACTACAATAATGCTGTTTGATAACATTAAAATAGACGTAATAGGAAAAGTATCACTTCCCCATTTACACCTAAAGGGATTCAGTTGGAGACATCATATCCAAGATGGTTAAATACGAACATACTCCCCTTCAGAGCCACAAAAAAAATTGATCCTCTAATGCTGAACTCTGGATGAACCATTTTGATGGTAATTGAAAATACAAACTTCCTTTTTGTAAAGCATAACAATTAAGTTTCCCACCTTAAAATCTCTTCAGAGGTTACTGGACTATGCCTTCATTAATTTGAAATACCATTTATTTAATTATTTAAACCAGTAATTTATAAATTTAACCTAAATATACCAGTTCTAAGAGATTATGACATGTTGTCAAATGTTCTATTTTTTATCAGCATCAGAGACAAGTCAGACAGAGGCCAATTAGAAGCTTATCTTATTTAAGATAATGACCAAGATTAGAACCTCTCAGCAGGTAACCTTGGCTATATGCCCAAAAACCAACCCTCTGTTTACTGTCAGCTGTTTTCTTTCCTTAGCTATTTCTCACAGATTGCTTTGAAGTTGTGAGTGCCCTGTCTCCCCAACCCACAGTGCTCTGCAGACCACAGGACTGTAACCTCTGCGCGAGAAAGATTTAAAATGACTTCAGTGGTGCTGATGGATGACCTTCCAGTGCAGTGAGGGCACACACCTGTTCTTTTCAACTCCATGAACTCGCACCATTAACAGCCACGAGAGTTTGCCCTCACCTGACTTCCCCCAAAAGTTCTATTCCAATAAAAAAGAAGAATTGAACAACCAAAGGGAAGAGATTCCCACAGGACCACTTCCAACTCTTGAAGGGCAGGCTCAGCAAACACAGGTCAAAACCCTCACTCTCACTGCTTCCTCCCTTACAGAGGAAACCAAGCAAATACAGTCATGAACCTGGTACAGGAAGCTTTATAGAACTGAACCCAACTCCAAAAATCTCTGAAGAGTCCAGAGTGCTTCCAGCTGCTGCTGTTCAAAGGAAGGGATTTGTGAGAATCTGAACAGAAACAGCTGCTAACTTTTAGCAATCAAAATGAAGATTCTGAAATTTTCCTTGTTTTCTTAAATATAGCAATAACACAATCATTGTATCAGAATGAAATATGATTTTATGTATTTTTCTACTTGAGGATGTCTGGGAACTCATTATTCTCTGTCAATTACAGTACCACAAAGGAAATATTACACTAGAAAATAATAAGAATTGAACTGCAGAAAACCATAATGAAATATGTATACTTGTTTAGAGATTGGAAGATGTAACTTAACCTCCCTGAATTAATGTTGCTTTTACAAATAGTAAATACTTTTTAAATAGGACTTTAAATACTTATGAGAGAGATTTTTCTGACATATATGCTGGGTTTTATCCATGTGATTGCTTGGTGCAGAATTACAGTTTTGTAAACTCAAAATACCTGAGCAAACCTAAAGAGTACTTACTGAAGTGCACTTACAGAGTACAGCACCTGATCTGACAAGAAAAATGCAACGCACTATCATCAGACTTACTGAAAACTACCCATTTTAAATATCACTTACACTAACACATCTGATTAGTTTGAAATTCATTTGTATAAACAGAAAACTTTAGAAATAAGCAACGACTTTGAAATCTCCATTCTAGATGTTGATTTGTTCTGACATCATACCTTGCACAAAATCAAGATATCAGAAATAACTTAACTAGATACAGTAACATTTATATTGCATGACAATGAAAAAAGTCAATGTCTTCTTAGGCTGATGTCAGAGCAAACTCAGTGACTGTGAACTACAGAAATGCCAGGATTAAACTCTTAATAAGGTCTCTTCTTTACTCATGCCATTTCTTTATCAAGATTTAAAGCCATTACAGAGAAGTGACTGTCCCAGAATATAACTCATTACTGGGTAAGGAACATCCCAACTCCCTCATCCATCTAACAGGTACAAACAAGTGCATACACTACATGCAAGTTATATTGAATTTTCCAGTCTTAGTTTACACTACAGATGGGGAAAAAAGAAAGATGAGTTCTTGCTAAACTGCTACATTTTGCTTATTTTCTACACCTTCTTTTAAGAGCAGGTTTCTGCATCACCTCATGTACAGCACAGCCTGGAATAAATGGGGGAATTTTGATGTCACGTTACCCTTCAGCACAAATAAAAATGTGCACTTGGTAAAAGCACAGAATTGCAGAACATTCCGAGATGGGAGAGACCTACAAGTATCATCTTACTTCAGTGGCCCATCTGAGGATCAAATCTACAACCTTGGCATTATTAGTACCATACTCCGAACAGCTGAGCTAATAACGTGTTTTTCATTCAATCAGTATTTAATGCTTCATAAAACTATGAAAGGAAGACGCCTTTCCTAGACAGATGGAAACACTGCAACACTTAATTGTAATTCCTCTGAACAGAAGAGGAATTTCTTTCCCTTACTTTTCTTAAAACACATCTGAACACACACCAACACAAAATCCCTTGTCTAGAGGAACTGCAGGCTGCAAAGCTGCTTTTCCTGGAACTGCCTCAGGGGGTAACCCGTTTCATCCACTATGTCATGCTACGAAATGTGGACCTAATGAAAGCTTTTACACACAAAACATGGTACCTAACTCTCATATTGTCCTACTCACAGACACACAATCATTTATCTTTCACACTCTCTCATTCGCCTGCTGGTATGAGCGACTGCAATCTGCAAGATTACTGCACCAATTACTACACTTGTAGCTCCACTTTTCGGGAAATAAACCCCACATAACATATTTCTGGAAATTAATGCTAATATAATGGTTGTAATTACACATTCTGCATTTCATTAATTTGCTACAAATATCAGATGTAAACAAACCATTCTTAATAATGTTCTTCTATGAGTTTCCACCTTGGGGAAGTTTATGGGGGGAGAGGGTTATGAGAGAAAGGGAGACGAGCAGGATATAACTTAAAAGGCAAGAGAAAAAGGTTACTTACCTATAACTGTAGTTTTGAGTTTTGCTCCGGCAGATTCACACTCCTGGGATGTGTGTCTCTGCTGCTATGGGCTTGGAACCAACCAAAAAAAGAAGGGCCCACAGCAGGCAGCCAAGTGCCCCCTAACTGTCCCATTATTGGAAACAAAGTTATTACAGCTTCACTTCCTCCTAATTCAGAGAATCCACAGTGAGATTCCAAAGAAGTGGGTAAAATGGATCCTCGGGGATAAAATACATAGGAAAAATACACACATACAAGTTGGTTTGTCTCATTAAAAAGATCCTTCCAATGCTTTTGAGTTTAAAAAAAATATTAGCCTCCTAATGGAATGGTTAGTGATTAATGATTTCATTACTCTTCTCACAAATCCCAAAGAACAGTGCCTTTTACAAGCAAAAGCAGAACTCCTCAATCTGTTATGACAGTGGTATTATACAGAAGTGTCTTTGAAGCAGCCTAAAATCTAACAGTGACCATACAATTCTGTGCATGGAAGAGCTCAAATTAAAATGTTGCAAACCTGAATAAAATGAAAAACTAAATAAACTTGAAAAATAGTATCTGAAAAAAGATGGTTTACTTTCTGGGGTTGTATGTAATTTTCAAGGTTATCTTCCCTCTTCCTCTGGCTAGAAGACTCAGAGCTCCTTCTTGCTTTAATATCTTAAACATTTTTGATTCACATTTGGAGATTTTAGGAAACATGAAAGATCTTGAGGTATAAACTTTGAATCTGAAAATTAATTCTGTAGCAGGTCTGAATCTTGAGAAACAATAAGAACTTAATGTAATGTTCCAGGAAAGATTTGGTCTGAAAGTGACTGACTTTGAACTACTTAACTATACACAAAAATAACCCACTGGTACCTGAACAGCGGAAAGCACAAGTTAATGCAAAGAACTGAGGTCACCAAGGTGAAAATTTTCTCTCAACATCCCCATTTTCCAAAAGGAAGAAAAGATGCTTGAAAAGAACAAAAATTCCTGGAACAAATTTTCTAACTTCCTGTACTTTCTTGGAGTGATCCATTTCAAAATGTGAACAAAGCACAAGTTCAGTTAAGTGAACAAAACTGGTTTGGAATACAAACCTCTACTTGTTTCAAAAGCATCCAAAGCACCAAGTAGTACAGGCAATGTGACTGCTGGCAGTGGTTAGAAGGGAATAAAGTGTATATGAAGTTCCATTGCCTTTCTGCACAAATTAAATCATCAAAATACCACAATGTACCTAGAGCAGAGGATGGTTCACCTGTTGACTGTTGTGGAAAGAGATAATCCATTTCTGTATTAGCCCTTCCGAATCACATTTTTTCCAACTCAGATAATCTGAGTCTTAACAAATAATAGCTAGACCTATCTGTGATACTACACATTATTTCAAAAGAGAAGATATGACCTAGAATTGATTAACAGCTTGTAACCCGTGAGGGTATAGAGGCCACTGTGAGGGGGGGGCAATGGGAACTGAAGACCTGAGGCATGTCATGTTCCTGGGACTTACTCAGTAGCACTGAGAATATTAAACGTATGAGATGCACTAGAATGTACTTTCAGTGCCAAGCTCTGGTATCTCCAAAGGCTCCAACTACTCCATTGATAGAGACAGACAAATTACTTAAGAAATTAACCAATACAGAGGGACTTTCTTGATGGAGAAAATAGAGAGAGGAGATGAACTCCTACCCTGGAGGACAAGGATGAAACCAACTTTTTTAAGCTTTACACCTCTCCATCATGATGAAAAGACCATACAATCTGATTAACCCAAGAACCAAAGAGAGCAGAAGGACAGAATTGTAGAAACATAGCTCCAAAAAGCACCTGGATATCACGCAGGTCTGTATTGTAAAATCACTCTTTATGCATATCTGACATACACTTAGTCAATCTGTCAGAACTGAATTAGTGATTTTTTTTCCCCTAAAGATTCCTCTTCTAGAAACAAAGACATGAGAATCAGGTTTCAGAAAGATAAGCTGCTTTTCAAAGAAGAAGATCCTTCTGCAAAACCCTGTGTTAGTTTGATGTTTGGAACAGAGACTGCCTCGCACTTTGAGAGGCTTTGCTTGGTGGAAGCCAAGTATTTTAACAGCTTTGTCAGACATAATGATCAAATATAGAAAGCACTATTACCAAAAGGCTCCAATCCCCATTTCCCACCAAATATAATAAGAGGCCCTCAGCATTTACCAAAAAAAACCCCCTCAAAACAACAAAAAACCCCCCGAGATCTTAGCATTGCATTATGCAAGTGTAGCATTCATGTAATTCCCAGGAAGAAACCCACCCCCAGCCCCAAAAATCTCTGCCTCTCCCCTGAAATAAACAGTTCCACCATGCCACTGGTTATTAGCCTTATTGTTAAAAAGAAAGCATTGGAAAACCTTTGATGAAGCATTAATACTGTAGAGATTCCATGTCTGAAAAACAACAGAAGACACCACTAATGTTCTGAGAGAACTTGTGAGTACAACTCTACTGAAAGTATGTAAGGAAAACAATGTGAGAATGCACATAAAACGTAGTGTGTCTGTAGTATTTGTTCCTGTGCCTTGATGACAAAAGCAGCAAAGAAGCTTTCATGCAGATTCCAGCATGTACTCGCACCTGGAGTAAGTTTCTAGAGCGATGCTTGCTCATCAGCTGGCACTATGCACTCACACACTGACTAGACAGACTTGCTACACTCACACTGTTTTCTTTACATAAAGTTATCTGGAGTTGCAGAACATTTACTAAAATGCAAAAATGCCAGGCTTTTGTATAAATACACTGAGGAGTTTTGCAGAAATGAATGACATATTTAGAAGTTACTGAATATGTTTATAACAGATATATTCCCAAAAAAACAACAGAGGAAGCTCCCTCCTTCAGCCACACCTCCTGCAGCTCTAAATAGAACAATCCTTGAGTGTTCCAACTTCCAGACACAGCACAAACTTAGAAGCAATGGCAAAAGCATTACCAGCAAGGAAGAACTATGTTTCTCGAAGGTAACAGCTTTTCAGGAAATCTGTCCCAGCAGTGCTAAAGCCTTCCTACTACAGACTGTGCACTCCTGGCTGAAACCTCGGCAGCCAAAGTGGAAGAAGCTGCTGTCTGTCACAGGGGCAACTCAGAATAAGTGAGTAAACAGTGACCATGTGTCCCAGTAAGGCAGCAAATCCTACATCTGATTTGTATCAATTGTAGGAACTCAGGAAGAACTGAGACCTGCCAGAGGGTGTGGTAAGAGGGAAGCGTAAGACCAGAATTCGTATTTGGGAAGATGATTATTGATCAGCTGTGAAGGGGAGAGATCACATTCTACAAAACTCACTCCTTTCCCTAAAAGAAACAAATCAAGAGTTTGCCCATGGCTATGTAATTATGATAAACAAATTTACAACTAATGCTCAACCTCTTCTGAAAGACATAACAAAAGAGAAAGTGTGTTTTATTGTTCAAAGGCTGCTCTGAGTTTTTCCAGATGCTTGTCAGGTAAAATGTGATGGAGATTCTACTTGAAGAGTGAGGACATAAATGGAACTTTTGAAGTATTAGGTCACAAACTGCAAACTCTCCAACAATGAATTTAAAATTAGTAGAAGATATCTAGGCAAATAAATAAATTCCCCACTTCATTAAATTAAAATTAAAGATAGTAGAGATCTCTTTTGAGGTGAGCACACATTTTCTCTGTATATATTCACAATGTTTCCTACATAGACTTGATTTAGTTACCAAGTAAGAAACATCTCAGAAGTTAAATCTTTCACTACTGCAACAATCACATTTACAAACACACACACACAAACAAACACGCACAAACTCTCGCCTCCCGTCACCATTCTGGCATCTTTAAAAACAGTGAAAAACTACTTCGAATAGGGAGAAAATTTGCACTCTCACTGCTGGTTAAAGACCCAAGTTGTGTGAAAATTCATTTGCATACATGCAAGTATATCCAAAATGGACTATTTTCACCTATGAACATCCAAAATCAGAATTCTCACCATTTTCCACTTTGCAAGATTTTTCTTGTATCTAATAAATTAGCATTATGCTATAAAAGAATTTTCCCTCAGAAGTCAAACACAATGCAGAGGAAGCTTCTGAAAAATACTTATGGTAACCTATACTGTCTAATTTGTAAAACACATCTTATCTTCAAGATCTGCATGCGGACTTTGCATCTGCTTTTAAGATTTCTGAACCTGAAGACCTTCAAACCAGTTAACAACAGAAAAAGAAACCAAAACAAAAGTGAAAGAAAAAAAGATAGATTCAAATAAATCACTTAAGACAACCAGTACAGCTACCGAAGTGAAGATAAAATGTTTGAGAGGCCCATCTGGTTCTGTGCTAGAACCCACACAGATATGTCATAGTTCTCAAAATCTTCTAATGCCTACATAATAATTAATATCGCGTTGAACAAATATTAGAGACAATGTAATAGTATAAATCACCCAGCTATTACACTACCTTTAAAAGAACAGGTGTGATTTTAATCTGACATCTCCTTCACATTAAATTTAAATGGGGATATGAATAGAAATGGGATAAAACAGTTTTCCTGCATCTTCTTAAATTAGGCAACATGGGTACTTAATTAATAATTCAACTATCAAAACTTACTACGTATTTTGATTTATGGTATTGTTGGGATTTATATTTTTATAAACAACATCTACTGTACTTCATTCATTCCCACAGTTCAAAGTGAGAGTATCTTAAAAGAATTTTGAAACATAAGAATTTCTCTTTCCATCCATTAAGACCCCAAATAAAGAATATGAGATATTCAAAATAAGCATATATGAAAGATTACAGTTCATAGTTGGAGGAGAATGGAGATGAATGTCGCAAAGAACCTACACTGAGTAAACAGAATTGAACTATGTGACAATGACAGGAAGCTTCTTTTATATATATATATATATGGGGTTTATATGCATATATATATATTTATATCATAAATAGTGTATACACATACACACAATCCTTTTACCTTTATCTTGCACTTCTTTTGAAAATCGCTCCCTTTCAATAGCTGATTCACGTTCTATCCGCTCAATTTCAGCCAATGCATCCAACTCTACTTCATCATAGGACGTTATAGCTCCTTGGTGCGAAACCTGTTGCTGTGTCTGTACCACAGGAGTTTGAGGTTGTTTTGCAGCAACTGAAGTGTTCTGTTGTAAAACAGGCACTTGTTGTGCCTGAAGGAAAGCTGTCTGTTCGTGCTGCGGCAAACACTGGGCAGCGTTTAGAGGGCGGGCAACATCCTGTGGAGTAACGGGTGTTTTAGAAGTCTGTCCTGGGTACTGCACATTAAAAGGAATATCACCCTCTGACACACTGCTGTTCTCCAAACCAGAAAGCATATCATCCTGCTGGTCCATATCCGAAGATCTTACACGAGAGAGTCTTAATGTAAGCTTAGTGGAGTCCTTGGAAGGAGAACTAATGATATCATACATTGCAGCTTTTTCAGTCTGGTCTTTTTCATCCTTGCCTAACTTCATTTTCTTTTGTTTCTTTTGCTTTCTTTCTGGAGAATCTAACAATATGTCTGGGGGAACATCTCTAGGTGATGAATAAGGTGGAGGCTGAGATTGTTGGATTAAAGGTTGTCTTGATCCTAGAATAATAATTCAGAAAAACTGAACAGTTATGTTGTTTCATGTTTATATAAAAACACACTAAATATAACCTACATAATTTTAATGTGTATTTTTACAAATAACTGTGATCACAAAAGGTCTAAATAAGATTGGTAGGAAGCACATCATTGCTAGATCAAGATGCAATCCAGACAGTTGCACTCTATGTCCTAGGAATTTTAGCAGTCCATTGCAGGGTATAGAAGAGATCATTTCAGAGAAGATGGAACAAAAAAAACCCACCACCAAAAAAGAATAAAAAAAAATAGTACCTAAGGTTCAGAATATCAACTACTAGAAAATGGGCAATGAAGCAAGTTAACTACAGAAAAAAGGAAAGATCATAAAGATTTTTAATAAGGTCCAGTGAAGAAGACTTAGTGACCAGTGTATAGACATTAGTCATTACAGTCACATATTTTTAACTAAAAAGTAAAAAAAAAAGCAAACCCAAAACATATACAACCTCCTTAACTTGGATTTAGTTGTTTCTAAATTAATTAATTATTTTAGGTGAACTCATTCCTACCTCCAGGACTCATTGTTATGTAGAAAACACTAATTGTCTTGAGGCATTTTTCTACCATTCCCTGCCTTATTTCCCATCACCACTTTTTTTCGGTTATTAATTGTTGCTTCTATGTGCACTCTTTCCAGGATTTGAGTCTATCTATAGAAATTTTAAAAGAGGACATTTTTAATTAAATACATTCTTCAGTTAATCACATTTAAAGCTTTTGTTCCTCAAACTAATCAGCTCCCCATAAACTGTTGGCCTAGAAAAAAAAGGTTTGGAAAACAGAGCTTTTCAGCCTGTCCCAGATGCAATTTTGAGCTATATTTTTGCCTTAAAAGGAATACTGGGCAGAGAGGAGAGGAGGCAGGGACACAGAGTCTACTCTTCTTAAAGCAACCATTCAGATTCCATTCATCCACTGGGGAATACTGATCTTCAGAAAGCAGTGACTGAGGTTATGGTTAGTAATTTTGGTCAGGTCATCAGAGGTCAGTACTTCTAACAACAGCCACAAATTAAGTGGAATACAGGTCCCCATGTGCTTCATTCAAGAAAACACCACTAAAGAAGAAAGTAGCTTTATTCTGCAACTTAAATTTCTACCACGTATTTTTAGAAATATTAAGACTCATTAAGCAATGTACTGACCTGTAGATGAAAAAACATAATGTGTATTTCTATCAAAGCTTCAGGTCACACGAAAAGGCTGCTACACTTATTTTATTTCCCTTGTGTGTTGTCTAAAAAGTCCTGTAACTTCTGTATGTAGAGAGCAGGGTATACATGGGTTTAACTTAATCCTTCTTCTTGGCCATCACCAATTAACTCCACATTGTGCCAGTACCATCCACAATGCTGGAAAATGCTGCTTTGACTCATGCTGATTCTCAGAATCTTCTACTCCCCTACTTCCCTCCTCAAATCAGACACCACACTCAACCAAAGTTCTAGAGACACCCTAGAAAGATCTTTCACTTGCATTTCACCACACATTCCTATTCTTGTGATGCTCCTCCCCCCAGCTGCCATTTCTTTTGGCTATTTACAAATTGTCTTAGCGTAACGAGCAGCAGAAATCATCAGCTATTAATTTTTTTAATGGTAATGACTGCCACTCAGGAAACACAAGCTGCAGGATAATTTCTACAAATAGTAGAGGGAGCTCACAACTTTTCAGAGATATTACTGACATCTTAATCTTGACTTATCTCTTAAATAAATACTTTTAAAGTTGCAACAATGGGATATTTACTGTTTTTCACATTTACACTTCTTAAGAGGACACAGATTTGATTCTCCCTTTTCCTAAACTTCTAAGTAAATATGATGAGGTTATTTTGATTTACTGTTAATTTGTCATGTTGAAAAATAACACCTGTAGCAACAGATAGGATGATTCTTTTTATCTTTGAATAAACTTGAGGAGGTCAGAAGGATTTCAGTGCATTCCATTGTACATACTTAGAATCCAGTAAATGAAGAAACAAAAGTAAAGTTTTGCCTCTCCTAGGCAGCACTACGAATAGGTATTTGAAAATATCTTCCTCCTGAAGGAAATTCTTGGTTGGACTATAAGCTAAATTTTAAGAGAACATGCTCTGGCAATAACTTCACATGTTTCTGAGATATTTAATGATAGTTAAGCCTATGACAATAAGGAGGTTTAGAAATTACAATACAAATGTATTGAGGTGAAAAGAAACTGAAAAACATGAAGCACTGTCTAACAGCTTTGCTCTGCCACAAACATTAGCAGTTTTGAACAGGTATCACACAACGCACATGCACCACATGTCACTTGATGCTAAGACTTCAGACAAAAGCCAACAGTGTGTCCAGGTGGCCAAGGCCCAAGGCATCCTGGTTTATATCAGGAAGAGGGTGGGCAGCAGGACCAGCAATGCCTGTCACCCTGTACTGGGCACCCGTGAGGCTGTGCCTTAAACAATGTCCAGCTGTGGACCCCTCGGTGTGAGAACAACAAGCTCTGCAGCAGGTCCAGAGAGGGCACAGGAGCTGGGGAAGGGCCTGGAGCACAAGTCTGATGAGGAGCAGCTGAGGGAGCTGGAGGGGTTCAGTCTGGAGAAAAGGAGGCTCAGGGGAGACCTTATCGCTCTCCACAACAACCTGACAGGAGGCTGTAGCCAGGTGAGGGTCAGCTGCTTCTCCCAGGTGACAAGGGACATGACAAGAGGAAATGGCCTCATGCCACACCAGGAGAGGTTTATGTTGGACCTCAGGAAGAATTTCTTCACTGAAAGGGTTGTTAATCATTGGCATGGGCTGCCCAGGGGAGTTCTGGAATCACCATCCCTGGAGGTGTTCAGGAAACAACAGGATGTGGCACTTGGTGGTACAGTTTAGCTGACAGGGTGGTGTTCAGTCAAAGGCTGGAGCTGGAGATCTTGGTGGTCATTTCCAACTTTCATGATTCTATGAAAACAACACTATAGAGTTTTGTCTATTAAAGTTGAAGTCAGTCTGGAATACTTCCTAAATGAGAAGTCTTGGGCCATCATATGTCTGAGAATAAAGATCTTACAGGAGTTGTTGATAAGAGAAGAAAGGTTTTTTAAAAGAGTACACAGTTATGATCAGTTTGCTGAACCAGTTGAGATTCCAATGTTGAGAATGTCTGTTCTACAAAGTGCTCTCTCAATGTAGTAAATAATAAGAAGATCTTCAAAAATTATTTTTGGGAATGAATCAAACTTCAGAATATGCTTTTAGAACAGACAAGTATGTTGGCCACTTTTCAGTTTAAATTTAGGGCTGGGTGGTAATTCAGGAGAAAAAAATAATCTGACCTTCTGTATTTGATCTTCCACAGTATGATTAAAAGAATTTTGTGCAATCTTTTAATATGCCAGAAATGTGTACGGCTTCTGAGATAAGAGAAGGTTCTCCACTGGTTCCAGAAGGTCACTGTACCATTACTGAACAGCAAATACTGGTGGTCAACCAGATAACACCACACATAGCCAAGAAGCAGCTAAGACCAAAGGAAATGAGGCCATTACTGAGAACAAACACAACCATCAACAATACCTCCCTAGTCTCACAGAAACAGTCTTGCTTGAACACCCATGACAATCCTGGGTCTGGTTGCCTCCATTTATTAGTTCTCCTATGGATTTCTAGTGGTAGATAGTTCTGAGTACAGAAGACGTTTTATCAACTGCTGTAGCAACTTGTAAACACCTTTTTTCTGTGACTCTTGACTGGTATCAAATCCTACACAATGCAATCACCTGTAAGAAGTGTTCACTGCATTGACAACAACTGAGCCTTCGTTAGAATTTCAAAACCGCTTTTTGTTTGTTTACCCCGGGACAGTTCACTCACTCAGTGGCCATCAGTAACATGGACAGTAAACAAGTTTCTGTCCAGGAGACCTCACACACCACTGACACCTCCACCTCATGGCTTCTGTCTGCACACTTTCTAATCACACCACTGCACTCATATCTGATTTAAGCACTCATGACACTTTCTCTGATCATCTCTAAGCCTCTTCAGGTCACTTGCCAAATGAAGACTAATGTCTAATGCCTGATTCACAGCACACTGGAGAGTAACTTCAGGAATGTTTCAGTACTACACCTTTTAAAATCCATAGCAAAGTGATCCTCGAGACTCCTGGAACATTATTTCAATGGCTGACAAAGTGGTGTATAAACCTGGACACTTCATTCCAGACATTTTACTGGAAAAGCGTTTGGAAAGAGGGGCTTTAAGAAATGTGCATGTGGTACATGTTAATGACTAAGACTTCACATATAAGTAATCATACTATAGCGAAGTTGCTAGAGGCAGAAGCTGGAGAAGGAGCAGAGGACAGAGCATCCACACTGCACTCACAATGATGTTTTCCTGTTGGAAAAGCTACAAACCATAGGATGACAGAATCTGAGGAACACACTACTGCCAACAGATTTTAATAGACTGTAGTTTCAATGTGTAAATGGAAGGGTCTTACTTTGTTTTAATTTAACATGACCCTGTTTACCACTTTCACCTAAATGGAATGTTTTCATGAAAATGGGATTGAACAAATTCACCCTGGAACTCTGGCTAAACCAATCTCAGAACTGGCAATAATCATCTTGAGCATTTGTGCCTCCAGCAGACTCAAAAAGGAAACACCAGTCTGTTCAAAAAGATGGTAAAGGCCTGCACAGAGTATAATACATAGCCAGTATGATTGAAGTACATACCAGAAGAACAATTTCTTTGTAAGGACTGAGATTATAAAGAAGTAGCATTGCAAAATGAAGTTGTTAAGAACAGGTATAATCAAATGCAAATAATTTTATTCCCTATATCAGTAGGTCTTGTAGCTTAAAGAGAACTGAGTGCCATATCTGGACTTTGGCTCTTCATATAACTTCTCATAATAATTTCACTTGCGGGCTGAGAAGTATAATCTAGACAAAAATATGCTGTGCCAGTGTACACTGCCATGAAACTGTGTTCACAGACTACCAACTGTTCTTACCAAAGGGACAGAGAGAGTACACATGAACAAGGTCAGCTCTCCAGAGCACTGTCAGAAGAACACCAGTCTAAAGTATTTATCTTTAATAACTTCTCATGTAACAGAAGTAGAGAGTATTTTATTAATCTAAAGATCATTACTGCTTTTGCAGTCTTTGAAAAGCACACTGCTGCTTTTAAAAACAGAATCAGAAGTTTTCTTCACTAATTTAAGTAACTTTTTGAAACAGAAGAAATTCAGTAAGAAGCACAAATTCTTACTTATCTGTGAACTGTGAAAACATGAGAGGCAGATAGATAAGCTCTACTGAAAGACAGCAGTATGTTTAAAACAACTTGGAATATAAATCCAAGCTATCACCAAAGAGCAGCTATACTCTCATGTACAACAGCAGCATCACACAAAGCTGCCCCCAGCGCTCTGCTGACCACTCAGCCTTCCAAGCCTTCAAGCAGACTTGTATCTATGGCTTGGGACAGTAAAACAACAAGACAATGCAGACCAATTACAAGTCACTTAAAACACCAAAGACAATTAGAAGTTCAGCAATGATGACTTATGTAAAGCTAACAGAAAGAAGGTGTGTTGTTCAGTTTGTAGATTACTGCCAGACTTGGTAACGTTCTTTGACACATAAATGCCTGCCACAAAAAAAAAGGATGTGAGCTGCTTTTCCTTGCCCTTTGGAAGGAAGCCAAGAAGTGTTACGCCCAATTGCAACAAAAATTATTCGGACTAAGCATTAGGAGAAAAGCTTTCTAGCACTAGGAATTTGAATAGGTTGCATGGCAAAACGAAGGAAACTCCACCACTGATATTTTAACATATACGGAAGTTACAGGGAGCAGTACTGATACAGCTCAGCCAACATGAATATAAGATGGCAAGGCCCCAAGTCCTTTCCTGCAGTATCTTCTAAAATCCTAGAATCTTTCTCTGGAAATATTCCCCCAAGTTTTGCACTAGATGTTATGAAAATATTACTTATTTTGATTAACAGACACTGCTGGCATTCATTTTCAAAGAGCATAATTTAACTTAAAATTCAAACTTTAAGGGATAGCACATAAGACAGATAAAGAACATGCCTTTGAGAGGTTTTTAAGGACAGGTTGTATTGACTTTCCAATAGGTTTCAGAGAACAGTCCCACCATTTTATTCAGAGGTTCAAATGCTTCACGAAAAACTCAGCTTTGTCTGTTCTAGCCTAGAGTGGCTGTATGCAGAAGCTTCCTTGCATCAAAAATTAAGACTTAAAGAAAGAAAAAAGAATGAATACCTTGACCCTATCAGAAAAAAAATCCTTGAATTATTTCGTCTGCCTCTCTTTTGAAAGAGAGAGGGAAAGATGTTAATTTTCTTAAGAAGTACCTTTGGGAGCACTGAAATCTACACTACAGATTTGAGAAGATTTATAAGTCTTCTTGTCACCCACTGCACATTCAGAAACCAAGTGTAGTGGACTCTCTCTGGGCAAGTCCTATAAAGCCCGAAGAAATTAAAAGTAACCTTTCCAAATTATTCAGGAAGTAATCAAACACCCATTAACAATTTCTAGAGGGAATACAACTTATTCCTGGAAAGCAGTACAAAATTCCACAGTTGGGCTGTTGCTATTCCTTGCAGATGTTTTCCTAGGTGTTTAGGAAATTGTATGGAAACAGGCCTGTAAATCATATGAACACTCCTCTTTGGAAAGCAATGGACTAAAACACTGTTGGAGGATTTCATTATACAGATCTTTAGAAGTTGTCTCAAAAAAAAATTAAAAAGTAAAATAAAATATGGGGTTCCAGGGCAGTAGGAAAGTAGAACAAATGGATAAACGATTCTGATGAGTAAACCATCTTCAGTAATGTAATCCAGCAGATATTTTATGAACCAGCAAAGGGAAAACACTTCACGACAATTGCTCAAGAAGAATTCATAAAAATTATTTTTTTGAAAAGTGGGTGTGGCAACAGATGACAGTGCGAAAGCAGAGTCATTATGTGTTTTGCATAGTTAAACCCAAAAAATTTACCTAAAAAAACACAGAATAAAACCCAGCCTAAAACTACTGCATAAAACTTCAGCTGCTCTGATACCTTTACTGAAGCGAAAGTGAAGCCAAGAGTTACGTAACAGAGAGATTTTACTCCACTGATTAAGTAAATAACCAAGAAACAAGTATTTGCCTAGGCTGCAAACAAAACTTCTTCCTCATTCAGATTCTGTCACACAGACAACTACATTCAGTCTGTGGCTAATTCAAGGCTGCCTCCAGCCCTCCAGAAGTCCTTGGTGCTTCCATGTCAAAGGCACAGAGGTGCAGTCTGTACTGCAGCTTCTGCAAACACCTCGAGTTTCTACGTGAAAGCTTGGGCAGAGCAACACCCCTCCTGACAGCTCACTCTGACTGTGACTGGTTGTTCCTAGTGCCATTCTTTCTGTACTCTCAGACAAACTATTAAGTATTTTGATGATTTTCTTTATCAAAGTTTGTGACCTGTCAACCAAACTTTCCAGGGCTAGTCAGAGTAGCAACAAAAAACTCAGCACAGATATTTGTTCGTTCATCACTGGAAAATTTATCTGCCCAACGTTCACAACAAATCACGGGCCAAAAACTCAGGAGATCCCATGTTCTTGGTAACACTGTAATTATTCACACCTCTTCCATACACTTCTCATAAAATCTGGCAAAATTCTTGCAGCATCAAGAACTGGTTCTCTCAATCAGGGTTCATTAATCTCTTTAAGAAGGCAAAATGGTAACCCCATTAGTAGCAGTATTTCAGTCATGTAATTTATCAATGGGAAAAGTAAAGTCAACATACAGGTAAACAAATAAAAAAGCTCCTCTTGCACTTTTTCAGTCTCTCTAATACTCAAGCATTACAATCTGAATTGTACAATTGGATTGTTCAGAAATTATCTGAAAAGGTATCCCGTCAGAACTGGGTTCTGAGACAGCCAAGTGAATTGGATTGTTCAGAAATTATCTGAAAAGGTATCCCGTCAGAACTGGGTTCTGAGACAGCCAAGTGAAACAGCAGCAACTTTAACCAAAAAATAATTCAAAAATTCTTCTGACTGAGTGGCAATTACGTATCTGAGGGGAAAAGTATCTTAGACCCATTGTTAAACCTCTAAGTTTGACACAGAGCAAAAAATGACCACATTCAGTCTTTGCCATTTACACAAGTCTTACAACAAGTCTTTTAGCACAAGACCCCCTGCAATACTGATGCTGCTGGCACCCTGCACACACACTTCTCACGTGCCACTCGAGCCACAGGATAATTCAGTTAAAAAGGCAACTCAGGAGATCTTTAGTTCACCCTCATTCTCAAAGCAGGGTTAGTCAAGGCCACATTATGCTGGGCTTTATCCAGTCTGAAACCTCCAAAGACAGAAAACTCACAGATTCTCTGAGCAACCTTTCCCACTGCTTGACAGTCCTGATAGTGAAAAAGTTTTCCCTCAGACATAGTTAGATCTGCCATTTAAATTTAAGCCTTGTACCTCATCCTTCCTCCACAACCCTGAAAAGCCTGACTCAGGTGTTGCTGATAATCTCCTCACAGGCATGGGAAGGCTGCCCTGAGGTCCACCCCTGCCACAGGTGTTTCTTATCCAGGCTGCAGAACACCTTCACCTTCTCTGTAACCTCCCCCACACCCTGTTCTCCACCTGACCTGATCGTCCAGTGAGACTCATTGTTTGTTTCAGGGCTAAAGAGAAGAAACTGTTGCATCTTTCAACTACTGCCACGTAAATATATAAGCACTGAACAACAAAATTAGCAGGAATATATTCAAGCCCCTACCTTTTCAAATGGATTTTTGCATAGGAACGGCTTTGAGCAGAATTTTTCTGTTCCCCCTCAGCTGACATACAGTTGCTCCTATTCCTTCTTCACAGCTAAGGCTTCCTGGCTTCCTTTATGCTACGTGTATTGAGTTCACTGAACTACTTTTATTTTCATGTTTTTCAAATTTTTTGATTCTAATTAAGACAAGTGTTGCATGTTAAAACGCTTTTGAGCTGCTAAGAATTCAATACTCGTAATGCTGCCTTTGAAATATTTCTTATGTAGAGCAATGAAACCATTCTTATGAAGAATTTAACCCTCATATTGGAAAGGATTTTAAATCCTTCTGTCCTCCGTGAATTTGAGCGTTAGTTTGAAGGATGATTAGTCAATTTTCGGACCATTAGAAATTTCTTCTGGATCAGGGCCCAAAATAATTTTGTATCCAAAACATAATGAAATAGACTCTAGTACTTTCAGGAGGAAAAACGAAGTAAGTCTTTACACTGTCTGTTCTTTGAAAATGGGAAAAAGAAACTGAGATATATATGACTGCTAGACTACCTTTAAGGGTTCCATCACCTCCAGCTGGAGAGCAGACTGACTGTGGTGACCTCAAGGAAAAAGACGCAGCATTCCTCATTGAAGGATCGCCATCCTAAAGTGACAATGATAAAAAATTAACATTATGAACATGAACATCTGCTAAAAACTGAAATTAGTGCACATACTGATAAAATGTATTGGACAAAAAAGCATACAAGAAATATAAGAAAAATACTTATTTACATTAGAACCTTGTAGCTTAGACTGCTATTACAGTACTACATAAGCACTACTCCAGAGCACAATAAGCCCTAATGTGAACCTGTAACCAGAATATGCACACACAAATAAATCTTTGTACATGTCTTCTAACTCCATAAGCATTTTGGTTTACACTAAGGTTTCATTTAGAAATTTTTGCTGCAAGCACTCACAGTAAAGAGCTGAAGAGCAGATACATGACCTCTAGACAATACCACCTGAATGAAACTGAGTATAAAGTGCAGATTTTTAAAACAAACTAATCACTTTTTCATTTAACCTACCCTTAAAAGCTTATCTAGAATGCCTTCTTACTTCTGTGGTTGAACAAATCAATACTATAAAAAGTTATACAGAGTATTAATACTATACAAACACTATATAAATTAATCCATATCCTCCAGCATACACACCTCAGCCCTGAACAAAATCTCGAGAATTCCCACTGCAGCAGCTGAGATACTCTTGTGTAAAACACAACTGGAATGACTTTAGCTTGTTATTGGCCTGTCTCAAGAGCTAAACAGGAAACATCTCGATGGCAAAATGAACCTCTTTCCCAACCGGTTCCAGTGAAATTATTAACTTTTGAAAAATCTGTTCATAATATAGTACTATTTGCAATGATGTCCATAGTCCACTTTTAACAATGTAAATGTGTCTTTCTCACCTCCATGCCTTTCTAAAATCAAATATGGAACTCACTATTCCATTTTGCATTCAGAGCTTTATGTGGATTTTTCCAATGCTTTCACAGAGCCTTCTGCTAGTCAGGGGTAAATCATTCTCTGTGCCCTAAATAAATTTCAACTACAGAACAGTATTTCCCCTTCTAAGCACTGTTTTTTATACAGCATTTACGGGAATGTTGTGGGAAAGAACAAAGTAACACCTCCTATATCTGTGAAGAGTCAATTTCTATAAATATAAGCAAATTGACAGAAGTCCATTTTTTTCCAAGGCAAAAGTCCATCCTTTACAAAGGAAGGAAGTTTTCAAAGAAGTTCTAAGGTTATTAAATGTTTCCTAATAAACTGTTGATTTCAGTAGCTAACATTCTAACGTGGCCCCTGTTGAGGTATCTGGACACAGGCAACAGTTTCTCATATTCACAGAATCACAGACTATTCTGAGATGGAAAGGACCCAACGAGGATCATTGAGTCCAACTCTTAAGTCAATGGCCCACACCGGGGATTGACCCCATGACCTTGGCATTATTACAGCCACGTCTTAAGCCACATTCCTCACTTTCTTTTTCTTTTTACAGACCTGAATTGCCTGTCTGATATTTATCCTTTTGACCACTCTCAACCCAATTAATGGAATGTTAGAAGGTTCAACTGTAATTACGTTTTTACGTGTCTGAAAGACAAAAGTCAGCATCGAGGAGTAATTTCAAGAGTTCAGCTGGTATTTCAGGGAGGCAGAGACCTGCAGAAGTGGGTGACCACACAGTCCCTCTGGTGATGGCCTGGCAGACACTGCCCACTGCGCAGGCACAGACTGGACCCTGATCAGGCTGCCCCTTGTGAAGGTGCAGCTGACACTGCTCAAGGAAAAGGAGAGAGTTTGAAATTTATGGACTAAAGCTGATGATGCAGCGAAGAACATAAATCCATGAGAAATCAGATTTCATCTGTTTCAGCATTCATGGGCACTTACAATTGTATCAGATGGTTGTTTTCTTTCCTACCACAGCACAATAAACACAAAACTTACACTGTGGTACTAATTACACTTATTTTTCCAACAGTGCTTGCAAGAAGAGTTGTTGCCTCATGTAACGAAATTCTCATGGGCAAGGAAATCTAATCCTCAGATCCTGTGCAATAAAATGAACTGCATATTAAATTTATATGATTTTTTTAAGTTAAGCTGAATTAATACCCTATTGACTTACTAATTTTTCTCCCACATTGAAATTATGGAACTTACTTTTTTTCAAACTGACTTTTCTTTGACTTGTAATAAATCTCAAAAAACTCTCACAAAATACTGAAAAATAAGCTTAGTAATTTCTTAGCAAGTATGTTACACTAGGACAGGATAGGTCCTTTAATTATGACTGTCAAGGGCACAGGCAAAAGCAACTTTTACTAAGTTAACTAAACAGACTAAGTAAGTAGATGACCTTTTGGGTAGAGATGCCATTCCTACACAGCTGACAAACTTTCAGAAATGTGCATTTGCAGAGTCCTAGTTTAGAGCTTCACCAAACGATGAATTATATTCTGGGAATGCTCTCGAGTTTACCAAAGAATTGTCCTTAAATTGAATGTTTGTGTAGTGAGCCTTCAAGGGTATATTTGCCAATTTTTTAGAATCATATATCAAAAATCCACAATGTTCTGTAACTATTAACTTGTTTTAAGCAATAAAATACCAAAATTAATCAAAATAATTACAGTTTTTAAGTTTTATGATTCTTATAATCCTCATTGATAAAGATCTTGTCCAAAGAAGGCTGCAACATTGAGCTTGTTATTCATACCTTGATGCAAAACTTTAATCCAAATTCTTCTAAGTATTTTCTGTGTAACAACTTCTAAGGTCAGCTTTTAAAGGGGTAATTACAAATAAAACACACGCAGCACATTTGCACCATTAAGAAAGAGCACAAAAGGACAGAAGTGCAAGTTTACAATGTTTACTACTTTTTGTTTAGTGTTTCTCCAATTAGACCAACCAGTGAGGGTATACTTTGATCTCACAGTCTGTCCATTTTGAAAGTTTCAATCCTACGTTTTTATGAACTAGAATAAAGTTGCATTGCTTGGATCACAAAATTAAGGATGAGTATTTTTAAATGTTTAGTCATTAAAATTATGAAATTAATTATCCTAATATGAAAGCTTTAAAAAAAAACCTGTCTTAACTGTTAACTAACTTCTGTTAATTGTCTTAACGAAACCAAGATCCTTTTGATAATGTCCCTTTAACACAGTTGGAGGGATGTGTGTACATTTAATGCCAAGAATAGCTTCCTACTTTGAAGAACGTACATTACAGAAGCAGAGACAGAAAAACATCTGATCACTGTGTTTATGATAGATTCTTTCATTGTAACACTCGCTTGTTTAAGATACTACTTCTTGGAAAATCTTTTTAATTGTTACATTTAAGAGAAAAGCAAGATGAATAATAAAACTGGTAACTCTTTTGGAGTTCTACTGCATTAATCCTGATAAGGCATTTGAGGAGTCTGGCGTTAATTGCACACTTGTTGAATGCAACACTTTTTGCTTCCACACAAGATCTTTTGAGAGACTGTGTGCCAAACTTGCAAAGAAGAATCCCAACAAGCTACATCCAAAGCATGAGATGCTTATGAAGATGAAAAATCACCAGCAGTTAAAAAAAAGGAAGTGGGAGAAAAAATGTGGAGGTTTTCAAGATATCAGAAGGAATTTCTCCCACAAAATGTAAAGTCATTAAGGGAAAGCATCTTTCAAACAAATCAGGCCATAAAAGCACAAAAGAGACCATGAAGAAAAAACTTTCGACAGAATTCTTGCCTTTGACAACACTATTATATTATCCAATAGGTCAGTCAGACTGACAGTTGCAGTGATGTCCAGACAGATAAATTAACTCACACCTATTTAAAACCCAGTATTGTTTGCATTAACATATTGCTACAGCACTTCTAGAGACACTCTAGCATATCCTCAACTCAACACATGAGATGAAGAATTTTTACTCTTCCTTATTTCATTAGAATTTATGTAACAAACAATTCTGAAGGAAATAGAGATCCAGAAGAAATTAAATCTCACATATAAAGGTTGCCTGGTTGAGTGCACACATCTGAAATTGAAACACATCTTCAGGAGTTTTATACATCAACATCAGAAACTTACTGACTTCTATGGCAGCTACACACATGCTTGTTTATCAAAGTAAATATTTGCTGTATCATAATAAACTGATTTAGGGGACATACATCACTACTTAGTCTGTGCACCATCTGTAGGTAGTCTTCATTTGAGCCATGTCTAGAATTATCAGCATGATGATTAGCTGAATTTCCAGACAACTGGCTCGAAACTTTATTTTCATGGAGATTCCTCATCCCAGCTGTGACAATGGGACTGGATACAGAAGCTGAAATACAAAAAAATACAAGTAACTATATGGACACATTCCCATACCTGTTAACTCTTTAAAAGTCCACTCTAACAACAGATCTTAATAAGCTGGATGTAAGAGGTCTGGAATCTGACCAAAAATACAACTTTTTAATTGAATCCTTCTGTCACAAATACCTTGATTAAAAATAGATAGTCAAGATTTTCCAAGAGGATTTAAAACCTAAATTCCATGTACAGATTACCAAAGTGTCTCTCCACATGTGTTCTAGTCACAGTCAGTGTCTTCCTTACTGATTACAGAAAACCTTTATTCCATATAATTTGAATTCACTACCCTGTAACTTCCAAGGTATTCATGAGATATACAACATTACATACAGAATAGTTATATATATTCTAAGCACAACACTAAACTTTAAGAAAAAAATACTTAAAAAAGAATTCAATGAGCATTCTACTTACCAACAAAAAAATGCCCTAGATACTTTAGCACTGTTCATGTGTTCAAGATTGTTTTTAGAAAAGGAAAGAAAAAGGAATCTGTTCATTCTGAAGGTCATCTCTGGCAGTTACTGCGTATCTTGAGCATAATTCTAACCAATGTAGAATTATCTACATGGCAACTATGCAAAATGGGTGTAAAAAAAGGAGCATGGAAAGCACTGCAACATGAGTATGTGCTTTTCCTTTTCTTCTTCCCTTTTATTTATTTGCTTTTTAAACAAAGTATATTCTACCACTGTTTACAGCCAGGAAAGCAAAGCTTAAATACACCTGCCTCAAAGATTGTCCATAAGCATGCGACTCCTTCGAAGGAATTAGAAAGCTGTGAAATGTACACATGGAAGTAGAGCTGACATGAGACAGGAGAACAAACCAAATATCACAGACTCACCTTGATGCATCTGAGGATGAGGTGTGTAACTTGGAGGGTGTGAGTACGGCATGTATCCTGCAGGGCTTTGAGGAGCATATGGACTAGGCACTGGACTGTTCTGTTGTGCCAAAAACCTGTTACCAGAGCTTGTCTGTGGTGGCACAAACCGACTAAAAATAAAACAGAATTAAAAAAAGAAAAGTTTTTAGAAGTTGTAAAAGAAAATTTAGACAAATTTATTATTTCTTTTGTAATATTATACCTTCAGAACATTTCATAAAATTTCTTTATGACAAAAAAACTTAACACAATGGAGAGCCCCCTTCAAAAGCAACACTTTGAGCTATTGATACCTTCCCAACTGCAATTATTACTTAATAAGTCGGAATAGAATAGAAAGCATTTACAAAACCTCCACCTAAATGGCACAAATATGTACTAAAATTAGATCTGCAATTTCCAAAAGTTAGTCTAAAAAGTCTGAATGAAAGTGAAAGCAAAAGTTTTAATTAACAACGAGGTCACTATGATTAACACTGAGCCATATACTCTATCACTTTCCAGTAATATTTCAAATAAATTCATCCAACAGAACTAAACTGCCAAGACACAGGAATGTGACAGCCAGTCAAAATCCACTGAATACAACTTTCTCTTTCACTGACTTTATCTTAAGACTCACTCTGCACATAAGAAGGCCCAAAAATAACATTGACTTGTGACACAACAATACATGCACACTATTACTTATATTCTTATAGGAACTTTTCAAAATAAAAATAACTAAAAAAATACATCAGAAAGTACACTACACACTTTCACAGCCCTCAGTTCTAGATAGCAACTCTAGGAAGATGAGCTTTCATATAAACACCCAAGTACTTAACACAAGGATTTCAAGACTTTGTACTAATCACTGTAAAATTCCCAGTTAAAAAAAATTCCTGAAGTCCCTTTTAGATACAAAAGTTAAAAAGTGTACTGGTTGTTGTGAAGATACAAAACACTTCATTTGCCAAACAGTTACAGTAATTTGAAGTGAAATCTAAAATCAGTTTAGTAATGGTATCTAATAGCTGAAGATGAAACCTGTTAAAGCCCCGTACCTGCACTGAAACTACATAATACAGAACTCCCTCCTGTGGCCCACAGTACTTTATTATATTAATAAAGGCCTAGATTATAGGCACATGCTATTTGCAAATACTCAGAAAGATAAATAGAAATTTGACGAGGATACTGCTGCAAGACTGCCCAAACCACCAAGTCTGTATTTCTCTGTTACAGCAGCACTTGACACTTTTACAAGTGTTTCCCACCATCCTGCCACACTGGTACTGGAACATGCTGGAACACATTAGCCTGTTCTCTCCTCATCCTGCCACCAGCCTCAGCCTCTGACGTGTATTAAAAAACAGAGGGTGGCAGGAAGCAGAGGGACTTCTTAGACAGGAAAGAAAGTCTGCCAGAATTATGGGATGGAGAGAGAAAGAAGAAGCACAATGAATCCTTAGAATACAAGGATTAATTCACTGACAGAAAGACATTTCTTTGCCATCTGAGGAAACTTACCCTCTGCTGTCAGACAAATGCAAATTTGTCTTGACACTGATCAACTTCCACTCACATATTTGCAACAAGAACTGACTGTTGGTGTAGGACGAATGGGAAGTTCACTGCCCCTCCCGCCCCACTGAAAAGAAAGGATTACCTGGAAGGGCTGTGTGAGATAGTGGTTTGCTGATAATTGGAAGATGCAGGACTACCACGCATGGAATTCTGAGAAATATTAAACTGCGACATCATCATCCCTATTAAAAAGAAGACAGTAGCATTACTTTACATGTATTTCCTTTTCAATCAATCAAGTCTCTCTTTCCAGAAATAATTATATACAATGAGATAATACACTTTAATGAGATTATAAACTTTTCAGACATTACAGTCATCTACTCACAACTGTTAGAAAACATTAGAAATTACTGAATCATGTATGAAGTCTATTTTACATCATGAAATACAAAAGTCTTCTCTAAAGCTGTATTAATTCAGTTATAAATACCAACAGTAGCTCCTTCTATTCCTTAGAGCCTTCTAAGCCAAAACCTACTAGTAAATAGAAACACTTTAAAACAGGACATGTGTTGTGCACCCAGGCTGGTGTGTATGTAGTCACTGTGTCAATAAGTAAAAGATGTAGAAGATTCACAAGTCAGAAGAACACCTTATCTCCCACTGTTGGAGCAGGCACAGCAATCAACCATCCTGGGCTGAGTGCTGCAAGATCCTCACACTGCTCCCACCAAATCTACTGGTCTCTTTCTATCCAGAGACAAAAGCTTTCTATTCCACCTCCATTACACTTGTAAGAAATGTTATCAAAGATGGTGCTGAAATGCTTCAACTGCAAAGCAGAACCAACACCCCCAATGTGGGCCCACACAGCCTGTAAATACCCACAGTCGTGCCTTGTTCAGGTGTTGAACCAGCTGGCCAGCCACACGTATCAATGCTCTTGAAACTAATTTAAGAGGGCAATGCCCTTAATTTGCTTCAACTTCTAGTCAGCCCTGCAGTGGTCAGGCAGTGGATTGTATCACCATGGCAGGTCCCTCTCAACTTAAATGTTCTACTCTATCCTGATTTAAAGGAATCTCTTTTTCCCCTCTCTTTTATAAAGGTATAAAGAATACCCTAAGAACTACACAACATTAAAGTGATACAGAAACACAAAAACTAAATTAATTTTAAATTATTTTAGCAACAGAATGTAATGTTTTGCAGCTAAAAAAGTGGCAGAATTCACAAGGACACAGCAGCTTGGGAAGCCACAGCACGTGATCCACAGCCATAGCTAAAAGCTCATCAGTAGTTTAAGTATTTTAAACCAAAAGTTAGAAGACTGACAAAAAGTCCCCAAGACAAAATTTTTGAAATATTTTTGTCAATCCTACAGCTGGTGGCACCAATTTCAATGACTGCAATATTCACATAAGCAAAACTAGTTTCAGGAACCTTCCCCGTCACCCTCTTTTCTCCTCCACTTCCCTCAGTGGAGAAGAGAGGTGATAATCCCACAGGAATGAAGCCCAAGTGCTGCACAACAAGCACTCGTGCACAACAAAACTGGCCCTTAACAGGAGAGAAGCAAGTTGTGCTTAAAAAACTGAGATGCCTCCATACTTCAATACAGAGTAGGTTTCACTGTCCCAGGTAACAGAGGGGGACTCCCCAAGTTCTGCAAACTTTGCTGAAATGGACACTGGCTGTCTTGCAAGTAAGGATGAAACTCGAAGAGTTTCCTTAAGCCAGCAGCTAGGTACAGTATTTTAGTCAAATGACTAAAACTTAACATTCCTGAACAGAAACCTGACAGAATATGCCCATATGGGGAAGAATTATACAGATGAAGTTTCAAATCTGTGCTGCAAGCAGAGTGCTCTTTGTAAATGCTGTAAAAATGTACCTATTTATGTTCTCCTCCCTAATTTTAAAACACCTTGAAATTAGTCTGAAATTGATCACTGGCATTATAGTATCTTCTTGCACATTTTTCACATTGTTGTTGTATCACTAAGCAGCAGATTTATGGCTCCACTGTGTATTTCTGTACTTTAATTATTTAAGAACTTCCTTAAATGCAACCTTAATTTTGAATGTTGTTAATGTTCAGGTTTGAGAAAACACCATCCTAAAAGTGACATTACTAGAATGAGATTCCCTACATATACTCCCAGTCTTACTATGATTTTTTTTTTCTTGGAAAAAAGTGATTATGTGTAATCCACTTTAGTAGTCTGACCAAATGACAAAGAATGCACTTCATAAAAACACACCTCAAGGTCACCCAAAAATTCTTGTACAACTAAAGTGTGTTACAGCATGTATCCCAAAGATAGGCCAGCTCACCAGCAGGTGATTTTTCACTCAAATACAAACTCTTATTCCCAGGACAACTGCACTTGAATACTTGCATAAATGAAAAAATAATATTGAAGTCATTGATGTTTACGGAAAAATGTTAAGATTTTAATCTCCCCAAATTCACAAGTTCTGATAAATAGTTTATAGTGAATATGAAGTTCTCCCTGAACCCCACACGATGCCATCAATACTGTTACTGAAATAAACTATTTTAGCTGATCTTCCAACATACACCTGCTGAAAGACAAAGCCAAAGTGTTGAGAGGCAAAAGAGAAAAAAGTAATGTGAAATGTGAAATTAAACAGTATCTCAATTTTAAATAAAGAATTATAAATCAATCAACTTCCCTCATACACTTTAAGATGAAAGACAGGAGTAGCTGTGAGATGGCAAATAGAAGCTTTCGTGTGGTCTGATGAAAAAGTTACAATAAAATTAACATTTCACCTTTGTACCATGTTAGGCCTGACACCAAATGGTGATGTGACTCAGTATGTTCAGACAACCTGGTAATAAAACACAGTCTCAAAAATCTAAGCTGTATGAAGACCATTTCACAATGTGAGTGTTACCAAAAGACAGGGAATAAGAGTTAGAATATTGCTGAATCTGCCAGCGATGGGCAGGAAGGGGAGGCCAAGGGGGCCTGCTTAGGACACTTCCCTTTACACTACTTGATCATAACTAAAAACAGTTCTTGTCCTAAACTTGCTCTCCCCTTCATTTTTGCTACCCAGCAGTATAATTCATTACACCTCAGAGAAGGATTAGCTGTCAGGACAAACTCTGTAGGGCATCACAAACTGCTAAGATGAGTGGCAGGGAGGAGCTGCTGAGTGTGGCTCATCCAACCTCATTTCTTACCCCAGAACTATTAAGAACTATCACTGCAGGGATACTCGACAGTCACACAAATGTTCAGGAAGATCAAGGCATAGTTTTCCAAATTCAATTATTTACTAAGACAAATAAATGAACGTAGTAATAAAAAAATCAAATAAAATTGCTTTACTGTAAAATCCAATCACTTGTCCTAGAGATTAAACTTTGAGGTGAGACAAACATTTTTTAGGAAAAATGCGTGGTAGCTTTTATTTCCACTCTTATTTTAATACAATTACTCTTAGAATATATTGAGGTACATAGCTTTATATCATTATCAAATACAAAGCAAGGCATAAATGCAACAGCTGTGCCACATACAGATTTGTGGTTTGTATTAGTCCCCTGAACTTACAGAACAACATAAAATGCAATCAATAAAGAATCAAAAATCCTTACCGCTTTGTACCCCGTATCTGTTTTGCATGCTTTTCTCCCTGAAAACATTAGGATTCCTTGCCAGGATAGCCTGCAGCAAGACTGGTATATCTCCCTCTGGATCATCACTGCCAAGGTTATCTTTCAACTCTCTGGAATTGTGGAAGTAAGCAAATAAAGAGGCAAATGCATTTTCAAATTATAAGAAACTATGAGTCAAGTAAAAAAAAACAAACCAAAAAAACAAACAAAAAAAATAACCAAAACCAAAATGAAAGAAGACAATTTACTGTTAAAATCTAGGAAAAATCAAGTCTGCAAAGCACTGCTTTCTACCTCTATTTTTTTTCTTGCTCTCTTCTTTAAGGATTGGCAGAAGAAATATTCCTGCTAGTCCTCATGGCTACCTTCTGTTCCTAAGCACTTACATATATGTGGCTGTCAGATTTAGGCTATTGTAAGAAATTTCTTATGCTCACTTTTAAATCATGATTTTCTTCATAAAAGAACACTTTGGCACACAATCACGGATGTTTTACTTTAGGAGTGAAAGGTAACATATGCATGGTTGTGTAAGATTCAGGTTTCAACCCAATGTTTTGAAAATCCTTTATTTTGAAAAGGGGAAATTTGCCTATCTTTGAGATCACAGGATTCCCTCTGAACCATAAAAAAAAAGGTAACAGATTTTCCAGAAATGCATCTGTGCTTTCGTTTTGTTTGCTCTGAGGACTTTTAAAAAATACTTTCATTTTATCAAAACAATTGATTAGAACATGTAGGAAATAGACAGGGTTGTCAACACAAAACAATTCAAAGGACACCAAATAAAAATAAAAATAAAAAAAAAGCGAATACATTAGCATACTCGATAGCTCAATTCTTACAATATTTAAGCTCCATACCTAATCAGACCTTCACAGGTGTCAGAAGATTTTCTTTTTGTCTATGCACATTATTAACTGATGTCGAACACAAATTAATATTGCACAATCAACACCATGAACTCCCAACTGTCAAGAAGGGAATAAGCATCTGACCGATGAAATAACCCCCACAGTTATGGGTAAGGACTGTGGGACACACTAATGTCTGACTGAAACATCTGGCTCTTACACTGCAAGCCCAGTGAAAAACCTGCGTGCTCTCATTTTCAGATTCTCACAAACACGCTTCCCAATTCAGATAACTTTGATTTTTCTGATGTAGAAGTTCAAAATACATACATGTGATCTGTTGACACCTGATTGAGACTGTGGACGAGTTGTGAAACCAGATTTTCATCCCTGCAAGCCAGAAGGCAGTTCACCTCTTCAGCAATCCGTCCATTGAAAAGCAGGCTTTTTGTTGTGGTAGCAGGTAAAGGTGATGGAAGAGGCAGCTGGTTCAAAACTGTTACCAGAAAACAGGGAGAACTTCAGAATCACTTAATGAAACACAAACATAAAAATATGAACACCTTCTTACTCTCTTGTGATTAAGAAAGAAAACCTGCTAACTAGAGTTAAAACATAGGGAGGATTTTTTTTTGGATCATGAACACACACACTCTCTCTCACATCCCCCTCACGCAACACCCCTTCTCTACTCACCCACACCCACATTTGTACTCACACAGCTATATTTCAGTCTCTAAATATTCTAGAATATTAAGCTATTTAATATGTTATGGCAGCTTTCTCTTGAAGGCAAAAGCATTGATAAAGAAAGGAAATGGGAAATTCTTGTAGCTCTGTGCAGTACTGTAAGTGCATTGAGCATATACTTTCAGTTTTCTGCTCTGACCTTAATAATTAATTAGTATTCCCACCTTGTAAGGTTTAGAGAAAAACCCAACAAAACAACCCACCAAAAAACCAAAAAACCCAACAACCAATTAAAATCACTAACTAAATTCTCAGTTTGTTGTCCTCTTGTAGTATTTACTCCTGTGTTAGTTACCTTCTCAGGAAAGGGCTGTTGGTTGGTATGTTCACTGATGTGTCAATTCAGTCACTGAACTTATTCACAAATCTCAGTAAAAAGGTTCAGTGAAAACACTGACATTGAGACATTGTGAGCACCCTATACTTTCACAGGGCATTCTTAAATCTTCATATATAACAAGGAAGTGTACCATATAAAAAACCTTGACCAGATGACTGGTAGAACTACACAGACCAGACCTGTGAAGATAAGCCAAAGAGACCAAACACCTCTCTCGCTTCCATGGGCCCAGGAAAACAAGCTGACTCTAATGTCAAGTTCTGAGGCTGATCACAACTCTGAGATGAAGGTTTTAACTGAACCACTAGAAATAACTTCAGAAAAAAAATAAAAATAGAACTGTACTGAAATAGCTAGCTTGCATTACTTGCATCAGATTACCTTGAACGTGCCTGAAACTTGGAAAAATTAGCAAAATCAGCAAAACATATTGATTAATAGAGAGTAAATTGAGCTAGCTATCTAGCTAGCCTACTCTGCTGTTTCTGCGCATCATGTCCTCCACACTTTTAGGACAACTGGTCTTGTCAATTCCAGTTCAGTGTTTAAAGAAACTCCTTCACCCGAGTCTAGCCTGTGACTTCTACCAGTTAAGTAACACTGCCTGCAAATCTTAATGCTGAAAAACTGCCCCAAACCAGGAATTTACCATTTGCATCCTGATGGTCCATTATTATACATAATAAAATACACACATAAACATCTAAATACATAAGCAGCATCTTTCACTTTCCTTCAGAATACCAGAAGGACATGGAGTGGGCTCTTCCCTCCAACACATCTGCCTTTTTCACTGCAGGCAATTAAAATCAATTGCTGGGTATGTACCTTCAGTGTATCTGAAAAGTCTCCAATTTTCAACAGTGTTACGATAAAAATAAGAACTCAGAAGCAGCACCTGGGCCACTGAGTCCAATTATTCTCAGACAGACAACTGAGATATAAATTCTTTCTTATATATTGTATATACCTGAAATAAACAAGATGCACCTTTGTCCCAGCTGCTCGTATTGCAATGGTTGTTCAGTGACCTCACTGGAGCAGGAGCAATAAATCTCCTCTTATTTTCCACCAGAAATCTATTTTTGGTCACATTATAACCATTCGGGTTTACTTCAGTATCAGCTTTTAATGTACATAGTCCTTTTCCTTTCCTTGCATTTTGCCTTTCTGATGTGTTTGAAGTCAGCACACACACCTTTGGTCAGCAGAACAGCTCAGAAAGGCGTTTCTATTCCAGCAGACACTCTTTGCACCTGTTACCTACAGCAACTGCTTCTGTACTCTGTTCCAAACTAAGGAATGGCGTTTCCAGTATATTCAGCATATTCCATAACTCTGCTTGGTTACTTGCACACCACTGTAATCAATCCTGTGTCTCTCTCTTTCCAGTGAAGATGATGGGATATGGGTTTTAGAGAAGTACTTTATTACTTAAATTTTGTTCTTTATTTGTACCTTTATTTGTCTGGTACCCAGTTAAGTTACTGAATGATATTCCAAACAAATGACGAATTCTTATTTTTGTCAGGCTTCCTTAAGGGCTTTTTTAACCTACATTTCATGCTTAAATTAGCATATTTTATTTGGATGGATTTTTAAAATTAAAACAATAACAAAATTAACATTTTTAATGCCAAGTCTGATTTAAACAGATTTTACCCTAACAATTTTTAAAATAAAAATCTTTTCAGTATTTTGAAACTGCAAGTTTTACTGAGAAGGTAGAAAATAGCACAGATAAGACAATTAAAACAGAGTACTTACGGTCTGTAAGACTAGCAATCCCTGCAAGAGTAGTGATGGGAACATGAGGCATATCCCCATTCATCCTGAAGTTCTGGGATGGTAGTGCCTACACAGATATTTTAGTTCAGGTGCCAGCTATCATTACTTCCCATCTCCCAAGCACTAAAAGCAAAACAAACAAAAAGAACAAAACAATATTAAACTCTCAGTTTACTTCTTTAGAATTTCAAATTCATTACACTACCCTTAGACAACACTACCCTTAGATGCATGCTACATAAACTACTTCCAGAGTAGAACAGGGCAGATTTTAAATAAGGAGTGGCATTTTACAATGAAAAGAAGCATCTTTCTGCTCTCAAAAGCCCTTCACCCCAAAGAGACGCAGGACAAGGCAATTAAAAAGAGGAGTTTGGTCAGGTTATACAATACCAATGCAAACCTTCTGTTAGATCACACTGCAATGGATAGCACTCAATGCACAACCACCTTAAGTAATTAGCTGTTACATTCACTTCATAGATACGCAGAAGGAGGTATTTTCATAAAGAGATTACCAAGTACAAAAGGACTAATTTACAAGTGCAAAAATCAAGGAGCAAATACACTGAAAATATAAAACCTTAGCACATTATAGAAACAGTAGTTATTTCCAAATTGTTCTGGAAATATCTCTTTAATATAAAACTCTATCTGGTCAAACTATTATCAGATATTCTATTAATCCCTCTGGGGAAAAAAGAAATTTAACCACCACTGTACTAGCTCATTTATTTTCTATAAAACAATATATTTCAACTACAGAAAAAGGAATTTGTTCAGTCACTATAGTTTTCACTACAGATAAAGATCCCAGCTATAAGGAAATCCACTAAATTACTAAAAAAAAGTAACAGCAGGTCCAAAACATCAAAAAGTTTTAAACACCACACATTGCAATCCCCTATTATATAGTGAAATGAACATGGTTTTCCTGACGACATTAAAAGAATTTGATACATATGTGGTCACCTAATGTAAACAGGCACCTGTGTTAACAGTTTTGGGAACAGTAAAAAGAGTTCCTTTGCAAGCATTTCTCTTATCTCATTATTTACTTACGCTTTACAAACTACGTTTTTGAGAATTACATATAAAATACCTACACACCAGGAGATCCCTGTCATTTTCTTAGTAACTTTGACCTCATTCTTTTCTTTTGCCACACCAACGGCAATACACAGGACACCACTGCTTATAAACACACACAGACTGTCAGAGAAGGAAGCAAAATGTTATAAATCTTCTTCCTGCTCAAAGTTGTCACAAACCGCTGAAATTAACTTCTCAAAGCGTCCCTATTGGTACAGAACTGAATTCTCTGAAAAAAATACCAGCTCTGAGGTTAAACAGAACTGACAATGAGTTCACTTCCTTTGCTGCACCTGCCACAGCAACACATTCTCAACTAAATTACCTTTTTTAAAGTTGAAAATATAGTACAATACAGATACAGAAATTTGGTAAATAAGGAAATTGCTACAGACAGACATTCTGTGTGGGTTGCTGTGTTATGGGTTTTTTAATCCAGGAGAAAACATCCCTCAGACACTCAGTAGTTTCAAGTACTACTTGATACTCAAGGGTTTTTTACCCAGAATGAACAGAAAAACACACAGAATTTCAGTGGTTTCCTAGTTCCATAAATAAGCAGTTCTTAAGAAAAAAAAATACTGCAGAGGAGTCTCACAATCAATCTGCAACAGCAAATCCATGGGAGCTAACACTTTCAGAATCTGAGTTTTCACTGAAAGTTAGAAACTAGAGAATACCTTTTGCACGCTACTGGTATCATGTCTGATGATCTCTCTTGACTGAAACTGCATTAACGCTAAGGCCACACCACTAACCAGGGGCATCAGAAATGTATATTTAGCACAGAAACAATGAAAAACAAGGGGAAAGAGTCTGTTCACTTTCCCTTCCTCATCATCTGGGAAAGCTGTTAACACAGAAGCTGTCACTCCTAATTCAAGCTCTTTCCCAGCATTACTGCTGCAATAAATAAATTACACAGATATTTAATAGGAAAACCTACCCCAAAACCAGATGCTTAGAGCAGAAACCTCCACAGACATATGGTAAGAACCCTGAACTGGCAGGATCCAGACCTGAGAGTGGAGCAAGTGCAGTGACTCCAATGGTCAGGGGAAAAGTAAACTTTCTTTGTAAGAGGAGAGTAAAAGGAGGTGGATTGTTTAGCTAACAAAACAAAGGGCAAGAAGGGACATGGCTGCTCTCTGAAAGGTGGGCAAAGAAAGTTACAAAGGAAGAACTACTTGGGAGTTCCCTTCCTGAAGGGAAGTTCTGGCCAGGTGGGGGTTGGTCTCTTCTCCCAGGCACTCAGCAATAGGACAAGGGGGCACGGGCTCAAGCTCTACCAGAGGAAATTTAAGTTGGAGATCAGAAAAAAATTAATTCCAGAGAGAGTAATCAGGCATTGGAATGGCCTGCCCAGAGAGGTGGAGGAATCTCCATCCCTGGAGGTTTTTAAACTGAGATTGGACATGGCACTGAGTGCCATGATCTGGTAAATGGATTGGAGTTGGACCAAGGGTTGGACTTGATGATCTCGAAGATCTTTTCCAACCCAATCAAAGCTATGATTCTATGAACTCGACAGAGCAAAGCAAAGACTACAATAAATGGGCATGTCAATACCAGCAAGAAGCAAATCAGAGCAGAGCCTCTCCCCATCAGAGCTGCCCCCTCTGGAACAGCCCCCCCCCATCAGGAGCAGCAGAGAGAAGCAACACCATTACTGCAAAGATGGATCACAGAGATGTTACAGCAGGGACAGAGTGTGGTTGGCTGCACCAGCTGGGAATGAAGCATGGCAGTTCAAGAAGTCTATCTCTGACATCATGAAGTTTTTGTAAGCATGACATGGTGAGTAAACAGAGGAGAGTAAACAAGACAAAAAGAGAGATTGATGGGATTAAGTGACGGGATTAGTTTATAAAACAAACACAATATGAAGAAACCACACAGTAATATCTGTGTCCAAATATTACATCTGTTGTGTTGAGGGCAAAAACACATGTTTTAAACTGGCAGATTCAATCCCAGGATTAGAGTCCAAGATCCAGTGAAACTACAGCTCAGATTGGATGCCACTGAGAACATCAATAAATGCATTCATTAAAGGATTTTAAAATCTCAAGCATCAAGGGGGAAAACAATTAGGGTTAGGGTTAGGGTCAATCAACAGGTCAAGATGACATAAGTTGTTTCACAGAAAACATCAGAACAGCATGCAATACTTAACATCCTGACAGACAGACAAGTTTTGTTGGGTTCCACCCCCAACTCCATTCTCCAAATGCTGAAGAGTTAAAAGTACTACACTGCAGCTCAAAATCAGTGGAGAAGAATCAACTTAGTCAGAACTTAAAATTTTCCATTACCAGCTTTGTTCAGTAACTGTGACTAGTTGTGCAACATGTTTAGCCCTAAACTGAAAAAATGGAAGTTACATTAGCTGAACTAAGGAAATCAAAGAACTGCACTGGAAAGCTTTTAAACAATGCGTGGGCTGAAGTGTAGCAGTTCAAACAAAGCAGGAGAAATGCACATGAGGTCTTGTATATTCCATGTATGTGTGTTTGACAGTTGTTTCTTTTTAAGAAAGAACGGATACCATAGAAGACATTTAAGGGGGGAAGGAACGACACTGTATAAATGAACTGATACAAAGAACCCCACAGTAAAGGGAAACAGTGAAATGGCAGCACCTCTTGAGAATAAAACATTTAAAAAGTTAACATCATAACACAAATAATAAAGCAAAACCAAGCCAAGATAGCAAGAAAAGTAATACTAAAAATGTTTATGCTATGGATAAATGCTACTTCTGTATGTTATACTTCCTTTTTTTTTCCAATTATCTACATACTCCTTTACTGGAAATTAACATTCCAAAGAAAATGCCTATCAAAATGTTAAATCTGAAATGTTGCAGGTTGTTCAGTTTTGGCAGTGTATTTTGGGGTTTGGAGGGATTTGGTTTATCAACCAAATATGTGGTTGGTAAAACAGTCCATGGTATGGCAAGCACTGATTGCCTTCAGAGGCAGAAGGTTGGGCTCTGTCATGTGGATGGACTCTCTGCAACTCATCCCTGTACACGTTCTGCATTTCTACCATAGTCCTGGACTAATGGCAGAGCAGAAAACTAACAACAACAACAATAAAAAATCTCTACAGAGAGAATGGACAGGCATGGGTAAAACTGAGGAAGAGAGGATGAAAGTCGTGAACAATTTAAGCAAAGGGACATCCAGTGAAGAGACACCACAAGAAGAGAACAGAGAAACAATCCAAGCAAACAAAACAACAAACAAAATTATTCTATAAAAATACAATAATAAAAGAAAAAAACTGCAACTCTGTTTTTTCAGATATTGCAGCATCTGAGTATAAACAAAATGATGAGAGGACTCTGACCACTGGGTATCATGATAGAAGCTCTGCATTTATGAAACATTCCTCTTGGCTGAAAAACCATCTTGTCTCCCTAACAAAAATGACAGTTCTTCCCCAGCTTCCTTATATGCGTGCATGAGAAGAAAATAAAGGGAATAATCTGTTCATGTGCATTAATACAAAGGCTTAGTAGTAATGAAATGATAAATAAACAATCTCAGTATGCAAAAAATTCCTGTGTACACTTAAATGTATCATTCCTCATACTCCAGGGTACTCTTTAACTTACACTATTTTTGGATTTAAAACAGTAACTTACATATGACTGACCTGATATTCGCCAAGAAGAAAATTACAGAGACAAAATGAGGTGGACTGAAGTTAAATTTTAGAGAAGGGCTATGATATTTGTCCCTAGTTACAAGGGCTGGGACCGGTTTGTCACTGTGTGGGTGTAACCAAAACTGTCTGTTCTACACTCTCTATATCATTCCTGATGAACTGTTATGAATGGACCATTTGCAGCAGCTGCCCAGGGCACACTCACATCTCAGGCTACCAGCTCAGCATTAGAGAACCCTGTGAGGCACAGGAATGTTTCTGTTTTCACACCAATGACTCAGCTGGGGTAACTCCCCTCCAGGGAGGCATCAGCACCTTCACACCCAGCCTGAGGGGTCACCTCTGCTATTGGCCCATTAGGGACTGGCACAACAGGCAGCTGCAATGACCTAGACCATCAAAGATTCCAAGAATATCCCATGGCTCACAGAGTTAAATCACACACTGGGAAATTCCCTGCCCTGGCAGAGGTACTGGGCATTCCCACCTGAACCTGAGCATACATAACCTTTGGGTTTGGGGACTTCTGGTACCACTCATCAGATCCAGAGGAGGACCAGAGGCTCAACAGGACTGTGACTGCCACTCTCAACCAGACTGAGACCACTGTCCTCACCAACAGGTTTATTTTCCTTTCCCTTTGCACTCTGGGGGCCCACGTGGTGTTCAGCATAGGGGCTGACAACTACCATTCTGTTTGTACCACAGGGTGATGGGTTATACATCTGGTTTTGTGGGTTAAAACCAAATTTCCGATGTAACACTGTATTTATTGTAATCTTTTTAGCAAATTATAACACTGACTTGTAATCTTTTTTGAGTTGGGTTCATTTCTCCTGATGGTTTACCTTTAAATCAGCATAATATCAGATATCTATGTTTTCCTTTTTTAAATGCATTGTGTTAAACAGAATAATTTGAATACAGTTATGTTTTATTTAGTTTAAACTATGAAATCTTTATTTAGGGTGAAAATACTTTAAAAAGTGGTTTGAGTTTCCTGTATGTTGAGTAACATCACACAGAAGTAACCACAGTACCATGATCAAAGTTGATTTCTTCACCTGCATTCTCAAACTAAACCAGTACAATTATGTATTTATAATTTAGATGAGCAGTGAACATTTTCTTTTAAATCACACAAATGTGCAACTACAACTTTAAGAATCCAAGTCAGAGCCAGTTTTAAACTTCCACATTTTGCAATAACTATTGCTCTTGTTAGTAACTACATGAATCTCTGCTTGCTATCAGTCTGTAAGCTACCCTAAAAAAATTGCTTAAAAGATGAGGAAGAATCACAGTGAGGATGAATGAATATATTCTAGCTCTCAGTAAAGATACTGTGACTGAGATACATCATTTTGATTTACCCACAAGAGGGCAGATTTCTGGTTTTCATTCCAGAGCTACAGTTTAATACACTGTCATTAAGTTTCCAGAACTAAATGTTTTCAAAAATACTTCAGAAAACACACTAATAAAGGAGATACAGCTGCCAAAACATAGTGTAATACTTAAGTAGCTGGAGGGCAAGCATACACATTCACAATATAAAGCATTTAAAACTAATTCAATCTCAGAAAAATTCAGTACTGGAACAAACAGTAATTAATCAGTTGTGTGATGCAGCTGCCTGTGGTTAAAACAGTAACTTAGCAAACTGCGATGCTACCTGGTGTTTATCTCCCTTGAACAGCCCCAGGGGGTGGCTGCAGCATGTTGGGGGAACTGAAGAGAAAGAGGGATGGTGTGGGCAGGGGTGGGGGGGCTGTGTATGTACCAGTGAAAGCTGAATATTTGGTTCCCAAAGTGATCAGGCAGCAGAATCAGTGATGCTGACAAAACAAGCCAAACATTAACAACTTGGAGATAGGATTTATCCAGCACAACTTCTAAACCAGTATTAGCATAATGTGTTTTCCTACAACTATTCCAAAAGTAAGTGCTCAAATCACTAGAAACTACAATCTCTGTAAAAAAAGAAACCTTACCAAAAAGTACTGTACTGTACAATTTTAAGTCGCTTCTGAATACAAAGCAATCTTTAGGAAAATGTGTATGTATGGACAGATGTTGTGAATGAAGATTTGGGCAGGGCTCTCCCCACATGGGTGTGCCCTTCCAGCCTGCACAGTGGATATTTTAGATGAGGTACAGCATGTGCAGAACTGGCCCCACCGTTTAACTCCTGAGGTCCGTCTGCCACGGCCGACCGAGCTTGGACAGTGACAGGGAAGTCCTCGGAACTGTCACAGCACCCGGCACTGACTGGGGCTGACCCTGCTGAGCATCCACGGGACTTGAACTCAGGTCCTTGGGATTCAGAGTCCAGAGTGCTCTCCATAACACCACGGCACCACCCCATTTAGGAATATACAGTCAGAGCAATCAGCTTCTTAATCTGTGACTACTGTCACACTCCTTTAGTCTCTGCTGCTCTAACTTGATAACAATGACACTGATGTCACTGCTGCTCAATGACAGCAGTAGCAGTGACACCACAGTAAATGTCAAGAGAAATCCCACTACAAGTGGTAGAAGCACAGACAGCAGGATTGCTGTATGGGTTCAAGGAAAGATGCCCCTCATGCAGGAGCACACACCTCTCTAGCAGGGTAAGCATCAAGTGTGCTCTGTACCTGTAATAACTCTACCTGGGGCAAGAGAGGAGGCGAATTGACAGAGTCAGACCACCTCCAAATTCAGACAAAGCCACGTGCAGAGAGCAGACACCTGTGGGTACTGTGCAGCTTTCCTGAACTGTGGGACAGTGGGACTCAGTGCACTCAGGGTCATGCCCCAACAGCACCGTGCTGTGAGGTGTGGCTGCCACGCTGGAGGGAAGGGATGGCATGAAGGGCGTGAGAGGTGGGTCTGCACAAACCTCACGGGGTGAAGGGCAGCAGCCATGACACATCTGTCATCCCTGCATGGTAACAACTTGGAGAAACTCAAACATAAAGGGAAAACACCAAGCTATTCCAGTAGCTCACATATTTATTTCCCACCTGCACTACATATTCCACGTGCAATTTCTACTCCAGTGAAGATAGAACAGCTCTTTTTAGTGAGCAGAGCCCTTCTGCTTGCTCAGGCACACATGCAGTGGCTGATATTAGACACAGTTCATTTTATGGAAATAAAATACCTAATGGATGTATAAAAGAGCAAAAGCAAATAAGAGAGTTCATTAAGTCAGCTCTGTCAAATGGGGAACACTTCAGGTTGCAATACCCATCTTTGTTAACAGAACTGTTGTGACAGGTGTTAGAGGGGAAGTACCAGACTGTCTTTTTCAACTTTCTTGAATGTCTTATGTCAGCTGTTATTAGTGCTCCTCTTTTCTGAAAACAGTTGTGTACTAACATTTACTTTTATTTCATAGACTTTTTGTTCTCTAATTAGGTTAAACTTTATCAGACTAAAAGCCTAGTGACTAAACACTGAACCAAAACCTACTCAGTAAAGTAGTATCTTCCAGTTAATTTTGCATTTCTGCCCTTGAACTCTCTCAGATGATTCACATCCTTTGTAACACAAAACTGGGAAGAAATAATCCTGTTGAGGCAGCAGCTGATTTTACACAAGTCTGCCTGATGCATAATTTTTACCTCGTTTTTTGACTTTGAAAATTAAAAACCCTCCAAACTTCTTCAATACACACGAAGAAAACAGATGCACAAGTATAACATTTCTTTAGAGATCCACAATAAAAGCCAATGTAAGATTGTACATAAACAGGTTTAGTTTCAAAAGCACAGCACTGCCTTTTGATTACTGAAATTAGTATTAGCCTGTGATAAGTTATTCCCTTTGTTCTAACAGTCATCTTGTTGCCAGTTTTTCAACTAAAGCTTCTTGCACATGTAAGAGATACTGCACAGCACTGCAGGGAGTTAAGATGCTTTTCTCCTGGACTGGTGTGTAATTTCCCCTCATTCCCTCAGCACAAGAATGCAGTTCTGCCATCCAAGGACTCCAAGCCAGCGCCCTGTAACATCCACTTCCCCACCCTGTATCCCAACCCCTCCCACACAGCTGCCAGGTGGAAGACTGACAGCACACTCAGCAGCCTCTTCCTCAGTGGGAACACAACAATCTCCTCTACTCAACAACCAACTTTTACAAACTAAACTGCCTCGAGACTTCCAGCCCTTTTAAATTCAAACTGAAAATAGCTGGTCCTTTCCAAAATTACTAGATGGAGGGATTACAGATCAAGAGTGCTTAATGATCAATTGACAGAAAACAATTAAACAAATCAGTGTTTTTAGTGACTGCGTGAAGAAACACAAAGAGCTTCAGTTGTACTGTCCTACTGTACAGATATGCACCATTACTGGTAATGTACTTACTTTTGTAAACTCACAGCATTCACTACTGAAAATTTATTCCATTTGGTTCATTTTACAAGGGTTATGTTATGTAGTTCATACAACATACAGAGGAGATACACTCACTAAAGGATAGTATGCTAACATTTAAGGGACCAAAAAAGCCAAAATAATCAATATAATTGTCTTAATTAAGACTGCTAACATCTTGCAAAAGCATAATGCCTGGAAAGGTTGAACAGGAGAGCAAAGGTAACTCAAAGAACCAAAATGCAGTGCTATTGTCTAATAAATACAATAATTGTGTAAGAGACTTCAAGGGATCAAAATTTTCTTATGTTTGATAACTGATTTTACTTAATGTTTGGGGTCTAAAATTGAGGGTTGCATAAAATTTTGGACATCCACCACCAGCCTTAGCAATGCTAAAAATATGGAGCTCCATGACTTTGTGACTGCAAAAGTATCATCAGTGTCTGGAGTCCCTGACTCTTACCCTTATGGCAGTTTTATCTTCCTGTCCTATACTATTTATTTACCATTCCCATTAATGGCATAAACAAAGAGATTATCAATAAGCCTGTAAAAAAATCACTAGTCAGCAAAGACATTGATTTTTCCCAATGCCACACACAGTCTGGTCACCAAAGGTTTCTTCATATGAACATTATTATAGTCAACTAAATTTCTGGAGCAGTTTGCTCAAAGATATAGCATAGGAAACAAATAGAACTACAGCAGGGAAAAACACATCACACACTTTCAGAGTTATTAATAAACCCTGAAGCACAGAGCACACAACATCTGGAGGTTGGCACAGTGTTAGTGACTGTTAATGAACTAAGTCAGAGATGACCAGCTCGCCATGAGCAACGGTGGCCAGGCAGGAACAATCTGGCACCTCTCCGTGACTGGGAAAAGGCTGTACTGGGGGGTGGTCCTTGTAGCTCTGGGGCAGATTCACCCAGGAAGGTGCCTCATCATGTCATTCTGAACTTCGGCTGCTGGTTCTCCTATGGCTGCAGCACAAACACAAGGTAAGTTTCTTAAGCTCACAAACTGTCAGGAGAGATGCAATCACAAAACAAACATTCTCTAAGCAGTGACTCTTTCACCTTCCTTCTTCCACATCTCACCCATGATACCCTGCAGACCTTCCAAATCTCAACCAAAGCTTTCCAGGAACTGCAGCAAACAGTTTGCAAAGCTGCTCACAGGCTGAGCAGAGCTCGCAGCTTCAGCCAAGATTAAAATCTGCAGTCTTCAAAGTTTTCAAAACCAACGGCACAACACAAACAAACATTCCATCAATAATAACTAGATGGAATTATGATGGTTGTGCACAAAAAATGCTTAGATATTTTTAATGTTTGGTCTGCCCATGTTAAACATTTCCATCACCTCCACTGTACTGCAGCGATACAAAGAAACAAAGAATAGCTGTCAACAGTGTAAACACACTTGTAGGAGTAACAATTTGGCACAAAACAACATGTAAGTATTTATGTGGATAGGAATAGCATGACCCAGTTAGCCTAACAAGGAAAATGAAGCAATTACTTTGAAGAAAATCTCCTTAGTATAGAAACTTCCTAAAACATGCATCTGTTTTTTTCTTCAACAAATAACTAACCCAAACCAGTCTGGAAGTTTTCTTCATACTTTTAAATAGAGTTCATTGAATGCAACTTAAATTTCACAGTAAAATAAAAGCAGTGGAATTTAAGCTACTACTTCTCAAATGTTTAATGTAGCTCAACTAAAACACTTTAAATTAATTCCCCCATTCAATCCTTAAGTGTTGCCATGTGGACATTTTTTAAATTATTTGGACCAAGTCACACATCTGCAAATAGTTCAGCTGAACACAAACAACACACCTATGGACTAATTTTTTCCAAGAAATAAGGAAAATTCTAAATTTCACATTGTAAATTTCAATCGTAACTTCTTTATCAGTTTCTATTGTAACTTCTGGTACAATCTTATCAATCAGAAGTGGGTAGAACACATAACAGAAAGCACAAGATTCACCATGACATTTCAATATCGAACTAATGTCAGTCTTCAGGGAGAACAATGTCAAAACCAAGGCACACCACTGGAGACCAAGTGAAGACACAGCAAATCCTAAAAAGAGATTAGACTCTGGATGATCAGTAGTAGATTTTATTTTCACTTTAAATGGCCAAGAAGATCATAATCCATGACTTAAAAAGCTGAGAGACTTTTCCACTGAGGAATGTACAAAAAATTTCACTTCATTTGCAGACTCCTTGAAAAACACAGAACGTGGCCTTTCTGACATGGTTTTCTCCTCCTCCCACAACTCCAAAAGCCCCAGGCTGGGGGAGGACAGCCTATGAATCTAAAGTCATACCAACCAAACAAGCTGTCCCTTGCTGACCTTTCTCCACATCCAAATGTAACGTTTTCAAGTCTCAGTTCTTTTCGTTCAGGCATGGCTTTGTCCAGCTCCCTCAGGCCCGTGCTTTGCCAGCTGTCCCTCACAGTTCCCAAGGATGAGGCTGGGGCACAGGGCTGCAGAGCTCAGCTCTCAGACAGGTGGGCTGCACACCTGCATGGGCACCTACGGGGACTGGGGCAGGAAAACGAGTTTAGATACAGGCAAGCAACAACCACCACTGAGATTCCCATCCTGTTACGGAATTTGGCCTCTGCTGACTCAGAGAGAGCATAAAGACAAATGAGTAAAAAGGAAGACAGATACACTTCCCAAAATGTTCACAAACACAGCTTTTACCTGACTGAAGGCACAACACACAAACTCACTGTTTCCTGGCCTGCCTTTCTCCTGCTCCAATTGGTTACCATTTATCTCGGGTACGTGATTTATGTATTAATCCCATTCTTCCATACAAAAGGTCTGCCCATGCAGGTGCTTCCCCAGACCTCTCCTTTTCAGTGTCCAACACAGAGAACAGCAGAAGACAAGTCACTCGAAACGTGACAGCACTGAAAACTGCCATCAATTCTGCAGCTGAACCACGCCCTTTAATACCAATGACAAAGACAGGCCATGACAACAAAGACATTGAACATACTCATTTTTCTTTCTTTCTTTCACCCACGCCCTACTCCTTGAGGGATAAGGAAGGAATAGGGGTCTGCTGCTGTGTTCATACATCCCAGAATAGTTATCTCACTATTTTTCTCCCCTGAAAAATCACAGACTATTAAGGGAAGTGACCTCTAGAGATTATTTTATCCAATCTCCCACCAAAGCGTGGGCACCAAGATCAGGTTGTCCAGAAATGTGGAGAGGAGAGGATAAAAAGTCCCAATGTTTTAAAAATCAGTGTACTCAAACTGACTAGATATTTTACTTTCTTTAGCTACCTGACTTGATACACAGCAAAATAAATCCAGACAGTTAAACCACTGAGAACATTTTATTAGACTGGAGAAGAACTTATTTCCCAAAATCTAAGGTTCCCTGTTCCAAAAAAGTGTAAATAATCCATTCAGCAACATTATATTAGCAAATTTAGTATTTTCAATGATTATACAATACTCTGTTTTTAACTCCTCCTCTAAAGGTTTCCCCCATTTTAATTTTAAAGTGAGACTTTAAGATAACAAAGGCCCCAAGGAAAGCTGCACCTAAGATTTCTAATCTTGACAGTGATAGTAACAAAGCAAAAACCTTTCAGGAAGTTCACATTGGCCTCTATCTTTAGACTGAGTAATTTACAATTAGCACGGAACTGTACACTAAGAGTACATACAGCTTAAAAAAGGTCACCACAAAGTAAATGGGCACCAGTAATCCAGAAATTGCACCAAATTATGCAAAGAATTAAGTCTACACTAGTTTGGCTGTTTTCCAAAGCTATTCCATGTTGGAGTTTTTACTTTTGGCTTTTAATTCTCTGTATTACTTTGATGAAATGCACAAAGTAAGTTACTTGTTTGAAGAGAACTGACACATACAGCAAACAGTCATGTCAAAAAAGTCCCTTTTACTGTAAACAAGAATAGCAAATAAAAACCCAAACCAAACACAAACCACTAGAGGCTTTTTAAAAGCATCTTGCAAAAAGAAATGGGTGTCTTAATTTCTCCAGTTGGAAGAGTCTTTTTAGGGTATTTTTCCCTACATGATTAGTGCACGCAAAAAAATCTTCACTCTTCTATTCACAGGTTCATGGAACTGTAAAGAAATCAGCTTCCAGCTTTAAGTGCCAATACTCAATATGAGCCACAGGCTTCCTAGTCTTGCTTTGACAAATGTGAAGAACTTTGGTTAAATCGGCTTTCTGCAACCAGATGAAGGGGGTGAACAGCAAACACTGCACCCAAGGATCCAACTTTTCTATTTCCCTAATCAGAATGTAGATATACTTCAGAATTCTCCTTTTCCAGTAACCCTTCTCTTAGATCACTAAATACAATGCCTCTGACCTGCTGAATTAATCACTGTTAACACTCACAGATTCACAAGCACAAAGTTTGCTTCCCCAGCCCTGAAGAACAAAAATATTTTGGCCAATTGCTCAATTCCTCCTAAGTAACTTTTACTTCTGATCTGAAACTTTTTTGTGGGTTTCAAAGCAATGGTCACAGCCTTTGCAACTGTGACAGAAACAACTGGCTGATGTAATGGCCATCTGACTTCCCTCAGTTTAAGTCAGTCTTCCAGCATGACTTTGCAGGTGAGTACTTTCTCCGAAGGAATTTATTGCTATCACACAAAACTTGACAGCACATCATCCAAAGCTTGAATGATGCTGAAAACTGCATTCCATGCTAACACAACCAACCACCAACTAACCAACCAAACCAACCCTTAAAGTGTTTGTTCTTGGAAACACCTTTATTAGATCTCAGTTGCTCTTTGAAAAATGGAATTTCCTCAGAATCACTCGTCAGGAGAAATTTTACAACTAGATGTAAAAACAACTGGAACTGCCATAGCTCTTGAGCAGATTCCAAGTTCTCAGTTCAGCAGGCAATTTTCGAACCTATCCTTCCTAAATCAGGCAACATCTCTAACCCAAGTGCTATTTCGATACCCAGGATATCCTGTGAGACAGGGAATCTTGGAAAGATGTAAGCATCAATCACTGCCATAAACTTTCCACTGTGCTTATCTACATCTTTTGAAGAAATTCAGTAAGAAAGGCCTCACTGCTTATTCATACAGAATGGGCAAAAAGGGTTTCTAATATTAAAGGAGAGCTGAGTATCATATACCATGAATAGTGGGTATCATGTATCATACCATACAATAATAAATTCTACCTGGAAACTAATTTGAGGAAACTGGAGATTCACACTACCAGTCTCTAAGGTGACAATTCCCGCCCGCAGTAATTTAGAGCATGGTTCTATTTTGAATAGGATTTTGGGGACCTGGATTACCATTGTTTCCCCAAATCAGGAATGACTACGCTTAGTAAGTACAAAAATCAGTGTATTGCCACTCAGAAAGCAGAGCTTTTATCAAATGTTAAATTCCAATAAAATAGCACTTGAGGGGTGGGCCCTGCAAAGCTCACGCAGTTTAAGAAGGCCCTGCACAGGTGTCAGGGCAATGTCAAGCACAGAGAAGGGATCGACAGCAGCCCCGAGCAAAAGGACTTGAGGGTGTTGGTGGAAAAGGACTTGAAGATGTTGGTGCATGAAAAGCTGGACAGGAGCCATCAACTTGTGCTTGCAGCCCAGAAAGTCAAACGTGACCTGGGCTCCATTCCAGAGGGTTGGGGTTGTTCAGCCTGGAGAAGAGAAGGCTCTGGGAAGACCTCACAGCACTCTCCAGTACCTAAAGAGAGCCTACAGGAAAGCTGGAGAGGGACTCCTTACATGGGAATGTGGTGACAGGACCAGAGGGGATGGCCTTAAACTGAGAGCGAGCAGGTTTAGATTAGGTGTCAGGAAGAAATTCTTTACTGAGAGGCACAGGTTGCCCAGGGAACCTGTGGGTGCCTCATCCCTGAAGTGTTCAAGGCCAAGCTGGATGGGGCTTCGAGAAACTGTATTTATTTAGAAGGTGGCCCTGCCCATGGCAGGGAAGTTGGAACTACCCGATTGTTCAGGTCCCTTCCAACCCAAACCATTCCATGATAACAACACCCAAGGTAGGTTTCCACAGTTCAACAGCAATGTTATTTTTTCAGCATTGTTCATGACACACACTCAGCAACTTTCCTCTGGATTATCGGTACTATCTTTTACTGCTGTGTCTTTTCCTTCTAGACTTAATGTATCTTCTGTTACAGTGAAATCTGGCACAAACCTAAATCAAATTTCTAGTCATCGTATTTATTCCTTCGAAGGAAGGATCAATGCAGACTGCATAGATGAGACCTGTCAGACGTGGTCTTCAAGCTCAAAGCACTGTTTATCCTCAGGGGCAGAAAGATATTGTCACTATTTGTACTAACACAGCCAAGAACTTTGAAGCTGTCCCCAATAACTTAATGAATACTTAATGACTTTACAAGGAAAAACAAGAAGAGTGAAAAAGATATTTTAATTAGTAGAATTAGCGCACACGTAACAACACAACTTTTAAAAATCACAACATCCCATAAAACTTCCTATATATGCTAATGCAATATCCTTAAAGTAAAAACGTGATAAAGTATCTAGGCAATAAATTGCCACTTCTGATATAAGTGTGAGACAAGAAGGAGCTTTTGCATTTCCTGAAGTAAAATACATGTGAAAGGTAAGTTTCTGAAGCCAGGCAGTAACACTATAAAACAATCCTTCAGTAGATATCTGGCACTTACCAGATGTGATGATTGCACCACACAAAGACCTTTTTCCGTATTAAGGGAATTAAATATTAAAAAAAATCATACAATCCTATAATGGTTGGAAGGAACCTCAGGAGACTACCTAGTCCAATGTCCCTGCTCACAGCAGTGCCAACCACAGCAGGTTGCCAGGGCTGTGTCCTGTCAGGTTATGAGTAATTCCAGTGACAGCCTTCACAATCCCTCACACACCAAGTCAAACAGATTTCCCACTAAACAGATTTTCTTCTGCTTCCCCCGATCACCACGACCCTTCAAAGGTTACTGAGAATGGTCTCACACGGACACTGTCCAGCTCCCTCAGCAGCCATGGGTGATCTCACCACGTCCCACGGACCTGTGCATGTTCCGTTTGGTTAAATGTTTCCCAGTATGATCCTCCTTTCCCAAGGAGGATTCCTCCAGACTTCCCAGCTGGTCTCAGTGCCTGGGACTCCTGTGGGACAGTCCTACCAGTCAAGACCAAGGCAAATACACTTGGCCTTTAGACAACAGCAGCACTGCTAAATACCAGAATACCAGACAACCCAAAACATCTCCAGCTACAGAAGAACTGCCTATCACAGGGCAATGGACAGGATTTCACACCATCATCAGAGCCTTGGCATGAACTGTTAGAACAGTTTCCTAGTTCTTAGCACATTTAGTTGACAAATACAGATGTCCTCCCAAAATGCAGGACAAGGATTAAGGACAAGGATTTGGTAACACTCACCCCACAAATTCAAAAGGACTGAAGATCAAAGAACAAACTGAAAAATGCAAACTATGAAGAACAGTGTCTCAAGGGATACACAGTGGTCAAAACTGCAGAGCTCTTTCAAAAGACACTGAATGACCTCATACTTGTCATACTAAGTCCTGCTTTCAGTATCTGAAAATCTAGTTTAAATATCCCCTAAACATAAATGGTAATACACATGTAACCATGATACTCAGAAAACAAACTTTAAAACAAGTCACAAAGATTCCCAGTTATGGCATTTTATTTGCAATTATGTAAGCATGAAAAATATGCCTACAGACAGTTTTTCTGAATACATAAAATACATACAACTGATTTAAAATTGTTTCTAGAACAACTTATAAGATACTTTGTGACAGAAACTGATGACCAAGCAGAAGGTGGCACATAAATTAAAAGCCAATTAAGACACAGAAAAAAACTGAAAAAAGAGGAGTAAGTGATCAGAGATTAACAGAGGCACACACCAGAAACTCAGTAATGCATTCAAAGGCATTATCAAAGTCTGCCACGTATCATTTCCTCTCCCTTTAACCACATCACTTAATATTACATGTCTTTTCAAAACCAGAAAACTAGGAGAATAAGCACTGAGATCAATACAAAAGAGTAACAAAAATAAAAGTTACCCTAAATTATTTCTATAAAGTAATGGTTAGGGGGATTAAAGTGAGTGAGAAATGCCCTATCCTTCATTGCTAAAATCTGGCAAATATTCCCTCTTTCACAGTGTGCTGCTGCAGAGTGCAGAACTGCCCAGTTTGTCTCTAACTAGTACAAAAAATACAAACTAGGGAAGAGAGAGGCAAAGTGTTCCCAAAGCAAAAAGAAAAAGAAAATGAGCCAGTAGTTAGAAGGTAATCAATTTTCCTCTGATTACTGCTTTGGTCTGTATTTAAATGTTCAGGTATTAAAAAAAAATTGAAAAAAATCACAATTTTCTAGTTCAACATGTTCTATTAAAAGCAAATTTTTTATATATTCTGTATCAATTTCCTGACAGAATTCTCTGACAGAAATTACCCATCAGCAAAACCACCTTTACTAGGACCACCAAGAAAACACCACAAACATCTCAATTCGTAACAAATGTGTCCACAAAAGATTCCAGTAAACCCTATAATGCATTAATATCAACTACTTATCTGAAATACAGCTCTCCATTCGGAAATTAAATTTTACAACTGAAGAAAGACAAAATTAACCAAGTTATAAACATGAGGAGAAATCCAGTGTATACAGAGAGGGTGTACACCTAGATACAAAGTGAAGTGCAACCAGAAATTGCAATATGCTGATTCCATAACAAGTAGAGTCACAGAATAGGTTGAGTTGGAAGGGACCCACAGGGACCAACGAGTCCAACTCCCGACCCTCTGCAGGACACCCTGATAATCCCACCATACCCCTCAGAGTGTTGTTCAAACACTCGTGGACTCAGACAGGCCCTGGTGCTGTGGCCACTTCCCTGGGGAGCCTGTTCCAGAAAGATCCCTCTCCTCCTATCCAGACTGCACCTCCCCCAGCTCAGCTCCACGACATTTCCGCGAGTCCTGTCACTGACCGTACATTAAAAGGGTTAAAAGCAAATAGTCCTGATTAAATTACTAAGCTAGGAAAGGAAATGCTACACATGATGGAAGTAAAGCACATAAAAAAGGCCATATAGCAGTATATAAATGTGCAATGCATAGTGTTCTTTCACGTACTTTAAGATTCACCACATCTTAAATTCATTGTTAAACATCTGCCACGGTACAACAACACACTATAACAAATTTTTTAAAAGTTGAAGGATAAATACATACTGAAACATTCCACACTCAAAGTAGAAACTTCTACCCACTCCCTGGAAATTAGTCTGCCTTGAAGCATCAGCTGCAATAGGAGGTGTTTGCTTTCAGACATGAATTGCAAAATGCCAGTACAGACTCACTGGTCTGCAGAGCTGTTCTGGATCTACTGACCACCAGGCACAGCACCTTTCATGGCTCTCTAACATCATTCAGAAGGAAAGAAGTAGCAAGGACAGCACTCCAGAGAAGAGTGGGAAGGTTAAGTTAAAAAGCTGAGAAAAAAAAACCCCAAAACCGAAATCCTCCAAGAATACTCTGTTATTCCTCACTTCTCTATGCACTTTTCTAGACTTTCACCCCCTATTTTATTCTATTAATTATTGTTTTGCAGCTGAAATGGCAGAGTTTGATAGACAGTGAGGAATTTTTGTGTTGAAGTTAATGGGAGGACAAAAAGGTAGGGAGAAATGTGAGGGAACTTCATAAACAAACACAGTTAAAATAGGGAGGGATGTATGACATGGAGAGGCAGAGGAATGATCAGCAGAGACATCAGATTTCTCAGAGATGTCTGCTCTTGAGAACATGGCATTGCTGCTGAAGATCTCAGGTGCTTTATCTGTGAAGTGGGACACTTGGCGCATCTTTACCCTCCGCAGCCTTGTTGCCTCCTTCTGAACAGGTATATTAACATTGCCACCATAAACAGCATGATAAATAATATATGACTTGATCTCAGCTAAGAAGACAAATCACTTCAGTGAGAGGTAATGACTGAAAAATGTATAATACTCTACAATTCATAAGCCCACATATCTCCTCTCTTGCACTGCTTCTTACAGGAAAAAATACTTCACCTTGTTATAAGACTAAGTTTTCCACTTTCCAAAACATCCTCAAGAGGTACCAGGATATGTCTGCGGTGGAAAAAACACTGCAGAGCCACCACACTAACCAGTACTCAGTTCAATTAATAATGCATCTTACCAGTCTGTCAGTCAAAAGTTTAGCAGGGAAAAAAATATAAAGAGGTCAATTTGTTTCCTCTCAATTTTTTGCTGAAATGACAGAAGAGCATTATGGTGTCTCCTGCTTAACACTACCACACACAACCTTGAAGTTTCTTTAAAGTATAAAATACTTCTTAAATGCAAAACTTGTATGTCTGTGCTTTCTAGAAAGCATCGAGGTACTTTAGAACTGTATTAAAAACAACAGTTCTTGCTAATTCACCACTCATGTTTTAGAAGATGTCTCCAAGATGCGTAAAAGCATGAACATACACTGCATAACTCCAAGCAATTAAAAAAAATATCTTTCAAACAAAGCATCTTGCTTTAAAAACATTAGTTAATAACAGTCTTCTTTTTTCCACACCAAAAGAAGGTGAGGTTTTGCTGTCGTTCAAGGGTAGACCTGGATTTTCTTGATTAGTTTGTTGGTTGGTTGGGGATTTGGGGGGTTTTACTTGAAATAAGTTCTCTCTGGTATCTTCCTTACAAGCCAGTGATGTGCTACAGCCTTTTTCCTTTAAACCTTCACACTGAACCATGACTTGTTTGAGAAATTTACTGCTCACTTTGCAAGAAAAATATCATCACTTCCTGAAACAAGAAATTCTCTGTACCCAGTCCTACTGGCACAAGTAATGCACAAATGTTATTCCACACAGGACAGCAAGGAGGAAAAGGACAGACTGATCAGCAGAAGGCAAAGAGCCAGAAGAAGGTAAAGAGGCATCAAATCCTACAAGACTCGGGCTCCTTCAGTAGCAGAAACTCCTACTCTTTGTATACTCTGCATCTCTCTCATGAGTGTTAGGTATCTGCCTTCCTGATGAAATCCTACCACTGATCGCCCCTCAGCCCTGGGGAAAGAAAATACAGGGGAAAAAGGGAAACAACTACTGTCTGTACAGTAATGCTGTCAGAATGAAATTAAATGATAAATGGAAATGGGACCCTGAGTGAGTTTTATGTGGCTTCTCCTGAGCAGAGTCTGTTACAGCATTATGGCCACTGCAGGAGCCAAGCCTGATGACATGGGCGGCCCCTCCAATCCGATGTCACCCTAACTTCTGGGACAAATTACAAGGAGAGAATGATATTTGTCTGTGACTATCAAACCAAAATACACTCTCATTGTACAACTGAACATTTATTAAAGGAATCTATGAGAATGTTGCTCTGTCATTCACCTCTACTGAGGCATCATAAACTTCAAGCATGAAATTTCCTTGTGTGCTGTGTGAGGGTTTTCCAAACATCCATGAGGGGAAGGATTATGAACAATGACAGCAGTTTGGCTGGAGTATGTGATGCAAAAGCTGTGGGGAACTCTGCTGTGCCATGATTAGGGTGTGTTGGGAAAAGACATGATGCTGTGGGGCTGTGGTGCACACTAAGGACAGCAGGAATATATTCAGCATTCCTATGGTGCATGCTGGAAATGCATGAAAATCAGGTCATGCTTCCCCAAACAAATACAAGTTTTTCACCCTCGCATTTAAATGGACTGAATTACAAAACTAAACAAACATAGGTGGAATGAATTAAATTACTAACAGGTGTAGATGTTCAGAATTCTAGACATTGTCTTCCTTCCAGCATAGAATGATTTTTGATGAAGAGGTGAAAATATACTTTACCCACACAATAATATTCCAAAGAAATCTTTAAACTGGAACATGCAGCCCATTGTACCTGCGTAAAGATTGTTGGAGAATGCAAGTTCATATCACCAACTAAGGCTTTATTTATACATTTTCCACAACTGAAAGGTTAACTTTGCAGGAAGAGAAACTAAAAACAAACCAGATTCAGTTCCTTTGTAGTTACCTAAAAGTGCTGATTCTTCCCACTGTGCAATTTACTCAGCATTACCTGAAGAGAGGTTTAAATACCTAACCTGCAAAAGGTGAGGTACTTAACTTGAATTGTAAATGAAGGGGGTTTTCCTTCTATTAATTTAAGGGCAAAAAACCTAAACTAGAACTAAAAATCTGAACTACTAGAGTAAGGAATATTTTGGAAAGTCAAAATAACTCCATGGCAGAAATAGAATGTGAACAGCATCTAGAATAAACCTCTCTGCAACTACATGACTGTTTCTTAGGAAACACTTGAAAGACACAATTCCAAATATTAAGAGGTGAGCTTACACCTTCTAAATCTGTATCTAATGAAAAGTCTCAAGTGTCCTCACATTCACTGCCAAAGATGATGGGTTTGAGGGTTTTCATCATTGATTTCAGAAATGGAAAAGCATACAAGGAGATAGTGATGAAAGATTTATTTAGGTTCAGAAGTTAATGGAAGTGGCATGACTTCAATGTTCTGCTCTCAAAGATGTTGAAACATTTGTTAGTTAAAACCGAATGAGAATAAACTCCCAGTGTAGACCATGACAAAACATGCATGGCCAAAACTCTATTCAGCTGAAGCTTCTTCTGAACCACAAGTACACAGGGACAACAAGAGAGTCCATTCCAGAAGTCCCTACCCTGACAGCACAGCAGCCTCTACACAGGTACAGTTTAATGCCCTTCAGCAGGTATCTCTCCTCCTCAGCCTGAACTGAACACACAGCCCTTCAAATCACCAGCATGAGGCTGAGTGAAAGTATCTTGTATTTTCTGTAGTGCTCGTTCAGAAAGCTTGCTGCCTGCAAGTGATTTTTGAGGTAAGAAAGACTCCATGCCAGGAGACAAGCAAAAAATTTGCAGTATGTATTATGCAGGAAAGGAATTGCTCTCCTAAGTAGAATCTAAGGTGTCTTTAAATGCACGTGGCAAGTTCTCACAATTTCCTTTTTAGTCAAAGAATGACATCACAATTACAGTTCATAATCCAGGGGCATCGAGACTCAGTACACTTCCTTTGCTCTGTGCAGGGAAGCAACAATGCAAACTTCATCAAGACACTGAAGACCAATATAAGAACACACAGTGAGCAGAAAAGCTCTCTACAAAGGCTTACCACAAAAGCTAAAAAGAAAGCAAAGCTACTTTTTGTTTATAGTTACCTATTTAATTCAGTTAAAGCAGGAGCTTTGGCTTAAACTGAGTAGGTATCTGGTTGGTGAACTACTTCCGTTTCTCAGTTGCTTAACAAAATATCATTAGTATTTGGGAAAAAAAAAAGAGGTAACTAATCTTTTAAAGGTCAGTTGCAGAAAGTAAGGCATAATTTGATGGGAACTGATCATCAATAGTTTAGGAAAAAAAAATTGGTAGCTTTAAACATTGGTTAAAGCCAAAAACACTGTAGAAAAAGGCAAAGACCTCTGGAATATGCATAAGATCTCAGGCTTCACTGCACCAAAGATCAAACAAATCCAGAAAGCACCGTGAAACAAATGCAAAAATAGAATACCAGAAACACTGGTAAGGATACAGAGTCTGACTGAAGTGTTCAACTAATGACATTGACTCAGTTATAATAATGTGCCTTTTAAAGAGAAGCATCTCTCAGAATGTATTTAATTTTACAGATTACAGTTCTAAATTACTTTGTCCCACGCTTTGTGTCTGCTGTTATATATACAACTTATAGCTGCAGACAAATGCAACTCCTCCAGTAATTCCAAGGCATTTTAAAGTTTCAGAGGGATATTACTGTTCCGACACTGAAACAGAACTAGTGACAGTCACAAACAGTCAAATCTCCAAGTAAGATTTCGTCCGAGATGCTCAGGATTCTATCACAGCTTTTCTGAGTAACCAAAATCTTGTCTTTGCAAACCTCTATGAAATGGATGATAAATACTTTATTTTTTGTATTTTCTACTTGATGTAAATTTTCCACCAAAACACGAATTGACTCAGTATCTCACCTGATGAAGAATGTCTTTTAAGAGGCAAAAGTGCTCTGGTTTGACACCGATCAACTTATAGTAAGATTCACTCTGTAGATTTCAGATATCGATTATGTACAGATTAACAAAACATTAAATTCTTCCATCTTCTGGATTTCATTCCCCTGGAATCTTGTTTTGTCAGAAGCCTATCCTATGAAACACTGCATTGGCTCCTTCTCTGGTTATGGGCAACACCATCACATACAGTTTAAATGTGTAAAATCAGATAACTCCTTTATGACAGCATTAAAAATAATAAGAAAAGCCTGTATGTATCAAGTAGTCAAGATCCTTTGACACTAATTTTACACCGTTCCTGCTGGTTTCAGCTGGACCTCCACCTCAGAAAGGTAAACAAATACCAGTCCTTGCAAAACTGAAGCACATGATATTTATGTGGCTGTATATATAGTTTTGCTTTGACTTTGTTTTCTAGGGTTTTTTTAATCTAGTAATTTATAAGAAACTACAGAACTGACCAGTAACCAGCACAGACTGATAATTTTGCTTTTCTCACTACATTACTGCAGACTAAACAAAAAACAGTGAAACTTTTAGACACCCTAACACTGGTTTTCTCCTTTGCCCCTCTTAGTTCCTGCAGTCATTGCAACAACCTCATCTCAGCCTGTAAGGACTGACTGACTTTTATTTTCATGTAGAATCTTCCTCAAGAAATTACTCACTTGGCTTGTTCAAACCGTAGAAGAGGAGACTGCGGGGAGGTCTCAGAGCTCTCTACAAATTCTCACAAGGGGAAGCAGAAAGGCAGGCCTTGATCTCTGCTCTGTGGTGACCAGTGACAGGACCTGAGGGAATGGCCTGAAGTTGTGTGGGGGGATGTTTAGCCTGGGTATCAGGAAAAGGTTCTTCACCCAGAGGGTGGTCGGGCACTGAACAGGCTGCCCAGGGCAGTGGGCATGGCACCAAGGCTGACAGAGTTCAGGAAGAGTTTGGACAATGCTCTCACATGGTGTGACTCTTGGGGTGTCCTGTGATGGGCCACAAGTTGGACTCAAAGATCCCTGTGGGCCACTTCCAATTCAGAATATTCTATGATTCTATGACTTCAAATTCCAGCTTACATGACAAACAAGAGACATTCAAACCACAGATCACACAGATAATGACGACAGTGATGAGGATCTCCCTCTGATTCTGGGAGCTCTGGGACATGAGGGAAGAATCCACAGTGTAAGCCATCTGCTCCTCCTGAACATCAGCTGCTCCTGCACTGCAACAGCCAACACCTCTCACCATCCTCACCTTACAAATCCCACAGAGTTTATCAACCCACAGGCTGGGAAGTATTTTCAACAGTATGAAAACCTGAAGCCCCTGAGTTTTGCAACAAACACTGGACACAGAATAAGAGAGAAAGATAAGCAAGTCAAAGCATTTTACTTTATAAACTACCGTGGGTTGCCAATGAAAACTAATAGTAATTATTTTCACAGTTGTAAAGGAGAATGGCATTTTTGTAATTCCAACAACCACAGAAGAATTTAATGTGAAAAAGCCAAACAAAAATGCACCAATTTGAGAAGAACTCTGTATATAAAAGAGTAACTAGAATAAAGGAAAGTAACAGCTGCTTTGGGTAAGAAATGTTTCTCCATTATAAACTCAACTTTATCACAGACTAGAAAGGATCTTTTAGGTTTCAGAAAGAAAGCATGTGAGAATTTAAAAACTATTTCAGCTCTGCAAAACTGCCTTCACATTTGGGAAGCAGAGAATTCTTTAATTCTTTTTGTGCTTTTTAAGTGTACCTCCTGGACACAAAAGTAGGCTAACACTGCGAGGTCTTCCCTCTCACAGAGATGCCTCAGAATTGCCAGAACAACTCACACCAACCAACATTTAAACCCATAATCTGAGAATTCTGGCACACTCCACAGAGTCCAATTACTCCACCAAGAATGGAAAGAAGCAGCACAGTATCATCAGAAGCTCTAGACACAAACACTTAGTCCGATTCCCTCCCTGTGTCTGTGCAGGGAGATGGAGAGCAAAACAAGCTGTTCACGTGCAGCAGGACCAAGGAGAATTTGTTTCATGCAGCTTTGTGTCCTGCATTCATACCAACCTGAACTTCAGCCTTCAACCCTTTTCTATCAGCTTGTAGATAACCCTTATCTATCAGGTTACAGGTGTGCTATCCATAAACACACAGCATCCTACTCCTAATTCAGTGCCATGGGGGTGCTGGTCAATGACAGAAAGGGAAGCTGTGTTGGATTTTATTCTCTGATAATGTGTCAGGGAGAACTAATCAGAGCTCATGCCACATTTGGTCATGCCAGCCCTCATGAGGCCCAATAACAAATTGTGTTTCTCTCTCAGACAGCTGACTGGTAGAAAAGTATTAGAACTTGGTACAACTGTTTCTTTCTGCAAGAAATCAGCCAAGGAATCGCACAGCACTCCCAATCTCACAAGACATATCTCGATAGTAGGGAAATACTACAGAAAGTGACACATGACAGTCAGCAAGCTGAAATGCTGTTGCAACTTAGCATGTCAGGAAATGAGGGAGGAATAACCAACAGTAACCCAGAATATTAAAGTAATACTATCAGAGTCTCAATCAACTCTTATTTGAATTGCAGCTTTACTTCACAGTTGAGTCTGCTTGTATGAACATAAATTTTACAACAGCAGAAATTCTGCCTAGTTTCACATGAATTTTGTAAACTTCAAGAATTTTAAACATTTATCTTTCCATAACTGCCAAACTTACAAGTTCTTCTTCCAAGGCATTTTCAAATAATTTTCAACTAATAAAAAAGCTGCAGTGGAAAAGAACACAACAGAATTAGCACTCTGAAAAGTTTTCATGCCTTTTCTACTGCCAGGGTTAGAAATTCCATATGAGTGACTACAAGTGGTTCTGAACTTCTCATTATATTAACACCTAGCAAAGAATAATGATACAGCCAAGTATCATGATGCATTCACTCTGAGTTCCTGGGACAGGGTAATTCATGAAGTACTTTCCAGTACTCAGCTGAGGATCTCTGACCTTGTTGGGCAAAGAAGGCAAGATTCATAACTAAGTCCACTGCGGTTGCTCTAAGGCTGCAGTTCAAGGTGGAGACAAAACTCCTGTGGTCTCTGATTTTCATAAAATATGTCTTTCTCTGCCATAACCAATCCAGGATATGAACTGAAATCACAGCAAAGGAACAGGCCTCCAAACTGGCTGAAAAGAAAAATCATTCACTAACTGATTTTTAGTCCAGTTAAATTCAACTCTTGACATCTTAATTTTTCTTCGAATTGAAGAAATGGGATCATACATCTGTTCAAGGCCCCAGGCACTTCTCCCCTAAAATACACAGAAACAAAACACAAAACTACTCAAGCTCCTTCACTCCTTCCACAAACTTTTCTAAAATCTATCATAGTCATTCACAACAGCATTCACAACAAAAGCATCCCCAGAAAATACAGGATGACAGACGAAAGCTAATTTAGAGTAGAAATTAAACAGCCAAGACTATTACCTTGAAACAGAGAAATTCACCTTACCAACAGAAACAGTTCTGGTAAAGAAACTATAATACAAAACGTATTTACAAAGTCAGTCTTGACTCTAGGATTCTTTGTGCATCACACAGCCATTCTCAGACCTCAAATGGCTCCCTATGGCAGTATGGCTGCAAATCAACACCATTTATTGTACTCATTTTAAAGAAAAGCAACATACAGAGCAAGTACATTTGTTTCTTCAAGTCCACCTTGAAGTGCAGCATCTAATTAGGTTCTTCCTTTCAAACACACCACTTATTCAGGTTCTACATTATACTGGCACAAATAGTTCAATGAAAACAGCAGCCCTATAAATGTTTGTTTCATTTCCACCTTAAGATACTCAGAAACTTTAATCCTATTAGCATCAGTGGATTTACACATGAATAGTAAGTTCCAGCTGAGGAAAGCGAGGGGGGCAAATTCATCTCATATTCGAGTAATACAAATGACTTTACATTCACAACAGAAAAAAAACCAAACCAAAATAACAGAAATTTTAGCTATCAATATAAAAATGTAATGTTCACTGTATATTTAGAAGGCCATCTTAATAAACTAGATATTAATCTCCTTTTCAAAGACAGGTACAATACAGAACTATCAGGTGCTGAAGGTGTAACCAAAGTTCCACTATTCCAAATAGAGCTAAATATACTAGTCCTGTAATAAAACATTCAGGTTCTTGTAACTTTTGTTACTTACAGATTTCATCTTTTCACATTAAATATACTGGACATTATTAAACTATTTACCACACTGCTTGCTTAACAACTAAGGATTTCCCTGACCATGAAGTCCAGACCATTATCATTTATATCACGTAATTTACTTGAAGCATTTAGTAATTTCATCAACTTCTCTTAACTAGTTAAACATTTCACCTTCACCATTCTTACTGTAAGGTAACTCCAGTGTCTCTTTCATTTGTGTTTTAGAGCTTTATACAAATTTCCAGACTGGATTTATTCACAGTCAGTTTATGTTCCCTTTTTCCTGCATTGCCTTGGCCTGTAGCTCCTCTGCATTCCAGATGTAAATCCTTACAGAAAATCCATAGCTCATTTGTATCATCCCTTTGCAACCCCTTGTAGAACACAAGCAGTTTACAGACCTGACAACTTTAACCACAGGAGAATCACTTCCAAAAAAAAAAAAAAGCTTGGTCACAAGCTCAGAAATGGAAGAAGATAAAGGAAAACCCTGGGAATTGTTGCATGAATAGGTGAAATATTAGGAGTACCACTCAGTAAACACTCTGAGCTGGCTGGACATGAGCCAGCTGAACCCCAGAAGTTGTGTAAACAAGTCAGTTCAAACTGCTGCACTGCAACTTCCCTCTGTTACAAAAGTAAGTTTTCAAATAAAATAAACTTTCCCAATCTTCTTACTATCCTCCACACTTGAAACCAACAGATTAATTTTTTTATTGAGCAAAAAGGAAAGACACATCAATACAATCTCAATGCATATTCCTATTTCTGCACAGATGTACCTCTTCTGACAGACTGAAAAACTGCATATACTTTAAATAGTCTCAGTTTAATGTTTAATACTGCATTACATTAAAGTGCACTCCTTCTCGCACTTTACCTACCAAATTTGACCCTTTACCAGTAAATAACTTTTAAGTAGCTAAAGTAAAGTAGTTCTTTAGAAAAGACTATATTACATTCTTTAAATATCACTACTGTGAAAGAACACTGAGTTAAACCTATAACAACAATCTCCATCTACAAGAGAAATCCATCCACAGGAATCGGAGATAAAGAATAAAAATATTAAGAAGAAACTGAACTTATAATTGCTTTGAGTTAGAACTTTAGGAAACACCTCTATATAAATTGCTTAGTTCCTATTCTTTCTTTCATCATGTAAACATAGAATTTCGAAAGCTGGATATGAAAATGCAGTAAATTGCATCCAGAATTTTGAAACTGCATTTTAGAAGCTACTTCTTACATAAACATCTTCATCTAACTGAAATATCTAATTCCACCAAATCCATGAAAGGTACCCCATAACTCATCTTAGACAGGAGGATAACTTTCAAACATTGTGCTTAAATGAAACGTCATATTCATGCTTGGATTATATTCAATGTGTCACCCAACTAAGACTGAACTGGACCAGTATTTTAACAAAACTTTCTCTCCATAACTTCTGTTGCTTCCAGCTATAAATATCTCTAAACACAGTCATAGGTCCACTTGTTTTATGACCAAGTCATAGGTCTGTTTAGGGCGAGAGGGACATCCAGACCAAGGCTCAGCTCAAAATTAGAGCAACTTCAAAGTCACCTCAGGTCACTGAGGACCATCCCAGACAAATTCTGAATACTTCCAAGAATGGAAATGCACTGCAAAATTTTCCCTGCTAAGTCCAATCAGTATTTCCCTTATTGCAACAGCAGCTGTTGCTTCTTTTGTTTGTCACTTCAGAGGAGTTTGCCTTGTCTTCTACATACATGGTCATTATTATCTAGTTACAGACAGCATTTCAATCCCTCTTAGCTTTCTCTTCACCAAGGTAACCAAACCTCACACTCTCCTGCTAAATTTCATGCTCCAGCCCCCAACCATCCCAGCAGCCTTCTGTCACACTTGCTCAGGTTGGCAGCATCTTCCTTCCTCAGCTGATCACGCCATTTACATTCTGTTTTCAGACTGATTTTGCCTCCATAGCCCACAGCAAAAATCATTGTTACAACAGCCTTCAGGGCATTTTGAGCCAAATTTTTGGCTTCTATCTTCAAGCAGCTTCCATCTCTACCCCACAAGGTTACGGCTGCAAGATTTTGCAGTTTCTCCCACTTGGTACTACATATCACTTTCATGTTTTGTCTCATATCACATTCATTCCCCCTCCTCCACACTGTCCATAAGGCCAACTTCCTCTGTCATTTGTCCCTTTCACAGTAATAGTCAAATGCTTTGTTGTGTCTTCTGCACACAAAGTACATTTCCTAGATATTCACAAGTCCTTGGAGTTCTCCACCCTGATACATTTTTCAAACAACATTCTCCTTGAAAAGCACAGAACACTTGCTGATTATGGATAAATTACATATATACACTTGTAAACACAACTATATTTACCTACTGTATGTACCCACGAACTATCCCATCTTCCCTCTGACTGAAGGGTTATTGCAACTTTTGGGTTAGGAGGCAGCCACACAGCTGAGGAAATACTCTGCTCTTTCACCACTTTTGAAAGACTGCTTATTTCAGGGATGGATTTGATTCTTTCACTGATGACCTGCTGAATGAGTTTTCATTCAGCTGAGTACAAGAACTGTGATCTTCAAGATTTCCTCCATCTGTACATTGTCGCTATTCTGGCTTAGGTGTGTTCTTCAGGTTCCTGTGCACCAGCCGAGCTACAGTCACCACATGTGACTTCCCGCGGCTTTGCAACTGATACGCAGCACAAGTGCAAATACAGCTCTGCCAACACACAAAAACATTCTGCTGTCATTCTTTGACAACAGAAGTTTAGCCCTAAAATATATATGTTTTACACATCAGGAGGATTTCAGTTTCACTAACTGCTTCATTAGTGTGATAATTTTATGAAAATTTTGTATTGTAGGCTTGGATTAAAGACACAGAAGCAGGAGTCTGAATCACTCCACTGTTACTCATATATTTTAAACTTAGACTGTTCACAATCTAAAAGAATTTAAACAGTTTACTGTATTGTGTACATAAACAGAAAAAATGGAGCAAGAAATAGCATGATCAGTTGACAAAAGTTAGTCCTGTGGCTTGTCTAAATTAACACATCAAGAAACAACAATAGCAAATAGAAATTAACATCCAAAACAATAAATGCCGGATAACCTGAGAACCAGAGATGCTGAGTAAGAGTAGTAGCACTAAAGGTGCTGACATAAAGCACAGGATAAGGTTCCACATAACAGCTGAACTGTTTCAGTGGTTGCTGCCTCTGAAAGCTCCGGCTCTCTCAGCACTGTCTCTGATTCATTATTCATTTCAATGAGAAAGGACAATATAGTACACAAATAGGAGGGTGAGAATGAGATGACCTAATCTTATCCTGATAGGGGATACTCAAGAAGAAATCAGTATTTTAACTTTCTAATGTAATTAAGAGCTCATTTGAGAAACAGGAGAAAGGCACTAACCATTTCTTTAATCTCCCTTTCCCTCCATTTATTTTCAACTGGTAAAGCAAAAACTAATACACCTCCTTTCATACTACTGTTGTTACTGGCAACTCTTCAAAACAGTGTTTTGCAGAAATCTTTTCTTAGGTTCAATTATTCTATTTCTCACTGCTTTCCTTTTCTCTCAGTTCTATTCATTTGCCAGGTTTCCTTCACGCTAACACCACTGCTTCATGCAAAGATCAAGAGAAACATCTATTACATAAATGTCAAATAAAACTAGGATTAAACCTGCTCCTTTTGCTATCTCAGGAGAGGAGCCCAACAACGCAGTGTATTAATGTGTCAACGGAAGCAGTGGTGAGAAAGGGATGCAATCTGTGAGAGCACAGATGCACTGAATTCTTCTGTCCAACCTATCAATATCTGAAAATTCTTAAATATTATAGAGTAATAGTTTAAACCTGAGATATACACCTGAATGCAGATATGTATGGGAAAAAAGTTACAAAGGAAAACAAAACCGAAACAAACACACTCCCCAAACAAAGAAACAAAACTCACACAAATGAGAGAAAGGTCATGGGAACTTTATCATAAATGATGAAAACTACTCTGACGAAAAGCCTTTCACCTCCACCTACTCCAGAGACTATTTGGTGATCTAAACCAGTGAATTTTTGTTTCAACTGTTTCTACCATCTTATCAAAAGTTGGCCTGTATGGGGAAATTGGACACTTCAAACACCCACATCCCAATGTTTAGTGACTGTCAATTACCCTGGTTGTTCCCATATACCCAACAATATAACATATTGCACATAATATATGTACACCATACGTATAACTACATAAGAATAAAGACACACAATCACTACACTATCAACTATTCAAACAGACATAAGTCATTGACTAATTCCTCTTACACTGTGTAGGGGTGACTGTAAGTGTATCCCTTAAGGTAAGTAGTTTAGAGTTCTCCCTTAAAGAGACGAGACTGCCTGTGGCGTGGGGGGTTCTGTGACCAATGAGATGCTTTGGTGAATGTGAGGTGAACGGGCTAGCCAATAATGTCATGACATGCTGGATGTGAGAAGATATAAAAGGTGTGGATGCTACTGAGAATAGAACTTAACTACTTCTACCAGATCTACTACTGCTACTAGGAACTAGAACTACTACTACTACTAGGAACTACTACTACGAGCTATGAGGGAACTCTGTGAAACTGTCTTGAATAAACTCTTCTAAGCCTTCTGATCAAGACTTCTGATGCCTGCTGTGCCTGAGCTCTTCTGACTGTCATTCACCCTGTCCCCTTGCTTGGGATAAGGGGACCCCAATAAATCGTGATGCCCGACGTACCCCAATAATACTGTCCAGCAGAATCCACGTAATTTTACCTTACACAGCACAGCAGCATAACAACTCTGGCAACCTCTGACCATTTTCACTGGTACCATTTTAGACAAAAACACTTAAGACTTACCCAAGTTACTACTACTGCAGAGTGGGAAATCAGCAAAATCATCATGATTTCTATTTTTACACTGTACAGGAATTACCTGTGGTGGCTTCTGGAGAATCACAATCAATTTCCGGTTGGTATTTCACTTGCCAAGTAACCCCTACTAGTTCATTTGGAGGTGGTTTTGGTCTACCGAACAGACTGCCTGAAAGCAACTCACAGCAACGGTCTGCATATTCTGTGTATGTATGTAGATATTTAACTCGTTATGCAATTTTGTGTAGATGGCAGTCATGACTATATAGACTATTTCCAATCTAACCCTCATTGTTCACAGAAAACAGCTCATTTGGTACAGGTTATTTGAGCTGGTGACAGCAGCAGCAGAGGTGACAGTGACAATCAGGGTAAGCCCGTCAGTGTTCAACTTCAGATTTGAGCAGCGCAGGGAGGTTCTCGAGCACAGCACACCTGAGCAGCCCCGGCCCACCCTGAACCGGTCCCTCCTGGCAGCCAGGTAGGCGAGCAGGCACTGCCAGGACCAACCGTGGGAGATTTAAGCGGCTCCAGGGAGTGTTAGTGAGTGGGACCGGCAAACAAGAGATGGGATGTCAACACAATGGATGGCTACGTGCTCTTCAGAAGACACAGGAGGAGAGGTGGAGGGCTGGCTCTGTATGTTGGAGAGACTCTCGACTCTACAGAACTTGAGGTTAGTCATGATCAGGTTGAGTGCTTATGGGTCAGAATCACCGGGAAGGTCAACAAGGCTGACATCCCGGTGGGACTCTGATTTCAGTGTTAGGCCTGGTCCTCTTTTAATACCTTTACTGATTACCTGAATGAGGGGATCAAGTACAGCATCAGCAAATTTGCAGATGACACCAGGTTCAGGGGAAATGTTGATCTGCTGGAGGGTAGGAGGGCTCTGCAGAGGGACCTGGACAGGCTGCACAGATGAGCCAAATCCAGTGGGATGAGGTTCAACAAGGCCAAGTGCCGGGTCCTGCATTTTGGCCACAACAACCCCCTGCGGCACCACAGGCTGGCACAGAGTGGCTGGAGAGTGGCCAGGCATAAAGGGAGCTGGGAGTCTGGATTAACAGGAAGCTGAGTATGAGCCAACAGTGTGCCCAGGTGGGCAAGAAGGCCAGTGGCATCCTGGCCTGTAACAGGAACAGTGTGGCCAGCAGGACCAGGGAAGTGATTCTTGCCCTGTGCTGGGCACTGGTGAGGCCACACCTTGAGTGTTGTGTTCAGTTCTGGGCCTCTCAGTTCAGGAAAGATATTGAGGTGCTGCAGAATGAAAGTGTGTATAAGGTAAGATGTACACCACAACACTGCTATAAATACATTTGTAGGGCAGCACCTTTGTGGGAAAGCTAAAGCTGATCTTTGCAAGTCTTGCCCGAGATGCAGGTGACAACACCCACCTTTCAGAGAGGCAGCTCAGTCTTTCTACTGTGGAACATTAACGACAAGTCCCAAGTCGTTTTGGAGACTATTCTCAGTTCCTCGCAGCTTTGCTGGTGTAGAAGGAATAGAACCATTTGCTTTTTTCCAAAATGAAAGTTACCTTAGGACAGAAGAAACACAGAAGCCACACATCTTCTGGGAATATTCTAACAATGTAGAAGCACCAAAAATAAAGCAGGATACCCTTCTAGTTTCACTTACATGGCGTTTGAACAGAAACCAGAAGCAGCTGAAATGGATCAGGCCTCAACTACCTTAGACTTAAACCAAGACTGATATATAAAAGACTCACACACGAAAATAGGCATAAGGAGTAGCTAAAACTCTGTCTTTCCTTTTTATTGTGGCTGCTGAGGCACCTACACAGGCAGACACACTATCCTTGGGTAGCTCCTTGCATAGGCCCACTAGTGAAATCACTGACTTACCAATCTCTGTAATAAAACACCCAAGTGAGTGAGGGTGGCTTAGCAGCAAGGAAAAGATCTGTTCCTGTGTCAACAGGTTGTTTACCTCCACAAAAAAGTAAACTCTCCACATTAAACTCAAAGGACATCACTCTGGGACACAGCTCAAGTCATAGTACGTTTTTCTCTTTAACAGTTGCCATGGGAGACCATAACTCAGAGCCTGCAGAACCACAGATGGCCTTGCCAGGCTACAGGTTTGACATTATTGTCTGCATGCCTTGGCACACATGATCATATCCGTGTTTGAGATGCAAATCCATACTGACAGGGGTAGTACTCTGTACAGCACCAAACCCCTGTCTCACATAATCCAATATTCACTCACATTGGTGTTTTCCAGGTTCATATTACAAGGAACTTGAGCTCCCCCCACTGCTAATTATTCCCACTATTTACTCACAACAAACATCCTCCTCTTTATCTTCTAAGACACAGACTGTCAAGTATTTTTATTTCTAAAAGATGTTAAGGCAAATTTGCAAACACAACTCTATTCTTTTAAGTGGACAAGTATCTGAGTTATTATTCAGCCAAATATATACACATTTTACACAGGTGTTTACAAAAAACAACCCTATTCAGTTATCTGAAGCTAATTAACACACCATTGGTGAGTGCATTAGCAAGCTAAATGAGTGCTGAATTTATTTCGAGTTCAGCAAGTTATGCAAAGAAATCACAAGTAGGAGGCCATCACTACATCTTAACAATAACAAAAGATTTGTCAGGAATAAATAAAAACATTTACAGAGTATGAGAGAATTCTTGCTCCAAAGTCTGCTAATTCAATACAATAATTCAACATGCTGCTAAATGAAATAAGTATCTCTCATTATTCTTTCTCCAGGTTGGAGGGTAAGGTTATAGTGTGATGTGAAAACTGTTTACTTTCCAGTAATAAGATGGCTTGTTTATGTAATGATACTTACCAAAGTACAAACAAAACAGTCTTTAAGCCATACCACTTCTATTGCAATTCCTCAAATATTTTAATTACATTTTCCACGTTAAAAATAAATTATCTATTTTTGCAAATAGCATGACTAAATTTTACATCATGCTAGATAGAATGCCAGAGGAAATTACTCCAGTGAGTAAATATGTAGAGTCACAACTCTAAATAATCTTTTATAGCAGTGACCTGAGAGTGCACAGTGTTCCTACAACTCTCTAAGTCATTAGTCACCTAAATTATCACCAGGAGAGCTCACCTGCAAGTTTGCCTCGGTGCATGTCAGAACTGCCAGTACTTTTGCAGAACAGGCAGCTCAATACCTGTTTCACATGAGAGCCTGGGCAAGCCCTTCGGAGTGGGGAAGTGCAGCCACATATGTGCTGTGCACACACCCAACACACCAGACTGACTATTCTGCGTGGCATACTGGCCTCCAACACCTCACTCAGGAGCTCAGCAAGACACAGGAAGAACACCTGCTCAGGGTATCAAACATTCTGAAACTCTCCTCATGCAGTAGTAGGACATTAAAAGACACATCTGTCACTACCCACCAGAGTGTTCAACTGGTGCTAAGATTTTGTGGGGTAGTGAGCACTCCCAACCCTACTGCTGAAGGAGCACCACATCACAGTGCACAGAATTACTTAGAACAAGGGGAAAGCCTGGAAGAAAGAACACAATTATCAAATAAAGTGCCTTAAACTGCCTTTCAGGATGTAAAAATCTCACCAATGTTTTCTGTTGACTAACCAATGTTTTCTATTGACTAACCAGAGCTGTGAGTTCACTTTTGCACACTCACACATCTCAAATTTTTGAGTGACATTCAAGGGCTGACCTTTCCAACAGCAGTATCACAACACAGTTCCCTTTTTGATCTTACTCCAAATCCCTTTTATGACATAGGAATTGGGATTGCAAATTTTACGTACTGCACTATAACAGCTATTTGAAAAGGCAATGCTTAAAAATGTATTATACTAAATGCATATCTGTATGTTAAAATCCTTGTAATAAAAAACATTAGAGATTTGACTTTGAATAACTCTCTAAAACAGAATACTCAGCACTGGTAAGTTGATTATCAACAAATACTAAAACATTACTTTTTCTGAGCATTAACTCAAAGCTTTCTAGACTCCTATGAGGAAATCTCGCATCCTCTGGCTGAAAGTCTTTGCAAAGTCAATCAAAAGTTAATAAATGCCCCTTGCCTTCAAGAACTCTGACAGTCCTTGGATCACGTAATTGCATAACATTCCCCTGCCACCTCCAGGCCCAATCTGCCCTCAGCTTACAGGAGGGATCTGCTCTGGAAATGAATCAGAGGCTATTCAGAAGGCCGTAAGGTCTGTGGTGTACCTGACACCGCCACACCAAAACCAAAGAGAATATGAGGGGAAAGAGGCTGCAGACCAGATCACAGCAAACAGAAAAATGCCATTCTTGGGAATCTCAATCTATTTTTATTACCAATGGTAAATATTTCTGCTTCCTTTTTTTCTGCAAGCTGATTAGTCACATTTGTAACCGAAATGAACAAAATCTGTTCTACTATTATCACACACTTTATGATGCAAAAGAAATCAAGTTAATTTAAAAGTAAGGTCCTGCAGTTGTCCCAGTCAAGACTTTCCAAGTTAATAAAGACCAACTTCTGCATCTCAGTTCTCAACTTGCACAATTACATACCACCCTCAAAAATATCCAAAAAATGAGTATTTGTGGAGTATTACAATATTCCAATACAGACTACAGAAAAGTCTGTGAAGAAATTAAGACTCCTAACCCTGGAGCAGGGCTTAATGATGTGAAGCAACTGAGGCAAAAGGCTACACACTGAACACCAAAGAGAAACCAAAATGTTTAATCAGAGAAAATATGACTGAAAGTAAACTCAAGAATTTATCCCTTTCTCCAAGGCAGAATAAACAATATTGAAGGCAAATCCTAGGAGACATTCATATAACCTGTTGTATTAAAAAAAAATTTAAAAATACAATTCAATTCATTCTACAGAGTCAGTGAAACAGACACAGTTGTCAGAAAAAAACGTGATGACAAAGACAGCAAATGTAGACTACACAGCTAATCTGAACTGCAGAATCCCCTATCATTTGCTCTTACAAGAAGTACTCCATATTTCTGAGCTTTTTTTTTTTCTTTGCAATTTTTTCAGTTAAGGAAAAAAAGAAAAAAGGACAATTCAAACAATGAATTCCTCTGTGTGAAATAATGCTTCTTTGCCCAGCCAATCCTTGTTTTGTACTTCTGGCTTCTCAGGCCATTTCTTCTCCTTCCCCTCTCTGGCCTCTATCAGAACATACTTCCCATCCATTCTCATCCCTGAACTACTTGCCTTGACTGTACATGCAAATCCAAAGTATCCTTCTGTCTTGGCTTTTGTTAAAGCTGTTTCACAGCTCTTTGTTTTTCTGAACATTTGTATCTGCCCCATCAGCTCCTTTATCCAGTCCTTGCAGCTTAGTCATTATTTCATAGAATCATAAAATGAATTTGGGTAGGAAGGAACTTTAAAGATCACCCAGCCCGCCCTGGGCTGGGAAACCTCCCAGCAGCACCACCCAACCTGGCCTCGAACACTTCTGTGGATGGGGCAGGCGAAGCAGCTGCAGCTTCTCTGGGAACCTGATCACACTCTCACCACTCTGACAGTAAAAAATGTCTTCCTAAGATGTGAACTAAACCTGCCCCCTGTCAGTTTAAAGCCATTCCCCCTGTCCCAATGCTACAGGCTCTCACAAGGTGCCTCTCCAGCTTTCCTGAAATGCCCCCTGTAAGTACATGGAAGGTGCTACAAAGCCTCCCCAAAGCCTTCCCTTCTCCAGGCTGAACAATCCCAGTGGTCTGGCTGTGTCACAGGAGATGAGCTCCGGCCCTCTGATCACACCTGTGGCCCTGCTCCACAGGAATTTCACACTCCTGCCTCCTTCCAATACCCATCCTTCAAACTCCTGTTTCCTCCCCATCTGTGTAAGTTGGTTCCCACTATCCTTCCCCACGTGTCCACCCTTTCAGCCGACTGCAAGTTCAGTTCTCGTCTTTTACACACTCAAATTAATTAGTGCGATGGATGAGCAGGGAAGGGACACCAGAGAACCAACAGCCTGTAGGATGTCACTGCTTAGAACTCACTGGGAAAGCTCTGCTGTGCATACGAAAGTTTTCAACAATAACACCTACAAACAGAGAAGTCAGCTGATTTTTCAGACACTAATAGCATGCCTAATTTTGGACAGCTTTCCAAATGGCACCAAAATGCAGAAAGTTACCTCACATTCAAACCCTAAATCCCTTTTCCCAAGGACTGGTGGTGTTACAACTGCTTGAAGAAAATGTTGAGAATCATTTTTAAACATATTTTTATTTTGTCATGACCCCGAAGAGCCAGTGAACTACATTTTTTTAAATGTTATTCAGAGAATAAGTCATAAAAGGCATTCACTCAATATGGACGATTTCGGCCCAAATAACTGCAGTTTAGCAAAGTTAGAAGCAAAATCATTGCCTTTACACAGTAAGTGTGAGAACACTGAGAGAACACTACTCATCTGCCTACATGCAGGGAGAAACATGCACTCCTGAAGTCAGGTAGTAACTGCCAAGCAATGCTTCAATTCCTTGTAGCTGCTTAATTTTAACAGGATGCACTGAAGTTTTGTTATGTTACAGGTTATGCCCCAACACGAGTTTTTAAAGGAAACTGCCAGGAAGAACCAACCGTTACTGAGCATGCTAGCAGAAGAAAATTCATCCTCCACTGTTTGGGGGAAAAAAAAAAAGGAAAATCCAGCATGCACACAGTAAAAGGCAAACACATCTCCTTGTTTTAACTAGAAATTCAAGACACAACTCATAAAGCAGAATTTTAATTTTTCCTTCAGAGAAACAAAACACTAAAGTTTAAAGAAAAAATATTTCATATCTCCACAAAGCACTCCTTGTAAGTTCTCAGCACAGCCTCATTAGACTCTCCCAGCTTTTACATTACAAAAAGCAGGTTCCAGATTATTTTTTCTACAGTCATTAAGGTGGCTGCTGTACACAGAATCTGAGGAAACCCTCTAAATTTTCCTTCCTATCCTTACTATTCAGCAAGCATACCTGAAGAGGAAGAGAAAGCAGTACCTCCAAAGAGAAAATACTGTGCAAGAAACAGGGACAGTATTAAGACCCAAGACTTGAAAACAAAATTTCAAGCACAAAATATTTGCACCTCATCCTTTCTGAGTACCTGGTCAACAGAGTTTAGGAAAGACTTAGCTCAAACAAGAGAGACAGAGATTGCACTATGTTTGTATTCAAGGAAATTGAAACATTACATTGTATTAACAGAAAAAAAAATATAAAAGGTTAGTACTATGAAAACAAGCATTGAAGTATTAAGAAATGTCAGAATTATGATTGCTTATACCTACAATTTAGTCCCTGTGCACTGTGATAGTCATTCATTAAATGAGCATATACCATTTCTTGTTATTCACAGGAACACTCCCTCAACATGTAGCACATGACACGTATGTGATGAAACAAAGCAGGAGTTACAGAGATCCCTTCCCTAGGAGAGATCATTTTCCTGCTAAGGAATTTGAATAAAACATAGCTAATAAATCCAACTGATTAAAGAATTTCATATTCAAGAGACCTTTCACTGAAAACTGACATTTATAAAAATCAACTCATCTTAAAAAAAAAGCAAACAAAAAAGCCCAACAAACTAACAGAAAACCTCCACAAACTTAATTTCACAGAAAAACCTCTTCATAGGCAAAGATGGAAACAAAAAAAATAATAAGGCAAAGTATTACTTATTGTACCTGTCCATAACATACAGCCTCTGAGCCATGATGCCTCAAGCATATGATGCAAGAACCACATGCGGAGAAAAAAGGGTAAGAACTTCTGTGCCTGATACAGGTTAGACATTTGGGCCTGGACTTCCTGAGATCCCCAAATCACCTTTCTGGCTGGGAGTGCAGTAAATATCCCTCAGAACAGTCTCACTTTCCTAAGAGGCTTAGAGGAGCTGGGCACAACACCCTGACACGGCAGTGGAGGGGTCTGACCACTAGGTGCAGAGGTTTGCGTTGTTTGCATCAGCTGCAACGATTATCAGGTTAAGAGGCAGAGTTTTATGCCAAGAGACAAACCCCAAAGCTAAGGATAACTTCCGGCAGGAATGAGCAATACTGGATAGGAATAGTAACATTCTGAATTTCTGTGTTCCACACTGCAGACAAGACATTTAATACTTGCTGGATTTATGACTTGAGTTATGATACAGTTGTCTGTTCTCCCTGAAAAACGAAGAGAGTTTGGTTTCTTCACGATATGGAGGATGACTCTTTTTTAGGTTTCCAGGGCAGGAGATCTATTCTTTTCCAATTGTTGGCATGATCAAGACAGTTGAAATTTAACAGATGTTTAAGGCCATCAGTAAAAACCCATTCTATACTTCTTAGGGATTCAGGAGGAGAAACAATGAGCCTAACACGCTGAAATGTAGTGTGCAAACAACTACAAATAAAATCAAGAAAAACAATGTTATGAACTTCTAAGTACTGTAAAGTAACTCTAAAAATCTAAATAAACCATGTCGAAATACACAAGCTTTATAAGCTTTTAAAACTCACTAATTTGATTCAGTTTCAGTTTTTCATCCATGAAATGGAAGTAACATTTTTCAGATGTGCAAGAATAAAGCTCTCTAATGTTTGCAAAGTGCTTTATTTTGAGATAACTCTACAAATTAAAATATGAAAACACTTCAGCCTCCATGAAACAATTGTATGCATAGACAATGTAAGAAGGCAGTGGGTGAATGACAGGCATACACGTTGTAACAGTGTCCCAGTCAGCTGGCATTTCCCAGGCACTGGGAGAGGCGCTGAACGGGCTGCAAGGGCAGGGTCGAACACAATGGGGCAGTTAAAGGCCCAGCTCCTCACTCTGCTCTTCCCTTGTCTCACTCCCTCACTCTGTGCCCTTGTGCTTTCTGCTCTAAAAGGCATGTCTATGTACACACACTGCTACCAAACACCAAGAGCTTGAACTCAAACTACACCAATAAACTGAAAAATTAAATTATCTACTCATATAAAGATTTTAGAGATCTCTGTTTGGAAAAACACTTAAAACCAACTGATACAAACTCTAAAGGCCATAAAAAAATAACAAATTTCTATTAAGAATGTTCTGACTTTAACATGAAAACTGGCATTTGATATTTTTATTTTTTAAAGTTATTTGTGCACCCTTCAAATACAGCATCAATAACCATTTCAATCTGACTCGAATCCCTTTGAGTTTCCACAAACAGTTGGGCCAAAATCCTTTTTTCCCTCCCTCCTGCAAGTGAAATTTTCCATAGCCAACAGTAGAGACAGGGAGTGAGACGCAAACCACAGGCCCTGCACAATCTCCTCAAACACAATTTTCTCACTCTTCAGGTGTGTAGATGTCAATACAAAGCACTTCTCTCACTTTGGGGGTCAGGATCAGCTACTAAGAGGTATGTTTGTAATACAAAGAAAATAAAAACACAAATACAGACAAATTACATTGAAGATTTTTAGGTTACAAGCCTCTAACTATTGTAATTTCAAAACTATTTCCTTTTTGATTATTAACATTATTGTACAGTGATTAGCAACAATACACAGGTATTGCCAATTTCAAGCACATCTTTGTGGGTCTCTCAGCGCCACGGAGTGTTCACTGTTCCTGACGGCTAAAAGTCAGAAGCCAACCTGACCTGAGTCACCCCAATAAGGGCATGTGAAAAACAAGATTAAAACAAGTGGAATGAATATTGAAATGGCCATTCTTTCAGATGTTAGATATTTCTACTGAGTTGTTCTATAGCACTTAGCAGTCACCCCAATGCAGCATGACCCCCCTCATACCCACCAGACACCAAAGTGTAAAGATATCGCTACTCATGTTTTTCCACTTAAATATATTCATTGTTGTCCAAGCTCATGAATAGTATAGACACATCTTAAAATCATTTCTAGAAATCATAAATTTGTGAATTTGAAGACTTGATTTCTTTCCTAGGTCTAGATATTCAGAAGTAATTTTTTTTCTCTCTAGTTACTGTTTTGTTGTCCTAAATTAAAATTTAAACATTTCAAATGTAAAAATAAATAAAATTATTCTACTGGTATTGCTGTCTCTACATTTTCTTTTTTAAAAAGTATAAGAACAACTTTAATCAACAGCAATAGACTTCAGGAAAAGATTTTTGTAACATCGGGTAAAATATTTAAGGAGTTGAGAGGAAAAAAAAGAAAAATCAAACCTCTACACAGGAAACAATCCCAAATGTACAAGGTAGTCAAACATACAAAATAAAAGTCAGCAAGAAGCATTTTCATCTTTTTGTTAAATGAGTTGTTGCAATTAACATTCTGAGAATAATTAATTTTGCACTTCTAGAACATCAATTAAGTAGCTACATCCTCCTTAAGCAGCTAGCTGTGGTGATTAACAGTGGACCAGTATAAACTCCTAACATCAGAGAAAAAGTAGGATTGAAATGCCACAGGCCTGCTTCACCCATTCACATTCTCTCTCTTAAACGTGCTAAAAATTCAATATAAAGTAAGTCCTCTTATAAATATTTCAACATTAAATATTTCTGTAAAACTAAACACACTGCAACAAAGCAACTAATTCAGAATTAAGCACATAGAACTTGCAAGAACAAACTCAAAAAAGTCATTACAAATAAAAACAGACAACATCTTATATTTTCCTTTACACATACACCTATTTTTCATTCCAGAAAACTGCATGCACTCTGATAAAAAAAAAAAAAAGAAGGGTGCTGTAAACAGAACCACACAACCCTGGCAAGATAAACTTGACAGGAACTATGCAACTTCAGTAGCTCATTTCCTGCTCATATCGGGTATATTTAAAGCAAACCTCCCCAAATGAAAAATGAGACAGAAAAGTTCACTACTGTTAGCTTAACAAACCCCTATTTTTTAGAACGGGAGCTGCCTGAAGCAGAGACGAAGGAAACGCCAGAGCCAGCGTCGCTTCCTGATGATGAAAACTACCCAAGCACTACAACTACTTCTGCAGGGTCCTTTCTTTCCTGTACAGCAGAGTTACCCTCGGCCTCCACGCACGCCATGGGCCAAAAGAAAACAGCAATTCCGCTGCTACACAGTGAGGTGGGGACAGCTGCAGAGGACTGGGGGCCCCCTCTTGCAATTCACAAAGCTGAAAAGTAAAAAGTGCTTTTCCGAAGTGTAAATGGTTCCTCTCCACGCACGTAGGCCCGAGGCCCTGTTGCAAACAGTGTCTAACAGGACTAGGCAGCACAAAGACAGGAATGGGAGATTAGTGGGAGGAAGGGAGGCCGGGATTGGGGCTCAGCAGGATCTTCTGGCTTTTTAAAATTCAAACTGCTCCCTGACCAATACAAATCACGGACACGCTACTGACTACTACACGGATTTACAGCATTAAAAACACGCCTTCTACGTGACAGCTATATTAACTTGACCCTTTTAAACCTGTATCAGGACAGGCGGGAGGCATGATGGCACAATTTTATTTATAAGACTCTTAACAAAATGCATCAGAAAGTTCCTCTATTAGATACAGTAGCCATGTATTATTACCAAAAATCTACCTGAACAACTAAAATCCTGAAAAATGGACAAATTATGTAATGACGATACTCATTTGGCATTTACAAAAATTTCTTTCGACGCAAAACATGAAAAATTTGTATCTTAAAATTTCCTGTAACTATATAATTTCTGTAGGATTACTTTTAACAGTTCACAGGGTGTTCGTTTTAAATCTAACTCAATTTTAAGTAACACTCTCAACTCTACCACTCATAAATCCAAGATTTACTTTACTGTAAATCAGCTACCATTAATTTATAAAGACCTGGCACTAAACAAAAGTCATTTTCAAAACACATTTGACCTATTAAAATGACACCTAATTACATATTCAAACATCATGGACACTTAACAGCCAATAACAACCTTGAGATCTCAAAGTGATATGGACTGACAAGAAAGGATGACATTTTTTAAGCATTCCTCACTTTTCACTTAATTTAATTTACATTTGACTCTCAAGTAATTTAGGTAAGATCTCATCTTCCCCTTGGTCCCTTAAATGTCATAAACGCCGCACTTTGCACATGATCCCTTGCCTGTTTTCTGTTTTTTAGAAGCAGAAAACTGTATTCCTTCTGAATTTAATACATATTACTGTCATGTATACAGCACACAGATACAGATTGTGCAAAGTACCCGATACAATATGCCTATATGTATTTCCTGAGTCTGCAGGTGTCCGTGTTGTGTCAGTCATCCCTGAAGCACTATTTTATGCTATAAATATACTATTAGCACACTAATCAATAATATTATTCCGATATTAAATATATGCACTTTATAAAATCAAAAGCATTCAAACTTTTTAATGTTCAGAACGCAGCTGGTTAGAAGGATAAGGTAATAGCCAAGAGAGATAATATTTTTGTTCCTGGATATTTACATTGTCTCTCTTCCTCTATTACTCCACTAAGTCCTGGCCCACTTCAGAGGGTGGTCTGCTCTGGGACCTTCCTTCCTTGCCATACGTGAAGTTGTAAATATGGCAAAGCATCGGTGCACATTTGCAATTAATTGCATTGTTTCCTCCTGCTGCTGCTCTCGCGTTGAGGCCTGTCATGAGCAGCCGCTTCGCCTTTCTAATCCCCGAGCTGGAGTAAAGGCGCTGGCCGGCGGGCCTGCGCCCTCCGCCGGGCCTGGGCCTCCCGGCAGCCCGGCCGGGCCAGCCGGCTCCGCCAGACCCGAGAAGGCAGCAAGGGGGGCTGCCAAATAAACACCTCCGGTTGCCACTTACTCCCCTCTGCCCCGGATAGCAGCTAATCCTCTTGGCTCCCAGCAGTGCTGGGCCGCTGGGCTGGGAGGCCCGGCCCGCTGGTGGAGAGGGCAGGGAGGGGAAGGGGAGACAAGGAGGGGGGATTACCTGAGCAAATCGGCGTCTGAATCCAACGAGAATCCGAGAGAGGGGGAGAGAAATCCGCCCCCCTCCCTCCTCAGAGGAGCCGCCGCCGCCGCCGCTGGGCCGCCGCCGCCGCCGCGGAGCAGGAGGAGGAGGGGAGATAATATAACAACAATAATCCGGGCCGGGAGGGGGGCTGGCTCCTCTTCCGTCTCCTCCTCAGTGCAGCGAACATGAAGAGCCGGGGGGTGTGCGGCCGAGGCAAATCCCTTCCCCCCGAGCCTCCTTCACAACATCAACACAGGCCGCGCCGCGCCGAACCGGTTCCGAGCCGCGCTCCGGGCCGGGGGCGCGGGGGGTGCCGCGGGCAGCGCTGCCGGGGCCGCCGCCGCCGCCGCTCCCTCCGAGAGTGCGAGCGCAGGAGGGCGGGGAGGGGCGGCCTGGGCACGGTGAGTCGGTACCGAGCGGGGGGGCAGGGGGAGAGGAGGGCGAGGAGGAGGAGGGGAAGGATCCTGTGTGTGTCTCTCTCGCTCCCTCTCAGAACAAAATGCCGACCGGAAGTGCAGCGCCAGGAATGACTCCCTCCACCGGCGCCAAAGACCAGCAGCCTCCCCCTTCCCTTCCCTTCGTTTCCCTTCCCTGCGCTGCCTCCTCCTCGCCGATCGCTCCTTCGCTCCCCCAGCGCTGCTTCCGCCGCCGCAGCTGGAGCGGCTCCCTCGCCTCGCCCGGCACTGCTGCGTGGCTCCTCTCCCCTTCCACACCCCTCCGGCTCCTCTTTTTTTTTTAATTTTCCCTTCCCCCCTCTCCCCCCCTTTTCTCTTTTTCCCCTTCTCTTCTGATGTGCGGAACGAGACCGAAGTTTATGCTTAAACCTGCGCTGAGGACTTGTGAAGAAAGAACCGTCGGAAAGACCCCACACGTCTTGGTGTTTATTTTTTGTCTTGTCTAAGGGTGGTGGGCAGGAGGAGGAGGAGGACTGCAAAATGCCGCCTAGCAGGAGGCAGACCTGGAAAGGCGCCTTAAAATGAACCCTCAAAGGCGGGAGCCTCAGCGGGTGCGACACTCGCTGGAGTTCTCTTTCCGCTCATGTCCGTCCCTGTGGATGGGAGAGGCCGCGCCGCAGGAACCGAAACACCCGCTGCTGAAAGCGTTGCCGGGGCGAGGGATTTCCAAGCGGACATTGCCAACGCGACCGGCTTTCAAAACAACCTTTTTGGACCAGCATGGGGGACAATGCTGGTATTCAGGTGAAATGTCCTTTGCTGGAGGCTGATGCTCCACTGCCATCAGATGTACTGGAAATATTTTAATTGTTTGTTGTGAAGGAGTGTTTTGAGATAGAGAATGTCCTAAACTGAAAGACTTTTTGGTGTTCCTCTGTACAGGTAAAAATGAATAATCACAGCACAGAATAATAATGAAGAAGCATTTATATCCGATAAATTAACTGTGTTTTTTAGTACTCACTTAACGTCGTTTTGCTTCTCAGTACTTGGACAAAAATCTCTTCATTTCTGGAGAAAGCATTGCTTGACTGTCGTTTTCAGGATTCAGCAGGACACATCTGTACATACCCTGTGATATAAACACACCGTTTCAGCGCTGGATGGCTGTGATTTGCACAAAGGAATAATATTTTACACCAATACACTTGAACCATTCCAACATTTAGGATTTTCTGAATAGCACTGTGGCTTCAGTACAGATTTAAAAGGCCTATCAAGCTTAAACTACTACTAAATGCATAATTTTGGATGACTCAAAGTTCGTTTTACAAGTGTATGTGGGTTTTTTGCGAGTACAGGAATGAAGATGGCACCAGAGCATATGGTAATCCAATACTGGAAATACGAGTATCTAATAGCTCATATTAATGGAGACAGAATAAACTGAGCTCTGAAAAGAATATATTCCATGCCTTTGTTCCAGTAAATACAAATGGCATCAATCCTATAATCTTGAAGTTATCCATGTGACATAAAGGGAAATAGTTGGTATTGCCACGGAAGTGTGTGTGTTCCGAAGTCTTGGATCTGTGTTTCCTGTGTTGCAACTCTGTAGCTCAAGGGGGAAAATATTTACCTTCTCTAGGAAAAAAACCCTAATTCTAAAATTACAAAGTTAGCCCAGGAATCTACTTCTGATTGTTACCCATTCATGTTGATGGAGTCTTTCTGTGATAGTAGGGTTTTTTTTCTTAATTGGTGAATTAATGTGTAAGTAAGACAAAAAATGCCAAACATGGTTTGGACAGTACAAACATCATGGTAACTAAGACCCAACACCTGTGTGAGTATGGTTTCAGTGAGAGTGATGCTCAACCATTTTATGCTTTTACAATACTGTTCAACTAAAAGAATTCATAGAAATGGCAATTTTACCTGCATATGATGTTGTATCATCTGCACAGGAGAACAAGTCACTAGTTCTTTCAGAAGGTCATGTGTAACACACATGGGCAAATCAGGATTGTTTTTTTCTCAAAGGAAATTAAATACTTTTTATTCTATTACATATTGCTGTAATGCACTTTTTAAAATGAAAGATCAAATTTTTTTACTGCATTTAGACAAGTGGTTCCCTGTATTTGTCTTCAAAAACCCACTCACAGCAATTTATTGCAGAATGGAGGCTCACTGTGTTCCAAAAATACTTCAGTATGCACAGGGTTCATCTTATCATGCCTGAATGGCCAGAAAAAGTGATATCATCAGGTACTTCAGGTTATCTGAAGACTACTGTAAAATCGTTTAAAACCTCATTTCTGTTGCAGGCCTTAGTCCCGGGGTGGGGATAGCCCTGATCTGTGTGGGAGGAGCTCTGCAGTCGTGCAGCCCTGACTGGCACACTGAGGAGCGCACACTGCAGGAACAAAGCTGGTCGCAGTGTGAGGGAGGGCAGAGCTCCCTGGATTCCCCTGGCAAATCCACACCTATACAGTCCAGAAAAGGAACTGCAAGTTTCAGGGTAAAGCTTCAGAACTTAAATCCCACTCCTTTTGATGTCGAGGGAGAATCTGTCTTTTGCCCTAAACAAATTACTGGGTTCCCATAAATTTGTTTACACAGTCTCTTATTTTGAGACTCATTTCTTGTTATTCAAAGAGTATTCTAATTCAAAGGGCAAGAATTAAAAACTGTTTTAAAAACATATTTTTCAAGAAATTTTAAAAAATAAATGGAAAACTGGAGGTGTGTCTCTTGCTGCTGTTTACAACTGCATACTGAGATAAGCTTTCTGGATGCAAAGCAGTATTTGTGTGTACACTGTTGAAATTAGAGAAGAAACCTCTTTGCCCTCGTCACTCTGATGTTCACTCCCTGACTGCTACATGATGATGTTCAGCCTCATAAATTATGGACAGCATGTAATACTGGAGTAAAAATACAACTGGCACCAATGTTTTCTTAGGTGTGATTTTTGACCTTCTTCTTTTCCTGTAAAATTAATGTAAAAAGCATTATGCTTTTCCATTTCTGCTTCTGTAAGGGCCATTATAACATTAGGGGACATGTCATTTTAAATTGTTGATGGGATGCTCAAATATTGTTATGTTTATTTTTTAGTAATTTATAGGTAAGATGTATTTTGAGCTAAATTTTTAAAATAAATATGACATGTCAGTAAAATAATTTAAAAATAAGATTGTATATTTTTATATTCTCTCAATAATTAAAAAGAACTTTCCTAGAAAAAGTGGGATTTTGTTATCTGAAGGTAATACAATAATGCAGTCATTAGTGATCATCCTAAATTTAAGTATTCAAATTATTTAGAATCTGATGTTGAGGTTGCACCACAACAGTGCATTGGAAGGATGTAATAACATATTCTGTGTGAGAAGTAATATAAAGTTATGTTCTTTGCATTGACTTTAGTTCACAGGGGGAAATAATACCACCAGGTAACTGATTCACTGGGAAATATTCCTTGTGTGAAGTAAACAACCTATGTATGAGGCCTTCAGTGGTACAGGTTAAATAGAAAGCCACGGGAGCCTGTAGACTGAGAAGTAAAACATCTGTATGGATACTTGCTGTAAGCTTACAGCCTGATAGGGACTACCAATTTACTTCTTTTTTCTGATAAGCCAGATGAAGGTAATATTTTTTTCCTTCTTCTAATTATTTAGCTTAATTTACTAACAATTTTATATGAAATTAGCTAATACTTTTCAATTTTTTCTAAATGACAAACTTGCATTATCTCTACCACATTAAGAACATGCTTCTGTTTGTATATGATATAAATTCTATGGCAGATTTATGTATTAAAATGTATAGTTGTTTCTGTGGAGAAAAAATGCCAGAAGACAAAACTCTTGTACTTTCATTTGAATGTTGAAATAAGCTCTTGATATTATGCAGGGCACTAGGGATTCTGAATAAAGTTAAACTAATGTAAAACACTAATTCAAACTATAATTCAAATCTACATAATAAATAAACCACGTTATATAACAGAAAGAAAGTCTCAGAGATGGACTGCTGGACAAGTGGACTGTCCCAGTATGGTTACATCAAGGCCATAAGAACAGATCTAATGACAGCTGATTTTGTGGGGAAGATAAATGATCACTCACACACTGTCACAGCAAGTAATCTGAAGCCTGGGCAAAGATACTCTTTAGGCTCTTTTCTGTAGATTCACCAATGCTGAACTTTAAAAAGGAAGCAGGTATCATTCCAGTATTGTATGTTAGCTACATAACAAATCCTGTGCAGTTTCGTACAAGGGAGCTGTTGAGGGGCACTGTGGATAACTTCAAGAGAGAAATATAAAAGCATTCAGGCTTTTATTTTTTTTAATCTCCACTTTTTAAGATGAAAGTTTAAATCAATACAAAGGTTCATGAGCCAGCAGGTAAATGTGGACATTCCTCTTCCAGCAAAGGACAGAACAGAAGTTGACAATTAAGGACTGTTGTATTCAGTGCAAGCTGAAAGTCATATCTATATGGATTAAAGAAATATTAGACTATCATAACATGCTTCAGATGCTTTGCCACTCTGTTTTTAATGAACCTGCCAGTAAAAAGAATATTTAAGACAGAGATATACTCATGTATATTTTGTATGTTAAAAAAGCTTCTTGGGCTCAGGCCTTTAAAAACGCCTTCTTTGGAGGACAGCAGAACTTTTCCGTTCCTCAGACAAGGAAGTGTTAACTCCGTCAGCCAAAGGATCCAATGGCTGCATACAAAGGAACAGGTTAAACGTGCCCGGGGCTGTTCTCTGGCACGGGGCTGGTAACCATATAATGCTTTAAGCCTGTATTATTAAACTCTTCTATTCTTCAGAACTGGATAGTCCCATGCGCGTATTGGGAACAGTCCCTGACTCACACAAACTCCTAAACTGTGCACAGGAGTTGTTTGGGAAGTGCTAACTGGCACGCTTTAATCCTCTGCCGAGGTATGTTCGAACACCTTAATACCCAATTTTTAGTCAAATTATTTCCAATGTCCATGCATGTTTCATTTGCATTGCATTTTAGAGAGACACCTAAGGCAATCTCCTTGAACTGATTAGCCAAAAGAAAGGTAAGAAGAAGAAACTGTGGTCCCCCATCTAGAAATAAATCACGTCCATGTTTCCAATTATTTTTTTATTGAAGCAATTAATCACCTGATTTTTTTATTCAGAAATCTGACAAAAGAAAGTTGATTGAAATTTGGCAATTGTTAGATAGTTTGTTCATGTGGAGCCATTTTATCAAGTCCTACACAGTGGCTAGACCAGACCTCTTAACGTGCAGCAGATGTCCCTCTCTGTTTTATACATCCTGTGGCTCCTATGAAAGGATGTTACAGTGAGAACAGGAAGAGAAAACACATACTGTGCAAGAAACGAAATACATGCAAGCAACGTTTGTACTCCTGGAGTTACGGCTGTAAACATCAATTTGTAATGAAAATTGATTTTAAGATAAGAATAGGAAAGGAGTGGGGATAATAAAATATTGATGATTTTCTGAACACTAAGTATTCCTCTTATAAGTTTCATTAAATATATTATTCCATCTTATAATTGGACATTTGCTGGAAATTTGCTTCTCAGTATGGCCACAGGGACAAATATCAGTGCATCTGCCTTGTCAGGACTTCAGAAGTTGTGTGGGTGCTTCATTAGTGAGCTGGAAAGCCGAATAAACTTGTCACTGATTTCATTTCTCACAGACTTGCAATATTGTGCATTCTGAACACAAAGCCTTTTTTAAATTTTTGTTTAAACTTCTGACAGGGACAATAAGTGGTCCATAAAACTGAGCTGTTAACCTGGAGAAGCTGCAATTAAATGCAAATAAATGTCTCTGCCTAGGTGATGCAACTTGGTTGTAATGAAAAAAAAAAAGACTGAAAGATGAATGTATCTTTTAGGAATGGTCAGCATGGCATTCTCAAAAAGACACATTTATGAAAATGTGCTTTTCTGGATCATGATGTATTCAAATTCTAGTTATTGATGGTTAAACTTCTGTATTTTTCCTCCCACTGTTTTAAAATACATACTCAACTTCCTCAGGTTTCCTAAACTTAATTCATCTTATAAAAGAAAGCCAGCATAGAAATGTTTAGCCTAAGAGGTATATATGTGGAGAAATAACAGGATAAGCATCAGCAGTTTTTCTAAAGCTTACAGGAAAGTGGAAATAATTTAAAAATCTTGATAGTGAAAGACCACTAGTGTGCACAGCATTCTTAATTTACATTAATTTATAGGTTTGAATGATTATTGAATGTTTTGTAGGTTTGCCAACTTTCTCTACTGTTGATGGCATTCCAGTACAAGTACTCCTATGAAAGCTGATACAGGGACTGGAGCACAAGTCCTACAGAGAGAGGCTGAGGGAGCTGGGGTTGTTTAGCCTGGAGAAGGCTCAGGTGTGACCTCATCGCTCTCTACAACTCCCTGAAAGGATGTTGTAGCCAGGTGGGGGTTGGTCTCTTCTCTCAGGCAGCCAACAGTAGGACAAGAGGGCAGGGGCTTAAGCTCTGCCAGGGGAGGTTTAGGTTGGGTATCAGGAAGAAGTTCTTTACAGAGAGAGTGGTCAGGCACTGCCAGGAATGGCCTGCCCAGGGAGGTGGTGAAATCTCCAGCCCTGGAGGTTTAAAGGTGAGACTGGAAGTGGCACTGAGTGCCATGATCTGGAAATCAAAGTGGGGTTGGATTAAAGGTTGGACTTGATGATCTCAGAGATCTCTTCCAACCCAGCTGATTCTGTGATTCTGTGATTCTATGACTTTCCTGAAGAGGTTGCAACCTGGGCTTTTGCTAATGCTTTCCATGCAGGGCTCAATTCATTAAGGTGGCCTGTTATCCATAAAGTTGCTGTTAGATAGAACATAATAAAGCTGGACATAATAAAGCTCTTCAAAATCACTGTAAGAAGTAGTTTAACTTTCTGAAAAAAGAACAGCTTCCACAAGAACATGGGTATATGTCACAGCCAAAAACAAGACACATGGTTGGCACATGCTTTGTTGAATATTTGAGGACAGGCATGTGTGAGAAACAAGAGGTAAAATGGCACAGAAACAGATGCAGAGAAGACACAGAGACCCATACACAGACCTGAGCAACCACTGGGAATGTAACTGTAAGAAATACAGAGCAAGAGTGATTCAAGATGACTATCAACAAAAAATTACCTGAGACTTTGGTTGAAACTTTCATATGGTTTCAGAGGAAAAGAACATACACAAAATCTTTAGAAAGAGTGCATCAAAACACATGACACCATAACATACTTTTTCTGACCAGAAACACTGCACTACCCATTCAGGTCAAAGCAGGTAAGAATACACGGCCAATTTTAAACACAGTTGCATTCTAAATAGTCCATAAATTACAATAACTTGGCAGCGTTCAAAAAATGAATTTTCCTGTCAGCAAAATACATACACATACAGCACAAAACACTTTTTATACTTTCATTCACTAGACTTTTGCCTGAATTTACTCATTACTTTCACACCTTCCATGGTTCCACTGTTGTTTCCCCTCATTTCCAGACTAAAGTCAGTCTTTTGTTTACTCCAGACTATAATAGTGATCACTCTCTTCTGGTCAAAGTGCTTTTTTCCTCCTGCATTTCCTTGGGCAATGTTTATCTTTTTTCTGCCATTATACTGTGTTTTCCCTAATATTTTGGATTGTTTCCTTCTTTCTTGCTCCCAAAGATAGAGGCAGCATGTAAAAGACCTTGATTACTTTATTTTCCTATTTTGACTCTTTGGCAAAAATAATCCAAGATATGAATTCCTACCTGTTTCTCTTAGGGAATTACTGGCTTAAAAATGGATGTCTCTATAAGCAATGATCTTACTGGTTTTACTCTTTTTTCCCATAACTGTTTACAGAATAGCCACATGCCCACAAAGGCAAAAGGAGAATGTGCTGACTACAGACTGAAGGAAAAACTCACTTTGGGGGGTACATAATTTTAATACTATAGAAAAAGTATTTGTGATTGAATAATGTTTGGATAAGAAGTTCAGTTTAATAGGGACAATCTGTTGGTAAAGAGATTGCTTGTGAAAGCCATGTTATAAAATTTCTATTTAAATTATAGCATAAAAAGTACTTACATGAAAAACTTTCAAAAAAAATTCTTATATACATGTGCAGACCTAAAAATATGCTCTTTCCTTTTTTAATTTTTTCACACTTAATTTCAGAAACTTCATTTAGACTACTGAGTGCAAATATTTATTTTATTTAAATTGTAAATGTTGTAAATTTAAAATGTAAATATTGTGCTGTTATTTTTCTGTGAATAACTTAGCATACTGCTCAACTCAGATGTTGCCTCAATCTTCAGACCTACTGAGACAGACTGTCCAGCCCTGGGACATGCTAAGAAGAGACGTTATCAACATCTGAGCTTTCCAGAAGAACGTTTCATGAAAAAGTGGTCACCTAAACAGTCAGTAATAGAAGTTTAAACATTTTTTAAAAGCTATAGATTTATAAAGGTAAATGCAGCTTTTTCTAGTCCATTTGAATTTTGAATGGGAAGCATCAGGTTTTACTTTACAGTGAGTCATGATATTCTTTTTCCTACATCTTCTCATTAATAGCAACTAGAACTTGAAAAGTGAGAAAGATGCTACTGTTCCTATATTGTTGATTATTAACTTAAAATATAACGTGGCCTCTGGGGGCAGGGATGTCACATACACATTTGATAGCCTGTCTGTGAGGCTGTTTCATTATGACAAACATTGTGTTACACATCACTCTGATGACCTTCGTTGTGCCACGAACTTGGTATAAAACTGCCTAACAGTTGAACACTCAAGGTCTATCAAACTGATTAGCAGTTACACCTTTTTCCTTCTTCTCTCTCCTTTAGTAGTATTCCCTCCCAACAATAAAATTGTGTATATTTAAATGAAGATTTTCTTACCAGGCCTCTACAAGCTTTACCCTCTTCTAAGAGCAGTTCAGAGATGTCTATATGACACTTCTTTATGGGCTGGTGTTCTTCACATGTAATACATATAATCTGTCCAGTTCCCAAAAATTTCATTCAAAATGCTATATACTGATGCCAAAATGCCTGAAATAGAAAATTTCACATGTAATTTCAGAGAAGTTATAGAACTGTAATAACCTGGCTGTAGGAAAACAACTACACATTTAGGCAGCTGTAGAATAAGAGTTAATTATTGCCCTTAGGAACATGGGGGTTTTTCCATCTGCAGGAGTTTAAAGGATAAGTTCTTTCAACTCTGTATATCCTAAGCAAAAAGCTACAGCACTATTAATCTAATAGGTTTCCTCCAGCATACACACGTCTCTTTGATTGCAAAAACTTTGAGTGCAACTTTTTACTTAAATTATATTTTTGGTTATGTGTTAATGTAGAGCTCAAGAAAGGTTCTGGGTTGCTAGCTCAGTGCACTGAAATCCTTATTTAGCCACAAGAATGAATGGTGCAGGAATAAAGATTAAAGCCAACTTCCTGGTGCTGTTTCACTGGTGAACCCAAGAGGGACCCAAAAGGTTATAAGGTAGTTCAATCTCATGTTTCTCTGGAATATGTGGACTCTACACCTATATTGCATTACCACAGTATTATTGCTCAAACTGCTCAGATGGTACTCAGGAGTAAAAATCTTAGAAATAACACAGAAGAAAATACATTGCTAAAATTAAATTGGCTTCCCACAGACAATACCACTCTTACTTACTTATTTTACACTCAAAATTTGTTTATTCTGTGTGGGTTTCATCTGCTTTTAAGTTTCAGTTTCTCAGAGGAAGTGGGCTTGGCATTTTATAGTTGCCTGGGAAGCACTGCCCCTGCTTATGATTCCGCAGAAATATTTTTAGTATGATGGAAAGCTCTCCTATGTTTATCACTAATAGCTGCTGATAAACCACCTCCTTCATAACACGTGAAATGCCATCAGTTTCCTTCTGTCCAGGTGCAGACCTAAGAACCCAGTTCGTTGCTATCTTGAGAAACTGTTATCGGTAACAGCCAAGAAAAACCCCGAAAAGTTGTATTTTGGTTTGTTTTTTTCCCTGCACTGACGTATTAAATGGATCCTACAGAGCCTGGTGGGTGTCTCAGACACTTGGAGCCCTGTGGATGTCTCTCAGACACTCGGGACCACCCCGTGGATGTCTCTCAGACACTCGGAGCACCGTGGGTGTCTCTCGGACACTTGGAGCCCCGTGGATGTCTCTCAGACACTCGGGACCACCCCATGGATGTCTCTCAGACACTCAGGACCACCCCGTGGGTGTCTCTCAGACACTCAGGACCACCCCATGGATGTCTCTCAGACACTCGGGGCACCGTGGGTGTCTCTCGGACACTCGGAGCCCCGTGGGTTGGGTGTCTCTCAGACACTCGGGACCACCCTGTGGATGTCTCTCACACACTGGGAGCACGACGGAGCTGCCCAGGCCTCCTCGGCCCCCGCACCGCCCGGGTCGCGTCCGGCTCCGGCTCCGGCTCCGGCTCCGGCACCGCCCGTGACACACGGTCCAGCTACTCGTGTTCACGTTCAGAATTCCCAAGCCTGTTCGCCACACCTCTTCCACGGGGCTCGGCACGAGATTATGTCATCATTTGCACCAAAAAAGCCACTGACTCCCTTACGGCGCTGCTGCCGCGCCTTTGTCACCTCAGACCCTCCTGCCGGCACCGCTCCCTGCCCGCCCTTCTCCCAGGCCCGCCCGGGCAAACGCGGCCTGTCCCGCACAGCCAGTGAGGAGGCCGACCCCAGTGATGCTGGAAGGAGAAATTAAAGTGTATCTGAAACTCCTGAAGCGCCCTGCGAGCCCCCCACACGCTGCCAGCGGGGCCGCCTCGCCTCCTCCTCCCTCAGACCGGGCTGAGCGCAACTGGCCCACGCAGGAGACGGAGGAAGGTGCCTTCAGGATTTTACCTCAGGCCCACCCCTTTTACTTCACAAACCTGCTTCTGCTGCTTCATAGCCACCTCTTATAGCTCTCCTTTCGGAGTATTAGCGTTATTTTATGGAGAATAATTAGCAATGTGTAAGTGGGTTCCCCCCGTGGCAGGCAATGGAACAGCCTGGTGCCGCGGGCCCGCCGTTAACCCTTTCCTGCCGGATGCCGAAGGGAGCGGGAGCTGTGCGGAATCCCGGCGGGGCTCCGCTCTCCTGGAAACGGTGCGGGCCCGGCGGGGCTCCGCTCTCCTGGGAAACGGTGCGGGGTCCCGGCGGGGCTCCACTCTCCTGGGACACTGTGCGGGATCCCTGCCCTGGGACACCGCAGGGAATCCCGGCGAGGCTCCGCTGCCCCGAGACACCGTGTGGGATCCCGGCTGGGGCTCCACTCTCCTCGGAAACGGTGCGGGATTCCGGTGGGGCTCCGCTGCCCTGGGACACCGTGCGGGATCCCGGCGGGGCTCTCCTGCCCTGGGACACCGTGCGGGATCCTGGCGGGGCTCTCCTGCCCTGGGACACCGGGCGGTGCGAATTGCTTCGTTACAGGGGTTGTGTCACCCTCAAAAGGCACTTAAATGCCGTCAGGTGGGGTGGTCCAGCCTGTTTTCTTCGTAGGGTGGTGGAAACGTACGACAATGCTTAAATGGTGATTGGGGGAAATGGGTTTTCTTTTGTTTCTTTTATTGTGTTTTATTTTTTTATGATTCCCTGTGGGGAACTTTGCGGACCCAGCACGGCACCTCGCTGTCCCCCAGGAGAGCAGTCCTGGAGATGAGCATCGTCCCCGCCGAGCCGGGGAAGCTGCTCCCTCCATCTGGGCTCTGCAGAAACTCTTCTCTTCAGCAATAACTGCAGGAATGGTGTCCCGGCCCTGAGCCCTGGGGTCCTAACCTTCGTTTCTCTAAGCACTTGCCTATGTAAGGTAAGGTGGGATCAATTTTGTTATACAGTCTTTCACCATTGCAGTTGCTGAGGAATTAAAGAGAATTGTAGTAAATGTACTTACTTTTTAAAATAATGCAATGCAAGGAGTTATTTAGCTCAAATTTCTGTTTCTTTGACTACTCCTCCATTTCTCTATTTCCTCTTCCCCTCGACTTCAAGTGGTAATTCAAGCCCTCAAAAATCTTCTGTTATACTAAATAAAAGCATGTAAAAACCTATTAATTTCTTCTCAGTTTTTAGTCTCTTCAGTCTCTTGGCTGTATTAAGTACTAGAAACCCCAATTCCCGTCCTCTGATTGTCTTCTAGGTTCACGCCATTGGATCCCTTGAGAGTTTTCCCTGACCCTAATGCCTGCAATTAAATGTTTTTCTTTTGGTATCTTCCATCTTTGACATATTTTTCAGATCATGGTTCCTCCTCATAACTATGCTTTTTCTTTCCGTTCGCTTTTATTCTTTGATTCCCACAGGCTGATGTTCTGGACCATATTGAACTGTACGGTAAGAGCCATGAACATTTTTTAGGAAGAAAGGGAGGCATATAACTTAAAGTAAATGCAGAAGAAAGTTGTTACTTTTACTCCAAGTTATTAAGGTTATTAGGCATGTATTGGTACATGGGAACATGTGGAAAGACTTCTGGCAGAAGAACTTCTACAAGTTGCGCTTGTGCAGGAGAACTTTTTCCAGAAGCTTCCCAAGTGATATGAATGGATCTATGAATTGGAGTTCCCTCTGCTTAAGGCCGAGCAAGGTGTCTGACAAATCATCAATATTGGTATCATGTAACCTTTAACACACAAGGCATTGTTGCAGTTGCATAACTTCTTGTCTGAGAAGTGTTTTGTGCATTCAGTTTGTATTTCAACATCAAGCCTGCCTTACCAGTGTAGAAAGCATACAGCTGCAACCATAGCCCTCAAAAGCAAAAGGAGAAGGAAACCCATTTTGCAAAATAACAACAAAAATTTGCAAGATTTTGTTTAACACATTGCTTATGAGAAATGTCTGCTTTTGCTTAGAGAACTTGGGTGAGTTTTTTAAAAAAAGTAAACCAGGGTACTGTATTCACTCAGTAAATTTTGTTGTTTTCTTGTCAGATGTAGAGCTTTCCTTGTTATATGAAAAAGTGTTGGGAGCACTGGGAACTTGGAAGGTGGTATTGGATTCTGCTGACCTCCTGATACACTCTCAAGTTAGAAAGGTCCTCTTTTGCACTACAGCCTTGCAAGATCACTGTGATTCTTTGTTGGTTTAGTTTTGGGGTTTTATTTCTTTTGGGGTCTTTGTGTTGTGCTGGTTTTGGCTAGGGTAGAGTTTTCTTCTCAGTGGCTGGTATAGGGCTGTGTTTTGGGTTTGTGCTGAACACAGTGATTATAATAGAGTTATTTTTGTAAATGCAGAGCAGGGCTTACACAGACCCAATGCCTTTTCTGCTTCTCCTTTTTCTGGTTCTTTTCTGCTAGCAAGGATGCTGGGGGTGCATGGGAAGTTGGGAGATTACACAGCTGGGACAGGTGACCCCAGCTGACCAAAGGGATATTCCATACCACATCACATGCTCAGTATGATGAAGCATAGGGAAGAAGGAGGAAAGAGGGGATGAGTGGAGTGATGGTGTTTGTCTTCCCAAGTCACCAGTACACATGATGGATGGGGCCCCGTTCTCCTGGAGAAGGCTGAACATCTGGCTGCCCATGGGAAGCAAAGAATTAATTCCTTGTGTTACTTTGTTTGTGTCCACAGCTTTTGCTTTCCCTACTAAAATGTCTTTATCTCAGCTCACAAGTTTTGTAGCTTTTACTCTTCCAATTCTCTCCCCAGTCCCATTGGTATGGAAGTAAGTGAGTGGCTGTGTGGGGCTTGGCTGCTGGTTGGAGTTAAACAATGGCATTGCGGATTGTTATTTTGTGGGATTTACTGTTGCAATCTACAGCTTGTTTCTCTTCTTTAGAAATACACAAGGAGATAATATAAAACCTCTGTTTCTACTCTGGGTTCTGTTTTTCAAAACAGCTGTAAAGGTTTCATTGTAGAAGCTGCAATGGCTACTTTTAGTTGCATTAAGGTTGTCTGTATTGACAATTTTTTTGCAATGCATGAAACAACTGAATGCCCCTCATGGCATCTGCCAGCTTCTGTTGAGTTCTCCTGTCAAGAATTTCAGAGCTGGACCTGTTCAGCATTGAGAGGAGATGAGCAAGAGGGGACCTCATCCATGTCTATCGGTATCTGAAGTATATGGCTGTCAAGAGAACAGAACCAGGCTCTGCTTGGTGGTGCCAAGCAATAGGACAGGAGGCAACAGGAAGAAACTGATGCACAGGAAGTTCCACCTGAATATGAGGAAGAATTTCTTTACCGTGTGGGTGACTGTGCACTGGAAAGGCTGCCAGAGAGGCTGTGCAGTTTGCCTCACGGGAGATATTCAAGCACCATCTGGACACAATCCTGTGCCATGTGCTCTGGGATGGCCCTTGCCTGAGCAGGGAGGTTGCACAAAGTGACCCACTGTGGTCCCTTTTGCCTTACCCATTGTGTGATTCTGTGAATATATTGAAGTGTGGAAAAGGAAAATTGTTAGGTCAGAGAAAGAGCACTAAACACGATAATGACATGTGAAGATAAAAATTACACCCTTTAATAGCTGAAAGCTGTTGGAAACATACACTAATATATGCCTCAACCCCTGTAAAATTTTGTGAATAGTTACATGTCCCTCTAAAATCCCTGAAAGTATCAATATAGCTTTTGAATCTTAGCACTACTTGGATGTATAGTTTGTCCTGGAACCAAATTTTTCCTTTAAAGCTGCAAAAAAGGATAATATGTGTTAGAAATCTTCCTCTATTCTTTGAATGTTTACCCCATGGATGTGTTTTTTCCGTTCTTGTCTTCTTATCCTTGTTTCAGGAGTTGTGCAACTTGTGTCCAGTTGTTTTTCTTCTATGAAATAATTATGCAAGTTTGTGGCTCATTAATTTACAAGAAACCCATTATTTTTAGTGAATAACAGTTAGGGAACAATTTCTGATTTTTAACCTGAAGTTCTTGGTCCAAGGAGGTAGAAGTTTAAAAAAGGTGATTTACCCAGAGCTCTTAAGTTAGTCCTTGCACATACTCTGATGTTACATTCAGCCTCCTATCTGGGTCATAAAGATTTAGATGAATCAGGTAATGTGTATATATGTATGGCCACACTTCACGAATGAAGATTTGGGCAGGGCTCTCCCCACGTGGGTGTGTGGCCTTCGAGCCTGCGCAGTGGATTTTTTAGGTGAGGCACAGCGTGCAGAGAACTGGCCCCACCGTTTCGCTGTCCAAGCCCGCTCGGCCGTGGCAGATGGACCTCAAGACTGTCACAGCACCCGGTACTAACCGGGGCTGACCCTGCTGAGCATCCGAGATCTGACGGGATCGGATGGCAGGGAGGCATTGAGCTGCCCGGTACGGTCTCCACTGAGACTCGAACCCATGACCTTGTGATCCAGAGTCCGGAGAGAGTCCGGAGTGCTCATCATTACACCACGTGACCGCCCAGATAATGTGTCATTCATCAGTTAATCCATCAGTTAGGGAGTTCAGTCAGGAAGCTGCTCTCACACTCCCAGAGCTCAGCTGTGTTACGGGCAGTGGGGTTCTTCCCCACTAGATGGTGGTGCAGGAGCAGCTCCGGCTTCCCTATTTGAAGGGAGAGCGTTCCTAGTTGAAAACAGTCTCTAAGACGTAAGTAGATAATTAAAAGTACTTTCAAACGAACTTCTTCCCTGTTTTGTGGAAAGCAAAGACTCCGATAAGATTATAAAGACGGACAAATTTCATTACGAGAGAGGAAGTGTTTGAGTCACTCAATGAATGTAAGTATGTGTGATGGTAACACTAACGTGCAAAACTTACTAGAACACTTTGGAGTAAATGTATTTCCAAAATTTGATATTCCAAATGGTGGCAGTCATAATCTTTCGTCTAACTCAAAAAGAATGGTTTAATTCAGTACAAAGCAAAAAATCCATATGGCATGATTGATTCTGTGAAAGACCTTAGTTATATCAGAGAGATATCTGTGAAACTGCTTTTCGTATGTAAAGGCAGCAGCAGAAGTTGAAACTGTGACTATATTTAGAAAGACATACATTTGTATAAAAATATATAAACATAAGGCAACTGGATGTTACAGAGCTGTGAGGAAATAATGGTGCACATGAAACGTAAATAGCAGCAATCCAAATCCTCCCCCTTTTCTCTTACCTATGAAACTTCAGTTTCTTTAAAAGAAACAGGCAAAATCCCTTTCAGTTGAGCAGTTATAGAAGTGTGTACTGCTTACAAAAGGCTTACTCCACAGCTCTTGCTCTCCCAGTGGTTTCCTCTGATTCTCTGCATGTTATCTCAGCACTTATTCTCGAGGCCTGACACTTCTAAGAGGGTGTGGGTTATCTGAGATGCAGGCTAGAACCATGAAAATGCAGCATGTTGAAAATAGGAACCCTGAATAATAAAGTTACTTTGTAAAGATTTGTTTGTTAATCCTTAGTGAGAAGCTTTTACAGAAAGAATAAGTGAATCGCTTAGAGTAAAAAAATAGCTTCACTCCCTACACTGAAAAATTTAAACTGGGCTTTGCATTTTTCCTTGTCAGCATCCAGTTTTATTTATGAAATACTAAATTGTGAAAATATCCTGGTACAAATTGTTGCTATTAGAATTAGTCAGGAAGTTAAACATTTTAGGAAATAAGAGGTTTTCCAGTATGGCTTGTTTTGTTATCAGTGTGATTATTTATATCAGATACCAACACATCCTGGCTGAACCATCTCAGTTCAGATCTTCTGTCTGACTTTCTTGACAGGTACCTTGATGTCCTTCATTCTGTCCTACTGTATCCCTTGTAATATCCTAAAGGTGCTCTTCACAACATTGATAATTATCTTTACGGACAGTAAAAAGTCTTTTTCTTGAGATATCTGTGAGCATTTTTCCTTACTGCTATTGCCCTGAGTAGGGCCAGATGACATGGTGATAATGTCTCCAGCCTATACTGTAGAAACACCAATAGTGTTGCAGTAGTGGATGAAAAATAAACAAATGAAAAAAATGCCATAGAGATATTTCATTAATGTTATGCCATGCATTTGCTGGAATTTCCACATGCAATTTAGTTTTTCTTCTTCCCTTGACTGATAAAAATGCTTGGATATCAGCTATTGTAAAATGATCCTGTCCACCTTTTTACTCTGGGAACACATACATTTTAACACATTTTTTCTAATGCCTAACCTGGTTCCTACAGTCTTTTCTGCTTCTAATCCAGTTTCTGTTTTCATTTTTACAACCTACTGTAGTCTTTGTTTGAGAAAGAGATTTCAAGAGATGTCTAGATATCCTCCATTAAAAATAGATAAATGTAACATTTCACAGTCTCATCCCTGAAATAAATGATTTTTGGAACCACAGATCTAGACATCAGATTTACAAATTTGAAACAGACAGATTTAGCAAAGCAAAAAGAGAGAAAAAAAGGTAATCTAAATTTTTCAGCAGATAGGTTCATGAAATGGTAAAGCAACAGCATTAAAAAGAAGGTAGTGTTGAGCAAAGAAGTGATTTTTCCATCTTCGAATAATGCTTGCCACATGCTGCCAAATTCGTTTGTGCCAGTATCTAGCTGACATTTGAAACTGTATTCAGTATAATGTAAGAAATGGTATAGGAGCATTATGTACATTAAGAGTGAGGGAGAGTTTGATCCTGGAAGATCACATGGAACAGAAAAATGAAGAACTAAAGTGCAGCTAGAGTGGTCCAAAAGATTTGTGAAATATGATTTGTTTTTAAAAAGCCAAGTTCATGCTTTCCTCTTTACTGGTATTTATCCATGTGTCCATTATTTGCATGTTTTATTGTTGTTTTTATCAATTTCCCTGCAGTGAACATTCCAGGTTTTAGTTCCAAGTATATTGGGCAAATTTTAATAACAGAAATTTTATTTGATGATGGTTATGTAGTGATACAGAAATTATGGGAGTTTTACAGGTAAGAAAAAGAAAACATATTTCATCTTTTAATAAAATAACATCATTTCAATTAAAGTGATGAAAGTAATGTCTTGACACAAAATTTATACAGAAATGAACTGAGAACCAAGACTTCCTCAAAGGCATTTAGCAGTAACTTACTAATCATTGTGTCATTTAGAATTGTGGTTATGTATTATAATGTGTTATTATGTATTACATATGCTCTGCTGCATTGTGATTTGAGTTCTAGTTTTTAAAACTGGCAAATATGCATTGTACTTTCTTAATGTATTTGTAGAAATTCCATAAATACAACTATAAATTAATTTCTCTCATACAATGACTATTCTGTTTTACATCTAGCTGACTATTTACATGAATAATAAACTTCCCTATCATGTTTCCATCATAAGTAGACTCAGTACGTGCCACATAATCATTTTTAATCAATTAATAGAATCTGATAATCTGTTCTTTATGCAGTGCCTACAGTGATAAATGCACATGTTATGTATATCTATTTTGAACCAAACACTTATTCATTAGTACTTTTGGTTAGCCTTGATACAGTAAATTTTTCCATTTATAAAGAAGAAATGAAGACAGAGGTGTCTTTAAAACAACTCTCTCATAGTGTCTCTGTGATATTGCTGAAGTGGCCACTGAGGAAAGGACACACCTTTGTTCAGATCCAGTCACTGTTGTCTGTTGGACAGTGTTAGTATAAAGCTGAAATTTTCTTCCCAACAGCATTTTGACTTGAGCAATTTCAAGTGTCTGGAAGCTATATAATATCAGATTTATAGTTAGAAACTTTCAACTCCATTGAATGAAAGCTGTATCTGCACTACATGTCTCATTTTCAATCCCTTATGTATCTTCCAGATCCTGAACATAAATTTCCCTTCTGCCCCTCCAATGCTTTTTGCTACTGTTGGCACTGTCACTTTCTCTGCTTTAACTCCTGGGATCTGGCTCATTCATCCATTTCATTTCAGCTAATTTCCAGTTTTCTACCCTGAGGTATGGAATCTGTTTTCTAAGCCTCAGTCTTTATTGTTAAAAAATCTACTGTTTGTATGAAAGAGAGTATATATGTTGTTTTTTATGATAGTTACTAGCACAGAATGCCGGCAATCTGTACTACATCCAAGATTTGTATCAGACAGTTTCTAATGTTAGAAAAGTTCTGTAACCCTTAATATACGTATCATCTATGTATGTATGTATGAATCTATCTATCTATCTATCTATCTATCTATCTATCTATCTATCTATCTCTATTTATTTTAAGGTGAGTGATTTCTTTTAGGGTTATGAGTTTCCCAGTTTTAAAAAACATGTTATCACACTGCAGTGTTTGGAAACGTAGCCAGTAATGCATCCATTTGTGCAGTGAGAACAAAAACAAATCAAGGAGATAAAAAGTAACTGTCCAAGATTAATTAAATTCAATTTAATTTAAATTAGACTAAGTTTATATTTTATTTACAAACTGCCACATTGAATTTTTCCTTCTGCCAAAGCATATCAAAGTAAAGAGCTGGAAATCTTATTACCTTATCAAGATCATGATCTGTTTGGTCTAATAGTAATTTCCTAAGTCTCATGATTATAGAATATGAATATAGAATATAGAATATGAAACCTTATTAGGGGGATAGACAAAGAAGGAGAGTAAGATATTAGTCCATATATTGAGGCATGCATCCTTCCTCTGAGAGGCAGAATCTGTCAGGAGATAAACCTGTTTGAAGTCCGTAGTGATGATAAAAGAGAAAAATCACAAAGGTACTTCCATGGTTAGTGAGGATAAAACATCAATCAAAGGTGATGAGGTAGATGAAATAATTTCAGACTAGGCTGGACTTTGGTAGAAGTGCAGCATGGAGCAAACCCCAAAATATTAACAAGTTTTTTGAATGTATTGGCCAGATTTGTTATTCCAACAGTAAGAAGGAAAATAGGATGAAATGCATCTGGTGTTCCATATAGAGTGAGAATTTGAAGGTGAAAAGCAACACTGGTGATTGTGGTAATGAAATTATAAAATTCATTACTTCTAGGATGAAAATAAAATTATGATTAGTGAAAAATCCCACAGGAAAGAATTCTATAGGAATAAAGAGCTCAGGATTGCCAGCAGATGCTTAGAAAGAAATTGTAAAGGGCATAAAAGAGAAATATTTCAAAGTGAAGGAGGCTGGAATAATAAAATGAAAAATGCAGGATGGAGAATGACAGATTTGCAAAGAAAGATCAGAGAGTATTGGTAGCTATCCTGAATATCCATTACCACTGTTGTGGTACTGTCCAGTGATCAAGTACAATGTATAGATGATTAAATAAGAATATACTCAGTAAGATATATGAAGTAATATGTCCACTGCATTTGAAACTCATAAAGCCTAAAATGCAGTGCTTTTTTTTAGGTTTTGATGAGCGCATTTCATTAAAGTTTTGGGCAACTGGAGAAAAGCTCAAAGGATCAGTAAAAACAGCCTTCTGGAAAACATGACATGCCCAACAACATGAACAAAATGAACTGAACAAAAGGATGAATGAACAAAATAACTTACCAAAATGAATTCAGGCTGTTCAGCCAAAGGTAGGATGGCTTGTGTTCAAATATGCTAAGTGTATCTGAAAATGGGAATCTGAAATGTTTGCTCTGAGACAAGAAATAACAGCTCAGTTTGCAGGAAGAAAGATTTATGTTCAGCATTAGAGGGGAAAAAGAAAAAGCAGCATTTTCACACTTGGGTAGTTAAATACTGAAGTAGATGGCTGGACAGATTGTGCTATCTTTGTCACTGAAGGTTTAAGGACAGGTGCTGTGAGCAGTTTAGATCTTGTCTTTGGGCAAGAGAAATCAATTGCCTGAGATTCTTAGATTTTATATCTTCTTTATAGAATGAAGATGACAGTGACAAAAAAGCACAAGGTAAATAAACATAGTATTTGTCTAAATGATTGTACTCTACTAACACAGGTTGGGCAGTTAAATGCCTCCTGACATCCGATCCCGTCAGATCTCGGAAGCTAAGCAGGGTCAACCCCGGATTAGTACTTGGATGGGAGACCTCCTGGGAAATGCCGGCAGATGAACCTCAGGACACGCTGTGCCTCACCTAAAATCCACTGCGCAGGCTGGAAGGGCACACCCACGTGGGGACAGCCCTTCCCAAATCTTCGTTCGCGAAGTTTGGCCATACATACTAACACAGGTACAGATTTGTACTGGTATTTAAAAAAACAGAAGACACGCATTTTTAGCTTCCAGTTGGAATATAAGTTTCCAACCATGAATATAAACAAATTTCATCTCTCTAATGAGACATTGATGATAAGCATTTTTTAAAAATTCAGTGTATTCTGAAGGTAATGGAATTTTTACCTATTTTAATGTATTTTATGTACTTCCACAGTAATATAAGCAAGGTAAAGGCTTAATTCTTTTTCAAGGACTGATTTGATGTAGTCTTTTGATTTAACCGTCTTCAGATTGTACTTATTGTGAAATAATTTATTTCAAATGGATCTCCATCACTCAATACCTGCAGAGCAACACTTGCAAATGTGAGTCCTATCCATTGCAGTGGCTGTCTTGACTTGGTCATGACTGTGGGACTGAATTTAAAATACTAAATTATATTAAATGAAGTTTAAAGTATGGAGCTGCAGTTAAGATGCTCTTTGGCCATTTACGCTATGCCTATTAGTCAATAATAAATTTTATTGCCTTTTAACTTTTCATCATTTGTTGGTTGGATTTTTTTGTTTGTTTTGCTTCAGTTTTTTTCCCACAATCAACAGTAACTCATAGATGATAAAAACCTTTCTCAAGTTGATAACAGTAAAGAGTTTGCTATCAAAAATTGCTTTTTAAAAATTGATTTACTTTTGATACTTTGTGTGACAGAAAGCTACATTCATAAGCAACATTTCAGGTACTATAGGAGTGGTGGGATAACTGTAATAGTTTAAGGATATAAGGAAAGCTGAAACGGCCCATGTTAATTAGGGACTGTAGATTGTAAATCCAATGGCAATGATAATGACTTTACTGTGTAGGCAGGAATTGGAAGCAAATCCCAATTAGTCTGCTTTCCTTTCTTGCATGTGTTGGATGCATTCTAATTGAAATAACACATTTTAGTTTCTTCTGTGTTTTAGTTAGGGTTGGATTATGATTATCATATAGTTTTGTTCAACATATTTGGTGCATGTGCTTGATGAATCATTCCAATATGATGAGAGACCTGACCTAAAGTCTGATACTGTCAATAAAAATCTCCTATGCACTTAAAAGGAAATAAAGCTAGGCTCTAAATGAGCTTTTGTGAGCAGCTTGTATTCCAACAAGCTATTACACTTTTATATTGTTCAACACAGCCTTTGTATGTTTGTGTTACTGGGAAAGACAAAGAGTGTGGGTGTCACCTACAGAATGAAAATCCATATTTTTCAAGCATGTGCGGGATTTTTTGCTGCTTCATATTTTCCAAGGAAGGGTATCAATATGAGGAAATCCAGCTTAATCTGATTTTATTTCTTTTTATATTTGGTTTTTATGCCTACAGTGACTGGTTGAAGCAGTCATCCAAGTAGCAATATTTAACTTGCTTTGTATTTTACTTTTCACAAATGTAGAGGATGCATCTTGAAGATCTACAAAAAGAAATATTTTCTATAGAATTACGTAGCTACTTGGTTCTGGTTTTATCCAAAGTGAGGGGGAGATAAACAGAAAAAAATAAAACACTACTCTCATGTAACATTTATTGAGTTTTTAATTATTACAATAGAAACAACCACTGCCTGTCCTCTAGAAGTTTATTACTAGCACCTGTCCTGCTTCCTGGGATTACAGATGTCTGGTAAAGCTGACTTCTGTCTTCACCTCAGCAACAGACAGTCTTTTCTGCAGAACAAACATCTACTCCTTTCAGTTATTTGCTTTCTCTTCTCTTGTCACTGTGAATGGAAAACACAAAAAGAAGGTGTCAATCCCTTCTTTAAGTGAAAAAGGTAAAATTCCCACTAATTCATTTGAAAAAAAGAAAAAGTAAATTTTTTCTTGCAGTGATGGGCAGTTCACTTGATATCTCTATATTTTGTAAGAAAGGTCCAGATATGTGCTCTTTGTACATCATTATTTCAATTGAGTAAAGTTGGTAATTGTTTGGTCCTGATTTCTTTTTCTGGTTGCCATATTATGAAGGTTTTTGATAATAAGTGCTTCAGAAACTAAGGTGGTTCTGATCTCTCATATCTCTCATCTGTGAACATATATTAAAGATGCTTTTGAAACATCAGGTTTCTCAAAAGTTCTGTCATTTAGCATCTTCATGGTGTCCATTTGTTTGTTTGTCCTCTGGACTGCAAATTACATCAGTGGATTTATATTGCCTCCATTTCTGCTGTAGTCCTCATTCATTGCATGACTGTGCCTTATTGATAGCCTTGCACTTCTTCCTTTAAAACCATTCTTAAAAAAACCCTCTTCTTAAATTTCGGCAAATAAGCTACTCAGCTACTTGGAGGCACTGACCATACGAGTTTATTAAAGCTTCTTGTATTTGTGTAAAGTACTAATTTTTTTTAAATTCTGTGTAACATTACACTCCCCTAGTCCAACTTTTGTACACAACTTTTGTCTTTAGTCCCTCAACTGCTCTGATCGTATCCTGTTCTCAGTGATTCTTGCACTTGTGAGAAAAGAGGTGTCACTGCAGACTGAGCTTTTTCCCCCAGGACACCAAATATTTGGATCTCACTTTAAAGTTTCATATTATACATACCATGAATATTACAAAACAGCAGGGAGTGAATGAAGACTACATTGTATTATGAAGCAAAATTCAATACTTGTACACATAGAAAGATTAAATTATCTGGTAATAAATATTTTTTTAAAATTTATTGATTGTCCACTGCCAGGACAGATAATGTCTGTGGTAATGAAGCCCTGATATTTCCTTTGCCTTTTGTGTTTTTCTGTATCAATAATATAATTTTCGTGTAGTTACTGTATTTTATAAGGACACTGGTGCAAGCAATTCTGAATTTTTTTTTGTTGAAAGCATAATTTTTTGCCATCTTTTTCTAAGAAACTGTCAGATCCACCTTCTGAAAATGGAAATGATCCTTTATTTTTGAAGACAATAACATTTTACTGAAGAAAATATGGTTTTTGAATTATAAGTTGAAGGCACAATCCCTTTCTTCAGTTATTCACTTATTGGGGAGAAACTCACAGTTAAGGGTGAAGTAAGACCACGTGAAACACTTGACTTCTTTGTAAGTTTGAAGTTTTCTGTAGAGCAATTGTTTACTGTTTTCATGCAGATCAGTCCCATTCTGTCCTACCCCCACCACACTGACAAATACTGTACACAGCCTTAGGAAAACAATGGTCTCTGTTCTTACAGCAGTTACAGCAGGGTAACCAGGGAGACTGAGATAATTAGCAATCATGCACATTAGAAGCACTTTCAGCTTTTCAGATGGAAAAATCAAAAATTGTTCCTAAATAATAAAATAATAATCATGTTTATCTTCATATAAATTTGGTTTTGCTCACTAAAATTAATGTCAGTTTTCACTCTGGAAGTTTAGGTATATTCCTGATTACCCACCTCTCCCACTGGTATCATGCCTGTGTCAAAACTTTTGAAGAATTTAATGAACTTCAGGTAAGTATCATGACAGAACAGCACCTTTTAGCTAAGAGTCTGTGGTAGCTTCTGCTCCTGCTCCTGCTAACCAGAATGACTAAACCCCCATGAACTTCAGTGATGTAAGTTAGGGCCATAAGAGTACATTTCGAACACCCAGGTACTTGCTGATTATGAGTGTTAGCTCCACTGCAGACTTGCATACTTTTCTTGTCTGAATGATATATGTCATCATGTACTTTGAGTGGCAGCTGTTGTAATGTGATAGGATGTTTCTCTTAGAAGTTCCTCTAAGATAAGAAGGTTAGGAATTTTTAACTTAATTTAATTTTAATATAAACTAGTACATTTTGCAGTGTTCACTACCTTTATTCTGTAAGCTAAGAAAATTACAGTATTCAAAACTGTTTACAGGTAAGTTAATATCTTCTAAATACCTAGTCTTTTGAAATAACTCATCTAACTGATTATGGGAAACCAGTGAAAGACTCTTCTTTGTTTTCAGTGTAGTTTTTGATACCATTTCTCATAGTATGATCCTGGACAAAAGATCTCTTCTCTGTGGTGACCAGTGACAGAATCCCAGGGAATGGCCTGAAGTTGTGCCAGGGGAGATTGAGGTTAGACTCAAGAAAGTGTTTCTTCACCCAGAAGGTGGCTGGACATTGGAAAGCGCTCTACAGGGCAGTGGTCACAGCACCAAGTCTGACAGGGTTCAAACAGCAGTTGGGCAATGCTCTCAGGCACTCTTGGGGTTGTCCTGTGCAGAGCCAGAAGCTGGACTCGGTGATCCTGATTGGTCCCTTCCAACTTAGAACATTCTGTGACTGTAATTTGGTGAAATAGTGATGAGAAATGGATTACTATTCTGTTTATATTTACATGTATCAAAGTCCCCCATAAAATTAGCAAATAATAGTGTTTCTGAAGAGTCTGTATGTGAACATGTAATTCAGTGAAGGAAATCATTATCAAGAATAAAATCATTCTATTTATCAGCTGCATGAAGATTTAAAAGGCACTTAATAAGTGTTTCTGCTGTATTTAATGATGTAGACAGTAAATAATCTTCATCTTGAGAACTGAAAGGAGAAATTATCATGAGACATTTGCATGTTGAAATCTTGAACACAATAATCCCATCACCTGAATAGAGCATTGACTTTCTAATCAGACAAGATTAGGAGGACTTCAATGTTGAAAGTCCTCATTATGGCTGTGAAAGTCTGTAATCTGCCTTAAGTGGAAAGTGCTGAAGAGATTAAAAGAGAAGGCGCCATACCCATGTAATCACACAGAACATAATTCTACATCTTTTTAAATAAATGGCAAAGTAATTGCTGATACAGTTAGACGCAGAACTGAGTAAATATTCAGTGAACAGCAAAACTTAATCATGGATTTTTTATGTGTAGCTGGCACAGTGATTGCAGAGAAACAAAACTTACAGGAGGTATAATGGATCAGTAGGAAGTTATCTTTGATCTCAGGCCACAGACACATGAAACAAAGTGCAAATGTTTTAGCCACATAATTTTCTGATGTTCGGCACTAAAAATGCATGACAACTCCTTTCCAGTTTGAAAGGAAAAGCCTGCTTTATATTCCTGATTACCCTTCTAGGCAGAAGAAGAATAGCAGTGCAGGTTACAGTAGAACTAAACCAAAGCAGCAGAAGAGTAATCCTGTGCCAGTCTTAGCTATGAAAAAATTACTACTACTTCCCAGTATCAGTTATTCTTCCAGAAAATAACTGGGATTATGAAGTTTTGTGCTTTTCTGGAGGGAATATAGTGTTCTTTGGAAGATTGCTACTTACTAGGATTATTGCAATAAGATGGTTCCTTTTTGCCTTTGTCCGTCTGAGAATTATGTCAAATATCCATTTATTGCACATATTGAGGTGGTTTATAGCTGTCATAGCAAATCATCCTCTCATGTGGGAGAATGCAAATAAAAATTGAAAGTATGTAAGTTGTTTTTGCTGTTTGCCAAGTACAGCCCTTTGAAGCAGCTGTCATTGCACAGAAATCAATACAGGCCTAATGTTTCACAGCTACTGAGAAGTTCCAAGCTCACTTGTTTCCTTCAGAACAGCAAAGAAAACTGTGTGAGTTGACCACAAAGTGCTGCTGAAAAACCTTCTTGTCATGTGGAGTGTTTTGAAACTGTTGTATTGGTTTTCTGTTAGGCGTTCGTCTCATTCCCAGAACTTACATGGTGTTACATTGCCTTTTTCTTTTCTCTGCTGTGTTTTCTTCCTGTCCTACAGTTACTGCTGCAGACAGTGTTTGCACACTGGTGTGTGATTTGTTAGTACGTCCCAGCTAAGCAGGGCTGAGAATTGGCAACATGTCTGTCCTGGTAAGAAATCAGGATGTGGCTTTGCAAAGCCAGTGTGTGCAATTGTGTTTTCAGGGTGGTTAATCAGTGCTTGTGGTTTGCACTGGAAATGTGATAGATGTGTTCTGATATCATGAAGCAGGGTTACATATGAGAACTGCCTGTCAGGCTTCTACAGCCTGGACCTTCACCATTTACTTTGAAGATTCGAGGTAAATTTAGTTCATAAATTGTTATTCATTGCTATTCACTTACAAGTGCATACATACATACAGTATTCAACATGCAAGTATACATGCATTCAGTCTGCTAAGAAATAGTGTTGGACTTTTGCCAGATCTCTTTACATCTGTAAAATGTCTTGGGTGGCACCTTTAAGCCAGTTTGTAAGAAAAGTACTGACTTAGACAAGGAGATCGAAAATAAGTGTTCCAGTTGTTCTAAGAGGAAAACAAAATACGTTATTAACATTTTCAACCTATCACAGAATCACAAAAATCATGCATGTTGGAAGAGACCATTGAGCACAACTGTCAACACAGCACCTCCACAGTCACCCCTAACCATGTCCTGAGGAGCCACATCCAGACGTGTCTTGAACACCTCCAGAAATGGTGATTCCACACCTCCCTGGGAAGCTTAATACTGAATTTGAAATGATACTTTTGAAAGGGTATCACCATTTCTTTAATGGTTGCACTGTATTGTGGTCTCTATAAAGCTGTCATTATTCCATGTGTTGTCTCTAAGATGTACCCAGCCATTTTCAGTGCTGAAGCTTTATTCTCCTTAAGCAGTTATTGAGGTAGAATTGTAGAACTGTGCAGGAATCTATGCACGTATTCATCTCTGAGACTTGTACAAGTACAAAAGAAATTGCTTTTAAAGAATACATCTGAAATGAAGACAAAGGCAGTTTCCAAGTTGTTATTTGATGGATTTAAATAATTAATGACATTATCTTCGAATTTCCCTGTAACAACTTTGAAAGATTCTGCCTTTGTCATGCATCCCAGTGGGAGAAGTGTTCTGTGAGCCCCAGGTACTCCATTAGTCTGTCAAAAGGGGAATATCCTATTTTATTGTTAATTACTCTTTTTTCTTACATGGTAGCAAAGACACTTTACATGTGGTTTTTAAGTGATTTCCTTGTAATTAGATGGCATGATTAAAATGCACTGTATTATGTCACTGTTTCTTTTAAAGAGTGGCATTTATGTTAGGGTTAGGAGAAGCTCATAAATTAATGACAACCTGCTTTTATAGTATCAGCCCTTTAGTCAATTCCTATGATATCAAAGGCCAATAATTTTTCTTTGTTCAGAAGTCATACTATAAAATGGCAATCTACATTTAAATAATATGCTGAAAGTAATTTGAGAGCTTATAAAATGCATATAAGATATAGACTTTATTATTCTCTTAGAAAACACAGCTTACAAACAGAGCATAGAAAATCTGGCATTCTCATCTAGTTTGCATGGATAAGTGTGCTCCCATGAATTACTAACTTCTTTGTATTTGGAACTAGTTAGATGTTAGGGATGAATGAAGATATCTGTTAGGTAATCTTACTTATTGTCACTTATGGTTACATTTATACATTTTTAAACATTCTGCATGTGCCATATACAACATATTTAATTTCACCCTCCCCATTTTGCAGGAAAGTGCTGTGCTTAATTTCACACGAGATATTACACTACTGAAATCCTAATAAAGACATATGTAATTGACTTGTAGAATGAGACTTCCAGACATTGATAACCTTTGATTCAGTTACTCTGTTGTGCAGTCTGCAAAGTTTTAGTTGATATGATGTTCGTGGACACTGTTGCTGTCAGAGCAGGAGCTGAAGTGCAGAGGAAGGCATTATGTCAGAGTTTTCACACTTGCCAAGTGATTCGAAGGTATTCAGTCAGTTAAGTAGATCTCAGAGGAAAGATGAGTGGGTATCTAAAGAAGGAACTGAACCCAGTCCAAGAATATTAGAGCATGCTGCTCTAACTGCAGCAGAACTAGGGAATTTATGTCAGATCACCTGCCACAATCCACTGACCTCAATTATCAAATCTGTTCTCCAGAAGAGCACTTGAAGTAGCAGAAGGTTCTCAAACTGTCCAACATTCATAGGCTGCAAAGGTGCAGGAAGGAACAGTCAGCATGGTGTGTCACAGGGGGCATCTCACAGGGGGGGTAGAAGGTATTTGTTTTCAGGTAAATATATAGATGAGATGAAATCACTTCTATTAAGAGATACAGGAGGATGGAACAAGTTTTCCAGTACTATATTGAGAACAAGTTCTATGTGGTGAAGGACAGAGAGCCTCACATTTGTTTTTGGAAGTTTTAAGGCTAAATGCCTGTAGCTGAGGAAGCAGTGTGGAGGAGATTATAGTAGTTGTTGGAATCAACAGTATGGATTATCAAACCTGGACATGTCTCAGGTACCCTGACACAGGATGTACTACAGTGGGACAAACTTCTGTGTACTCTCAACATGCGCTCATGACTCCCAACCACATGGTATCAGCAAACATTGGCTGCAATAGCCTCAGAGGGAAGGCAGCTGTTGGTGTCTTTTGCCTTCATCTCTTACACTAAATGAATTACTTGATATTTTAAAACCTTTAAGATTTTTGAAGGAAAATTGTTACTCAAAGGGGAAATGTGTACAGACTGAATGAACTGAAAACTGTTTTTCTGAAATGCTGAAATCTGACAAATAATGTTGAGTGACTTAGGTATTAATATCAATATATGATATGTAGGACAGATGGATGAAATTGGAAGTATTTGCAAGGATAATAAAAAATTCTGTTTCACAGAATTCTGAGAGCTATAAAAAAGAAAGAGGTAGTATATTTAAAATAGAACATGAAAGAAAGATGATTAGATATATGAGCAAACTTCTCGTTAATTATCTTCATGTGGTAGGACAAACTGAAAATATCTTTGCGCTTTCAAAGACAGCGAGACTGTTATTAAACAAATATGCTGCTGGGTTACTGGACAATTATTATAATAAAAGCAGATAAACTAAGAATTATTGTAGGCCAGGGTAAGGTCCTTAATTTTGAACTTTGTATGTTGAAAGTTGCTCAGGGAGAGATATTAACCTCTGCATGCCAGGAAAAGATTTTGACAGCTTTGATTATACATTAAAACTGCCCTCACACACATAAAAATATGACACTTCTGATTGCTATGTTGCTGTTTCTTTGACTTTTCTTCAGTACAGCAGGAACAGTGAGGCACACTGGTCTGGGTCTTTCAGAGAGAGAGTAAATATTGGTGTGTTCTTCATTTGTGAGGACATTGGTGACAGTGGTGAGCTGTGTAATGCCCTGGTAAGTATGAAAGAAAAGAGCCTGTCACTGAAGAGGAACAAATGCCAGACAGGACTGAATGAGATCAATTTGAGACTCACTTAGTAACAAAGGCACAGGAGAAAGGTGAAGTGTATTGTACACATGGAAAATGAGAGATTGTAAAAGCTTCATGATACCTATCAACTTATTTCAATTATTTCATCTTTTATTTGCTAAAACTAAATGTTTCCCTCAAAATTTGATAAAACCAGGTGTTTCCCTCAAAATTCCTCAGCTTGAGTGAAACAGGTAAGGGAGAGAAACACTGGGAGAAATACTGTTTATAAAATGAACACCACCAGTGTATTCTGAATATGTTTCTAAATGAATCCTGTAGTCTAAATCAGTGTGAGCATGTGCTGTGTGGAACTTCTTGTAACATTGTCTAGTGTCTTCTGTTTGCAGAACACTGAATGAGTGTTTAAAAAGACTGAAAGGGGGAAAATTATTATTGTTGGTTTTCAAGTGGCTTTTTGGATCTGAGGTCATTGGAGTCCCGTGATATTTTGTAAGGCACACTCTACATTTCATAAAATGATAATCAATTATATACTTGATTGTTAAGTTTGAAAACAAACACAGGAACTTGTGAGGCATATTTTTGACAAAGAGCAAATAGTGAAAACAAGGAACTGTTTGAACAGGATTCTGAAGGAAATATAGCTCAAGACTCCATGTTTTTAGAGAAAAATTTGAAAGTCTTAAAAGGAAAGCCATGCAATGATCCAAGATGAAGATCTTGAGAGAGAAATTGTAGAGAGCTGCTCAGCAGAAAGTTCTTCAAACAGCTGGAAGTAGAGAAATGTAGTGGGCTAATGAGATGAAACAACTTGCTACAATGGCATTCTGTACAACCTAGTATTCCCATTTTACAGTTCCCAGGAAATTGTAAAGTCTGTGTTGCGCTCACTAACCACTCCAATTCCATGAGATTTAGATGAAGAAGTCAGATATTTTCGATAACAATAATCAATTAGGATTTATTGGTCGGATTTCTCTAATGGATTCTTATCCCTTCTTAACAATAAAACTTGGAAAACTGTATCACTGGAATAAAGACTCCTCTGTTCTCAAGGTGTGCTGCAAATAATTAATTATAAACTATGTTTGCAGTCTTCTAAACAGGAGGTCCCATTCATTCCTCACAACCAGGAACGTCATTTTTGTTGGTGGTGTCTTGTTTAGAGGATTTTCTGAACATCAAAATCATCATTTTAGCAGCCAATTTTGTCTTTGTTTAGAGTATCTGCACTACCTACTGTCCCTGACAATATATCTGTATATATCTATACATTGCAATATCAGTATATACAGATGTATCTGATGTTACTGACATATGTGAGAGACAGCAAGTTCTGCCGCCTTTGGTTTCTCTCATTTTTTAAAAGATGAAAATACCATTTTCCATTTACTTAAATGGGGTCTATACTGTGGTGTAGGAAATTCAGTGGAAAAACATAGAGACTTTATTTTGGGCTCTAAAGTACTCACTGCAAATACTCTACTCACTTTTTCTCTCAACAGCAGTGTTTGAATGTGAGACCTCTCCCCTTCCTCAAGTTTGCATTTCAGAAGTGTTAATTTCATGTTTCTCCTTATTTTTTAACTGTTTATTAGAAAATGCCAGTGTTCTTGAGAAATATTGTTCTTTACCTGATGCCTTCCCTCGATGCCATGACACCATGACAGCACGGTGCGGAAGCATTTATGTGTTTTGAATACATAAATCTGCAGATTTTCATAGTTGAAATGTTTAGAAAAATAACACAATGCACAGGGAGCAGCTACAGAAATAACATACTGTTTCTGCAGATGGGGCCTCAACTGCTGCTTTTTATTTTTCATAGCCAGAGAATAATACAGTACCAGTGTTTATATATCACACACTCCCCTGTCATTTTGTAAATTAAACGTTTATGCATTTAATAATGTTAATAAATTTAAACATGTCACCATTTATAAGCAGCCTACCACGCCCATTAGCCCTCCACGAAGACAGCATCTTAATATGCTGTACTCAGGACAGTTTGCAGTGACATTTCTGCTTTCAGACACTGCTGCCACCTCCAGACAATGGAATGTCACACTGCTGATCACCACTGACCAGCCCGGATATTTGCAAGTCATTTGTGATAGGACAGGAAGGCAGTTTCATCCCCAGAGTGAATAATGGAAGAGATAGAACGTAATCTTGATAGATAATCCTGTTAGGAGGGAAATTGAAAGGCATTTAAACACCCTGGTTGATACTAATAGGCTTTTCTACAGGATTATATAGATTTATACTCAGATTTTGCAGACATGTACAGTTTCCTCTGTACATTTACAGAGCCTTTTTTGCAGATAATATATTTCACCCCCTCTCTGATTATCAGAGCAAAATCACATATGCTTCTAGGGTAAAACCAGGATTTTTAAAAGGAATGTTGAAAAACATTCTATTTCCTGTTTCATTTCAAATACATACTTGATTTTCTTTTAATAGTTGACCTAATTAATGATTTTCTTGAGAGTCAAAAAACAACTGGAAGTTTCTTCTTTCTACAGGTTGTAATAAAGGCAAAGTACATTTCTTAGGGAACCAAATGCTCAGGTGCTTGCTTGAAGGCAGGTTCTTCTATACAGGTGAGCAGAGTGAAGAATGGCTCAGAAGTCCTCCATGCCTTGGGCAACTCATGAAAATACCAAGCAGAAGTGCAGCCTTTTTGTCGATGGGGCTGGAATGGGCTACCTTTGATTTCTGCTCTTTTCAGTGGAATGACAGAAACCAGGTTTAAACAGATTAGCTCTCCGTGTTACCTTGGGACTATCTCAACACTCGATCTGTGTTGATAAAGAATTAGTAAGTATGTAGAAAATACGTTATCTTTCAGTACAATTCTTCATTGCTTCCTAGAATAATAAAGATTTCATGATTTGGTTAAATCTGAACAAGAGAATATAGTCTTTATATACTTGATACAGTTGGTTGACATATAATTAAAGACACAGTTAAAAATAAATTACTTTAGGACCAACAGGAAAAATCTGCTAGTAGTTTAAATCTGCTAGTTTTTGTGAGTCCTAATAAACAAAGTAATTTTCACATTTTAACATGTCTCTTTTAAATAGCTAAGGGCAAAATTGAGAACTAAAGAACCGTGAGAACAAATATACTGCAAGAATGACACTACCAGTAATATGTATCACATTCTGTTATGGGAATCTGATAAACAGAATGTTGAAATATACACTTGAGATGAGGGTCAGATTTTCAGAAGAACAGTCATGTGCAATTTGAGCATTTTAATTTTGGAGAAGAATAAAACTATCTATGTAATAATGTCTTGAGTATTAACACAATACTGCAAGATCTGATTCAGTGGAAACTGATGTACATATTTGAGTCCAGGTACTTTAACTTAGTCATGACAGACTGTATTTATTTCATTTTGCTGAATTAAATCTTGTGCTACAAACCAAGGAGTCAGGAAAGGCTTTGCAGAGTCAGGTTCTTTGGAGGGTAAGAGTTTCCTGCAGCAAATGTGTAGAAAAAAGAGCTGTGGAAGGAAAGAGGGAGGTTGTTTTGAGTTTACAGCAAGTGTAATTCATGTCATGTCAATATCCAGCATGGACAGGTATAAGCATCAGAAGTGGAAAATGTTAAGGTACTGGAAATCAGAAACAAGTCTGGAACAGGAGATCACAACATTAAGTGAAACTACTTTATATGAGTAAACTGTATAGATGGCAAGGTAATGGAAGAATAATTGAATTATAGATATTACTGCTTTTATCTTGCATTCATAGTGGAAGAATTTTCTCCTCTTCCTCTTATTTTCTTCTATTCTTGTGTTCCTTCCTGCTTTGCTTCTTCTTTTTCTCCCTATTGAATGTAAAGATTATTTTCTAATGTGTGATTACTCTGGCATAGTGTGCTCCACATATTGTCTTATTAATATATAAATAAAGATATTAATGTATTTACTGAAGCTTTATGTGCATTTTTATTGCCCACAGAAGGAGTAAAAAATATGTATTGAGAGATGGATAGGTATTATGGAAATTAATGTGGGATTCAGAAATTATTAAACTCAGAAGATCCTAGATGGAAAGAATGCTGCCAATCTGTTGAGGAATACCTGGTAACCAGAGGGAAAATAACTGTGGGTCCTGAAACCAGAGAGGTACTATAGCCTTCCACTTCAGAATAGGATAGCCAATACAGAATACTTTTAGGAGGTTAAGTGTTACATTTCCTGCAGACTTGAAACAAAGGCATACAGCTGGATGAAGAGAACAGTTGCAGAGCTTCAAAGAGTCAACACACAGAGTGTTTTTCTGTGATTGCAGTTACCCTGCACTTTCAGACAGAAGGTTGCATGTAAGTGGCAGTGTTTTCTCTCCTAAAAGCCTGTTGCTTTTTGCAAACCAGAATAGAAACGGCTCTTTTCCTATCACTCTGCCTTCTCCATGGAAAGCAGGATTTTTCCAGGCATTTGTGGCAATAAGAGAACAATCACAGAATTCCAAAGAAGACAAGACATTGAAAATAGGAGTGAGAAATGCTTCAATAACACTGAAAAATGAGTGCAAATATGTTATATTGACCTGTAGTACAAAACAAAGTGATTCAGCCTCTTCTACAAGGTATTTTTAATTTCTAAGTTGAAAAGAATGTCTTTTTGATGGTTTTAACCTGTATGACACCGAGCTACAAGGACCAAAACAAAGCAGTCTATGCAGTATCAGTGAAAACATTATGATTAAATGTTTTATTTCATTGTTAAATAGCTCATTCCCAACACTTTACTTAGGATAAGAAACTCCTCAGCGATGATTTGAGAAGATGCAATGAGATGGAGATGTTGGCTGCAGGAGGGAGCCGACACCCTCAGAAAGCAGACACAGATGCAAAGTGCAGTAGTCAGTAGGAGTCAGATCAGGTCTTGGTAATTATTCACGGAAAGTAACACTCTGAGTTGTTAGTGCTGAAGATCTCATTCTAAACGAAGGCAATATGGTGATCAGTCCATGAGTTGTTCACAGGTGGGAACAAAGACCATGAGTGCAATTTCTAGCAACACACACCCTTGGCAGCTGCAGTGCAAACTAAACACTCTCCAGCTTGTCTGGAGACATCTTACTGTTATGTTTTCCTTACAATCTTTTCTTAATTTCCTTGTCTTTCATTGTAGCTAGAATGAAGTTATTTTTCCAAAATGCAAGGATTATGGGCACCTTTATAATCTCCTGGAGATTGTTTGACAGCACAGTTGCAAAGGCAGCATGGAAATGTACATTCCTTTCCTCCAGAGTGATCAGGGAAGATAATCTAGGGCTGGTGAGTGCAAACTTTTAATTTTTTTATTTCCCTAACATTATAAAAGCTGTATCAGACCAAACTCTCATTAAGTAAGAACTGGCTTAATTCCACTGAAATTAATGACTTTATAAAAAAAGCCTTGGCCCTTTTATACAGATACTGCCCAAGAGTCCGCAGCGTTGCTTATTTGTTTGGTGTTGTTTGCTTTTGATGAGTGATACACAACATTTTCTCCCTTCCCTCAACCCCCAGGTGGTCAACGCTAAACCTACACATCTCACCTGGCCCCTGAAGGCAGAGACAGTGAGAGGTCAGGGCTGGAAGTCAGGACCTGACCAAGTGATTTTTTGATCATTTGCAAAGTGTTCCACAGTGTTACTCTTTTTTGGAGTTTCTTGGATCCTCTTTCATCAGCCTCAACTTAAGGTAATGAAGCTCTGAGGAAAAGGTGACACTCATCAGCTTTTATGCATTTGTTTCAGTTGCTCTTCCTGTGGTTCTTTTTTTTCCCCCACTTAATAAGTTACACTAATAGAAGTATATCTCTGCATTAGTATATATACTCTATATCAAACATATGTCTATTTACTCAGTAGAATCAATTGTTAGGTGCTATTGTGTTTTGCCTGACTTTGCTAAAAAATTCAGTAACTTGATATTAAACTAATGAATAGCTAATAAACTAATAAACTAATTTTAACTAGCTCAAGGAAAGTTTATCACTTATGATAGAGTACTAAGATAGCGTGACAAAAAATTAAAAGCTGATACGGATGCATTATATCCTATCAGTCTGTTGGCTTGCTTGTTACCTCTGGGGCGTAAAAAATAGGGAGATACAAGGAATGCATAACTCTGAACTCAGTATTTTTTCCTCTTCCTTCTCTTCTGTCTCTCTCGTAGAAAAAGAAAAGGTTGAAAGAACCTGCTATAAATATGCAAGTCACCTCTGTTAATAACATCTAAAGTTACAACACAAGCTGGAAAAGACTTCAAATGAATTTCCTGTTCCACTGTTTTCTCCCAATTAAAGATAATTTTACTAGGATATATGACTCCAGTGGCATTCATGATGAAGAATTACATAATCTGTATCTTATCTAGTTTCAAACCAAAGAAAAAATAAAATTAGTTAATGCTGATGATATTATAGAGATTCTAAAACTTCTATTAGAGCATGTCTATTCCATCAACGTTTTTCAAGGGAGGTAAATAAAAGAAAATAAGCTGCAACTAATTCCCCGAGACTATGGCTGAATGGAACATTTATTGCTGTAAAACAAATTACTTGTGAGAAAGTTTCAGAAGTAGAGCTTGGGAATGGGCCTATCTTCATATACTTGGTGTTTTAATTGAATGTCCAACTGACATTAGACTTTTGGAAAGAAAAGGGACTGTTTTTTCATTACACATATTAGAATAAGAAATTATGAAAATATACATCTTTTTGTTTACTAATACTAGATTGACAGTACATGCATATTATACAGACTAAATAATCTGTATTTTTCAAGATGAGTCCTTGTGTTACCCCGAGCTTCAGATAGTCATTTGCACACAAACACTCCCCATTTGGGCTCTCTCTTCATTACTTTGCTCATTTTAACTGGGGAAATCCATGCTGCTTCTTATGGCAGCTTGTACCAAAACTGACACAGGATGCTTTATGACTAAAGAGGCAATTCAGGTGCTTCTGGTATTTACATCAGGGTACAAACTTCAGACTGCCAGGAATGGTCAGTGGAACAGGTGGGTTTATGTGTGCAGATGCCTCTCCTTTTTGCCTTTCTGCTCAGTACTAAAAATGCACAGGACTCCTTTTTGGTTAATTCTCATTGTTGTTTTAATTCAACAGTAAGTATGTAGAACAGGTACTAGCAATCCGCAAAGGAATGTTACACAAAGTGATAAAAGCAATAAAGTCTACTGGAACACTGCACACCGAAGCTTAGTTGTCCCAGGCGATGCTAAAGGACATGAAATTCAAGAAGTTTCCACTATGTTAAAAAATACTCTCAGCCTCTAATTTGAACATAATTTTCTTAATAGTTTCATATAATGTAAAGGGTTTTTAATTTGTTTCAGAGAGGTGTACAGAAATTTAAATAAATCACATATACATTTTCCCTTTTAAAGATCAAATTCCTGTCCCAGTATCTTCAAAAGATGACCTCTAGAGGAACAAAAGAGAAGTTTCTCATTGAGTTTAGATATCAAGAAAACATGTAAGTCAATTCAGAAGTTGTTTATATTCTGTAAGTGGAGGTCTTTTTTGGCAGATAAATAAATAACAGCATCCTTTTGTGTCTGAATAGGAAATTAGGTACCTTTAGGTACTATCTGACCTGAATTGTCATGTAGGTCAGTGACAGAAAGGTGATCCCTTTAGACTGCTTCTGAGGCTGTATAGACCAGAACTGCAGTGTGGAAGCAGAGAGGAAATCATTGTAGAAGACAAGAGCTGAAAGAATGGTGTAATTTCTGCTCCTTATAAACACTCACCTAGTAAACATACAGTCCTGTCCCTTGTGGATTTCTCTCTTTAGCGTTTTAAATTGCATTTGATGACCTAAAGTCCAGACACCAGAGGCCTGTGTAACTAAGGGAGCCCTGTAAGGAGGGGAGAAGCCTACTAGAGATGATAAGAGATGTGGAAGTAACTTACTCCACTTGTGATTTGAGAAATGGCTTACATCTAAAAGCATATTGTAGCCCAAAACAATTAGTAATGAGAACAGAAAGCTGTGCCTGTCAAATGAGGAATATTCTTCTGCAAACTGATGGCATCACTATAGTCTGTTTGTCCTGTGGTTCATCGCTGTTGTGCCTCCTCATTCAGTCATGCTTAGCAAGAAGATTTTCAACTAATTAGAGCCAGCCCCTGCACTTTCTGAGCAAAGCAAAGGGTCTGTGTTTCACTTGCCTTGCAACACAGCTGCTGGACTTTGGTCTGCTGCAGATTTCTTGCAGGCAGAGGTGATGCACAAGCTGCCATCCAGAGAACTGGCTCTGTGGAGGCACTCGGACAGAGGATCAGTGCTGCTAGCTCGGGGTCGAAGGCAGACTGTCTCAGCAGCATAATGGGTAGGCTGTCCCTGGGGTGTAGGCAGAGAGGTCAGAAATGAACCTGTCCTGTCAAACCTGAGCTGTAGTCAAGTTTGGACGCTTTATAGTTTTTATTATTTAACTTGGCGATGAAAGCAACAGAGGAAAGGGGGGACGTGCACACCACATCCAGAGAAAGAGCATTAGGAACAGAGGAAAGGCATTTGCTGCCTGGAAAACAGAACCTTGTCCTTTAAGCAAAAACGTTTATGTTGTTTGTACCACACCTGTTTATACAGTTACAACTGCATGTGCTGGGAAGACTATTTCTATAGTTACTGCCTTTGTGTGTGCACAAGGCCGTAAGAGCAACAAGGACAATTTTAAATGAGAACAAAAGTGAGCAATGTGTTCAGAAGAGAATTGAAGGTTCTATAAAGCCAGTCAAAAAATATACTAAACCATCCATTTCTGAGAGTTCTTCTGTATGAAAAGGAAATGTAGAACCTTTCGATGTTTTTCTGAAGTTTGTTTTCCATTAATTCTAACGTCCTTCTGAAGTCCTTGTCTCTCAATGCTACAGTGTTGTAAATAACTTGGTAATTAGTTTAAAATGCTAATCCAGCCAACAGAATTCACACCAATGCCTTGGAAAACTACTTTTTACATCCCTCTAAATAAAATCTCTTCTGCTGAATTAATTTTTTTCACTTTGATAGTATGTTTTTATAACAAGCTATGGTTTCTTAAGCATCTGGATTTTCTTAGTTTGCACTTGGACAAAGAGAGCAACATTCCTGCGGGAGCTGTGTTTGGTCACCAGCATGGATAGGTATTATTGCAGCTCTATCATCCAGAGGACTGGGAGGGTATAAAAGCAGGACTGCAAGACAAGCACAGAGAAGGTGGAGAAGTTATTAGACCTGCCAGTATCTAAGTGAATTAGGGAATCTGGGTAAGCAGGATCTTTTCAGTCATTGAAGGAAGAATATCTTGGTGAATGTCCTTCACTAGAGAAGAGGTGCCACTTAAATAGTGAAGGCTGGGTAGTTCCGCCACAGAAGCTGTGCCTGGGTAAAGAAAGATGAAAAGTTTCTTAGTACCTAGAAAATCTAAGTATAAAGCAGTGTATTATTATCCTGGCCCCTTTGCGGGTCTTGATGTACTTCCAGCCATAGAGAAATTTCTGCTTTGGTCATGCGAATAGAGATGTGCCAGGAGAGGGAATCCAGTGTGTCATTCACTGTGACATTTAGAAGTTCAGTGTTGGGACTTCTGTAAAACATAACTTGCCACTCAAAACATACTAAGATGAATGTAAACTTGTAGTATGTCAAATAGTTTATTTAGGCACTCATGGTGTCTAAAAAAATGCTAAAATGTTTGTAAGATTTTAGGTACTTTCCAGTGTACTAGAAAAGAGCATTATAGAATTATTTTCATTAATAATGGTTGAGCAATGGCACAAACAAGTAGTGATAAGAAAGGACATTCCAGGATGACATTGACAGGAAGGGATAATGCAAATATGCTGCTACTAGGTATGTGTACCATTTTAGAATTTTAATATAACACTATAGGCTTCTTCTCAGCTCTGTTAACTTGTGGAATCCAGCACATACTTTTGTTTGTGCAGTGAACGTTGTCAAGATGTCTAAGTGCTAACTGTAATCTACATCTAATTGTAAATTTTTTTTTTACTTACCATCTCTAGAAGAAGTATTTTTATTCCTTGTTCATTCTTTTTTCTTCACTGTGGAATTTAAGCAAGCACAGGTGAAAATTAAGACTGTTATTTACAACTGAAAAAGGCATATGGCTCTTGTTGGCACTGTAGAATAATGGTCATCAAAATGTTCCTGAGTGCACAATAGAAAAACTGGGAAATATACGTGCTGGTTGGGCAGCTGGGCATTTTCAACCTCTTTGTAATAGCTTAAAATGTCATTACTCTGAATGAGAAACTATCTGTATGAAGTCCAAGCATGTAAATTAGCATATGCCACAAGCAGCCTTGGCCATGTTGCTGAACCTGTTTAAAGCTCAACATCTCCTCCTTCTGGGTTCTGAATCCAAAGTCTGTCAAAGGAACGGCCATGGGCTGCCACACATCACATAAGTCTACAAGCAGTGTTGGTCTCAGAAGCTGTGGGACCTGGCAAATATTTTCTGTACTTTTCATCTCTCACTTTCATTTACTCTCTGTATACTCTTTTCTGTTGCATTTTACAGAAGTCTTTTTCCTAGTTAGAGTTATGTATTTCCTTTTTGCTATTGAAAGTAAGTCTCTTGCAACTACAAAAGACTTGCTGCCCTGTTATACAGCAAGAGGTCTTCATTCAGTGTTTCTGCAACACGTTACCTTCGTGACAAGAGTTTTTCCAGTGTTCCTTAGGATGATGACCCAGATATTTTAAACCTTAAAGGGACCACAAGAGTGTGATTTTCTGATGCTAAGTAAAAGAAGTATTCCCTTGGAACTAGCGGGTTGTTCCATAATCCCCAGCAGCAAAAGCAGTTCCGTAGCAAGTCCCAAGCACTTCTCCAAGGTGGTGATCCAGATTTGTGCTCAGGTAGCTTCAAAGCTCACAGAGCTTATGGATAGAATTAAGATACTTACAATTCAGTTGTCAAAGCACCAATCTTTGCTGTGCCATCAAAGATTTTCTGTTCCGTGTCCATGAGAGGAAGCTGCAAACCCTTCTTCCCCTTGTAGAGAGGTTAACCAAAACACTCATTACTGTGTTTACATCTGTGTCACAGCCTGAGGCACACTCAAGATGAGTTTGTCTAAGGACTAATTAAAGGCTAAGCTGAGAAAACACTGTGATAACAGAAGGAGAATGAAGCAGGTATGCTAAACAGGAGGGCCACATTTCTTGCCCACCTTACTCCAGACTAGCTAAAATATCTGTCTTATTGGTCACAACTGCTCTTCTAGCTTTCAGCTTTCTTGCCACTGATTCTCTACAGTTATTTTAGACACAGATGAAAATTTAAAACTAGAAGATCCTTTAACTCTGTTACTTAGCTGAATGAAGGGTTTATGTCTTGCTGCTTTTCCTCTGGATATATCTTAACTTCTCAGAAATTCTATATTAAAATATACCCAGTATACGAGTTGCAAACTCTGCAGAGATTGTTCTTCTTTAGGACATGGTTATTCCATTTGAAAGAAAAACTACATCTTTGAAATGCTCTGGTAGATTTTGTGATATTAATTTTTGTAAAACCCATAATCCACGATTCCATTTAGCTCAGCTGTTTCTCATTAAAAATATTAAATAATGAAGTGTTTGCAAAACTAGATTTGAGTGGGGAAATCTGATTGTTTGAACATCATTGCAGCCATGTTAATGTGCTGAAAACATTTATAAGTAAAGCTCCTGTGCTTGCAGGCATTTAGAGAGCAATGTAACCTGAAATACCAAGTGCCAAGGCTTGCTGCTGTTGTATGCCAGTGAAAAGTAATGCCTGAAGGGAAGTTATAGCCAGGTGGGGCTGGTCTCTTCTCCCAGGCACTCAGCAATAGGACAAGGGGGCACGGGCTTAAGCTCTGCCAGGGGAAATTTAAGTTGGATATCAGAAAAAAATTCTTTCCAGAGAGAGTAATCAGGCATTGGAATGGGCTGCCCAGAGAGGTGGTGGATTCACCATCCCTAGAGATTTTTAAACGCAGATTGGACGTGGCGCTGAGTGCCATGATCTAGTAAATGGACTGGAGTTGGACCAAGGGTTGGACTTGATGATCTTGGAGGTCTTTTCCAACCCAATCGATTCTATGATTCTATGACTGTTTATGTGGACAGAACAGACAGTGATGCAAGGTCCAGATCCCTTTTATGAATTAGTGATCCACCATGTGTGTCTTTACCTCGCTCTAGGTGACCAGCCTGTAGGAGACCTAACACATACTTCAGGAAAGTTGTGTGCTTCATGTTAAGAGACTGTAAATAGTATTACAGTTTTTTCTTCCAGACTTGAAAAATAATAAAAAGTAACTCCTGCCAAACTGAGTGTTACAAAATTCACAAAGCTTGGAGTTCTGCTCTATTGTGTTGTAAGGATTCCAATATACTTTCACTGTCCAACTCTGCAACCCAGAGAGAAGAGTATTGCCAACTTTCTAACTTAAAAGAAACCAAAGCACATTGTTCCAGTGCACTTTTGGCCTTCAGTGCTTATTTTAAGGACCATCTAGGACAATTCTGACTATTCAAGATCTCTCTGTGTATTGCCATTAAATGTCCTGATTTGCAGTTGAGAATTACTCTAAACAGTGTGCTTTGTCCAGGACAAAGTAATTAGTTGCTACACATACCACACCATTGCTAGTAAAACCATGACAGACTGGTGTCCAACGATTAAAATGGAGAATGTGTTGGATGTGTCAGTAGTTTCCCATTGCAATGTGCCCTGAAGATGCATCTAAGGTCTATTTTAACACTGGCCTCAGTGCTCAAGCATCAGATGGTGGTGGAATTTCAGCTAAGCCATGTTTCTAAATCACTTTCCTCTTTACTCCCTGCCTCATCACGTACTCTTTTGTGTCTGCTGAGTTATGCTGAAATCCAGAAGTATCCTGGGGACCAGAATGTAGGTCAGATTTGCCTTTGAGTTTCAGCAAGTTTGTGGTGTTTCTGTTTTTTGTGGTGCTGGGCTTAGCCACTCAGAGACAGATGTGCTTTCCAGAATGGCTGGCAAGCCTTGCTTGAATGTGGCAGTATGTGCAAGCTCTGTCAAATCTGCTGGAGCTTAGGCAGTGACCCCTCTAGAGGCTGAATGCACCTGTGCTGCCCCCAGGAATGACTGGAATATACATATTGTGAGTATTATGACCAGTGATGAGCATATATTACAGACAATGATGAAGCAGAAACCTCTGATGGATGTGAATTCAACTTGTGCAAAAGGCAGCTTCAGATCACTCTCTGTAAAGGAGAGTTCTTTTAGCAAGATAAATAACAGATCAGGAGCAGATCAGGTGGCAGCAGATGAGAGTTTTTGTTCCTAAGTCTTTGATTCATTGTGTGGCCTTGTCTAAATCAGATCCTACCCCTTCATTTTCTCAGATGTTTTCTGATATTTTGGGTATGTTTTTTAGATGGAAGGTAGTATCTGAAAGCAAAACATCACCACTACTTCAATTATGTTTTCTATTAAGGTATTTTCCATCTGATTCTGTCTGGTGAGTATATTTGCACTGCACAGATCTTGACGTAATTTTCATCATCTGTCTGTCTTTTTTTACTGACAAACCATTTTCTATAAAGTCTCATTTGTCTGTCTGTACAAATTAAGCATCTGCTATATATGGTGTTTTTAAAAGGTAGCTGATTTTACCAGGCTTTGGGAATCCTGCAAACCTGTGGATAGAATGTGCCTTCCATCCTCTCTGATCACATAGTATTCCTGTACCTTGCTGTCCATCTGATACTGCATACCCACAGGTTAAGGTTTCTTAAGTCTCAGTGAGGGAACCCAGTCAGGTCTTTGGGCCATTTTAATTGCATCAGTATAAATGTTACTGTACTGAAGCCAGGGAGAGTGCAATTTCTGTAATAGTTTTCATATGTGGAAAAGTAGTCAGTTCTTTTTGGAACTAAACAGTCTTAAACTTCAGAGAACTCTTAAGTGGGACTTTTTCTCATAAACTGGCACCCCTGCGGTTTCAGTGTAAGAAGCTGAGAATACGCTGCTGTCATGGGTATTGAAATGAGTCTCTCCCTTTCCTCATTTGACCCAGGTGATCTTCAGTGGACATCAACACTGTCTAAATACTGGATTTTCATAAACCCTTTTTTCTGGATTATGAAAATTCTGTCTTATTCTAAAACATCCATAGACATGTCTCCAAATGGCATTTCTTTGTAACTCAAGTCTGAGTTTTGTTTAAAACTTAATGTGGAAAGCAAATTACTCTACAAGCAAATGACATGAAATGAAAAGTCTGGTCGCAATTTTGTAAGAATGAACATAATGTCTGAAATGTTCTAAAATTTTTTGGCTATCAATTTCCCTGTGGTTCTCTCCCCCTCAATTTTGATCAGTAACTCAATCAGTTATATATCAGCTTCCTGATATATATATACACACACATATATATGTATACATATACACGCGCACACACACACACACACACACACACACACACACACATATATAACTTATATATCAGTTTAACTGAATTGTCATCTCTACAATAAACAATCTCTTTTTTTCTGTAAGGCAGTACTTGTATACATGATTGGAAGAGACTCTGTATATAAATTTCTTGCCAGCAGTAGTAAAGGCATCATGTGCTGTTATACCTGCTTGTCTGATTGTTGCTTATAAACACTTGTTTGAAATTATCTGAAGTTTGCCCTTAGTTACAGTCAAACACCATTCTTTGCCTGAAAAGTTACTGAATTATCATAGTTCTTTCTCCTTCTAGACCCCCAGAATCCCATACTACCCTCCAGTACAAATTCAGTGAGTTGGAACAGAGTTATTCCCTTTTTTTTGTAATTTTCTCCAGAATGCCTTCTTTAATGTGCTCTGGACTCCTCTTGGTGTTTTTCTTTTGATATATTGATGTGCAACGCAGTTTCTCCTTTTCTATGAAGACTAAAACGGTGAAAAAGTTGAAGAAATGTCTTTTGAGTTTTTCAGAGGGTTTTTAATATGTAAGAAGACTTTTTTGGAGCTCACCTTTTCTTCCTAATACGCATTGTACACTCAACCCTGCCATATTGCCCTCTGGTGGTATGAATTGGTAATTTAAAATATTTTTTATACCATGAGGAATTAATCAGAAAAGATACAGTTAGGGCAGCAATGATATTTCAGTTCAGTGTTAAAAAATATTTTCTACCCTCGCTGAATACACCATTATTAACTGGCAGAAATTAGTTTGGTTGGAACAATTGTAAAAATAATTTTTGAAATAAACTGTAGTTTTTTTACTGTCCTAAAATCTTTCTATATGATCTTTTGTACTAACAGTTTTTCTATATGATGTTTTACAAGAGGGAATTTGATTTTGAAGACAAGATAACAGTATAGTCATCCTTTCTGTTAAGCACAAACAACTGCTTGCAATAAAGCATGAATAAATATAAAGTGAAGAATTTTGTGTTGTTTGTATAAAGGGCTATCCACTGTGTTAATCTCTCTGTTGCAGGTAGTCTTCCTGCAAAACTCACTGTAGATTATGACTACAAGGTCAATATTTTAAGTGTGCTCACATGACCTTCTTAGAATTGTAAACAGAAATAAGTAATGAAACATTGACAACAGCGTGCTGTATTTCCCACAAAATTGCACTGTTTTATTGTGCTGTGAAGCTCTCCAAATACATCAGGTTCTGCACAAGGTCTAGGAGCATGCAGCCCTGCCTTAAACAGATTAGCTGCATTACTTTCTGTAGGAAAAAATGTGGAATTTTCTGCTAATTATTCAATTTGGAAAATTGTATCTTGTAGTTGTGTTCATATTAGTTGGCATGAGTTCACACTCAGTGTAACTGGTTCTGTACCTGTGTCAATATGCTGCTTTCAGTTGGCTGTCTACTTCTGTGTTATGGGAAAAAGAGAAAAGAATAATTAGTGCTCCTTTCTTCTTTGGCGTAGCATGCCCACAATGTGTAGCAGAAATACAAACCTGTGCTGCTTGCTCTCTTCCCTCACATCTGGAAAAAGGGATATCCCTGTGTACAGACCTGCATAGGCCATGCTTTCCCATCATGTGTTCGGGTAACTGAGAGATTCCATATGCAGATCACAATTATATGAGACTGTGGTAATCCTGGGGTTTGTTTGGCACAGATTCTGAGCAACAGAGCCACATTTTGATATAGATTGTTTCCTTCTTGCTTATGCTGTGAAAGGAGAGTCAACATTGCCTACTGCAGGGATTCTACCAGGAGAGGCAGGTGAGCTTGTCAAGCTTCTGTTTTAGATGTAGAGATGCAATTCGGTGGCTCCCAGCTCTTCTCCTCCTGCTGTGTTCTGTGCCTCTTGTGCAGCTGAAGTGCAGCACTCCCCTCCCCTCCCCTCCCCTCCCCTCCCCTCCCCTCCCCTCCCCTCCCCTCCCCTCCCCTCCCCTCCCCTCCCCTCCCCTGCCCTCCCCTCCCCTCCCTTTCCCTCTCCTCTCCCCCTTTCCCTCCCCTCCCCTCCCCTCCCCTCCCCTCCCCTCCCCTCCCCTCCCCTGCCCTCCCCTCCCCTGCCCTCCCCTCCCTTTCCCTCTCCTCTCCCCCTTCCCCTCCCCTCCCCTCCCCTCCCCTCCCCTCCCCTCCCCTCCCCTCCCCTCCCCTCCCCTCCCCTCCCCTCCCCTCCCCTCTGCTGTGGGTAGGGCTGAGGACCTGCTGGGCTGACACTGAGGGCCTTCGCAGGGCACAGGCAGGTACTACATGTGCCTCCTCCTTCTCCACCACACCTGCAGCCTGACTCAGATCAGGGAATGCTGCATCCATCACAGGATGTCCTGTGGTCTGGTTTGTGAGCTTGGGATGCCAACACTGTGTTCTGCAAGAGCTCCACATGTTCTTGCCACAAACAATGTGTGACCAAAGGAGAAGACTTGTGACTTGACCTCTGGTTATACCAGCTAGGTAACAGTTGACTTCAGAGGACAAGTCATAGACAGGAATAACTAAAATATCCCTTGAGATTGTTCTTGGCATAGAGTCTTGGCTCACAGGGAACTGCAAGTTTGCATATATGCCCATTAAAGCTCATCCTCAGTTGACTTTTTTTTTAGAAATATATTAGAGCACCAAGCAATGTGTTGTCAGTCTTTCTTCTTGCTCTTGGTGTCTCTTGAGCATTTTAAAATATTTATTTGCTCTAGGCAGTGACTTATTCTTTTTCTTTGGAAACAAGAACCACATAGTGGAGTTTAAACATACCTAAGTATGGAATAGTTTTGAAACATCTGGCTGCTAAAATCACTTTCAAAAATCTACCTGAAACTGCCAGTGAAACAATCAAGGCAAACAAGCAAGGCTGGGATCAAAGAGGTGCCACCACCATTTTGTACATCTTTCAGATATGAAGCAAGTTTCAGATAAACAGCAAGCTAGTTTATTTCTCCTAAATATGAAATGAAAATTAATGTGTGATCTAAATAATTGGATTATTTACCATTTATCTTAAAAGTCAAAAATTGTGCTGTAACACAAAGCTTTATTTTTGAGGTTCTTTTAGTGTTTGTTTCTTTCTCACTGGTATTTATAAAAAGACAATTCCACTTTGACATTTAAGTTATAGAAAACAAGGTGAAGTTCATGGGATACTTGTGCCTGCAGTCAGGTTGGAAGTTTGGAGAAGGATCTGACTTAGATGTGTTTTGGGGTTTGTCTCCTCTAAGGTCTCTCACCCATTCAGTCCTCGTGTATCTTTGTGGGGTATACTGTCAGAGGAGCCTCATAGCAGGTGGAGGGACTAAATATTTCCATGTACTGATGGAGGACATGAGCACTGGTGCAGGGCTTCTGGGCAGCTCATGTCTTCCCTTTGTAGAGAGCAGCCTCAGGGACTGTTACATGCCAAGCCAGTAGAGGACAAACTGCTTTCTAGATACTTCCAGTGACACCTTCAGGGGTTGAAACTCTGAAGACAATGGAAACAGCCTTGAAGTTGGTGTATATTTCTGGGAGAAAGAAAGGCAAATCTGTTCACATTCCTTGTAATTGCTTCAGTCTTGCAAAGTAATTTCTTTCTTTCTCTCTCTCTCTCTCTTATGCTCAAATAGGTAGTGTCAGAGTATATTTGAGGTAGGCAGAGACACCAGCAATGTTGAATCATACGTGGCTGGAAAAAATAAAAAAGTTATGATGGTACTTGCCATAAAGATAAGCTTTTTGGGAGACTGTCTTAGGAAAGTTGGTTTCATTTTGGGTCAAGTCTGAAGATAGATCTTTGACTGTCCTGCACCTTACAACCAGGAGACATTTAGCTCTTGATGGAAAGAGCCCAACCACGAAGCTACATTGTCATAGAAAAAGCTCAAATAAAGTTTATTTATTTGAAGCAATAAACACAAAAATCAAAATAAACAACTACTTCAGTGGCAGTCATTCCTTTTTCTTAACATTTGTCCCCAGCCTCTTCTGTTCTCTGTTTCCTTTCCTGAACACTTGGATCATGGCTGCCTTTGGGCTTAAAGCCAGCAGATTTACATTGTACCACTTGCCCTCTTGTCATTCCTCTCTCTTCCCCACTCCTCCTTATTTTTAATGAGCTTTGCTCAGCCTGCTGAATTCTCAGAGCATCACCAGCTGCAGTGGAGCCTGACCCAGCTCTAGCCTGAGAAACAGCAGTTCCTAAAAACTCCTCATGCCATCTGACCTCCTTGTGACCCGTGTGACATGAACATATTAGCCTGTGTCTTGTTTCAGCCCAGGTGGCCCAGAATTTACTGCAGCATGAGACTAATTTTGACTGTTTGCAGAAGGGCTGTAACTTCAGTCATCTGAGGTAAGTGACAGGACTCTTGGACTGGAAAGACCAACAAAACTAGTAGAACCACATTTTTGATTTTCCTGTACTCTTGGGATTTGGTTTGACACTTGCGCTGTATTTGGGTAAGGACAATCAGCCTAACTATCCCATACTGATGCTGGGAAATACATTTATTTTCTTCAGCAGATACACACGGAAAGAACCATAAAGGCTTTCCCACAAAAGACACCTTTGATGTACTGAGTTGCACACACTGGGAACAATGCTTGCCCATTTCTCCTCCTCGTGCTGTATGAACCATGCATGCCCAGTGCCCTGAGCTTCTGCCTGGAAATAAAGAGGACTCCAACTGTGGCAATGGATCTTCAGTATATATAATGGAAAAAGTTCTGTCAGAAATGGACTTGTGAAGAAAATGAAGAAGCTAACCCAAATGCCGTAAAAACAGAAATTTTCACTGTTGTACAAATGCACAGAATGGATCTTTTTGTTCTTTTTTGCTAGTTACTGTTCTCCTTCCCAAAATCCCATTAAATAACGGTTATCTCACCACTTAGGAATGCATCAAGTGTTCTGGAAGGAAGTTTCAAGAAGTTTTCTCATTGGTTCTGATTTTCTCTATTCTATTGTTGTTAACCCTGGATTTCTATTGGCAATAGTCCAAATTCCCCTTGCTCACTATTCATGGTATTTTGACCTTCCCCAAACCTTTATATACTCCTACCCATGACCAATAAACTCTCTTTCTTGTTCCTCTCCTGTGGTCTCTGTGTGGCTCTTTTCAGGGTCTCTGGAGGCCATGTGGTGAGGGACAGGGGGGGAGCACACCCTCTCCAGGTAACAGGCTAACTCCTGGGACCTGGAGCCCCTCTCAGCTGTTGCATCCAACTTCATGCAAGCAGCCTTTACTCTGTGGGGTTAAACTTTCCAGAGTTGAGATAGAAAAGAATGACACAACAGCAGAAGGAATGAGACGTGACACATGTGAATCCTTTCATCCGATCTGAAGCACACACGTCGGCTCAATCTGATTGGGCAGTACTGAAGGTTATAGACAAGAACTTGGAACTTTTATGATTCCATGATTTATACACATTTCTTTTCTCTGGGTGTGTTGCATGACTGTTGTTCACCCCTATTGGGGAAGTTAAACCTTACAGCTGGGAATCTGGAATGTATTGTGTTGGACTACACAGTGCTCAAATATTTAAAAAATATCTGTCTGTCCTCATTGAAAACCAGCCCCTCTGTAGCATTCCTGTTACTTTCATGGACTTGTCTTTAGCATGTTTTTCCTGGGAAGGATATGAGAAGTTGTAAAGAAATCTGGAGAAAGCGCATTTTGTACATCAAAGGGATTCCACCCTCTTTTTTGTACACTAGACTAGAGTAGACCAGATTAGAATCCTTCAGTTAGAAGGCACCCACAATGATAATCTAGTCCAGCTGCCTAATCACTTTCAGGGCTTATCAAAAGTTAAAGCCTGTTATTAAGGTCATTGTCCAAATGCCTCTGGAATAGACAGGCTTGGGACATTGACCATCTCTCTAGGAAGCCTGTTCCACTATTCAACCACACTCTCAGTAAAGAATTGTTTCCTAACATCCAGTCTGAACCCTGCTGGTGTGGCTTTGAATCATTACCAGAGTAATCCTTAATGCCCTAAAAAGTCTGTTTTGAAAGAAACAACTTACAGTGACTCATACAGAGAAGCTGGAGTTATTCTGAAGTTTTCCAAATTGTGTAAAATTAAACTTAGCTTTTTCTAGGTGCTGCCTTATACCTTATTCTCTGATGTATTGAACCAGGTTTGCAAGAGGCAGCATCTTCTCTTAGTGCCTTCAAGGTGCTACTGCTCTGTTGTAGACTGAGACTGGTTTTGTAAATCTGCTCTCAGGCTCCCTGAGTATGTCTTTGTAGTAGTAGATGTTTATCAGTCTTCTGTGCTAATTCAGGTTGTGTTATTTGTGAGCCTCATAAACATTGCTTTTCCAACATATGAACTTTATAACACCTATGTAAGCTAAGCTCAGCCTGTGGTGAAAGTAGGGCAAGCTCAGTCGCTTTGTTTTATGGGTGTTATGCACCCACAGCAGTCCTGAGAGTATTTTCCTGTAGTTCACCCAGCAAACAAAATCTGCTTGCCATTGCCTGCAGGAATGATATTACTACAGTGTTGATCTAGATGCAAAGTAAGAGTTATGTTTTCCTGCACAAAATCTGGGCAAAGGACCTTTCACAAAGGTAAGACATAAGACTGAAAAGCCCAGCATAGAGTTGCACTGCAGTAACTACAGGTTTGTTCCAAGTCCCCCATGGATTTTAGTTTTCTTGAAGTGTTTTCTAATAAGAAAACCAAACTCCTGAGATGGTTATCTGTCTAGTTTGCAATCTTGCAATTCTCTCTGATATTAAGCAGCCTACAGGGTCAATCCTGTATACAGGTTGATGAGTAGGGACAGAATAATGCTTAAATCACTATTTGAACAGGACAGCTGATTAAACATCTCTTGGGGCAGAATACGTACTGTAATCCCAAGAAAATCAATAGAAGTTGAAAGCAAGATAGGCTCTAGATGAACTTACTGTGTTATGTTTGGACCATTGTAATCTCTTAATTAACAAGATGTTTGTAGCACCATCAGCTTTTTGGTGATCTGTATGGCCCCAGATTCTACCTTTATATCAACAGAACACAAACCAACCTGAGTCCTTCTAGTCCACCCTCCTTTCATTCAGTCATTTCTCTCCTTGCTCTCTCATGAAATTAATTGATCACTTGCTCTCACACAAACCTCTTTATTTTTGTTCCCAAGACATTGCTGCACATTTCCAGCCATTAACATTAGCATCTCACAACTATTTAACCTTCCACTAAGCCAATAGACAGGAGCTGCTTCCTGGACTTCTTGTTTCTGGGTGATGCTGTGAGAGTCCCCAAAAACAAGACTCTGAGCCAAGTTAATGTGGGATAAGATAAAAAGGTACATTCTTTAATGTCCAGGCTTAGGGCTTTAAGGAATACATGATGACATGTTCTTCCCGAACACTGATTTCCATGGTTTTCATAATATTGCCCACACAATCATTACTTCACACTTTTCTCAGTCCAGCCCTGGTCCTGCCCCTGGTCCCACCTCCAGGAATTTGGGTCTAGGGGGTCAGCAAGACCGTCTGTCTTCATCAGCTCCTCTTCCTCGGGCTTTTGGAGTTTTTCCAGTGTTCTTAGACTCAAGGTTGTTGGCTTATGTTTGGTCTTGTTCTGCAGGCCTTTCTGATAGTCTTCAAGGTTTTCTGCCTTGAAGAGAGCCTAAACAGCTAAAAGAATTTGAGCTACTGATAAATGCTAAGGGTTAGGATGTATAAACAATGAACTTAAGCTGACAGAATACTAGCATACTAAAAATCTACTTTCATACAGCTACAAATACTTCTAAAATCTATAAAAATGAAAATCAAAAACCCCTTCCGTATCATGGGCCTGAACGAGGGATGGTTCCACCCAGCTGATAATGATCCTAACAATTCAAATATCATCAGCTATTACAGCACTTCTGTTCACTGGCCATCCCTACCTTTTGCCACACCAACAACTCACTTGTCTCCAAGTAGGGCTGATTGCATCAACCCACTGTTACTTCTTATTTCCACTTCCCTTAAACACCTCCTTTGGCTCTGCTCCTTACTGAATTTTAGAGGCACCAGCAGAGTTGTATCAGGCTTAATGCACCACATATACTATAGCAGATCAATGGCATCTCGCAGCTAGAGATCTGTGGGATGCAGAACAGTAGAATGCTTGGAGATTCTCATGGATGCACCATTTACAGTGTCTTAATATTAAATTCTGAAACCAGTAATAAGTTTCTTGTCCCCCTAAGGTGAGAGGAAGTGCTGCTGGAAACACAAACCTCCCGAGGGCTACAGGGAAATATACCAAGTTTTTGGATCTGCTCCCTTGGCTCATAAGACCTCCATATATCCTGCCAGACCTGGACACACCACAGCAATGCCAGAGGCACTTTCTGGGGTGATAAGGAGAGTCATATTGCAGTAATTCCATGTCTCTGCTATATGTTCTGGTTTTGTTGCCCTATTTGCATTTTGCTTCGCACATTTTCAGCAAGGGCCAGAAATAATCTATGATGTTCAGAAAGCCTTTCAAAGACACTAGCACATGACTGCTATTGCCATGGTAAAAATGCATCTTCCATCTCTGTCATTCATGGCATAGTCAGCACTTAACCAACCTGAGGACACTCCCACCAGTCCTCTGTTCTCCCAGGGGACAGTGCAGGGAGCTCCTGCCCTGCTGGGGCTGCTCACTGAGCCATCCCTTTTGTATCTGACTCATGCATTTTTATGTTAGATGAAAAAGTACTCTCTGAAATTAAGATGATCCCAGACTATACTTGGCAGAGATTTCTTACTCCAAATGCCACATGTATGGATCATGTGTAGACTGGAAAGGCAGGGGTGGGGTTACTTTGTGGCATCCAGTTCCCACAGCAGATGACATGAAAATGATAAAGCAGTTGGTGCCAGAAGCTGGATTTTCACAGACTGTCCAGATGAAGAGTGTAGGAACTTCACTGTGGGGGGAACTGTGGCTGTAAACATGACTTGGACACAATATCCTACAGAGACAACGAGATAGTTCCTTGAGTGAGCACGAAAAGCTCAGGCTGAGGCAGATTAGCTATTTCTGGCTGAAATAGATTCCCCAGGAGAATCCAGTCATTTTGAGACATCTGCTTGCAGGATATGCAGGGCATATCCTTAGCCTAGAGAAATCCTCCCCACCTGATCGCTCCTGTTACAAATGCCACTTACCTCAATCAGGGAAACAGAAAAGCTGTGAAATGAACAAACAACCTGTACAAATAGCTAGTTATTTACTTCTCAAGAGGACAATAAAAGTTTCATTGAAAATCCTAAGGTCCATGCAGAACACGGAGCTGGCTATGCCAGCTTTAGAAAGGATGCTGGAGCATCTGGCACAGCAGCAGCATCTGGCCACATTCCTTCCCAGTTTGCTGATGTGTTTAGGTAAATGCCTTGCTGTGAGCAGCTGGGTAGGTCCTGTGGCCTTTGGAGGCTCAGGTGTAGATCTTGCAGGGACACCTGTAATCCTGTGTAGGTCAGGGCACAGTATCCTATTTGTCCCCTCAACACTTTGCAGGAGTTACTCTGTTGTTGAATCAAGGTGATTTATTTCCTTCATAAAGTTACTCAGAGGTGAACTGAAAAGGTCCTTGATTAAGTGAGGGGGATTCAACATAGTCCATTGCTGGCACTGAGTCTCTGACAAAAAATAAATATAGTTTCATGCCATGTGCTTTCCTATACTGGAAAACATCCTATGAAGTGCTGCATTGTCTTTCTCACTTTCTCAGCTTCCCTTCCTTTTCTTCCTCTCATTCTCCCTGATAGTAAAACCAGTTTTAATGAAGATGGTGCTGCCAGTAAAATGGTAGCAATATTTGTTTAATGAGCCTGCTCCAATGTGTCATTTAATTGCTCCATTATTTCCTTTGTCAGCCATTGGATTACAAAGTTATTGGTATCTGACTAATTTTTCATGCTTGAGTTAAAATACATCAGTAAATAAAGTGTCAGCTGCAAAGAGGAACTATAGGCAAATGATGGGGATTTAGGGACTTGATTTTTGTTGTTGGCTTTTCCCCCCCTTTCCTTAAGCAGTAATTACTGAGGGAAGTGAAACTTCTGGGACTGGTATTTCAATCTGAATTTTAAGTGCTTGCTTCCTGGAAGGGAAGACACCAGGCTTCTGCCTGAGTGAAGCATAAACAAGGATAAATATGGAGGTTCTTAGTGGCAGACTCACAGGGCAGGCAGACAGTGAGGTGTTAATGCCAGATGTTATGCCTCTTGCATTTAAGTAAAGAAAAGGAAATAATTTGAGTGACTGCTACCAATTGAATATTTTTATCTGGGACCAGGGTAATTTCCTTCCCTGAGGGGGTGTACTGAAAGGGCATTTCATGTCCATTTTCTTATTTTCCTTTCTAAAGAGGAAGGTGTTTACAGCATGACCACTGAGAAATCAGAGTACAAGGCTTCAAGAGGAGAATAACTGCAGTCTCTATGGTTGATGCTGCAAGAGACAGACTAGACACAGCTTCTAGAGTGTGACTATGAGGTGGGAGAGGGGAGAAGGAAGGGAAGGAGAAGAAAATCTGATTAAATTCCACCCTGAGCTTTTCATTACACCAGAAATGAGTAGCTGTGAAAGCAGATAAGGTCAGAGGGTGACCCACAGTGATATCAAACTCAGCAATTGTAGTCAGAAAATGAATGGATAAAAGCAGCTGAATGCACTGTTAACTTTTTGTAAGAAGATACTTTCAAATGGTACTGATTCTGAAATCATCTCAAATTACAAAGAGAGAGTTTCTGTAGCCTTTTAAGCTGCAGGAAACAGGTTTTCCTACTGTGTTGCCCTGCAAGTCCAGGCTTCTTAAAACCCCTTGAAACATTCTGTCACTGATTAGAACAGAGCATCATAAAGTGGAAAACCTGAAAATCTATCTGGGATTGATGCACACCCTCACTATAAAACCTGTGACTGCAGGACACAACAACCTTTCTAGCTCATTTCATTTAAACGCAGGACAGCAGAAGGTGAGATAAGAGCAAGTCACTGAAAGTCTTTCTGCTAAAATCAGCATTGAGCAGCAGAGGAGACTGTGGGTGGAGATTACAGCATTCTCTGAGACAGATGAACAGAGGCATTCATGTTAAGAAGTGGTTAATACGGCAGAGATGCCACCTGAGGAGTGTATTCTTGCATCACATATTCAGGTGCTTTCATCATGGTTGTTCCGACAAGAAGGCTGGAATTTAATCCTGTAAACTGATGCAACAGTGCTTATGGAGCTGACAGCAAGGGATTAGTTAGAAAGAAGAACTCTAAAACCTATAATTTAAGATCTGAATTAGAATACAAGGAGGACCCCCAAAATAAATCAGTGCTGCAGAAATGCACATTAATTGGCTCTTTAATATAATTGTTAAAGTGTGTGTTTAAGAAGTGGCCAGAACTCAGCTGTGTGTCCAAATCAGTGATCATCAGAATGATGATATTTCTAGCTCAGCATCACTAATCCTTTTTCATGTAGTGGTATTTCATGCATGCTTAAAACAGGAATTACCTGATTATAGGGAAATGGTACTGTGAATTGTAATAAATAGATTAGAATTTACAATAGTTTAAAAATTATTAAATAAACTGGAGAAAGTCCTAGAAGGATGTGAATGGAAAGCACATTTGCAAAACAATCTGTTAACAGGGGCTGAGAGATGGGGTTTCTTTGAACTTCAAGGAAGAAGTCAGTGAAATAGCCACAATCTATCCGTATAGCAAGACTCTTATAATAAGTTTAGCAATAATGTTCTCTTTTGGGTGGGAAAATAACAAGATAAAAGGATCATCTCTTGTTGCAGAGAGGGCTTAGAATGAGCAGTAGGAGAGACTTCTATCTGGAGTATAACAGTGGTGATTTTCACAGCCAGGTTAGTTTTTGAAAGCAGGTTGGACAAACATCTGTCAAAGATAATGTTGATTGTACCTGACCTTGTTTCTGCACAGACACCTGGACTGTACAGATCTCTCTGAACTCCCGATTGCTGTGATACCAAGTCTAGCTTGAGCTTAGAAGAAAGCAAAGACTTGGCAAACTTCAGAAGGAGATGAAATGAGATGGGAGGGCTAAATGAAACAGGATAAAATGTAGTGTGAATTCATGAGATACAGAACAAGTTGAACTTGCTGTATCATTTTCTTTCTAAATATATTTCTTGACAAAAATAATTTACTAGGTCTCATTTTTTTGATATTCATTATAGTGCTTGGTATGATGTCTTGAAGAAAATTACTAACTGCAGTGAGGAAGATCAATTTCAACTGCTCAGAAGTTTGAGGCACTGGTTAAAAGACGAAAAGTGAAGAGTGACATTGGATGGGTGGGATGTAACAGTAACGTTTCCCATTTGAATCCAATCCTCACAATTCTGTTAGTGACTTTGATATAAAAAGAAACCAAGTGCTGATGCAATGCAACAAAATTCATTTGTGCAAAACAAAAAGTCATTGCACTTAGGGAGAGGTAACAGGGCTTTTTGCTATAAACTTGGAGGTGTTTAGTTAAAAATGTTTAAAGGATGACTGCATGTAGAGAGAATGAGATGCTAGTAGAAGAGAAAACAAGATCTTGGTATATGTCAGTGAATTATTTTGTAACTATCAGGAAGAATTAATTTTTTGTGCATCCCTAACTTCATGGAAATATAGTTAGCAGTTCTGGTCACCTATATGCAAGAAGGGTAAGGGCTGAAGTGCAAAAGAGGACTGCTAGCACTATCAGGGGAGCAGAGATACATGGAGTAATCTGGAAAAATTCACTTAGTCCAGGCAAAAAAAAGACTGAAAGGGAATCCTGTAATTCAACATGGTGAGTGAGCAGAGTTACTTACATGCTAGAAAGTATCTGGAACAAAACCAAATAGATATAAAATAGTTTTATAGAAATAGGGAATGGAAATTCCTAACCAATAAATAGGTGAACAAACAACTTCCTAATTATAGAGACAGAAGTAAAAAACCAAATCCCAATTGTTTGGTAAATTCATGACAGGAGATGTGTGGTTTGGTATCAGTGGAATGAGGGCTCCTGCTCCCTTGTCTCCCCATTCTCCAGTAATACATATACGTGTCTTTTGCTTTCTCATGCTGCTGTGGTAACTAGAGACGTAAGCACTGCCATCCTGGGTCAGCCCTCCAGAGCTCATTTCAGTCAATAATCTGATTTTGGCAACAACTGCAAGCTAATGATTCAGAGAAAGTGAAATACTTCTAAAGACAGCAGGTGATCTAACATGCCCCTGAGGGATTTTCCTCCTACTCAGAATACAGAGTCTAGGGGGTGTCCTGAGGTGCAATAATTTCTCTTTTAAAAGTTTATATATGATTTTATCTGTTGTGAGTATGGAAGTTCTGTCTTTAAAACATGGAAGCTCCTGGATTCTATTGAAATCTTCACCTCAATATAGTCTGAAGTAACCAACTGCAATGTGTGAATTTGCAGCCTCTCGTTTCATGGACTGACACTTTCCTTCTTCATTAGAGGAGAACAGAAATGACACATCTTCTTTCCACTTAATGGAGATCTTGGTCACTCAATGCCTTCCAACTAGCACTCCAGTGCAGAGCAGAGCGGGACAATCCCCTCCCTCCCCTGGCTAGTGATGCTGTGCCTGGTGCTCCCCCAGGACAGGGTTGGCCCTCCTGGCTGCCAGGGCACTGCTGACTCATATTCAGCTTGCCATTCACCAGGACCCCCAGGTCCGTTTTCATGGGGCTGCTCTCCAGCCGCTCATTTCCCAGTCTACACACACAGCCAGGGGTGCCCCATCCCAGGTGCAGAATCCGGCACTTGCCCTTGTAACACTTCATACAGTCAGTGATTGTCCATTGCTCTAATTTTTTAAGGTCTCTCTACAGAGCCTCTTTGCTCTCAAGGGACTCTTGACTTTCCTAAAATGCTTTTTTACTGTTGCATAGTTTTTGAACTCCTGTGGCCAAAGACGAACAGTGAGGAGTTACTATTCAGCCCATTGCAAAAAACCTACAACAATTTTCTAGTTGTCCATCCTTTCACGGTTTGAACTTTTTTGAAATTGGTAATCCTTACCTCTGTTTTTGAAAATAATTAGTTGAAAGAGATAGTAATTTCTTAAATCAGAATCTTGAAAAGTGATGATTAAAGTACGTAAAATCCCAGAAGAATTTTCACATATTGCTTGTACTGAGTGACATGTCAAAGGGTAATACAGTTATTCTAGAAAATCTGTATTTTTTCTACTTTTGAAATCCGGATGATTGTGTACTATAGTACCATTATTTACTGGTCATGTATAAGAGCTGTTCTATTTTCCACAACGTGCTTGCGCACATGGGAAAGACCCATGGCAAGTGATCCTCTTGAAAACTGATTGACACATTTATAGTTCCATTTAAATTTTTTGCTTCACTTGATAGGTAAGCAGAATTCAGATCAACATGCTGATTTAAATAATTTTCAAGGGAAAATGCTAGAGAAGGTCACAGACTCTCCATCTAGATCAGTAGATTTCCACAGATTATGCAGGCTGTGTGTGTACTATCCAAATGGGAAACTTAAGAATAAAATTCTTCAGAATTGCCAAAAGTGTTTCTGTTTAGGACCACTAGGTGTCAGCCGGAACGAAGAATTCCCCATGCCTGGTTTAGGGTGAATTTCATCCTGGCAAGGAATTACTGCAGGGGCTATGAATGCACTTGAGGAAGGGATGAGAAAACAAGCTCACAGTCCTTGGACTTGCTTTATCTGCAGGACTATATGTCTCATTTATTTCTCAAGCTTTCTCTGTACTTCTGCATGGTATATCTGGTCAAAAGCACTCCCTCTGCTGAGGGGCTTTAAACCTGATTTAGTGCAGCTTATAGATGCAAAATCTCTAGCATGTGGGAGCTAACAAGTTCTTGTTCTAGCTGCTGCTTACCTCAGCCAGTTTCATGGCACAAGGATAGGTGTCCCCTGCACTGTCTCTGAGAGGCACTTCAAGGCGTTCCCTTGCTCAAAAGGCAGTGGGCACAAATGTGCAAACCCCACCAGTCCTAGCTCAGAAAACAAGAGGCAGGAAAGAAAACTGAATAAAGGAGGAGAGGGATGAAAAGGGATACAAATCAAATGAACAGAGCTGTCACCCTTGCACTCTGTTATAAATAAGTGCCTCATTCTCTGATGACACCTGAACCTTGGCTGATTGGGCCAATGAATGATGTCCCTGTGATTGGGTTTTAACTACTTACAGCCCTGACCTGTTAGGCAGAGGAAATCATGGGTCTCATATTCCCACATGCTTGGCACACTGGTTAGAATAGAAATATCACATTATATATGGAGCTGAAGGATTTTACTACAAATAATACTTATGTGTATTTTAAACTCTCCCAAATAAATATGTAAAAGGGTTTAAAAATCAAATCATAAGTCTGATTTGCCATCTGATACAAACCTTCAGCATACTTTCTTTCAGAACTACTCTTCAACTTAAAATGTACAAAACTTAAACTAAAAATAATTACTAAAACCACTCAGTATCTTCTAGGAGAGAGAGAGAAAATATGTACCAAGTTCATGGTATGCCATTTCTAATTATCTTTATGCTAGGTTTTCTAAGAAACATGATTTTAATAAAATGTTTTCAAAGATTTGCTAAACAAAGATGAAAATCCATAAAACACTTGCACATATAAGTAATATTAATTTGTTTTGAAAGTGATAATAATTCCATTAATTAAAATAAAAATCTTTTTATTAAAAACATTTTAAATGGAGCTCTTCAATGATTGGTACTGACAGCATTTCCATTAACAGATGATGAATTATTTCATCAAGTTAATGTCTTTCTGTATCTATTGTTGCTCTCTCCAACCAGAGGAGTGGAGTGAATAAGTCTGGTTTCTGGAGGGTTTTTTTTAACAGCCCCAGTAATTTCTGAAGTTCCTTAAGAGAATATTGCATAAAGTGGCAGAAACATCAGAATAACAAGAGCAGTATTTTGGGAAAGAGCATATAGATGAGCTGAAGTCTTGGTGCTTCAAACTTCAACCTTTTGTCTGCCTGAATGGAATACCTGGAAAAGCAGAGCACAGAGGTATAATAGTGTGTCAGCACTTACCAGGCTGCTCCACTGGTTGGATTTTCTGAAATGGAGTAAGAAATAGCAAAGCAAGAGGTGGAAATGTGAGACATTTTATTCAGTAGTCCACCTGGCCTTTCTTGCAGCGCCCAGACTGCAGAAGGGATGCTGACCAGGAGATCCAGCAAGTCAGCCTTGCTGCTCACAGTCTAGAAAAGAGCTCTGTGCCTGGGGAAGTCATGTCAGTTTTGTAAAAGGTTTAACAAAGGAACTCTGCTACATGCTGCAAAGGAAGATAGTGTATCATACACATAAGCACAGACCACATCACAAGAGGAAGGCAGAAGATAGTTCTTCTTGAAAAATAATTAGCCATCATCACTTTGCAGCTCCAGGGTGACTGTTCTATCCATGATGCATAACTTGAAGGCATGCATCAGAGAAGTGTAAAGTCAACAAAGGAATTACTGGTGCCATAGGATACTTCTTAGCAGCTAAACAAATGAGACATGTTGTGTTGCCCAAATTCTTGCTGTTGCGGGATGGGTTGGAAAAAGTAAAAATCTCCTGTTGGTCAGACCAATGCTCTGTCAAAACCAGTATTTTCTCTCTACCCTGCACTGGAGACACAGTTCAGTGAAAGAATGAGCTGGTCACTTCTCTGTGTGACTTCTGTAACTTTCAAAGTTGCTGCATTAAGGATGCTGTTCTTGAATGTATATAATCCCTTTTTGAACCTGCTGATATTGCTGCCTCCACTGTGATACTGGACTGTGGCAATCTAGTTGCAGAGTTCACTATCCACTGTGTAAAGCTGTATTGCTTAACTAGTTCAAACTCTCTAAGTGCTCTTCCAGTAGTTCCATTAAGTTCCCCCTGTGACTAGTGGTGCTGAATATGGTGAACATCAGTTCCAAATTTGCCTTAACCATTGCCTTCTTGGTTTTGTTATTCTTCACCACACAACCTCTGCAGCTAAGGAGTCACAGCCTTTTTGTATCACCTCTTGTGGCTGTTTTATTTCACATTCATTTCTCGGTACCTCTCTTAATTCCTGTACATCCTCCTTGAAACTTTCCACAGGATTCGAGGTATAAGTGCACCAAGTCCTTGACACTGCAGTAAAATGATGTTCTCTGTTCTCCTTGTTCTGACTCCCAACATCTTGCTGCCTTTTTTGGCCAGTGCATTGATGCAGTGATGTCAGGAAACAACATCAACTCTAAGGTCCCTTCCTTGTCTCTTAATTGACAGTTTTGAGTCCAGCATCATGTAGTTAACATCCTTCAGCCATGGCATCTTATTTTCTCTGTTAATCTGTAGTTTAATAGGTGCAGGACATTATCTATGGCTTTCTGAAAATCCAAATGTACTACACCCACTAGTGCAGCTAGTTTCCTTGCTAGTGCACATAAAGAGGTCCAGGAGGTCCATGGTGCAGAGGTTCCCTTTCTTAAAATCATTTCAGCTCTTTAATAATATCCACCTACATTTGCTCACGTGCTTAGTGAGTTTGTACTTCTGTCTTACCATGGCAGGAAGTCAAAATTGCTGCTTTGTAGTTCCCAATATCTACCCTGCACCCAAACCCTTCCCATTCTCACCCTTTCGTTCACAGCTGAGCTTATGTCTGGAGAATGCTTTACCCACCAGACTGAACTATATTGTGAGAAATAATGAATTAAAAGGAAGAAGCCAAGCTTGATTGTACTTTATTGATTAGTGAAATAGAAGAGCTGCATTGTGTTAGCAGTAAGAAAAGTCCAGTCCATGCTCATGGAATTATATTTATGATTTTAAAACTCTTTTTTATATTGTTAACAGACTTTTGGATAGTGGTGGAGTTTCATGGTGGTTTGATATGTTGCTGAACTGTGAACGACCTATTGTTGTTTGTGAGTAGTAAATAGGTATTTGCTGGAGTAACTTTTGAGAAATGTTTAGTAGAAGTCAGTATTACAGATGTAGGATTCAGAATTATGGATGTCTAAGATTCAACATCATGACTTGGGCCCTTTTAAGATTGACTTAAAAATAACAGTTTAAATTTCTTTTTCTCCACTTACTGGACCTTTAAGTTACATCATGTTTTTAGACAGGGATGAGGGCTGGAAATGGATTTGAAGACAGTGTAAGCAAAATTCTCCCAATTTTGTTTCTAGGAGTTTGCAATACAGTATTTAATACTGCAGGTGTTGGCAGCCTTGCTGGTTTGCAAAGGAACAGCTCAGGCTCTGGCCAGATGCCACATAGCATTTGCTTCATAGAAGCATAGAAATATTTACATTGGAAAAGACCTTTAAAATAATCGAGTCCAAACAGTAATCCAGCACTGCCAAGTCCACCACTAAACCATGTCCCTGATTGCCACATTTACAGAGTTCTGAAAACCTGCAGGACTGGTGACTCCAACACTTCCCTGGCAGATTTTTCTAGTGCTTGACAACCCTTTGCATGAAAAATTTTTCCCTAATACCCAATCTAAGCCCCATCTAGAGCAACTTGAGATAGTTTAATCTTGTTCTGCCTCTTTCACCTGAGAAAAGGAACCATCCCCTACACAGCTACAACCTCCCTTCAGGTGGTTGTAGAGAGTGATAAGGGCTCTTCTGAGCCTCCTTTTTTCCAGTCCGAGCACCCCCAACTCCCTCAGTTGCTCCTCACCATTTTGACATGCATTTTATCAAGGTACAGTCTAAGGGCATCAACAGGGACATGGGTTGGCAGGTACAGATTCCGAGTGTGCAAATCTAGCATTTTCACAGAAACTTGGGGCACAGCAGATTACCAAGAGAAAGTCCCTTCAAAGAGAAACAACCGAGTCTGGAAGAGAGATTAGTGCTGTGTGAGACTCTGCTGTGTCAGCAATTAGCAAAATAGCCTGTACACCAACAGTCACCCAGTATATAAAAGAATGTCTCAGGAATTATGGCACACATTTTCTCCATCATAGCTTCATTTTGCCTGAGATATGATCAGATACAGCAGAGACAAATGAACAGAAACACAAAAGAATCAGTGTAAGAATGACAGTGTTCACAGCTGAACCTCCTTAGGGCTGTGCAGAACTGAAGACAAGATGAATTAATACATTATTTATGTGAACAAATAGAATTACCATAATAACAATACTCTGCAGCCAAAGCAAACATGTTGTGCTCAATTGTTCATCAGAGGATTTAACTTATTTTTTTTTTAGTTGGATGCTAAGTGTTACTCGTAAAAAAACCAGCTGCCACACGATGGCAGCATAATCCAATGAGACAAAGAATTTTGGCAGTAATTTCTGGGAAACACTGCAGTTTTTAGGAGGCTGATTGTTACAGAGCCACAGTACCTCTGAAAATGAAGCTCTGGCAGCAGCTGAATAGCTCTTTTGCACTGTGGGGGCTAAGTGGCACAGTGGGTTAGTACTGTCGGCCTTTTCTTCTGGAGACTCAACCTTACATCCTGGCTTAGCCTGTAAATGAAAGCAAGTTGGGTGGTCTCATCCCAGTTCCCATTTGTGCATATCACAAAAACACCGGGCAATTTGGCATGGCCAGGAGCTGCTGCCTGGGAGAGGAGCAGGATTCGACTGGCAAAAGCACTGCAGGTCATGAGCAAGGTGAACCAGATGATTTGTGAGGGGAGGTTTGCATGGCACCTGCTCAGCCCAAGTGACAGTCACCATCTGCCATCAGTACTAATGCTATTCTGAACCTATTTGCAATGCAGTTTATTCTCTGTGCATCTTTGTTTTATCCTTCTCACTTTGATATTTGTGGGAGTTTGCCAGTGAAAGGAGTCAGCAGTACTATGTGATTTGGCCTGTTTTTATGTACAATTATGATGAACAAATTAATTTAATTTCTGTTTTGGAGAGAGAGTATAATAAATTCTTAAATACACCCTAAGTACCTAGAGCACAGGAGATAGAAGTACAAAGTGCTACGCACTAGGGGCAAATCCTCAGGGTTTGGATGTTGCCCAAGACACGGCCCAGGTGCGTGTCAGCCTCATTGTAGGGGTTCTCAGTCCTAATTGCTTTGGGAACCCTGGTGCTAAGGAAATGCTTTTGTCCCCATTTATTCTTGGGAAGCAAAACTCAGAAAGACTGAGTCATGTTGAAGACCAAGAATACTCCTGAGACCTTTGTCTGGGTATATGAAACCTGCTGCAGTCGAGTTCTTGTAGGAGACGCTGTAAAAATGAGGATTAAAGTCAAGAGAAAAGAGTGGGATAGAGGGATAAGGGAACGTGGTACTGCAGAAAATGGGAAACTGGTTAAGGCATTGAAAAAACATGATGCAAAAAATGAACACAAGTTTTGGGACCAGAGTAACAGTAAAAATAGTGGACAACTATCAGAAGAGATTTGGGTTTTTGTCATTTTCATCAAGCATCAAGAGTTTTAAAAAGCTCTTAAAAAGCCAATACTACAGTGAAGAAAAAAAAAATCTAATTGGGAAAACCAGAAAAATGTGCAATGTCTTGAGAAAGGAAGTTGTAAAGAACAAAGAAAAAGCATTAATATAAAAATATACTGCTGAAAAATGCAGCTTTTGAGGCAAGTATTTATGAAGCTGTGCCAACTACTATAAATACAATCGACTTTAAAGTGAGGAGATATTATAGAAAAGTTGGAATCTTTCATTTTGACATTTTCCTTGCAAAATGATTCAATATTTTATTTCCAAGTTCAGTTCATTTTATAGCTGAGTTTGTTATAATTTAAAATAGAGTAAAAGCAATAAAGAAGTGAGATATGATGTTTCAAAAAGTGGAGAATGAAACATTTCATGATATTTGAAAAATACTTTTTTTAAAGCAAAAATCTTGTTTCGATGATGCCGTGAAGAACTATCCTCTCAGTTTTTCAGTCCTCTCACTGAAGTGAAAAATCAATTATTTGTGCAGCCCTAGTTGTGTAATGAGGCATGTTAAAGAAAAACTTTGGTTAGAGATTCAGGTGCCTCTGTCTTAAATTTTGGAATTTCAATACCTCTGGGTGCCTTAGAAACCTCTGAGGAACTGGGTGAGAGAAGACAGAAAGGGTTCACCATGCAGGATTATATTATCTGACTATCCCCTCCATTATTGGAAGGAATGCTGTGTCCTGCTGATGTTGCCAGTCTGGGTTTCCAGATTTCACCTGGCATGGAGGTGTCAAAGTCTTTCAGTTTCATTCTGTGCTTCCTGGATAAACTGTCCTTTCCAGGAAGAAAGAAACCCAGACAGGTAGTGATCTATCAGTTTGTCTCAGATTTTTTATCCTGGACTGGGAAAGGGTTGATCACACTAGAACTGTTACCACAACTAGGACACTGCTGTTCACAGTAGAAGCAAGATATACTCTTCTGTATCATTCTAACTCTATTTTAAAAAGCAAAGCTTAGTTGAAATGAAGTGCCTTGAATTTCTTGTCATTTGTGCCTGCACTAGAACACAAATGTCTCTTGTGCGAATCCAGTCCTTCAGAAGGGAACACAGAAATTCCTTCCTGTGCCAGTAGTTGATTTTCCACATGCATGACCACTTTGCTTTATACTGGCCACACACTGTTACAGAGACATGAATGAATGGCAAGGCTGTTTTGTACCCCAACTTCCAAATGAACACACCGCTGAAAAACTATGGGATACCAGAGATCTTTATTTTCCATGGGGGCATAGAGCAAGCAAGGCCACTGTGCCAGTAATTTCTCCAAGTGAGAAGCTGGAGCATTCCAGAGAAGAGCAAGAGAGCTAGGGAAGGTCTAGAAAGTAAGTCACAGGAAGAGCAGCTGAGGGAGCTGGGTGTGTTTAGCCTGGAGAAAAGGAGGCTCAGGGGAGACCTTATCACTCTCTACAGCTACCTGACAGGAGGCTGTAGCCAGCTGAGGGTCACCCTCTTCGCCCTGGTAACATGTTACAGGACAACAGGAAGTGGCCTCAGGCTCTTCCAGGGGAGGTTCAAGTTCAACATCAGGAGGCATTTCTTAATGGAAAGGGTTGTCAAGCATTGGAATGGGTTGGCCAGGGGGGTGTTGGGAGTCATCATCCCTGCAGGTGTTCAAGAAAAGATGACATGGCACTGAGTGCCATGGCCTAGTTGACAAGGTGGTGATAACTCAAAGGCAGGACTTGACGATCTTGGAGGTTTTTTCCAACTGAAATGGTTTTGTGATATACAAACCCTCTTTCTTTAACACTTCCCATAATGGTAATAGTTTTAGAAACACAAAGATACTTACCTATATGGACTGAATTCACATGTAGATAACTAGAAAAAAAATGAGGAAAAATTATACACATGTGCTTTGGAAGACCATGTCTTCTCTGTTTGATTTTGTTTGTTTTTTAACAAAACTGTTTGCATTATTTGTTATTTACTTAAAACACCACAGACAAATCCAGAGAGGCCACTGTTCAGTGCTTTGCTGGTGTGTGTTCAAGAAGGCAGGACTTCTCCCTGCTGTCTCCATTTGCTCCAACCAATACAACTTTCAAGATGCAAGTGATCCAGCTTGTGTCTTTTATATCTTCCCAGTACTTCTGATGAGACATTCACTTTCATTAGAAAGTAACTTCCAGCTGAAGTTACTGCCAAATGAACCCTGACAGCATCACAAATCACTTCCATGAGAGAAACTGGATTGCTGAAGATGGCTGTAACATTACAAAGCTGTAATGGAAGTTTGGAACATCTAATTGTGCATCCAAAATCAACTGACCACCTTGCAGTGGCTGAATCACTGAAAACTTACGCTCACTTTTTCTTCGTATTTTGCAGGTATGTGTATGTGGTGAATTTGAATGAACTTCAGTAGGATAAACACTGGCTCTTTTAATTCTAAGTGATCCTCCCTACTACCATTTACTTCTTTGTTTTTGGTGACCAATCTGTATGCAGGTATTTGAAGTTACGAAGCTCTGCTATCTCAAAGACCTGATGGATAAAATGGCTTGAAATTCCTGAAATCCTATACTATCAGCCCTGGGTGTGTGTGAAGCTTCTATTGCAGAGCCTTTGAAAGAAATTCTAAATCACAGTAAGAGCAGTAATGTAAAACTATTTTTATTGAAAATACATCTACAAAGTAATGTTTCTCAATCCACTCTGGGTGCATACCAATGCAAAACCAGTGAGGGATGGTGAAGGGAATCTTTCTATAATACCTGATTTCCATAAGAAACAAAGTTAGTATAAAAAAATCACATTCTTTGTGACACAATTCAGTTTTCTCAGCTGATGTCATAGAAAGACAGCCTTTTACATTGTCTTTGCAATGTATTTCCAAACAAAATCTTAAAAAATTTAAACTGTTATGCCATAAATTCTACAGTTAATGTTTATACACACATTCTGAATACAGTATCTATACAAAAATAACTCTAATTATATATCAGAAAATGCCTGTCTGTATCCTAAATTTGCATTCTGTTAGCAAAAAAAAAAAAAAAAGAACAACCCATATTTTCATTCAGTCAGAGATTCATTTGGAGCTTGCTTGGTTTGACTGCTCAATACTCTGTATGTAACCCTGCTCACTTCATTCACTAGAGAGTTCTTGACGTATTGTTCAGTAACTGGAGAAGATGAACAGGAGTTTTCAGTCCTAATTAAACAGTTTTGCCCGGGAAAAAAACTTGCCTTCAACCAGCATGCTGATATTTTCACTAGTTATTCACACTCCATATTACAGAATTTTAGTGACAGAAGGAACATATTGAATGTTTTCCAAATGGCTGCTGGGACAATGCAAGGGAATCCTTCATTTCTGTCACCAGAATTGCTTTGGTAATGGGAGGGAGAAAGAAGACAACTGGATATTTTAATAGAACAGATCACTGAACGCTATTGTGCCTGTTCATTAATATTTTTCTTTCTCTCAACTGTAACTGCATTATAGATGTTTCCAATTTAACTTCTCTAATGATGCAAGGCAAAAAAGAAAACATATATAATTTATATTTTTAGAAAAGGGCTTTGTAAGGGAATAATCTTGAAATGAACAAAAACCCCACAGGATTACAAGTGCATTTTTTCTCCCTTTTTTCAATATTTGCTTATCTATTCCCTGAAAGAAACCTACAATATTAATTTTAAAATAATTTCTAATTAAATGTCAACATTTATTGTAGTATTTACTATTTGGCAGGTTTTTTTCCTAGTAAAATGTATAAAAGCACCCATTAGTTTTACTTTCTAAAGGGTTTTTTCCCTTTCTTGGATGCTACTGATGAATGCACTAGGAATTCAAATTTCACATTGAGAGAGGGAGCCTTCTTCTCCAGATGCAAAAATGTAAATCCAGTTAACAGCTCTGTAATTTGTTAATGGAATGATCAAGAATTTGGGATGTTTCCAATCAGAAAACCTCATGCTGGTCTCAGGAATTCAGATTTAGAATCTATTCTGTTCAGGATCTTAGCATCTCACCCTTCTGCACCTCCTACAGGAGGGTGGCATTGCCTCCTTGTTACTGCTCATTAAGTAGCTCATTAGCATATCCAGAGCATGCTATTCTTTTTTCCAAACAGAGATAAGACACATTTTCTGTCCCAGAACAGGGCCTTGCCCCTACAAACACTTACATGTAAGATTGTTCAGCTGGGTTGTGATGTTGAAATTAAAGGAGCAAATCCAGACTGGAAGTACATACATGCACATGTAATGTTTGGGAGTCAGTGGAAGCCAGCTAAGCTAAATTTTCATAAAGATCAACTGAATCTAACGTGAAAAACTGCCTATATAAAATGACTTTCTCAGAAATATTTCAACTCAGCTGTTAAAAGTGCTGATTTGGGGGTACTTTTTTTCCTTATTTATATATCTTCCCCCTTTTTATCCCCTCAATTAATCTCCTGCTTTTTTATTGTCCTGCTAGTATTTGAAGAATAATACAACACTAGAGAAAAAAAAATCAAATAAAAAAGCAAAAGTCCTGTTAATTTACTTAGCTGGATGTAGTTATCAAGTTAGAAGTATTGATTGTGTGTTTAAAGATGTTAGGGATTTTGCAACAGGTATTTAAAAAAATAAAAATAATTTTCAGGCTCTGTTATCTGTTTTTACTTTCCAGTTCACAAAAACAAAACCAAAAAAGTTCACAGGACTGAGTAACATATACACAATCTCTTTTTTTATCCCCAGTTAGCATATGTCTAGCAGGACCACTGTTGTTGCCTGTTAATTTTTTTTTAAGTGGGAAGCCAACATATACCATGATCACTGCTAGTTTGGAACACATTTTCATTAACTCTTTCCAGTGCGAACATAAAGGAAGAAAACAACAGATGAACTCGATGAATTCAAGATATACATGGCCAGAAAATCAGTGTTTTGCCACACTTGTAGTGTTGAACTCACGCTTTCTCTAGCCTACATCTTGGTTTCACTGTCTAGTGGTTTCTCATTCTCATTTTCTTGGGAGATCAGTTGGTATGGTTTTGTCATTTCATTCTCCTCTATCACAGCATTACCCATTTCAGAATCCCTATTCTTCAGCTCATGCCGTGATAAATGTTCAACAATTCCTGCTCCAATGGAGTCTCCCAAGACATTTGTAGTGGTACGGAGACGATCCCTAGGGCAGAAGTAGTGAGTTAGTCTTGATTTCATTGCCTGTTCAGGGAAGTATGCAGACTAGCTGTGCAAACCTATTTTATGTATATTCACTTATCTGAACTGTTAATGCCATGCTTTCTTCTACAGACATTACCACATGTACTGCAAGGTGGAGTCACAAAATATGTTACTACTCTTAGCAACTTCACAACAAGAAAAAGCTGTGTGATGAGGACAGCACCGGGAGCACATGGCTTCTTGGAGGCAATTTTGAGACTCTGGTTGTTTTGGTTTGTATGTCCTGAACATGTTAAGCCAATGAGAATCTATCTTGCTAGGATCATTTGTCTCCTGACCATAAACTATGGTAATTTAGGGTGAGATTATGCTGAAGTGACTCAAATTAAACTACAATAATTCAGCCCTCTCAGAGTGCTCTGCACAGCCAATGTAGGTGGCAGCTTCATGAGGAAGGGACTGGCACTGTTAGCAGATAAGCTTCCACCTACATCAGGCTGTGGGCATGTGGTTAGGTAACCATCTGAAGGCACTGTGTTCTGATAACAACATGGGCAACTTCTTGCAGGGATCACTTGACAAGACAGAAGGGTAAAAGCTCCTGGAAATGATGCATAGTAGGTGTTAGGTGAAACAGAGGTTGGAGGAAACCTTCATTTGATTTAGTTCCTGGACCTAAGGGTATATATACACCTACAGGTGTCTGTCAGTCTTCTACAGATAGAGGAATGGAAAAATTTGGGGTAATACTTTCTGGTGTCTGGATAAAAGAGTTACACAACTATTTTTTGTTTCTGTGTCCACAGGGCAGACATAGCAAGAACCCTCCCTAGATTAGAGACAGCAGGGCTGCAGTTCATTGGGTGGACCTGATTGATGCAAAGGTTTTAATTGCCATCCTACAAAAAATAGAAGACTGAAGCAATTCTTTGCTATTTAATTGCAACTTGTCTGTTAGTACCCTAATATTACCAGTTTCTAAGTAACCATTTTTGCATGCAAAAGGACTCACCATTAAGCAACACCCTTTACCATTTGCACTAATAAAATACTGCAATAGCAAGAAATTGTGATTCTTTTTAACATTTGTCTCCAATTGCCTTCCATAGCAAAAAGATTGCAGTACAGCCAGAATGCCCCTGCCTATTTCACTTCTGAATATGGCTTAAACCCTTAATGACTCCATAAAAATACTTACAAGAACCAGTCCACCGCAATGATAAGGGTGATGTCATCTGTAGGCAACCCTACTGATGTCAGCACAATGACCATGGTGACCAGTCCAGCTTGAGGAATGCCTGCAGCCCCAATACTGGCAGCTGTGGCAGTAATGCTGTGCAGAGAGATGGCAAGAGCAATTAATTGACTTCCATAATAAATTCAGCTTATCATCTGGCAAACTTTAAAGCCAGATATGAAGCAAGAAGGCATTTGCTCAACAGTAAATAAAGATGAGCCCAGTCCCTTATTTGAACACCTCATAGCTGCAGGGGAGTGTGACTTTTGATCCAAAGTGTTTACACTAGACCTTTATCTAGAAATAGTGGAATATGATTTTGTCAGGTGCTAAATCCCCTACTAGATGCCAAGGGCCAGACAAAAGCATTAAAGCCACATGTTCCCACCCACTGTAAAGACTCACTCCACAAGCTCAAACATGTTAAAAGAAAAGCTGAGGAGGCGATTGTGTCCTGGCAGATCTAATGCAAGAACTTTTATTCTTTGTCCATCTCACTGTAACCTCATGACAGGTGAAGTCTCTGTTCGCCAGCAGTTGGCATTGTGCCATCTGGAAATAGAAAGCTGCCAGAAATCTTGAATCACAGTGACTTAGTAGAAATATGCCTGTTGGCACCTGGTTTAGGAAGAATCTGTTTTGTCAAGTGGTTTGCCAGGGAACAGCTCTAGTACTAATGAACCTGAAACTATTGCCTTGCAGTGTGAAGGTAGAGTTTTGCCTTAAGTTCATGAATATAGAAATAAGTCAGTGGGTTTTATGGAGGAAAGTGCTATAACTGAACTTTCATCTTTCCTATGTGGTAAATACCTATCTCTTCGTCTTACAGTGTCCATCTCTCCCCTTGCTGACATTTCTTTCTTCTGCACATGTGCTCACCACCCTTTTGTCTTCTATTGTGAAGAAAATAATGAAATCACTTCAGATCAGTTATCATTGAGTGCTAATTAGTGGGTTATTTGCTCTTCTATTTCAAACAAGAACACTTGAAAACATACCTTCTCCATTTCTGTCAGCTGATGTAATAAAAGACATTACTGCTCCTTACACAGCTTGCCCTGGCTTGTATCCTGAGACCACCAGAACTAGGGAAGCACTTCCTCTCCCAGCTTTAACACTGTGATGCTTTCGTGCTATAGCTTTGTATATGCACTATGAATTACCCATTACTGGTTGTAAGTATATAGCTCCCAACAGCTGCATGAGTTCTTTAGAAAGAAAAACTTAAAACTACATAAGAAACTGTTTTTGTTGACTTTAACAAGTGCAATGACAGGCGTCGTGTTACAATTTTTGAAGGTTCACCTAGAGGAGAATATATACTGTGGGCCCTTTACTGTGCAAAAGACGTAAATAATTACAGATATTCAGGTACTGTAGCAGTTCTTGCTTTTAGCTCTAGACGCTTTTGGTTAATCCCACATAAACCAGCAAGGAGTCATCACGAAGACGGTTTTATCAGATGTAAGTAATAATGGCCTCCATACCTGATTGTGATAATCTGACCAAAGTTCAGCTCAAAGTTGTTAACCTGTGCAATGAAAATTGCAGCCAAAGCCTCATATAAAGCAGTTCCATCCATATTAATTGTAGCACCAACTGGGAGTACAAATCTTGTGACTCGTTTGTCCACTCCATTTATTTCTTCTAGACACTTGAAAGTAATAGGTAGTGTTGCAGAACTGAAAAAAAAAATAAGGAAGGTAATTTGTCTTGTAAATTATGTAAAGAGAGAAAGAAAAGACTGTCACACATTATGATGACAACAAATGCCTTCATCTGTTTGTGATCTACCTGATTTTTTTTTTAAATGCAAAGGCAGGATTTAAGCACTGAATTTAAATGCAAAATCTGAATTTACAGTGGAGGTTCTCCTAATGCTTTTAGGAACTTTTTCCGATGGTTATTTACTGTCATTCTCTATGTAGTCCCTTGTCTGAAGGTGTCTTCTGCTAGGCAGAGGAATCTATTTAAAAAATCCCACCTCTCTTTCTAAGTCATAGAGTTGGGTTTGAATCATCCCTAAGTAGTTTGTTTGAAGTTACACAAGTTGAGCTATTAAATCTTTCAGTACAAAGCATTCTTTCTCTTATTTATTTGCTGACCCCTATGGAAGGGGCATTTTGACCAACGGTTGCATTGCTTTACCACTTACAGTTTAGCACCAGCAGGCAGCTGAGCACCACACCATACTTGTCTCCACACCCTGAGCTGGGCAGGCAAACAGGAAGGGAACAGTAAGGCAAGAAAACACTGGGGTTGAGTTTGAAAATGTTTAATAAGTGAAGGGTAAGTGGAAAAGGAGTGAAAAAAAACAAGTCCTGCATAGTCAACACTCGCCACTTCCCATGGGTAGAGCAAAGACCAGCAAGTTCCTCAGTAACAGCTGGCTACACTTCCTGAAACCCTCTCTTTTCCCCCTGCATTGCTGAGCATGATGTGTATGGCATGAGATGGCTGTTTTACTTAGTTTGGTTCATCTGCCTGGCTGTGTGCCCTCCCAGCCCATGGCACAGCCTCAATCTACTCACTGTGGGGGCAGAATGAGGGACAGAGAGAAGGTCCTGATGCTGTGCCAACACTGCTCAGCAATAGCTAGAACATCTTGTGAATGTGGTCATAACTCTGAAACATGGCACCACATGACCCACCATGAAGAAGTTAATGCTTGCCAAGCCAGGTCTGGTATTTCTACATCTGATCACAACAAAGTGAAGGGTTTTCCATGGCACAGCAATTCAGATTATTCTGCCTCAGTGAAATCATCATTGCTAACTGCTTAACAGACTTTAAAGTCTTTGAAAACTCTATCAATATTGATACAATACTGACAAAAACTAAAGAAGGGCTGTGAAAGACTGTGCTATAAAAATATCTCTGATGACAGTCATCTTGCGGTTGAATTTTGAACAGTTTTAAAATACACTTACAGTAGAATATGCTGTTTTGCATCAGTGAAGGTTCTTGCTAAGAATCTTGATCAGCTCCAGGTGAAATGTCTTACAAAAACTTGAACATATCCTCTTAACACTGTAACTGTTACCCACCAAAATTGTAGTTTCATTTTATTGTCTCTGAAATTATGATGACTGGCATGAATTTTATTTAATTTAAAAATAACTTTTAATCAATTTCTCTTGTAGGCTTTCCACTTTTAGGCATTCCACAGATTTGTAAGGACTGACATCAAAATGTCAAATGTGAAATTAGTAATTATCCCTCTCTCCCATTAATCTGCGGTCAGAATTTTTTAATCCTCAAAAGCTTTTCTGGTGATGCAAAACTAAATCAGATTCTACATTAATGGTCACAATTACTTCTCCTCCAGACCCTCAAAATAATCCCAAACACAAGGGACTTGAATTTATTACTACAGAACAGCTGCCTTAAAACACCTGTCTTTAAGAGGCACTTTTAAAATCTATTAAAATGGAAGGTGTTTTATAAAAGGCCATGTGGTAATGTTTCCTTTCATGATACATGCAAATGTTTCCAATTCACATGACTTATCTATGACTTCACCAGCAAAGAGCAAAAGTGGTATTTCTATTGTAGGTTCTATCCATCACTGGCTATCAGGATTTTGAGCATAGAATGTCAGCTGCCAGTAAGAATGCCCTCTAAACTTTCCTGTTTGCTGCTCCATTTTGCCATGCATATCCTTAACCAGCTGTATCCTTTATGAGCAAGCTTTTACAGGCTTCTTAATAATATCAAACACGAAAACTAGTCAGAGTCACAAGGTGTTCTGGCCATCCAGTCTGCATCACCAAACAGATTTATTTGATCTCTGTTGAAGGTTTCTTACAGAAAGCAGAGTTCAAGTCAATATTGGAGAGCAGTAAAACTGAAACACAGTGCCCATGTCAATACTGGAATACAGAGCTCACCAAACATTAGGCAAAATGGTTTCTCAAAACAGTAATACTATAAAAAATATGTCTTTAAAATACTTTTTTTACCTGGAAGATGTTCCCAAAGCTGTGACTAAAGCCTGGATTAAGCCTCCAATAAATACCCATGGGTTCTTGCGAGTGATCACAAAGTAGAGAAGAGGTAGGACAATGACAGCATGAATCAGCAGACCGATGATAACTGTCACAGTATACATGGCGAGCTGGCCCCCGATCACACCCATATCTTCCATCTCAACAATTTTTCCAGCAATCAAGAAGAGAATTCCAAGTGGAGCATACCTGCCATTATGAAATCAAATCACTATTACTGACCAATGTAGATCCACTCCCTCATCCATACTGTTTTGTGTTTACCTCTTCTACTCTTAACAGTTCAACCTGGATTAAACCACAGCAGTGAATGTTTCTGATGGGTTTCAGTGGAATTAAGATCTGATAAGGATTTCAAGACATACAGCATGTCTGTGTGAACGAAGGCTCATCCAACCTGGTTGTAGACTATGCCAGGCTCCCAGTACTACTCCAGTGCTGTTACCCATGTTGCTGGGGAAGGAATCCACACACAAGTCTGATAACCTCTGAAGATTTCAAGCTGCCTCTGGCCATTCTACATTTTATGCAGTGAAGACATCTGTATGGCAAAGGTTGGCTGCATTGTGGGACAGCAACAAAGGTGCTATGAACTGCTGTTTCCCATCAGGGAACATAGCTAGAGGTGAAGAAAGAGCTAGTGCTGAGCATAAAACTTTAACATAATTCGTCTGTAGTGGTAATTTTGGTACCACCTTATCTCTATAAACCTTCACTTGTATTCTCACACTAAGGTATCACAGAATAAAATCTATCCACCATATCAGAATTGCCCTTTAAGTCATCAGATCTGTGTAGAAATTTACCTAAAGTAGGAATTCTTGCCCTCTGCTTCCTAATTTTTAGCATGCTTGTAAAGGAGAAAAGATTTTTGCTTTCTATAAATCTGATCTGGCAGAACAGAATTTTAGTTACTGGAGAAAATATGCTTATTTTTAGTTTCGTATCTAGTACTGCAACCTGTATGTGTGCTCTTGAATAAGCTTTTGCAGTTGGGTTTTTTCCGTAGTAAAGAAGGCAGTAAGACAAAAATTCTCTTCATAATTAACTTTCTACCTGGCAAATAATGAATCTTCATTGTTGAAAAGATTTCATACCTTGAGGGAAAAGATATAAGTTTTATTACTTACACAATAGAGAAAGTAGGAAAACCACGTGCTGAGCAGTGCATCTGCGATGCAAGGCCGTACATGTGCACTGCACAGCCACAGGAACCAGATGTGTTGGAAACCGGCTAACAAGGCCTTGCTGTGTAGAAATAAGATTATCAGAGCGGTTTGCCAGTTTCCTTTAATGAAGTCTGATTAGGATATAAGGAAACTTCAAGAGCATACTGCTGTGATTACTGTCTTTATGAGGGCATAAGTGTAGCAACTTTTGCCACAGACCCTGATTTTTCCACTGTTGAAAGCAAAACCCACTGCAAAAGCTGGTACCTTTGGGCAGATACTGAGGTAGAGCATTGCAGTTCTCGAGTTGATGTGTGAAAAAAGCTACAAGGCAGATACAATCTTACAGCCCGACTTTCTGCCAGACAGACTTTTGCTACCCAATGCCTGATTGTGATGAAGAACATTGTTAGTAACTTAAAAAGGAGTTTATCAAAGAGTCACTTACCACATGATTAGAGCTACCAATCTCATGATAGCCTCGTTAAGGCTGTCAAAGAAGTCTTTCAATGCCTGACCTTGCTCCCTCATGCTTCCAATCACCAGGCCAAAGCTAATTGAGAAAACCACCAAGCCAAGGGCATTCACTCCGTTTACAGAACCTGGAACAGGAACTATTTCCTCTTTCATTTGGCTGAGGTTTGCCAATGCTTCTGACACATTGTTTATTATGGCAGTCACTGCGGATGTGTCATTGGACGGAGCAGGTACTTTAAACTTTCTCTTTTCATAGTTAGTTTTGAACTGTTAAAACAAGAATTAAAGACAGAATCTGTGAATCATAGTGAACAAAGGCTAAAATCACAAATTAAATTAACAATTACTACTGTAGGACTTTTTAATTCTTTGCATAACATTTCTAGGTAAAATATACTGTGAGGAAAACCTGCTTTTCCTGAAAGCAACAAAAATTCATGTGAACTTCAAGAGTTAAATCTTCACTTTTAGCTTCCAGAACTCATTTTTCTCACAAATATGTCAAAGATGCAGATTGATCCTGCTCTTGAGTTCTGTGGCAAAGTTATTGATTCTTAGTTTGCATTTTTATACATTGCTATTTTCTGAAGAACAAAATCCCAACTGTTAAATAAACAGGTCTTTTTTGGATAGCTAAGGTATTTTCACGTGCTCTGTAGTTTTTTTGTTTATCTTTTCAAATTATAAAAAAGTAGACTGAAGCTAACTTAAATAAACAAACCTATTTTTTCCTTTTTTTGTGGCAAAATCCATAGTTTACTTTGCAGTACAACTCACCACTTTTCTTAATTAAGGAAAGTATTCTACTTTAAACGGTTCCATTATGGAACAGACAAATCAATTCAAAAATCTCAATACAGTCCTAAATGTCTGCTTTGAAAACCAGTCATTCACTCCCTAATATTTTTCCAAAGAGAAATGCACATCCTGAATACTTCTATCTAGGCTCGAAAAGCCCTGCAGATTCCCACTGAGGAATTAAAGTCCGGATTAAATTCTGTTGAACACAAAGAATGCTCAATATCACTAGTAAAATGTTTCTCATATGTCTCAAGACATTAATTATTCCATTAAAGTAGCAGAATTCTGATGTCAAAGTTATTTAGCAACTTTGCATTTTAATCCTCTGCAATTACTTACCATAGATAAATACTAAGAGCTGGTGTAGCATTAGTGATATCTGGAGACTGCTGCACACTCCAGAGGTATTGGAATGAAAAGAAGTACTTAGGACTAAGATGGGAAACCTGGATCGTGATCTTTCAACACTGATCTGGTTTAATGGCTTTTTCCACACTGGAATAGTTTTATGTATTGCTTCCACACATTGGATGTATCCCCCTGGAGGCTCTAGTCTTCTAGAATGCCAAAGAAAACTTGCTTACAAAAGATTTATGAAAAGTTTCTCAGTAGTATGTAGCAGAAGAGATTTCCATGAAGGTCAGATGTTCTTGGGTTTTGAATGAATTTTCCTTAAAACCTTGTAAGATTTGGGCTGTAGTTAAGAAATCAAGGGAGCTGTTTGAAAAGCTGACTACACAGAAAATCCCAGTTCCACTGCCCCACCCACCCTCATTCACCCTCTGGCAAACTCTTGTTTGGCCTCTTACGGAGCCAATCCTACCTTTTTGAATTGGCAGAAATGTTACTAAGCAAAAAAGTGGCTATTTTTTTGGGTAAAGGCTACGTAGGTGAATCAGCTCTCAGTGACTGATGAATGTCAGAGAGGGAAAAACCACTGAAACTAGAACTACACAGCCAGGGAAGGAGGGATGGATTGCCTCTTGAAATGACAGAAAGGTATTACGAGTGTAAATTGAAATATAATAGAAGTGCTCATGAGATCATTTTTTATTCAGTCTTGTCAGGAATGTTAAAATACTGCCTAGCACAATCTTTTTTTTTATTTTTGTCTACAGGTATAACAATTGTGTTACTTATGTATCTTCATTACTGTTTCTCAGTAGGAAAAAAAACTTAGGTGGGAATTCATTAATGTAAATGTCTGAAGGATGTAACTATGGTATATTTGCAGGCATATAGAATATAGATAAACAGAAAAACAAGTTGTCTGGGACAATAAAGGCTGGAATTACAGCCTAGTTTCCTGTGAAATTTCCTATTCATTTCCCACTCTTCCTGTCACATCACAAGTGTCGTGTTCCTGACTCCGTTACCCTCATTCCTGATCTCATTCCTGTCTGTTGGACTGGGTCAGAAGCACATGTGGGGCAGCTGTTCAGCACTGTTGTGTGTTGTTCCCTGTTCGGGGTCTGCCTGTTGAAACAGCCACGAGCCAAGTAATGAACTACTCCTCCTCCAGGGGAAGCACAGCCTCAATTTGCCTGAGGATTGTGCTCCTCAAGCCACATTAAGTAGGAATTGGCCATGGTGCTCAACAATTATGACAGGGGACTGAGAAAATATCTGGCTCTACAGGGAAGAAAGCACAAGCATGTGAAGTTTCATCCCTTCAAAACACAGGTTAGGAGTAATTTTAGGCTGCAATAAGCATACTCCTTCATTTTGTGCTCATTCTGGAATTCTGTCACAGCAACTGCATGCTTTTAATTCTTTATTAGTGAAGTCTCTTTAGGGGTATAATAAAGATTTTAGGACTTCACTTAGGAAAGTTCTTTGCCATTTCAGCTACTGGATTGGTACACAGAGATGCAGATCTTACCTGTTGACTCCCCTTACTCATTAGACTTAAGTATTCAGAAATATTAGTAAGGAAAATACTCTTTCTAGAAACCCTTCCAGAACAGTGGAGAAATTATTTACTTAGAGTGAGATTCAAAAAGGTAGTCTAAGCAACAGGAACCAAAGCAACTTTCTTTGTTCTGAATATCTACTTGAGCTGGTCTTTCTTTCATTATAGCTGAACGACTCAAGGATAACTCTGTGGATGTGTCTGTCTTCTTCTGCCCAAAGCTGTTTATCAAAAGTCACGAGAAGTTTCCTGGTGAAGTGAAAGAAATGAAGGAAAACCAAATACAGAAAATGCAAAGGAAGTATCTACTCCGGGAAAAAGCATAGGTTGAACTTTACTCTTACTACTGCTTTTTCAAATGACAATAAAGGCAAAACACAAGATTGCTTGGCCACCACAATGTATTTTCTGTGTGTGAAATGCTGAAAAGGCCAAGTTCTTATAGAAGTGACTGGGTAGGAAAGACCACCCTCAAGATGTTCGAAATGTTTGGAAATAGATGAGACAGTAACAGAGTCGACTATTACTGCTCTGCAGAGTAAGGGGTGGCAAAAGATGATTTTGTAAACTTTTATGGTGTTCCTGCTTTCATAGATCTCTCTCAGTGGGAATCAAAGTTATCAGCTGATCATGTAGCTCAAACTGACAGCTTAATATCACACTGTGATTCTGCTGATCCTTGCTCCTTTTCAACATTCAGAAATGGAAGAGAAATCAGACAAAATAAAACTGCTCAGAAGAATCTCAGAAGAGAGACTAGAGGTCCACACACCCATGATGTGTGATGGGCAAGATGACACCACTGAAGTCCTGTCCTTTCTGAGAACATGTGGGGCATTGTACCTCCAGGCAGACATATTTTTGGCTGGTAAGATTTTAGATGCAAAATACTCATAATTTTTCCTTAAGTTCATGTATAGAGAACAACTGAAGAGTAAGATAAATATTTAAATATGTTAATTCTAATACCTTTCTATGAACATCCTTATCTGCAAGTAAAATAGAAAAATACCACGTTTGTGGACTCTTTTTGCAAGACATGGTGGTGGTAATAACTAACTTTAAAATTAATTTTGATTAAGTAAACTCATTATGAAATTGACAATTTTTTAAAATTCCATAATATAATGAATTGGTTGTTTACATTTCAATTATTTTTTTGTTTTCACTAGTGATAAAAGATACCCACAGTATATTGAAGGACTTTTGAAGGAGCAACACTGCAGCATGGCAGTAGCACATTCAGGTGGATAACTTGCAGAGAAGGCAATTGCATAAGTAACTGCCCTGAAAACTTGTAATTCACTGTCATAATTTACTCTGAGATTACCATTGTCTGTGCTAAATCTGTACGATGATGCTACATTTAGTGAATTATGATTTTAAAAGCAACAAGTTTGCTTAAATGCAACCCTACAATATTAAAAGAAATTAAAAGAAGGCAGTAATATTTCATTTTCCTAATTGAGTTTTTTCTTTGCTTTCCATATGGGTATGTGTTGAAAGCATTCTAAATTTTCTGCAGAAGAGCTGATGACACAAGTCACAATGTATCTTAACTAGCCAAATTATGATGAGGAATAGACAGCATATATAAGTTAGTGTTCTGAATGTGTGATTAACACTTCTAATCCCCTTGATAAGAACTAGTTCAGGAGAGAGTATGTAATTAAAAATAGCTCAGAAGAAATTCTTTAAGCTTCAGATGGCATCAAATTCCACCTATTCACAACAGAATGACCCTCCCTAAATTGTTAGACTGATTCTGTTTCTCTTGATTTCCCAAGTTCACTCATGTTTCCTTTGTCTTTTAAAAGACCCCCCACAGCACAGAATGAAAGACTAGCAGTTAAGAATCAGTACCTGCTTATGAAGCAGAGTGCTTAGCACTGCTCAGCCCCAGGCCAGACAGCATGCTTGAATTCAGCAAAGAAAGAGAAATGAACACATAATGGCCAGAGCTGAAAAATATTTATCTAAGATTTCTTTAGGTATCCCTAAACTGGGAGTGAATGTAGGGGCATAGAGGAAATTTTGAACAAAGTAATGTAAGTGTGGAATATTTACCTGCAGTCAGTCTATTCAGACTCTCCTGTTACTGATAAAAATCACAAAAGCCTCATATGTTCAGTGCATAGTGAAGGTTGTAATGTATGTCGTATGGGAATGACAAGCATCAGTTTGGATTAATAATCTGCTGTTTAACAATCAGCCTGAGAAACCTGAGATTCTCAGTGAGTTCTTCACCTCAGTCTTAACTGTCTGGCACTCAGGCTCACCGTATCTCTTCACAGGTGGAATTTGGAGGAGCAAAGTCCCTCCTACTGTAAGCAGAGACAAGGTTTGGAATGACCTAATGAAACCGAATGGAAGTCTATGGGGCCTGACAACATGCACCCCCAGGGGCTGGGAGGAACTGGCTCATGTTGCCAAACTACCCTCCATCATATCTGAAAAATCATGGCAGTGAGGTGAAGTCCCCAGTGAATGGAAAAAGGGAAATGTGGCAGTGGATCTGCAGTATCAGAAACTGAAGAAATCTTCTAAGAAATGGGCTTGTGAAGAAGATGAAGAAGCTAGACCAAATGCCTTAAAACCAGAAGCTTTTACTGTAGTGTAAATATGGAGTCCTTGTTCTTTTTCCTTGAGTCACTGTCTTCTTCCCAAAATCCCCTGAGAAAAGCATTGTCTTACCAGTCAGGACTGCATGAAGTTGTCCTTGAAAAAGTTTAAGTTCTCTTATTGGCCTTTATTTTATCCTTTCCTATTAGTTGTTATCCCTGGTTTCTTATTGGTAGTAGCTAGAATCCCCCCAAAACCTTTAAATATCTCTCCTGATGTTAATAAAGCTCTCTCTTTCATTCCTCTCCTCTGCTCTTTGTGTAGCTCTTTTGAGGCACCTCAGAGGCCATGTGGCAGGGGACAAAAGGGGAGCACATCCCCTCCAGGTAACAGGCTAGCTCCTGGGAACTGGTACCCCTCAAATGTTGCAGGGAAACATCTTCTGGGAAAGAAAATGTGTGAAGGAGGAGAATGACAAGAAATAGGAAGGGGAGGCAGCTTCACCTCACAGACTTGTTAGAAGAGTAAAACCAAGAAAGGGAATTCAAAGGACCAAACAATTGAATAAGGAACAGTAGAAAATTTAGGAATATCTGTCCTAGATGTGTCCTAAGATCCCAGTCTTCCTTTGTGACTCTTCTTCTCCCAGCAACATTCCGTAAAAGTTTTCCCAGCTCCATCCAGAAGCCCTCCCCACTTTGGTTATGTCCTCCACAGAGTTCCATTTTATTTTGCACCTTGCAGTGTGTTTCAATACAAGTCTCCACCAGGAAAGAAACCTGCCTAAGGATGCTGTAAGACAGCATGTGCGCATGTTGTGGTAAAATTGTTGAGGTGTTCTTACAACTCCTAATTAAAGGTTTTTCCAGGACCTCAGCTTTAAGCAATGTAAAGTTAAAAACCTTACTAATTCCCACTTTAAATTCAGTAATGCTGATTTATCTTTTCTTTTGTATAAATACTTTTTGTTTATCTTATTCAGCATTGTTGTCACTTTGGTTTTGTACCTGAATAGTTTCCAGTTCAGTATTCTTTTTGCTTTATTATTGTGTGCTTTTCATAACTCCAACAACTCCTCCTTCCATTGTGTTGATTTTGCATGAATCTATGCATGAAAACCCTGAATATATTGAGTATTTCAAGTGGTCACATTCCTCCAGCTTTAGTTCCTGTCTGGGTGTTCCGCCACCTAATATATCCTAGAGCTGAATTAGAGAGAGGTCAATATTTTTTCTTATTTTTGTCTTTTTAATGACTTGCTATGTCAAAGGAGAAATTACTGTTAACTTCTTAGTGTTTCATATGCGAAGAGCTACAAAGAGATAACCAAACATGCCAATATCTGCAATAGCAGATTCACTTTGTTGCTGTTACTTTACACTCTTACAGTGTGCCAGGGACCCTTCTCATTTGTCAGATATCTCAATACAAAGTGCTTGGACTTTCTTGTCATCTCTTAATTTGCGTGCATCTCATGGCAATGTCATACACAGAAGTATCAGTTGAAGGATGCCCAGTCTTCCAGCAACTTTCACTGCTATCTCCACAAATTTTACAGTTCTTACAGTACTCAGTCCTCGCTCAACTATTTCACTCTCCTCATATTAAAAACTTCTCCTTAAAATCAGAAGTCCAAAGACATCTAATGCATTACTCTTCTTTGGCACTAAAAATCAAACCATAAAAGGCAAAACAAGAAACCACCACCACAAAAAAACAAAACAGAACAAAAAAACAAACTGAAAAAACAAGCAAAAAGCCAATCAACAAAAAAAAAAAAAAAACCAAGACAAAACAAAGGGGGGAAAAAAGGATTTCGGAAACCTGTGAGGTTTTTTTGTTTGTTGGGTTTTGGTTTTGAGGTTTTTTTAATATTCTTTAGTATAACCAGGATCAAGCTAATGACTTGTTATCTGCTTAAATCAATTCCCAAATATTTTTGAAACTGCAAGCTGAAAGACACTTTGATTGCTTTCAAGAACCCTAGACAAAAACTTTCCAGCTTGAGAGATTTATGAAAAATGTTTGCCACTAGATCTGTAATGCTATGCCCTAATTATTCATTATTTTGAGATAAAGATCGTATCATTCCTGTACTTTATTGCATTAAATTCTTTGCATTTTATTTCTAGTTTAGATATAAACTTTCAAATTTCCATACTGCTCTTCTGCATCACTGTACTGAGGCCATCAACATCCTGGCTGAAGACAGAGGAATAGCATTTATTAGTTTTGGACCTGGGTCTGGTTTGTCTTTAATCTTTAATCTAGAAATCTTTAATGCAGGAAGTCACTGCTTTTTATTAATTTCTGTTTATATAACTAAAGATAATGTTACAATTTCTTTTCAATTCTTCTGCAAGATGTAACTCAGCTGGACTTTGGAAAGTGTCTACTTCATCCTCTTCCTTCTTGACCCCCATTTCAGATTTTTTATTGCTACAGCAGTATCTGGTGAACAGTATCAGTTCAAGGTTGTCTGGGAGGACAATATGAAGCAATCAGATTATGGAAACACATGTTAAAGGTTTCACTGAATCTACAATGTCCTCCGTTTAAAAAAAACCAACAATGTAACTAGTTACTATTATTTCTCTACTGTAGAGCTAAGATTGAGGCTGGGATAATGATGGAGGATTAGGGCAAGCCACATAAAAAAAGCACTCCTATGCACTCCTATCATAGATGACAGGAAGTCCCTTCCTGTACTTTTGTTACTGATATCCACAAAATTTGTTCTTCTGTTTCAAACCAGTGCACGTTTCTCACGTGTTATTCTTGAACATCTTCCAGCCTTTCTACAGATGGTGCACATCTCAGTATCTCCCAGTTTAACATAACACTGTTTTTGGAAAGTGAATTCTGTATTGACTTCAGTGAACTCTACTGTAGACTTAAGAATCTGATATTTTGAAAAAACTGACTTTTTGATTTGCCAAGCCAGGTGCTCTTTTCTTCACTTATCATAGCAAGTGTTGTCTCAGTATGATTGAAAATGAAGCACAGATTTGATTGGTTAATTTGGGGTTTTTCTTTGACAGCACACATAAATTGTCTTTCTGCTCTAATTAAAGTATGTGATAATGATAGAACAAGTGCTACTACAATACAATTTCTTACTTTGTTATGCTTTATTTGGAAATAACAAAACATTTTACCTGTTTAAAGCAAGCTTCCACCAGATTTGGAGGGAACATATTTCTGTGAAAAAGAAACAAAATAACATGAGAAGTGATAATACTATGGTAATATCTTATAAGGGCACAGCTAATAAAAGAATTGACCAGCTAATTTTTATAGGACTCCTAAGACAAATATGTAATTTGTATAGCTTTGCATATAGCATTGGCCTGGTTAGATTTATCAGGACAAAATGCAGTACATTTGGACAGATCCTGGTAATTGGAATCTCTGTACCCAATACTGTATAGCAGGTCTGACTATGGAGGAGTATATTAGCTAAATTACCAAACGGACAAAGCTCTGTGGGACAGCGCTGATTTTTAATTTCATATTTATTAATGATTTATTAATGCAGATCAATAAATAGTTTAATACTACTGGGTGCATTTCTAGTTCTCAAACAATTTTTGCAGTCATGTAGCTTAGTTCTTCATGACATTCATTACTCTATTTAGTTGTGTGATTAAAAAATAAATATTTCTGAAGTTTGAGTATTCTATAATAAAAACGCATACACATATACTTACATATGTGTCTGTACATTTGTTGCAGATGGGGTTTGTTTCTTTGCTTTCCAGAATGGTGCATTTCTGAGAGAATTAAAGCAGCCTAACTGAATAAATCTTGAGGAATCTGAGCGCAAACCTCTTCATGGGTATTTCTGAAGTGCCCCTTCCTGGCAGCATGACTCTTGGAGGCCTTTCTCCATGCCTCTGGCTTCTCCAAGTGGGTTAGTGGAACACAAAATTTTGGTGTCTTAGCCTGTTGAAAAGCTCCTGAGTTCAAAACCTCAGCTTCCCTACTCCCTGAAATACATCTGTGACATACTAGCTCTGTAAGAGAGGTATTGCAGTGTCTCTGAGCAAGGAGAAACAAGATTTTATGCCTGTGCCCCTATATTTCAAGCATTTTACTTGCTTGTTCCTGGAATTTATTTCCCATTCATACAACTTAACAAGCTGAGTAGACACACCCAGACTGGTGGGTACAATTCAAAATTCAAATGAATAAATCAGGGTTTCAAGTGAAGTGAGAAAACTGTTGAAAGTTGGAAGTAAAGAAAAGGGAAGGAATTTGGTAATAAGAATTGTGCTATGGAAGGAGGAAAAAAGACCCATGCAGATAGACAAACAGAAACCTTTCTTTTGTGAGTGGAAAAAAGAATCTTTCTTTGAATATTAAAGGCAAATTTCGTCCCCTGCAACAGCTTGATTTGGAAATAAATACATTTTGTAGCACTGTAGGGGTTAGAGATATTGGTATCATACAGCTGAAAGAAATTTGGCAACTTCATACAGTCACTGTCTAAAATTTTCTATTTTTGTTCTCTGTGAATCTATATATTACTATCATTGCTATTGGTACAGAAAACGTGCAATATCATAGCCATACCTGATTAAATCAAGAAAGGCATCTGCTGCTGTCACTTGCACAATTTTCCCTTCTCTGTGCATGTTTTCTTTAGTACCTTTCCCAGGGTGGATGATGACCACAATGATTATACCAATCAGTACAGCAATGATCGTAGTGCTCATGTAGTAGACTACTGCTCGGACTCCCATCTTCCCTGATGCTTTACTATCCAGGGCAGCAATTCCTAGTAAATTTAAGCACAATGACATTCACCTGATACATTTGTGAGTAAAGAGTATAAACTAAGCAGGATGAAAATTATTTTGTGGGAAGAATTTTGATGACCAGTATATTTAGGGCTACCCAAGGCAAGCCTTCTGCAGTTCATACAGCTACTGTCTTTCCATCCCACCCTTAATGCTTGTTGTTATGTAATTATCTATTGTAAGAGTTACAGCTTTCTGTGCTCTTTCTCCTTCCAGTAGATGCAGTTTGTGTTCTCCTTAAAATGCCCCATTGCTCCTTCTCCTTAAAATTTCAGGTGGTTGGTGACTTCCCCACAATTCATTTGGGGGAGGCACCATCTGCCTCAAAGCACTTCCAATGCTACTTGTTGGAATCAAGCTTTCAAAGTGCAGGATGAACTAAGAGATCAGAAAAGGATCTCTTGGCTTTACCATCTCCTCCTACATGGAACTGCCTAATCCAAGCTTCTGTGGACTGCCCATACACACATGTAGATGCCATCCTTGAACATATAAAATACAATGAAAGTTGGCCACCTTCTGCTCTGGATGTCTGTCTCAGAGGATGAAGCATTTAAAATAAAGCAAGAGGACTGCAAGAATATAAATAATATGGAAATATAAAACTAGAATCATGGCCTGGCAAAACGAAAAGTTTTCTCAAATTGTTACAGATAAATCATATTTCTGTCTCTTGTCTCAAGGAACAAATACATGCTCCTGGAGTTACAGTGAGAGTACTCTGGTCACTCATATAACTTAGATCAAGGCTGTGTTCTAGGCTCTGATCAAATCTTCAAAGTATAGAACCAATCACATGCTTCATACTTACCCTTTCATTTCCGCTAGTATGTGCCTGCCCTTTTGGCAGAAACCATGACAGCCAGTAAGATCTGCACCCACAAAAGGAATCGCAAAGGAAGGTCACTAGGCTCACACCCCGAATTGCTTGGTTTGTGTGTGCCACTGGTGTGGAAGAACAAAGTGTTACTGGCACAGTAAGAAACTGAAAATGGAAATCCAGTATCTGAAGCATTTCTCTGCTCAGTTTTCCATCTGTAAAACTGGACAATAATGTTCATGCTAAGTTTATGCTTGCGTTTTGAAATTCTGAGAGGAAAACAGTAAATGTTAGCAAGTAATAACTAGTTTTATTATCTTTACAGACAGGAAGTAAGTCCTGTAGCCCTCTTGGTGGATGGAAGATCAGGGTGTTTTTCTGGAGTCCCCAAAATAATGTAAATTTAAAATAGTGCAAACATTATTAAGCAATGCAAAAATAAAATTAATAATTTTTTCGGAATTTCAGATCTGCTGCTGAATTGCACTATGTTTATCTTGGATAGCATTTATTGCAAATTTTATTATTAAAGTACTTCTGTGAAAATTAAAATTAAATATAATTTACAAAGTGAAAAATGAATGCTTGCATACTAGTCAATTTCATCCTTGTATATTTAATTACTTTTTTGTGTTCTTACTTGCTCTTTCTAAAGTAGCAACATTTATCTATATATTTTTTCATTTTAGCTAGAACCAATTTTAAACTCAGTTTAAACTCCTGAGCATGAAATGTTAATGTATACAGTTCGGTAGGAATGTTTGGAAATGCAGAGATGTTGCATCAGTCAGTTCCCAGTATCCTGCCCTTGACAGGGAGTAGATTCAGAACCAGAGGCAGAGCACTGTGAGTCTTAGAGGATTCACAGGTGTATGGGCCTGTGCTTTAACCTTGCCTGATCTTTTCTTTTTGTAGTTCACATCTGATACTAGGTTGAGTCTCCTATACTCCAAAAACCATTAGGAGTCAGTGTAGGGCATATCTTGCCAATAAAGATCGCTGTGTTGAAGGATTAGAGCTTGTGATCCTCTTTCTTTCTTGGACTGATTCTGGGGCTGAGTGGTGATCCATGTGCAAGCGTCGTGTCAGGGAGCAAGAGTCATGCTCTTGTGTTTGTAAGCTTCTTTCCAGCTTGGTTTCCTGTTGTGCACTGGCTGTGACTACATGGCTCCTTATTTTGGCTTTCTCAGCATCATTCCTGCTTTTTCTATCATATATAAATTATTTCTCAGCTTGAACACAGGGAACAGCAATTCTCTCCTCTGAGGCTGTAACTGCTCATGGCATGTATAGCAGAAAGCATTCAAAGCAGAGGGATGACAGGCCTAAGTATGAACAAAAGCTGTATGAGGAGGAAGCAAGCGCTCACGTCTGAGAGCCCTCACTGGGTGGCTGCTGGGCAGCCTTCACTCCCACTGCAGCTAATGGGAACTGAGGGAACTGCAAAACCTTCCAGCACACCAAAAAAAAATCTACAAAATATTTAAAAATCTATTTTTAAAACATGAGAAAATGAAGTGGGTTGTTTTCTTTGCATTTTAAGATGTTGACAAGATTTCTTAGAACTGAATAGGGCTCTGGAAGGCTCCCCAAAGCTTTCATGTCTCACAGAGCATTGTATCCTCAGTGTGTCTTTTCACAGGCAGCCAGCTAAACTCCCATTGTCCCGCGGGAGATGTATGTGCCCCTTTCATCCCGCTCGCTGCTCTCTCCTCCCCAAGCTGCTGGCTCCAGCACCTCTGCCTCCTCTCTTCCTCTCCCCTCCCCTTCCCCAGGGGGCCTGGGAAACTCTGCTGTGCCACCGGTCCCCACAGACAGGGATGCCTTGAAGTTGTCAAGGCGATCTGGAGCAGAGCCCCTGTAATTTCTCCCAGCGTGTGCGCTCACACAACATGAATGGGAATGATTTTTTAAGTGTCGATGGGGAGGGAGACAGGCAGGGGGGCAGGAAGAGAAGAAAAAAGGGGGCAGGCGTAACTCTGCAAAACTGCAAACAAACGGAAGCCCTTATCCTTGTCCTCTGCCTTTACCTACTCTTTCCCTCTCCTGAGACATAACACTGTGGATGAAATAAAGACATGACAAGGAGTTCTCCAGGGTGTCAGAACACAAAGCAAGCACTACTTTGTACTCTAACAAAGATGTTAGTCAGAGAAGAAATTAGAAATTAAAGTCTTTTAGGATGTAGGAAAGGCAAGGAGAAAATAAGTCTGTAATCGTAAGAGGAGAAAGGATGCAGGGAAAAGGAGAAAAAAAATCTAGTTAAGCAATGTTAAAAATTCTGAATTTTTAATCTGGTAGTTCTGATTGTTCACCTGAGTTGATCACGGTTCTGCAACTTGGCATCAACTAATAATTCTATGAACCTTCATGAATATCTACTATACTAAATATACTATGACTAATTTTGTGTCAGTTGTATTTGTGTATATTGATTCAGGGACCCCTCAAAGGATTTTATCCCCTCTTCATAAAATCATATGGTCTTTACTAATTTTTAAAACTAAAGCCAAAACTACCACATCTGTACTAACTCTACATTTTATATTAATTTTGGATTTTAGCTTGTACCTTAGTCTGTCAGTTATCTTAACCATGCATAGCTTTAGAAAAAGGAGAATTTAACCCTGTAAGCTGTAAGATGAACTTTAAGAAATTAACCAAAACCTTGTTTAGATTAAAGTCTAAGCTGTAAGAAATAAATCAGAAAACCTGTCTAGGTTGAGGCTTGAAGCTGTAACATTGTTTATTTAAAAGGAAATACAGGGTTGCAGAGGTAGGAGCAGCCCATTAGATCTGTTAGTATCCTGCTTAATTTTGGGGAGGGGTTATCTATTCTAACTAAGTATATAAACCTGGAAACACAAAAGTCTCGTTGAACACGTCTTTTGGTAGAATTATCCCCCATGTTCCCAGCGCTGAATAAAAGGAAGAGTTTTGTTTTATTCTATTGGATTTGACCGTTTCTTAACTCCATATTGTACTTGCAATTCTGTATTACACATCTTATACATAATTCCTAATATACAGAATTCACCAGTATAAAATTGCTTCTTTTGTTTTTAACTTTATTGACACTGGATGCATGCTGCACATAATCTGTGTGTGATCTTGGACTGCGCCAGGCCACACTGACACAGAGGGATGGTACTGTACTCCTCAGAAAGATCAAAGATAAAATATACTGAGCAGGTTTTCTTAACTCTTAGGCCAATAATAGCTTTGAATAGGCTCGCAGAAGAATAAATTCAAAGGAATTGTTTTAAAAGCCAAAATGTAGAACCCATGCTAAGTGTTAGAAGTTCAGAATACTCTCACTTTAATTAGCACAATTGCATCAACTTGTTTTTCTCAGAACAGTGTCCGCAAGTCAGGAACTATTTCAGTCTCAGATTTGAGCTTATGGGTGATTGTTTGTTTTTAATAAAGGAGTATACATATCTACACAATTAGGTAGAATATGCATATTTACTACAACAGTAACTGGTCAGCAGCTGGTGTGACTGAGGCTCAGTTCCTGTGTGTAAGGTCCTACTCAGCAAAGCATTCTTGAGCTTACATTTGGCCACAATGTCAATCACTAACTAACATGGTTTGACAAATGAGGGCCCCTAACTGTCAGTTTTTAAATAGGATCTTTTTTCTTATACACTGAAGTAAATAGTATCCCACTGAAAAAATGGAAAAGTAGCAAGATCCATTTTCTTTTGCTTGTCCTAGAAACACAGTCCCTACTTTGGACTGATCCTAGTACCTGCCAAGACTTTCTTTCTCAGAGCAAACAAGACTGTCACTGGGAGAAAGTTGTGCATGTGTCACATGTATGCATGTGTGTAATTTCAGTTTGAAAACCGTTAATATGCATAGTGACTGCTATTTGTATTGAAAGTTCCTGTTTCCGAAATAGTTTTGCTGCCCATTAAAAACTTTTGGAAAAACTAAGTGCTTATGTGTTTGCTTTCCTGACTAAAATTCTTGTGTTTGTAACTGAACATAACATTTTTTCCCACAATGACTTTGAAATTTGGTTTCTTTAAAATACAGAATAGTTCAGTTGGAATTTGCCTACAAAGGCCATCTAGTCCAACTGCCTGTTTGATTCAGGGCTGATCAAAAATTAAAGTTATTCATAGAATCATAGAATAGAATCATAGAATCGATTGGGTTGGAAAAGACCTCCAAGAACATCGAGTCCAACCCTTGGTCCAACTCTAGTCCATTTACTAGATCATGGCACCCAGCGCCACGTCCAATCTGTGTTTAAAAATCTCTAGGGATGGTTGAATCCACCACCTCTCTGGGCAGCCCATTCCAATGCCTCATTACTCTCTCTGGAAAGAATTTTTTTCTGATATCCAACTTAAATTTCCCCTGGCAGAGCTTAAGCCTGTGCCCCCTTGTTCTATTGCTGAGTGCCTGGGAGAAGAGACCAGCACCCACCTGGCTATAACTTCCCTTCAGGTAGTTATAGACAGTGATGAGGTCACCTCTGAGCCTTCTCTTCTCCAGGCTAAACAACCCCAGCTCCCTCAGCCTCTCCCCATAGGGCTTGTGCTCCAGTCCCTTCACCAGCCTTGTTGCTCTTCTCTGGACCCGCTCCAGCACCTCAATATCCTTTCTGTACTGAGGGGCCCAGAACTGAACACAGTACTCAAGGTGTGGCCTCACCAATGCAGAGTACAGGGCAAGGATCACTTCCCTGGTTCTGCTGGTCACACTATTTTTGATACAGGCCCGGATCCCATTGGCCTTCTTGGCCACCTGGGCACACTGTTGACTCATGTTGAGCTTCCTCTCAATTAGTACTCCAAGGTCCCTTTCTGCCTGGCTGCTCTCCAGCCACTCTGTGCCCAGCCTGTAGCGCTGCAGGGGGTTGTTGTGGCCAAAGTGCAGGACCCGGCACTTGGCCTTGTTGAACTTCATCCCATTGGAATCAGCCCATCTCTCAAGTCTATCCAGATCCCTCTGCAGAGCCCTCCTGCCTTCCAGCAGGTCGACACTCCCTCCCAACCTGGTGTCATCAGCAAATTTGCTGATGATGGACTCAATCCCCTCATCTAAATCATCAATAAAGATGTTAAACAGGACTGGACCCAATACAGACCCCTGGGGAACACCACTGGTGACCGGCCGCCAGCTGGATGCAGCTCCGTTCACCAGCACTCTCTGGGCCCGACCCTCCAGCCAGCTCTTAATCCAGGAGAGGGTACACTTGTCCAGGCCATGGGCTACCAGCTTTTGCAGAAGTATATTATGGGAGACAGTATCAAAGGTCTTGCTGAAGTCCAGATAGACCACATCCACAGCCTTCCCCTCATCCACCAGGTGGGTCACCTGATCATAAAAAGAGATCAGATTGGTCAGACAGGACCTGCCCCTCCTGAACCCATGCTGGCTGGGTCTAATCCCTTGTCCACCCTGAAGGTGCTGTGTGATTGCACTCAGGATGAACTGCTCCATAACCCTGCCAGGCACGGAGGTCAGGCTGACAGGCCTGTAGTTGCCAGGGTCCTGCTTGCAGCCCTTTTTGTGGATTGGGGTGACATTCGCCAACCTCCAATCATCTGGGACCTCCCCAGAGAGCCAGGACTGTTGGAAGATGATGGAGAGTGGTTTGGCAAGCTCTTCTGCCAGCTCCCTCATCACCCTGGGATGGATCCCATGTGGTCCCATAGACTTGTTAGGATCCAGCTGGCTCAGTAAGTCGGTCACTATTTCCTCCTGGAATACAGGAGGGCTATTCAGCTCCCTCTCCCTGTCCACCAGCTCCAGAGGCCAGTTGTCTTGAGGGCCACCTGTCTGACTGGTGAAAACTGAGGCAAAGTAGGTGTTAAGTACCTCAGCCTTCTCCTCATCTTCCTTAACTATATTTCCCTCCAAGTCCAACAGAGAATGGAGGTTTTCCTTGCCCCTCCTTTTGTTATTATTGTATTTATAAAAGGACTTTTTGTTATCCCTAACTGAAATAGCCAAATTTACTTCAAATTCCACTTTTCCTTCCCTAATTTTTTTCCTGCATGACCTAGCTCTATCTGCAAATTCTTCCTAAGTAGCCAGCCCTTTTTTCCACAGACTGTAAACTTTCTTTTTATCCCTGATTTCTTGCAGAATCTCCCTATTTAACCAAGCTGGCCGTCTTCCCCTCCGGCTGGCCTTTCGGCACACTGGGACAGCCTGTTGCTGTGCATTCAAAATCTCCCTCTTAAAACATGTCCATCCCTCCTGGACCCCCTTGCCTTTAAGGGTTGTTTCCCAGGGTATGCTCTGAATCAGTTCATTGAATAGGCCAAAATCTGCTCTCCGGAAGTCCAAGATAGAGGTTTTAATGGTGGCTCTCCTTACATCCCTGAGGACTGAAAATTCTATTATTTCATGGTCACTATGCCCCAGGCAGCCTCCAACCACTACATCATCTACCAGCCCCTCTCTGTTTGTAAACAGTAGGTCTAGCGGGGCCTTCCCCCTAGTAGGCTCATTTACCAGTTGATGAAGGAAATTGTCCTCTATACACTCCAGGAACCTCCTTGACTACCTCTTCTCTGCAGTATGAAGCTCCCAGCAGATATCTGACAGGTTAAAGTCACCCACAAGAACAAGGGCTGGAGATTTTGAGACATCTGCCAGCTGCTTGTAGAATAATTCATCCCCTTCATCATCCTGGTTGGGTGGTCTGTAACAGACACCCACAAGGTTGTCAGCCTTGTTGGCCTTGCCCCTGATTCTGGCCCACAGGCACTCAACCCTGTCACTGCTGACCTCAACTTCAACAGAGTCAAGAGACTCTCTAACATATAAAGCCACCCCTCCACCTCTCCTTCCCTGCCTGTCTTTTCTGAAGAGCTTGTAGCCCCCCATAGCAGCACTCCAGTCATGTGATTCATCCCACCACGTTTCTGTGACAGCAACTATGTCATAGTTTTCCTGCTGCACTATGGCTTCCAGCTCCTCTTGTTTGTTTCCCATACTGCGTGCATTGGTGTACATGCACTTCAGCTGGGCCATTTGATTTCATTCTCAACTCGGGCTCTATGCCCTTAGGCCTATCTCTGGAGAGCCCAGTTGCCGTCCCTTCCCCCTTCAAACCTAGTTTAAAGCCCTCCTAACTAACCCTGCCAACTTATGGGCTACAGTTCTTTTGCCCTTCCTAGATAAATGAAGCCCATCTGCTTTGACGAGACTGGGCAACACGGAGTTTGCGCCATGATCAAAAAACCCAAAATTTTGATGATAGCACCATCCCCTAAGCCACCTATTGGTAAGCTGGGCTTTCCTAAACCTCTCCTCATTCATCCCAGCTAGCACAGGAACTGAGGCAATTACTACCTGTGCTCCTGTCCCCTGAAGAGATCGGGTCAGTGCCTTGAAATCTTTTTTAATTACTCTGGTACTCCTTTCATTAATGTCATCACTTCCAACCTGGACAACCAACAGTGGGTAATAGTCTGAGGGTTGGATAAGTTTAGGAAGTCTTTTGGTAATATCCCTCACCCTGGCCCCAGGAAGGCAGCAAACTTCCCTGTGGGACGGGTCTGGCCGACATATAGGGCCCTCAGTTTCCCTCAGAAGGGAGTCACTGATTACAACAACCCTTCTCTTTTTCCTCTTACCTGTAGTCGTAACCCGTCTGGTAGGCTGGGGGTAACCAGAAGATCTTGTAGATAGATCCTCCTCCTGACTGTCCTCCAACAAACTGTCCAAGTCCAGGGCCATATACCTGTTTTTTAAGGGCACCCTGGCAGGTGAAAGGGGTTGAGAGGGGGTGTTTTTGCCTCTACAACCAAGCACCTGTTTCCATTCATCCCCATCCCTATGGTTTGTTCCGTCTGCCTGATGGCAGGAGGGGCTGGGCTTCACCACCTCCTGCTGGGCTTCGTTAGGAGTGGAAAGGGTGTGACTCCACCAGTCAATTTCCCTTTCACTCTCCCTTATGTTTCTGAGCCTATCGACCTCTTCCTTTAGCTCTGCCACCAGACCCAGCAAATCGTTCACCTGCTCACATCGTATGCAGGCGCTTCTCATACTGTCCTCTGGTAGTAGGTCCAGGCTCAGACAGTCTATGCAGCCAGAGCCCTTTTTAGAGGGTTCTGTCTGTATTGACACCCCTCTACTGGTAACAGGAGCAACAGCTTTCATTTTTTTGGGAGGCATGACTGTCTTAAGCTGTGGGGAAAGGTAGAAAGAGACAAAGAAACAAACGAACAGAGGAAAAAAAAAAAAAAGAAAAGGCTGCAGAAATACCTAGGCTTCTGCCCTGCCTGTTCGAACTGCCTGTGCAAACTGCCGTGCCACGCCCTCACTGCCGTGCCACGCCCCTGTTTGCCCACTCCTGTTCGCCACACTCCAGGTCGCTTGCGCTCCCTAGAGATGTTTTTAAAGCCTTCTCACTCTCCTGCTAACGAGCAAGCCCCGCCTCCAACTCCCCTCTGAGTCACCTGCTGATAGCTGAAGGAGCAGCAAACAAAGCCTGCCAGGGAATATTAAGGGCATTGAACTCTTCAGCACTGATGGGCTGGGGACAACAGCCACCTGTCTAGGAATCCCGTTTCAGAGAGGTGTGTGACCACCTTCACTGGAAAGGAATGTTCTGAAGGTTCAGTTTGGACCTCCCCGGTGCAGTTTCCCACTTGTCCTGTCACTGGATACCAGGCAGAAGAGATAGGCATTCCTCCTCAGGAAGATGCAGAGAGCAATGAGGTTTTACCCCTCAGTGTTCTTTCCTTCAAAGCCCCAAATCCTCGGTTCTTCTCACAGGACAGTAGTAATCCTGCTCAGCAGAAAAGGGACTGTGGGTTCAGAACCTGGTGCAGAGACTTGGCTGAGGAGTCACTGCTGCCAGGGATCCATCTGTGGGCACAGGACTGAACACCGCCAAGTCAGAATTCTGCCAAATGTGGTGCTGTGTTGAAGAAAATACATATTGTGATGAACAATTCTGAACGAGTGTGTAGAACAAGCTGTCCATTCTTGTCCTTGCACATATTGATTATTGGAGTAAAAGAGGATTTCTATGTTGATGCATTCTTTCCTTCTTCAGTATATTAGAACTGAATTGTTGGCACTTCCTTGCCAATGTAGATTTTTATATAAATTCCCTTTCGATGTTTTGTACTAAGTCTCTGAAAAAACATTATGAACAGAGCATCTTTTTATTCCTAATTATTTTCCTGTTTACTTTTTTCGGACTCTTCATTAGGAAATTGCAGTTGCTTGTTAAGGACTCCTATGGTGGAACAGCAATAATGGCAACTGTTGACTCAGGAGTGTTGCCCTAATTTTGCTTCTTTAAGGTTGTCTTTCACTCTCCTAATGAAGCAGTCTCAAATGGGCTACTCCCACCCCCTACATCCACTAAGCACTGTGTGATGAGTAAACTCTCAGTGTGAGACCATGAGAACAATCCCTTTTGTGTATGTTGATGAGGATTTGTGGAAATGAACAACACTGTGCAAGGTCACGGTAAAATGTGCTGACAGAAAATTTTTAAGAAAAACCAATAGTTAGGTAAAGACAGTGAAAGTATTGCCTGAGTTTAATTAACATGAATAAGCTCTAAAGCTTTATTCTGATAGCAGCTAAGCATGTCCTGTATGGTGCTGAGCAATCTCAGAAAACAAAAGTTAAATTTAACCTTTGACAATTGAACCCTTCACAAGATTAGGTACAAATTTAATCCAAACTCTAGATTCCTCTTTTTAACAGCAGTAGCAATAAAATAATAAAATTACAGAGAAAAAAAACATTTTCAAAGGACTATAAGTACTGGTGAAGTTAATTAAGTTAATAGAGCTAATGACTTCCTGAACCCACATAAAATTCATGCCTGAAATATAGCTCTGTATGCCTTTTTTCATGAACTGACAAGGCCAGCTGCTTCCAAATCTCAGTTTAATTTCTCCTTATTTGAATATGAATATTTAGATAATAAAATTTGATTATTTTTTTACAGTTCCATTAAGAATACTGGGCAAATATCTCACAGGAAAATTAGCAGTTGTGTTTGATCCAAAGTTACGTGACCGTGAATAAGCCAAGCTGACTAATGAAACCCATGGCTAGGATATAGTAATGCAATTCAAAGAGCCAATTAAGTGGCGAAGAGTAGCTCCTAAATGACTAGCTGTGCCCCACAGCTTAGTAGTCCTGCCCCATCCTTGCCACCGGAAAACTATTAACTTTGGGTTTTGTAGGGTTACTTTTCCTGGCAGTTTGTCATTTTCAAACATCTCAGAATTGTGTTATTTGGACACCAGAACTCCTACAAGGAGAGTAGAAGGAAATAGTGTCTATGGCAGAAAACTAGCAATTTGGCATCAGTTTTCCATGACTTAAAATTGGCTGTATTGGTAAACTCCATCCTCTGCTCTTTGTCAACAGTGCTGCTAAAGCAAGTGAAGAATTCTTTAATTCCTCCTGCTTGCCTTCAAGTTGGCTCTATTCTCAAATGGTAGCTGAGCAATCACCATCCAACATCTGATCACAAGAATTTAGCAATGCAAAGTGACAACTGTACTCTTTCTGTTGGTCCCATACTTTTTAATGGAAACACACTACCAAAAATAGGTGTAATGTGTGATAACTTCAAATATTTATCCATTATCTCATTCCTGTTAAGGAAGAACATTTTGTGACTATATTACTTCATGCTTTTTCCTCCTGCTTGCAAACACACGCTCTTTCAGCTGCAGTTCATTGCTTAGAATGAAATCATTGTAAGACAATGTCTGAACATCACTGACTGGTGAAAATGGAAGAAGCCCAAATAATCTCTAGTGTCTTTACAAGGATTTTTACCTTTCAGTTAATCATGAATGATGAAAGACCATTTTGCTGTTGTTCATCACTCATACTGCTCTTTCAGTGCAACAGCTTCATGAGAATATTTGAGGTCAACTCACCAAGATTAATTCCTATATTGTAAAAACTATGGTAGTAATCCATGTTTGAAAGTATTTCCTGGGTCATCAAGTCCAGCATTCTGATACAGTAGGAAATACATTCCACGGTATTGATTAAAAATTTACTGAGCTTGAGGTTCAAACCAGCAACTGTTTTTACCCTAATTATTTCCACATTAAGAGTACTCCACAGCCTTGGTTTTGCTTGCTTTGCCAATTCTGGTGCACAAGTAATTTGATTGGTCACCAACTCAATATCCAGATGGGTATCAGTGATGAGGGTGTCCCTCAGGGGTCTGTACTGGGATGTGACCAGCCCGGTTTAATACCTCCATCAGCAAACATGGACAGTGGGATTGAGTGCACCCTCCGTGAATTTGCAGACGACCCTGAGCTGAGTGGTGTGTCTGACAGACCTGAAGGATGGGATGCCATTCACAGGGACCTGTGGACAAGCTCAAGAACTGGGCCCATGGGAACCTTACGAGAATCAACAAGACCAGGTGCAAAGGGCTACCCCCGGTATCAACACAGGCTGGGGATGAACAGATGTACATCAGCCCTGCTGAGAAGGACCTGAGGATGCTGGTGGGTGAGAAGCTGCACATTAAGCCAGCAAAAGAAGCATGACCAGCAGGTTGAGGGGAGTGATCTTCCCCTTCTACTCTGCCCTCCTGAGACACCACCTGGAGCATGGCATCCAGCTCTGAGGTCCTCAGCACAAGATATATGTAGATCTGTTAGAGCATGTCCAGATAAGACCACAAAGACATCAGGGGATGGAAAATCTCCCCTATGAGGACAAGCTAAGAGAGCCAGAGTTGTTCAGACTGAAGAAGAGGAGGTTCTGGGGAGACCTTACAGCTCTTTCCAGTACTTAAAGAAAGCATGTAAGAAAGATAGGGACAGACTTTAAGTAGACTCTGTTGATACAGGACAAGTGGTAGTGGTTTCAAAGTAAAAGAGGGTAGATTGAGACTAGATATAAAGAGGAACTCTTTTACAATGAGGGAGTTGAAACACTGGAACGCGTTGGCAAGAGAGGTGGTGGCTGTCCCATTCATGCAAATATTCAAGGTCAGGCTGGAGGGAGTTCTGAGCAGCCTGATCTAGCTGAAGATGTTTCAGCTCATTGCAGGGGGTTGGACAAGATGACCTTTAAAAGTCCCTTACAACCCAATTTAAGATTCTTCTCTCCATCAGTGTGAGCCAGTGAGGGCAGGGAAGAATCTGGTAAGCCTCCTCAGACTGTGCTTATAGCTAAGAAATTTAGAGAAAACAAAGTATATCTCCTGATAAAATGAAATAAGTAAATATTTTACACTCAGATGGTGCCCCTACTGAGTGTCAGTGATGTTTACATTACTACATGAAAGCTTCTGCAGGATTGTGCTCTACTGTTCTGAAAAGTATAGTTGACTTGCTTTTCAGGTTTACAATACAACAGGATACACTTGAAGAGCCAGTAGGAAAGTACATTTCCTGAAACTCACATCTGCCTGAGAAGGACCCTGCTGCGGGGCTGTTCAGATACTTATTTAACTCTTCACATTATTCCATCTTTTGCTCACAGTATTGGAATGTGACAAACAATATGCTTTTTGAAGGGAAACTAGGGAGAAATTTATCTTCTTTATGTGTGCTAAGCAGAGCAGGAGGGAGAGGCAAGCAGGGATTCACAGCAAGCCATGGAGCAGTGATTAGTAACAGCTGACAGTCTCAAACCAAGACTCTCTTTCTTTGGTTACCTCATTGTAATAACAGAGTACAAAGAACCGACTGTCTTCAAGCCAAGAATCAGAGACCCAGGAACACAGAAAATAGCAGCTCACAATTTTTTTTTGGTAACAAAACACTGCTGCTACCTGCATAGAGCAATTCTAAAAAGACATCCTTTTATGTCCAGACACTTGGACTAACTTTTCCTGGAAATGGGATTCTTCTATTGGGCATAAAGCTGATTATTTTCTGTATAAGGCGTACAGGAAAAAAGTGCACTTGCTTATGAAAAAAACATGATGGAACACGGTAAATTATTTCAGTTTAATTAGGAAAAAAGTTTAGTTTGGTATTTGATAAGCCAAATCACATTAAATTAGCTTAAATCCTACAGTGTCTGATGTCACAAGACTTAAATAATTACCAGTAGTGGTAAGACTTTGATTCTATTACCTGAGGATGAAAATATTAATTTTCACTTTTACTGAACATACTGCCAAAAATATCTCCTTTAAACATGAAAGGTACTGCATCCTATCAAGATCCAAGGGATAAAGATTCCTTTGCCTTCTGGAGCATGTTAAGGACATTACTTAATGCTCCATTAAAAATCCATAATGCAATTTCTTTAAATAGATGTGGAAGCTTTTAATCTGGTACAACACTGGTCTAGGTTTTGGCAGAGTGTGCCTGGAGTTCCTCACAAATGTGTTTTTCTATGTGCAGCACTTATTAAACAACATTCCACAAATGTACAGTGCTTCTGTTATCTGTGTGGCTTTATACCATGTGACAAAGCTGCAAACTATTTACTGCACTAAATCACTCCTTATGTACTTTTTAGCTGCTTCTGAAAAAATAGTGTGACACCCTTGAGAATACGGATGTGAAATTAGAGGTGTTCATAAAGGAACAGTAACTAGTAATGCAGTCTAATGTAAAAAATAATTACTTTTTACATCTTGGACATGTAATATATGCCTGAAGAAATATTTCTGTTGAAATTTTCTGTTGAAATATTTCTGTTTTGCTAGAAAAATGGACACATCTAGTCAGAGAGGTGCAAGATTTAGAGAGTGAAAAACTAAGATTTCCTTTCTAAAAAAGAGAGAGGGAGAGAGAGAGGTATCTATCAGTGTGCAAAATAAAGTGGGGTTTGGGGTACAGGATTATACAGATTGGTAACTTGCCACAGGTCTATGTTGGAGGCATCACCCTCTCACCAAAATGTGATTCAATAGTACTGGGGAGCCAGTTCCTGGCTTCTTCACCGAAACTTCCACTTACAGACTCTATTTCTGTCCATTAGGATCTGAGACTAGTTAAGTTAATTTTATAGAGTTCATGCAGCAGCCATCATTTGGAAAGAAGCTTTACCCAGCTGGATGTGACTCAACTAAGATTTGAACTAATGGTCTTGTGTGACTAATGCATCTAATAACAACCTGGCCTTTGGAATTCTGCTCAGATTTTAATTTTAGCACAATTTTTAAAACCTTGAGATTATTATTTTTGCTAATTCAGCAATATTCAGGTAATTTGGAAAAGAATAGTGTGGCACTACCTTTACATATGCTCAACGAGACTTGATTTTTCTGAGTAATCTGAAAATACACTAGTAACTGCCCACTCACTAAAGAATCTTGCATGGTTTCTATTGTTGCAGTAGCTGCTACCTATTCCTGCATCAGGTTTACTAATGATCGAAATAGCTCTGCTTTGCATTTTGTTGGTGTTTGGTTTTGTTTTGTTTTTTGCTTTTTTTTTCCCCCCTCCAGAAATCTAGTCAGTGATGTAAGACTGATTTGTCCATCTGTGTCTAACTTAGAAGTGCTCCATGTTCATTTTGCTTACAAGCTGGCAGTTCATTCATCTGCTGTTTTATCCATTGATCTTCCAGACAATTTATCTCAGTTGCTCGTGGAGCTAGTGCTTTCCTTTCTATCTCTGTTGCACACGCCCTGCTGGTGTTTACTTGTTCTTGTAGTCCTTTCAGTTTATTACATTCCTTCCCATGTACCATGCATTTTTTCAGTTTGTACTGTTTTTGCAGCACTTTTTGTGTTTCGATGGGCTGTTCTTGATGGATACACACATGGTTTGCTACTTTTCTCCTCTCACACTGTATCTATGTTTTTAACTTCCACCAAGTTGAGGTGCTATTTGCATTGATGCCGAAGGGGTTTTTTTGATTTTTCAATTTTCATATTTTGTAGATTTTAGGAACACAGTAGATGTAATGCTGTAGATTTTAGTGAATTAATATTGAGCAGCTTGTAGCATAAAGTCCTTCTATCTCTACCCCTGCTCCAGAACAGGCAGCTAAGATCTGCCAGCTATTTAGTCTCTTCCTCAAGGTACCAGATTAAAGCATATCAGAAGAGAACATAATCATGGAGCAGTGTGACCCGAAGCCCTGGAGAGCGTCCAGAGAACCTTTGTGTGCTGAAGAAGAGGAGGTGGATGAAGACAGAGGGTCTCAACGACCCCAGCCCCAATTCAACAGGGGTGGGAACTGGGAGGGGACAGAGGTGGAACTGGACATGTGGACAGTAGTGATTGGATAGGTTATATTATAAAAGCTATTGAACTTAGAGCTTGCATGCGCGCGCGTCGATGTATTCCTGGATGAGCGGGGTTGCTCATTAAAGTGCCTGCCCATTATCTTATCTCCTACAAAACTTGGCTTGGAGTCTTTTTTACAGACTTTTACGGCAACACATTCACATGAAGCAATACCAATCACTTTGAATGGAGCTCCACAGTGCTATTGCTGTCCTGCTCCCCACAGTGATACAAAATTAGTTCAGTTATTCACCTACGACAATGAAGTCAGCAATGTTGATATAACATCTTTTCAGTCTGGGGAACTTTGTCCTAAAAGGCATTACACCCAAGACTGTATTGACTTCTGTGCAGGACCTAATATAGTGGGGCCTCAGTCCCTCTTGACAGTTTGGACACAAATAAGACGCTTCACTACATAAAATCTACTCATGACAAAATGAAATGCATGGAGCTCTTTCATGTCTCTAAGTAATTATTTGTACTAAAAATTGCAGAACAGTAACTTATTTTGACAATACAGAGTACTTTTGGATTCTTATTTTTAAAGAATCACATGAACTTGGATTCAAAAGAGAAATTCTGCACATAAAGTTTTATGTGGCATCAAAAATGAATCTCATATTGATAAAAATTTAGAAACAATCGGAGACCTTTTTTATTGTATATAGTCAAGTCTATTTAAAGAGTACAGGGTCTGATGCAGACATAATTTGAAAAAAATTGTACAGATATCTTAAATTTATGAACTTGTTGCATTTTAAAACATCGGTTATAATCTGTAAATTAATAACTTAATACTAAATGAGAATATCCTAATGAACACTTCTCCTTTTTTGAATTGGACAAAAACAGAACTTAATTACAACCTAAATCTCCCCCAAGAATTTAATGGGTAACAATGAAATCAAGCTTAGGAAAGAAATTACTTTCTATTAGTGAATTTAAGGTCCTCTGGTAATATGCCATATGAATGCTAAGGAGTCATTACTGTAGCTGCAATTAGTCTATTATGTTTTAAATTGTTGTAATAATTTGGTGGATTTTTTCACAATTCAGTAATGATGTTAAGGCTCTTCTGAGAACTCATTAAGAAAGTGTGGAATTGGAGTTTCATGTGAACAGGCCTTTGTTTTCCCTCTTTTCTCTCTTTTGTTTCAACGACCTCTTGAACTTTGGGTCACTGATTCAGTTACAGCCTCGCAACATCAAAGCCGCACATTTTTGTCTTTGTATTTCTTCACCTTACAGACTTGTAGGAAGCCATGGAAAGAAGTTAAGACTTTCTCTGGAATGCCTGACAGTAGCAATCAGTGGTTTTAATATTATTATTAAGCTCCTTTTCAGGATGTTACAGTGCTAAGTACAGTTGAAAAAGAGGTTTTGGCTCCCACAATTCAAGCGCTACACATTTGCCATCTGGGCATCATCTGCTTCCAAGCAGGGTTTGGAATAGGAATTTCTATGAGACGCCTGAAGTACCAAATAAAGTTGATTTCAAACTAAATGGGTGAAAGAGAAGAGGGGATTTTTAGGTCACTGTTAATATTGGACTGTGATGTTATACAGAACAGAAAAATAGGCTATTTACTTTTTAACAAACTATTAATCATCGTAACCTGAATTTGAAAGATTTATTTTCTTAATGGATGTGGTCCTTTGCACAGGTTCATTAGTCAGGAGACAGATGTTAGACAGGCTTAGTAAGCACATGTTCTCTAACTTTGTTTTCAGAGTTTGGGGAGTTAAAACACACTGAAATTGTAAATACTGGACAAAGCTGATTTTCAGTGCAAGAATCTATTCATTAATGAAATACCCATTCATTAGGTGAACTTTTGACAAAAACCTACTTTCTGTGTAGCTCTGAAAAGAAACTATATTCACTGGAGAAGCTCTGATATTATCTAAGTATTCAGAAATAAGTTAGAAGTGGGAGGTGAAATATCAGAATAAAGTTAGTATTTAGCTTTGCATGTGAGTAAAGAGAAAATAAAGAGAGCTGTTTGTGCAGGAAAGAATCAGCATCATTATGTTAATTGTGGTGCAAATAGTGTACTTCTAGTGCTATGCTGTATTTTCTTTTTCTTATCTAACACTAGGGAGTAGCTAATGGTATAGTTGCCTCAATGAAAAGATGCAATTATCTGAAAAATGTATTAGTCCTGTTTAGAGCATAAAATTAAACCAAAGTCCAATTCTGAAAATATGATGAACTGAGGCATCTAAAAAAATGTTTGTTGTTAAAGTACTTTCCTCAAAAAGCTCTTGGAAACTTTTAATACGCTTAAAGCCCTTCAAGTTCTTAAGGAAAGTAGAGAAGATGAATATCGCTGAAAGATTAATATTAGATCTGATACATCAGGAACTCTAATTCATGTTCTCCAAATACTGGAATACCATAAACCCCAACATTTTTTTCAAACAGATGCTCTTTGTTGTGCAACTCTTGAATTTTCAGAATATAGTCAGGGATCTGTTTGTGAGCTTTTTTTCACAATGAGGTGTCCAGGAATCTAGTTTACTCTGATACTTGACTTCCACAGATGGTGGGTCTTCAAGACTAACACTAAGAGCTAAAAGCTTCTGGTGACATTAAGTTGTGTTTTCTTTGTTTGCAAGTTTATTACTCAGTATTAGAACTAAATTGCTATTCAGTTCTGTGAAACTGTATTTTTTTCCATCCTACATGACAGTATTTTTTTTTTGCACACGTCTCTCTGCATCCCAATAGTTTTTATTTGTCTTTGTAGACCATCATTAGTGCATCTGCTTTTGATAGACTCCTGAAAAGGTCCTTTCATGATACTGTTGACAGAAGGAATATACAGGACTGTGTTCGGTGAGCCAAGGAACCAAAACTTAAGAGTTTTCCATTCCAGATGCTTTTCTTGCTAGTTTGCTAGATATAACTGTGCTTAAAGTAGCAGAAATTGACAGTTTGGGGTGTACCAAGATGCTTTTTAATTTGCTACGTGTACAAACCTCTGAGGAACCTGTGTTTGTACTGACTGGATGTGTCCCTCCCTCATACAGAAACACTATGCTTTACACTTGTCCAAGGTCAAAAACGCCCGTAGAATTTCTTTTTCTCCATTTCTGAAATTCAGGTGCCACTTACTACTTTGCACAGGCACACAGATGGGCCTTTAGGGAAACAGAATTAGATTTGCTGTAGTGTCTATCAGTGGCATCATTCACTCAAGCCTTGGAAGATCAAATTCTAGAGAGAATCAAAAGAAAAAGGCCTTGTGAAATAGAAAAATTTTCTATCAGGGAGTCCCAAGGAAAATATCTGATGCAGTGCATAGAAGTGGCAGAGTATGCCCAGACTCAGCCCAAACTGATGCTTTCTAGAGAAGCCATCACTGCAAAGCCCCAGTAACTTCTGCGACTGGTGGTACGTCACAACGGTTTGGCTTCAACCTGCAGCAGTGTAACAGCACCATCAACTCATCTGTGTGAAGAAAAACAGGTCTGTGTGAGTCTGAAAAAGTTCACACCAAGAGATGTTCCACCCAGTTAAGAAAGACTGCCAATTCCGTAAGGAGATTCTAGGTTTCAACAAAGGTTTTTCCATGTTCATGGCTGCCTCAGGCATTTAACTGGAGACAACCTTGCAATTAAGGGATAAGGAAAAGCTATTTTACCCTATGCCAGCCACATGTCTTCAAAAAGTATCAGCTATGAAGAGGAACTATGGCACAACTGGAAAGCAATTTCTGTCAGTGAGGTCAGGTCTTGTATATTTGCCATAATTATCCTTTGAGAAATTGTCCACACCATAAACAACAACACTATTTACATTTTGTTGAATTAATTTCTCAAGGTCTGAACTGAAAGATGTAGGATACATTCAGAAGCTGTAAGTAACAACAAAATTCGTACCAACAGAAGTGTCTGGATGAAAGGAGCTGTAGCAAAAGCAGGAAGCGCTTTGTGCCTCTCTTGACATTCACCTCAAATCTCAGATGTGGCTGGTTCTTAATTATATCTGTAATCTCAGCAAATTGGAAATTTTTGTCCTGAGTGTCTCTGCTTTCTCTTTCTTACCCTCCATCACCACTGACAGCTGTGACATGTGGCTGGATACCAGGATGAACAACCAGATGGGCAGCCTTCCTCCTTTTCCAGATGATCCAACATCTTACTGGAACACAAACCCAAGGCTTGAGTCTTACAGGTCTTGTGGTGGTGCACAGTACCTGTCCTCATTCTCCATTGCTCAGAACTCAAGTAGGACCTCCAGCAATGCTATCAAGAGACTTGTTTTCAGTACCTCTGCCTCCAGTAAAGATGATAATGATGGACCTGAAGTTTATATAGAAATTTATAATCCAAGTACATGTCTCAAGGACAGTATGTAGGAGATCCAGCAATTAGCTTCAAGAATTAATTAGAAATAATATGTTATACCTCAACAGCTGTCCAATATGAAAAAATGGAAAAAAATTCAAGTGAAAATAAGGTTAGAGGACATAATGATAGCATTAAAGACCCCTGTTTCTGAAAGATGACAGCCTTCTGCATATGGTTTGATCTGCAGTCAGTCCTTCTACAAAGATATGAGTAGATGATTCAGTTATTCAAAAGGTACTTTGGTTCTTGTCACATTTTATAGCACTGATGAAGCAAGGATACATGTTAGTTCTGCTGATGTGGAAGTACTCCCAATAATGTTCCTGGTGTTCTCAAAATCCAGCGTCAGGAATTTTCTTCATTAGATTCTTTCAGTCTTCATGGGCAGTCATGGCAAAGACAAACTGACAAGGAGGCAAACACAATGGTGTTGTGCTATATTCTCATGTCAGAAATGAGGATGTGGATCACGGGTTCAGGCTAGAGCTAAAGAGGTGAAAGGAGTAGGAAAGCCCACAAAGCCTGAATGAAGGCTTTGTGTAGCTAACTATGCTGTGTGTAACTCTTCACAAGTTTTCAGGCTGGTTTTTGTCATATTTCGATAATGGCCTTTACACTGTTGTTATTTGTCAACTTCCCAAAAGTGGGATAATTAAGAGCTGCTGATAGAGCTATGCATACTTCTTTCTCTCTTTCCTGACATATGGTTGGCCTTAGATCTTTTATTTTTAAGTCTAATTTCATGTCATTTTGCATGAGTTTACAACTGTTGAGGGTGAGATTATTTTTAGACCCTGGAATAGTTTTGCCTTGATTTTGAACTGATTCTTGAAGACCTATGTGTGTTAGAAACCTGAAACTGTAAGACAGTAGTCATTGCCTCAGAGCAATCACTAGGTGAAATCTTAACAGGTGACTACAGACTCCTTCTATCTCACATGAAATTCCATGGAGTCCAAAAACAATATAAGCCTATGAAAATTAGTCAGTCCAATGGTCAGCCAACTTAATTCTTTGTCTTCATCTTTTCCTGACAACAGATTCTTACTGAAAGACTACAGGGAACATAAAAAGATAAGAATTAATTGTCCTTGCTTTCCCACCCTGCATTTGGGGAGCACTGGTGACCAGGGCCTTCCTAAATTGCTAGTTCCCCAAATTTAATAGTTAATAATGACTGTATCTCGGAACTCCCTAGTTACATTTTGAAGATATTAACTTCTGGCTTGTGGTGCTGCACAACACAATTTACTCGCGTTATGTGTGAAAAAGCACTTTCTTTATTATGAATGCCCTTACTAGTTATTTCATTGCACACCCTGTATTTCCTTTATTATGGTTTCCTTTATTATTCACTTTATGAAAAACAGATGGGAGATACAAAAATAAATAGTTACTCCATCGAAGCCTGTACAAACGGCTAATGATTTCTATGTACTTTAAGGCAATCTTTTCAAAGCCAAGAAGGTGCAGTGTGTTTAATCCCTCACTGCATTTCACTAGAACTCCATCCCTGTCACCCTCTCTGGACTATTAACAGTGACTCTGAGAACTCTTGCCCGTGTGCTAATGTCCATTTGAGCAACTATGATTAGGTGAAGTGTAGGTGTGGTGTGTTCCCCTTTCCCAGGTGTATTACTTTGAATTGGCACCATTCGAGTTCACTAGTCATGTTACCACAGATTCATTCACTATTGAAAACATCACTCTTTACAGTTTCAGTCTCCCATATCCTAATAAAACACTTGCTCTCAGTGTCCTAATTCCCAAAATGCAAAGGCTTCAGTTTGCATTTAGGACATTTTACTGTACAAAATACAAACCCAAGTATTTTCTATTTACAATCCAATGTAGCTGATTTTACATTGTGTAGTATTTTGAGTTTTTTACTTTTCAGGTTTGCTGTTTTTCTGTAACCAACTCATATTTGTTTGTATTAAACTCAAAAGTGTTTTCAGTCCTTCTGCCCTTGATAGAAATAGAAATGTTAAGAAAGAGACAGTGTTGTTTTACAGTGGTCCTTCAGTGCTCAGGCAAGATGCTTTAACTCCTATGTGTTCTTCCAAATAATTGTTGCCTTTTGTTTTACCAGTGACTTGCCTGTCAGCAAACAAAGTCTTGATGTTATGCATTTGAACTAAGATATAAAATCCAACCCAAGTCTTTGTGGATGGAAGATTGCTCCCTATTATTAATTCAGCTGGAATGCAAACTGAATAAAAGTATAACAACCTGTTATTCAATACTTTGTGAAAAAACTAGAAAGTAAGGGTTACCTAACAAAAGCTGTATTTTCCAATGAAATTTAAATCAGTCTTTAATTAAGGGCTACTAGCAAAATTGAATTATTTTAGAGAAGTTATTTAGCTTTGGTGCCTATAATTATTGCCAACTCTGCTCCTGAACACACTTTCTGATTGTGTATTGCTGCTTGCAGAGGCTAATACTTCAAAACCCACTGCTTTTGGATGCTCTATATTCCTCTTAGGCTTTCTTTTTTATGGTGTAATCAAATTTTGTACAGACTGTAATTTTATGCAGGAATTTAATCTCTGCTATTATTGCATTTTAACTTTTAGTCAGGTCTGAGTTAATTTTGAGTTATTCTCTCTGACTCTTTTGAAGATATATTTCTGTGCATTGCCTATTGCAAAATTGTTTCAGCAATTAGTTATAATTTAATTTTATGAACCTTTGTGTGGCTTCTTGCTTTTAGTAGTTGCATAGATTAGGATGTACAACACTTTTAAGTTTCACCCAAGGGTGTATTTATTGCACAAATATGTACAACATTTCATGATGATCTTCTAACACCCATGCCCCTTGCACAATGCTTTCTGACTTCTGACTGGGAATGGTTTATTTCCTATTGGATGAACTTCTGTGCAAAAGCTTGTTCACAAAATCAGAGTCAACTGATGGCCAACACACTCTGTATCTGCACATAGCTCCTTTGTGTTCTGACATGAAAGTTGATGTTTCCATGTGCTGAACACCAAGCTAACCTTTTTCCTTACTGATTTTTTTTAAAGTGTAGCTGCCTGCATTTAAACTCAGTTATTTAGCTTCTATGATCTTTGTCTAAAATATTTCAGAATAGTATGACATCAATATGAAACTTAACCTGCCCACCTTCCCTTAAAGACCATGGAAGGGGACAGCATAAGAAGGTTCCAATTTTTTCATCTCTGAGTGCCCATCTAAATTGTCATTAATAAAGGCTATGTGCCAGACTTGACACATGTTTGTTTTATGAAATACAGATATTGAAAAACAAGTCTTCAAAGTAGTTATGTGTGTACTTCCATGCTTGTATGCTTTCAGCTGCTGTTAGCCTGAATCTTCCATAAAGATGCCAGTTCAAGATGAAATAGTTTCTGGAACATGGATCAGTGTTTGCACTGTTTCTTCAATTGTTTCCATAACACTACAGGATATTCAATTTGCAAGGTGAACTGGACTTCTACAAACTTGCATGTGCACTCTTTAAGCCAGTTTTTCTTTTAGACAAATCACGGGGTGAGTTTTCATTTACTTGTGGAAAAAAGTATGTTGGTGTTCAAATTAAGGAACACTGTCATCCAAATATGTAAGCTGTGTGTGTAAATATCCATAGAAATGCATGAACTGATGTGTGCATGAAATGTACAAGTGCATAAATTTAAAGCTGCTGAGCAATTCAGCTTTTATGATGTTGACATGCTTAAAAAACATTGGGTGGAGGAGAAAGGAAAGAATTCCCTAAAAAAGGTAAGTTCCTTTTTAGATAACCTTTTATGTATTGGAAGAAAGGCATAAATGACAAAATAACACACTCCTATAATGTCCATGGATTGGTTACTCATAGCAGGCTTACTACTATAGGAGATGTCTACAGAATTCCTCTGCAGAGATTTCAGCACATATAGACAAGAAGCTTAAGTGCACCAACAATCCAAAAAGTGTTTCACTCAGAGAGAGTCTGTCAATTCTCTTGTTTTCCCTATAAGTAGAGTCAACTGAGACCAGTGTAAAACTTTTCAATTTTTGGTGGGCATTGATTATTCTGACTTCTAAAAGACTTGCAAAAATCAGAGAATTTGGGGAAAATTAGAAAATTTCCCAATTTTTAGAATTTGGAAAATGGATTCACTGCTCTGATCCCAGCTAACCTGAGAAACACTGCTAACTGCTTCTCAGTTTTCATGTGTATGAACTATATAAACTGAACCAGGAATGGTGTAGTTTTTTAAACTGAAACACAGAAGCCCAAGACTGAGTTTTGTTAATGTTTTTATCTTCCAGCTTAACTGTGAGTACCCAAGATGTTTCACAGGCATAGGTCTGTTCTGCCACAATGAATTAAAAGGGACATACTGCTGGCCTCCGCTGCCTTTTTTTTTTCCTGAGAGAATAACAATTCTGACTCCACAGGTCTATGCTTCCTGAATGAGAGACTTGCCACCTGTTGAAATTACCATAAATATTGTGGCTGATATGAGGCAGCACCTGGGACCTTGTGTAGTAGGTGACAGACTTTTTTCCACAATACACTTGTCAGCAACTAGACAGGAGAACACCGGGACTTCTTCAAGCAGTATGGTTCCTGCTTCACAAACCCAGGTACATGATGGGTCTCAGTCTCTTTTTTGAATAGATGATGCACAGGTCTCTTTATGAGACCTTCCTATTGTGATGTGAGTGGTTAGGATGAGAAAATTCAAAATTCTGGCCCTGTATGTTTACTGCTATTACTTTAATGTTAAGAAAGGACATTACAACTGTCAAAATGAAAAATGGTAATAATTTACTAGAGGGTAAGTGGTTTGATATGACTTAATAGCATTTACATCCAGTTACACTTGATGGGTCACTTACTGCCTCATTCCAGTGTTGGAAAGGCAGATATAAAACCTAATTTCTACAATTTAATGACATTAGATGATTTTCTAGAATAATGTGCTTACAGAAGGCTGTGTACAGCTGCTATCTGGATGTGGGGGGCTGTGCCACTACCACAGTTCCCTCTCATATAACCCAGTGTAGGTACATCATATGTGCTAACTTCAGGAGAACTTCTTTTATCTCCATGGCTAACATATTCCTGTTAAACAGTTGTATAGCTAGTGAAAAAATATGGTCTGTTGACACATATTTGATCATTGGTGATATCATCACCATTGGCTTCAAGCAGTCACTAAATAACCTGGGGTGTTTGCACAGCAGCTCTCTCAGTGATGGCCCTACATACCATTCTTGCTGCAGTTATTTCAAGTCTATTTCAATGTCTGCAGCATTTTAAGTAGCTATATAATTTGCATGTGCTGAGCTATGACAATTTAATCTACATATCTCTGTCTTCATTTCTGCCCCAGTAGCTATAAAAAACCTCACCAGCACCCCATGTATGAAGAGAAAGAAAGTAGAGATACAAAAACAAAACATGATTTGCCTAAGGTTATACAGCATGTCAGAGCACTGATTTTCCACATTTTACATCCACAAGTTGCTTTGGGCAAAATTTGGCTTTTGTGCAGTTGACTCTGTCCATATCAAGATGCTGCATTTTTCTTGACTTACATAAGGGAGTGGCTTGGAGACTATGTCAAGTTCAGCTGCTTTTTTTGAACATTATCCTTGTTTCATCGTAGGTAATTTCAAGCAACTGCATCTATAGCTTGGCTGGTAGTTGTCAACTCTGCATGTGCTTTGTTTCATTACTTCAATCCCTTCATATGCCTTTTGTTTAATCTCAGTGAGGGGATAGACTGTGTTCCTTGCTATTTGTTTCTAACAGTCACCATTCATTGCATTCCTTTGATAGCTGAAATCAAAAGCATCATACGTACATCTGAGGTTAGTTAAGATGCACCCACACACGGAAATTCCAGCTTTCTGGTCTTTCTCAACACTTACTATAGTTTTTTGTAGTGTTAAATACTACAAACAGTTTGAAAGAGTGTGGGGACAAAACCTTGTGTCTCTGAGATGCCCAACAGAAAATCACCTGTGTCTCCTGCAGTAGCTGGTATTGTAATCTGTTACTGAAATGCTACATCAGACACAGGGAAGTTTCTGTATCTTCCAGAATCCATTAACAACAGTTATGTCATTATTCAAATTAGAAAGGGGAGGGAATGTAAACAAAGATATACCCAAACTACATGTTAAGATGTTTTTCTTCTTTGATGTAAACCTGTACTTTGAAATGTTCTGCCATACAGCCTTCCTTTGTGGAAGACGATTCACAGGCTTTGTGTTTGTACAGGATCTTGCACATAAAATCTTGGTATGTGATTAGGATTCACTGGCACCACATTAGTGTTACCTCCATCAACAGTTTGGACAAGATTATTGTCGAATGCACAGTGTGTTGTGCTCTTACTCATGACTGGGATCTTTGCTTGATTCTGTAATTGCTGACCTGCTGCACTATCTTTGGTGAGCTAGTGGACCCTCAGCTTCACTGTTTCTACATTCTCCTCACCCATCTTGACTTATGTTAGAAAATAAACTGTTCTCTTACTGTTTTCACAATGTACACTAAAAATTGGGCTTGGTTTTGAATGGGCTTTTTACTCTTTTGTTAAGTTTTACCAGACAAAGGTATTTGAAACACTTGCACAGAATTTGATCCCAGTTCACTTGCATTTAAAAGTAGTGGTTCCTGTACCACTAAATTCCAAACTTTCAAAATTTTGGAAAAGGAGAAGCAACTTGTGTATTAAACTGAAATACAACTGCACAAAATATTTGCAAAATTTTTTTCAGAATTCCACTAGCTTTTATATTCGGAACAAATGTTATGCTCAAACCATGATCTTCAGAAAGAATGGTTATGAATAATTTATGTAATGGTATTTCAGGAAATACACAGTTTTGTTAGGCAAAGGTAACTGATTCTGACACCCTCATATTCAGTGACTACCTGAAACATGCAGAAAAAACTTGTGGGCCAGCTTTAAGGACTGGAATTTAAATTTCATTATGATCTTGCTGTATCAGCTCAAAAATTGTCAGGGTATAATGCTCTTAAAGCTGGTGCAATTCTTTCAGCTTTTGCCTATTTCATGAGGAATTGAATTTATTTTAAGTGTATCTTGGGGACAATGCATATTTTAAAATAATTTTGTCAAGCGATTTTCATGCCAAATGCTTTAAGTTGTAATGAAATGAGAAAGTATAAAATATTTTGAACTCCTGTAACTGCAGCAAATTCAAAACAGAAATGGAGCAAAACTGTCAGCCTTGTGTTTGTAGAGGAATTCAGGTCAGATTTGGCCATAATATAATCCAAATGGGAATTTCATCTATTTCTTTGGTTATTTATGCTGCTTCTCATACACCATGTTTTAATTTTGCCCTGGACTTTGTAAGAGACACTGACTGGGAATGCTGACTTAGGAGTTCTCTCATTTTAAAGGCTGTAAAGACCAACACATAGTATGCAGTTGAATTTACGTCTAGACCACAAAAGATACATAATATAGATATGCATTTAATCATATTTTCCTATAAACATGAAAAGATGGTGAATGGTATGCAAATGGCCTCTATTTTCTCCCAAGCAGATGTTAGTACATGCCTGGTAACACACACGTCAGAAGATAGAATCTCACAGAGAAAACTGCATACCTGCTCGAACCACGTGCAATAATGGCAGGTCATAAGGCAAATGTGACTAAAAACCTCTGAATGTGATTCTGCATTGTTTCTATCATGCCTGTACCAAAAAGCGGATAGAGAAATATGACTGGGTTGACTTCACCCTTGACAGCTTATTTTCCCTGTGAAAAATGATCAGAACAGTTTACCTGTATAGCAGAAGTCTTCAGTTTCTTAATTTATCTTTTATTTACATACCAGCCCATAGTTTCTATAATTATTATTTTGATTTCAATATTCTAATTTATTTGACATTCACAAATTTGCAAAGGAATGTCATCATTCCCAGCCTATTTCTAATGGCTCAGAGACCATATGTTCTGATATTGCCATATAGTCATATTTGGCACATTTTGCAGGACTTCAAATGGAAATGCAGAACATCCTATCTGGGAGACATTGTTATACCTGCAAACAGCCAAATATTTATTCAAATAATTGACAACTGGAAAAAGCAAGTATACTACTGTTAGTGTGAAGACCCTGGAGGAATCTTTTTGAGATTAGTTAAGAGGCATCCACTTTGCTCTGTCAAACAAAATACAGGAAATAAGAGATCTGAATCGTGGATATTGAGTTGTCTTAAGACTGACTTGAGGAGCATAAGACTTTTATCCAATGAATTATCCTATAATGAGTAAAAAAACAATCCAAGTGTACACAAAATTGCACAGAAGTACACTTGTAAAGGTTATAGTTCATTATTATTTAGGTATCCACTGATACCAGTGCATTTACTTGTGTACGAGTGTTCTGCAATAAATATGTAAAAGCACCTTCTTGAAAAAAACCCCAATTTGTACACTAAAGGAGGTGTAGAAAACAAGAGGTGTTTTTCATGGTTTATTTGACAATAAGCTGGGAAATATCATTTATTCCCATGAAAAAAAGGACATAGTCCTGCTGTATAGAATGATTTTTAAAAAGAATTAGATCTGTCATTTGTGAGTTGCATTGAGTTTTCTCTGATTGCTCCCTGCTCAACCAAGAAAGTTTAAAATGTTGTTATTCTCCTTGAAAATTACTGTCTCTACTTCAAAGGGAAGCTCTAAGAATAATCCATTTAATGTTGCAAGGTACTTACATGATAATAGGACAAATCTTAATGACAAGATTTCTCTTTGCCAAAAGCCTCTCCATAACAAAGGAAATGATTGTTACGAAAAAAGGACATAGAAAGGATAAAGGTCTCCACAGACTTTAAAGGAAATAAAAATCATCAAAAAGAATGGTATTGTTTGAATCCAGAGAATAAAAGTCTTTTCAGAATAGAATTAGCTGAAAACTCATAGTTCTGACATTTCACAAAATCTCTGCTGAGTCCTGGTGATACAGCAAATGAGCTTCTTTTAAAAAGAGCCTTGTAATGCTTCTGACTCTCTAAGTGGATTTACTAATCTTGACCTAAACAAAGTGTTTCTACATAAAATATTGAGAATTGATTCAAATCCTTGCATAGGATGATCTACCCAATTTCCTGTTTTACCTTGAGCTTTCCCAGAGAAGCAATATGAATGAAGAGTTAGGAGGAACTGAGAATTGATCACATAAATTCTCCTGTGTTAACTCATCCTGCAAAACGGAGCAGCAGTGACAGTCTCAGCTGACACTGAATAAGGGTAAATGGTAACTCCTTTCCTGCTTTTAATGATTCTTCTACCAGTGTCCAGCCAAACTGTTGAGTTCTGTGTGTGAAAGGGACAAGAAGAGAGGGTGAAGACAAAGCGACAAGAAGATATGACATGTAACAGAATAATATTTTGGTTGGGAATAAAAGCTACCATCATTTCCTCTGCAAAATTTATAAATTACTCCCTAGTTTCAGTGCTCATTTAACTCTCAGTTTCCATATAATATGTGCGTATAGAAACAAGCTTTACTTTCTCCTTGATATGCGAGAAGGCAAATGATATTGTAAGCATGAATACACACCATCTTTGGTTTCGGTGAGAATGCGAGTCTATGCTCATTTGTATTTGTAAGAGAAGATCTTAATATTTTTGAAAATGAGTAAAATAGAGAACAACTTATAGTCTCTGGATCCTCTGACATCAAGTTAGTGTCTTAGGTGTTTTAGAGCTTAGGACTGCACAGTGGGTGGTTTCGATTAAGTTTTCCAAGCTGCACCGCTATCTGTTGATGGACTAAAGTCCATGCTTTCTTTTCTTCAGGTAACAGGTAGAGTAAGTCCATCACAGGTACATTCTGAACATTATTTACAAATTTGAGAGGTCTTCCATGAAACTTAGGAGGAATGCCAATGTATACATCATCATAGGAAATGAAATATTCTATCACTAGGTAAAGGAACAACTTGGAAAGGAGTGTTCAAAGCTTAATAGAGCTGTTAGCTACAAGACAAGAAAACAGAACCGATGGAATTAAGTTTCTTCCAAACTACCCAGTCTATTCCATCTGTCATGTATAGACAAAGATCTATTGAAACAAGTCCAGAGGAGGCCATGAAAATGATCAGAGGGCTGGAGGACCTCTCCCATGAGGATAGGCAGGGACCATAGGGGTTGTTCAGCCTGGAGGAGAGAAGGGAGACCTTAGAGCACCTTCCAGTACCTACAGGGCCTACAAGAAAGTTGCAGAAGGACTTTTTAAGGGCTTGCAGGGATAGGAGAAGGGCAAATGGCTTCAATCAAAAGAAGTTATGTTTAGATTAGATATTAGGAAGAAATTCTTGACAGTGAAGGTGGTGAGGTACTGGAACAAGTTGCCAGAGAAACTATGGATGCCCCATTGCTGGAAGTGTTCAAGGCAAGATTTGATGACACTCTGAGTAACCTGAGAAACTTCGAGTGCAAAGTGTCCCTGTCCATGCCAGGAGTGTTGGAGCAAGATGCCGTTTAAGGTACCTTTCAACCCAAACCATTGTGTGATATGATCCCATTTGTTCCAATCTGTTGCCAAAAGATTAGGAGTTAGATGTTTTGTGTATCAGGGGTTACAGGCATGTGTTATTGCCTATGATCAATAGTTTCAACTTTCATGGGGTTTGGAATTATTTTTCTGAGATAAATTACCTTTAATAACAATAGGACATTGTGGAGGAAATATCTGTTCAGAAAGAGAGGAGAGTAGAGCACAGACAGCTTCATAGTAGTTCCATAAAGTAGTTTGTACAGTTGGCCTGTCCTGGAACTGGGAAAAGGGTGTTTCAGTTTCTCTTATGTTAATTCAAGCCTCTTACTACATTGTTTCTAAAGCAGTAATAGCAATGATATCTCTGTCTGCAAGTTATGACACTTCTAGGACATGGAATGCTCATTTTTTGTGTGTTTCGGAGTGTACATCTTTATCAAATTGTTTAAAAGACCAGAAAACTGTACGGTCGTTTGTTTGTTTGTTTTTGTTTACCTGTGACTAAACTGGAAACAATCAGTGGCAGGACCAGCATTTGCAGCATTCTCATGAGTAGCTCTCCTGGAAACGAAAAGTACTTCACTTCCCGATAGCTCATCTTAGATGATCGGAGAGAAAATCCAAGGATTACACCTGAAGAGAGGGAAAAGATATGATTACTTACTCTTTTAAAGTAGTAGTAACATCTAAATGTGAACATCCATAAAGTACTTACTCAACATATCTGATTGTAACATGCCATTGTTATTATGCTCCAAATTGCAGTCCTGATTCACTTTCTCCAATAACAACTGCTACTACTAGACCAATGAAGTTATTGTGGTTTACTTAGTGTTCCCAGCAAAACACTCAAACCACATCCAACTCACTCACTCCCCTGACCCCTTCCTCCCCCTCCACTGTGGCAGGATGCAGAGCAGAATTGCAGGCACAAAAGGTAAGATCGCGGGCTGGGATAAGAACAATTTACTGGAGACAGCAATGAAATAAGAAAACAAACAGTAACAGCAACAATTTTAATAAAAAACTGCACAAGAGCTGAATAATTGCTCACCACCTGGAAACCCCTGACAACATCCCATCATGCTCTGTGACCTGGTAGGGACGCTTCCCCTGTCCCCAGAAGGTGAGATGGTAGAATAACCCCCCAGTCCTGGCCATGCCCTCTCCTGGCTACCGCAAAAATGAACCCTGTCCTGGGCCAGAATGAAGACAGTCAGTTCTTCAGGTTACTTGTGCTGCTATTTTTTTAAATTTGGATTACTGTCAAAAGTTCATCTTGAGCTCCCTGCTACTTGCAGCCAAGTGTTTTGAGTTCTGGGACTTTGAGAGTCATCACACATGCAGTGCATATACGGACTTCAGAAGTGCTACCAGTCTTCAGAAGTCTTGTCTGTGCCTGTTTACTCTGCGAGGCCTGATCCTGCAGATGTGCTCCAGATTGGAGGAGATAACTGGACAGACGTATTTGAGAATCCCCTTGTGGTTTGGTCTTTTCACAGTCAAACAGCAGCAGGAGGTTAAGTAGTTTTACACAGGCCTGCCTTCAGAAATACTGGCGCTGGCAAAGAAGCTGCTAATTGGGGTTGGAAGGTTTTACTAGAGGATTAAGTGGTGGGTCTCTGCGCCTGAGGGACAGGAGTAAGGGAATGCCTGGATCCATTTATCTTGCTGGGAACAGATAAATGATGCTTGAGATACATTTCCAAATGGAAGCCAAAGATGGGCTGATGGTATGGAAACATTAACTTCTCACCTACAACTTTGTGGATTTTGTCCTATACTTGGCACCATCTGGTTTATTTATTTAGTTAGTTATTTGCTAATTGACATACCAATGGCAATTTGCAATTGTTAAATGGTTTGCTGCTTATCTGATGTAGGTCTTCTCTATCCAGCCAACCAACACATGGCTTTATCTGAAACACATTAACTATACAGATGGTGAAACTCAACTATCCATCCCATCATGACTCCACGTTCTTCCCCACTGTCTAGGACTGGTATTTGGGTTAACTCTGACTGTACAGAAAGCGGGATCAGAGGTTTGATCCTCCTTCCAAAAAAATTTATTTTATTGAGTTAATTTTTAGCCAGGTAGATTCCCAGAGGCAGCTTTTCTGTATGGCTACACAGTTGTTGGTACCTTTACAGATACAAATGTGCTTTGGAGAAGAGTGGGATTGCCCTTTTTTGGCAGATAGGCAGACTTGGGTTTCCTAAAGCATTCCATGACACTGCCTCCTGAGTAATGTTAGGCAGCAGAGCATTCCAGCTCCCTTCTAGATCCTGTCAGAACTTGAGTATGTCCTGAAAATGCTGTACAATTTTACACTTCTGGAAACTGCTAGTTCCAATTCTTAATCACTTTGTGGTTTTGCTTTTTTTAAGTCAGAGTTTTGATTGGTACATGCATAGAGCAGATAGTATCTTCATGGCAAATTCTGCTCATTAAAATATGCTGTCATGCTTCCTACACTAGCTTACTGACATCTGCTGATGTAAGGAAAGTGCTGTAACTCTCAATTTAGTGACCTTTGTCTGTCTGATCACAATTTAGGGACTTCAGCTGGTTAGTTAAGGTAGAGGAATGCAGAAATGTGGTGTGTAAAATAGAAAATCCCAGAGTTACAGCATGGGAGAAAAGTGATTAGTGCTATTGGCACCAAACATGACGTTCATGCTATGGAAGAGAGCAGCAGGACTAGACGGAATTTGATTTAGTCTCATTCATGTTCCATAGACTCAGGTAGCCAAAGTGCATTTTGCACAAAGGATCCTTTTTTTTTTTTGGGGGGGGGGGTAAAATTACATCATGAAATGCACAGAGAAAAGGCCTCTGAATTATTTTTGTTTAAAAGACCTGCCTAAGAGTTTCCCTTCTTTTCACTAAGGTTTTAAATTCCACTGCAGTGTTACTCATTATTTTCTTTTTATATGGGAAACACATTTCTCAGATATAAAGAATCCATCTGGACCTTTTGTTTCTGTACTTAATGAGCACTACATTTTGACAACTGGCTAACAAGCAAATAGAGCTAGACCAGTTTCTTACTTAGGCCACAGTTCTGCAATTAGTTCTACATGAATGAATCTCTGCACTAGTACAAAGCCTCGCTGAGGTTGGTAAGGGTTTCTGAGGCTGCTATAAGAACTAGTCCTTATGCTACTCTATAAGGCCTTGATTATCTGTTCCACTACTGTCCAAGCAGTACAAAATGACCTAAGGGAGAACCGGATGGCTGTTTAAACGAATATTATTGGTAGTGAGAGTGAGTTTCTGAACTTTCTGTGTAAACCTATTGAGCCAAAAATTATTTGGTTTTTTTGTCCTCAAGTGCTCTGTGCATAATTACAGGGTTGCCCAGCACTGCACTTTACAGAAGGAATTTCTGCAATGTGAAAAAAAATGTGCCCTGCTAGTGTATTCTGTTCAAATGGATCAACACTCAACAGTTACTAATTCTTCAACCTTAATCTTAGCACTGCTATTAATTTATAGGCAGCCATGCCTAAGACATGAGGAAGGTTTCCCTGACTCAGTTTCCCTGCTTGTAAAATAGATATGGTAGTAGTTGTTTTACAGATATTTCTGAAAACTAATTGTGTTCACACAGTGACCTTAGCAGCTCAAGAATAAATTTAAGCAAATTATTTCCTCATTGTAGGGTGTGATACTGAAAGCAAAACACATGATTCTACCAATCTTTCTTGATTTTAAATGAAAATGAAACTGTTTCTGTTCTGATTTTAAATACCTAGATACTGGATATTACATCCTGTCTGACAAAGTTTTATTAGCAAAAACTGTGTTCTTTTAACAGAGAAGTCACACTTGGCAAGGTAGCTTTGTTTTCCTTGAAATAACTTCTTAGAACCAACATTCACAGGCCTAAAGAAGTGAGATAGCAGCATACAATGACGATTTGAAAAGATAAACACAAAGACAAAATGTCAGAATAAAGTCGTGAAATAAGACCTGGTGGGAGGTACTAAACCTTTGGAAGGTGTGCAGTATTCCAACAACCATCCACTACTTTGTGTCCAGTAAGAGTTTTAGTGCTTAGCACTGTCCACGATCAAGACTGGGAAGATTAAATATTGGAACTGACCTTTCTCAGTAAAAGTTTCAAGTTTCGGGTTAATTCTGGAAATTGTAACGTAACAAAACCTTGTGTGAAACAAGCTTCCACAACTTGTTGTGCAGGTTTCTGTCTACCCTTTGTAACAGAAAAGAACAACTAATCAACGCTATCAGAGCCTGACTTCTCAAATGGTAAATGGTGTACCATTTCTGCACTGCAGAAAAGAGTAGGTTTCTCAACAGAATTTGTTAGGCTTTTTTGGGACAAAAATCCGTAGTTCTTGTTTAAATTAACAAGCTGAATTCTATACATATGTATTTCTGTAACTGAACTGCATTGCTAAATAATTATACAGTTCATAATTACGAAGCAAATAAGATTAGAGTTATACAAAGATTTTTGAGGTGTTCTTGTCAGTGATACAGTCAAATTTATGGAAAATATTTGCAGCTAATCTTGATGAAAATCAGAGCAATCCTTGAATTAAACAATTTTGTTGCATTTTTATGCCAATGTAGATGTTCAAAATGAAATCCAACCTATATGAATACAGTGAAGAGAGGACTTAAAACCTGAAAGCAGCGGAGGGTGAAAGTGATTCTGGCAGGGATCATAGAGGGATGAAATGACAAAAAAATGCTAAATGTAATTTGGAATTCCTTATTAGAAAAATAGAACGACTTTGGTGAATGGTCTAGGGTCTTCACTTCTAGATGCTGAGTACCAGAAAGGAATCAATAAAGTCCTCATGTCAGACTTTAAAAAGTATGGATGTACCTGTAATGGCTAAGAAACACAACCTTCTATATAAAAATTCTTGAATGGATTAACATCAAAGTGTGATGAAGTGAGGAATAAAATCAGGGTTTGGAGTAGCAAGACAGAAATACTTTTGTAATGGAGATGGTTGTTTAAAAGAAAAAAAAAATCACACAATTTCCTAAACTGAATTTGAAAATGAACTTCAAAATCCTCCATGGATAAAATTAAGTTTTTAATGGTGTTACAAAAATGCCTTGGTCTCACAATAGTTGAGATCTGTTTCACATAATTATTTCTCTTGCACAGATGAAATGAGTTGCACACCTACACATAAGTATGAAACACCACATCAATTTAAAAAAAACCAAAACAAAACAAAAAGCAACATCGTAACTCTTAGAAGATGAGAGATGTAGCCTTGCCCACATCTAAATACTCGCTGAAGAACTTTAGGGAAGCTCACATCTATCCTCCTCCTTGACCCACTCAGAAGATTTAGATATAAAAATTTAATAAAGACTGAGGATTGCTTTATTCATTGCATCAAGTAATTCATAATTTTAAGTCTAAGTTATTGAAATGAGTTATTATGAGCTTCTAGTCTCTATCTTGTTTCAGAATCACATAGGAATTAAGGCCACATAATTTTTGGATCGGGTATTTTTTTACAATGTCTACGCTCTCTGCTGTATTTTCATGCAGAAAGTATAAGTTGTACTTGTTAACTGCTCAGATGTCACCCGAGCATATTTCAAGAGGAAATGTCTAGCTGTGATATCAATGACTGTGCAAGAACTGCTTTTCCTTTATCAGTGCTTGCCAGTTCAATCAGAACATGCCCCTGAGAGTTATACACACTTCTGCTTTTTACTGTAAATCTCAAAACACTGTTGAATGAGGTCTGTATTAATATCCTCTCCTTTAACAGATGAGGTGCTGAATTGGTTTTTTCTTTTCCAGCAGGAAATACAAACCTTCAAAAAGAACTGGAAAAGAATACCTTCAACTAGGTAGAACAGTGCACTACAGTAACAGCTGTTAACAGTCTGGTTCTAGAAGACCTTGTAACCAGCAAGCAAGTAACATTTTGTTCTATAACAGAAGTTGGCACATAGCCATCAAGAGAATCAAGCTCCTACCAGTTTAATGGGACATTGTATATTTTTGTTAGCTGCACAGACATTTCATTCCTATGGTCCCGCAGAGCTCTGGAATGACTGCTTTTGTTCTTTGGCTCATTTGTTTCTGCTTAATTTACCATTTTGTTCTGACACCTTTTCTTCTAACAACCAATTTCAGATAAGTCCACAACTATATTTACCTGAGACAAAAGGGTAAACAACTTCTCTAGTGATAAGAAATATTTCAAGTTGCTGACAAAACGCCAGTCTTTCTTAATCTTTTTCTTTGCTTGCCACAAGAACTACACAATCCACTTGCATAATTTTGATTTTTGTAATTTTGGTTCCATAATTTTATCTTCAATTCTCACCCCCGGTTATATTACCCACTCCTCCTTTGCTTTCTGGCTTTTCTTATGTAGGTAGGGAGGTATGTTTGCTTTGAAACCATTTTGTTGAACCTAAATACCAGGTTTTAACTGCATGATGCAACTGCAGCAGAGAGCTTAAGGAACTGTGCTTCAAGTTGCTCTATTAGATGTCTGCATTGAAGTGAAATATGAGTTAATTTGGACATAAGGAGCTACCTCTCCTTTGCCTGAGAGACACTGTAAGTGGACTCATGGGAAAAGTGCCGTAGAAGAACTAGATATCCCATTCATGACTGGGATACATAAAAGATCTGGACCTGTAAAAAAACCGTATGTGAGCAAAGGAAAGGAAATGTATAGTGAAGTAAGAGTCACATTGATGTCAAAGAGCTGTTCAATGCATCAGAAGTCAGTGTGTCCCTCTGGGGTCACAAGAATGCCACGGTGCTCACAGCCATGCTGCAGAGATACACAGTCCTGCAGTCACAGTCCATCAGCAACATTTGCCCCCTGAACCTGACCCTGAGTTGTTGTTTTGCCCTGTGAGAGATACTGCCTTCCAAAAAAACCACACCAGACTTCTAACTTCACTCTCCATTACACTTTGCAGAGACTTTGGAGGTGTTGTGTAATAAACATGTTTTACAAGCACATAGATCTAGATTAACTTTGATACAGAGGCACTTCATGGTCCCAAACTAAGATACTCAAACCGTCTGCCTACAATCCTCTGCCTAACTCTGGAGGAACCTGAATTCCTGAAGCCCCTTCATACCTATGGCTAGTCACCTGCACGTTGCCTTGCCTTGCAGAGACAGCAGTTCCTTGTTCCATTTTGTGGACAGAGGACATACAATTGGAATGGGGAGTCGGGTGCTGTAAGGAAGAACTGATGTAACTAAGACAACTAGGCAAACCAATGTTTTATTAGGTACTGCCTAAACTGAACATGTCTAACACAAAATCTAAGACTGTAACAGCATCTGAGTGCTGTTGGAAAAGTTACTAAAGAAAACACAGAAATCTGTCCTTTGCTAATTCTTTGCTCCAGTGTTAGATTCACACTTTTCCCTTCTGTCTTAATTGTTTGGCTCAGTTGCCCTTCTTCCCCAATTAGGAGGTAATTTTCTTCCTTTGAGAACATGTCCAAAAGATTGTTCTCTTTTGATCAAACTTCGATTTCTCTGTTTGCCTTCATTTTCTGTTTTCTTTTCCTCCCCTTTTTTTCCTTGAACTGTTTATGTATTTATTTCTAATTTCTCATCTTTGGTTCCTCTCTCTCTCTCTCTCTCAATCTTTTTTAAAGACAACAATTTGCAGGGTGTTTGTAGAGGATTTGGAACGAAGAAGGTTTTCACTGCTGGTACTGAGGCAGACTGTTCTTAATGGAATAGGGACATTATTCTCAATTTCATCCTCAGACAAGAGACTTCATTGAAAGACAAACTATGCCTGGTTTATGTACTCTGCTAGTCTCTCAGCTATAGAAACAATAGTTTTCATGCAAAAAAATAGCAAATAATTTTATGAAAATATAGGAATCATGCCTTACTATACATACTAAAAAGATCAAGCATTCATGATACAGGTCAGATTATATTTTATGAAGTATTATTTAGAATTATGGTACTTTACAAAGTTATTGTAACAACTCTTTCCTTCCTGCCTGGCTTTACTTTGCTGCTTCACATTCTTGACTAGTGTTAATGTATTTACTCCCATAAAATAGATCCCAACAGATAAGAAAGCTGCTCTCTGACAGTTTACACAGTTCCTTTCCTCCCTTTACATTTCTCTTGTTTCTGTTTTTCCTCAGCTGGAAACTGACATAGTCCTTAGCAGCACTGATTACTGTTTTTCCCTACTACGGTTACAGTTGCCCATCCATATTATTTTGCCATTTTTACAGTATAGTAACACTAAAGGAATTGCAGTCAATGAGCCTGAGATCCCTCAGGGCCAAGAACTTTGTGCAAACATGCAGAGAAAACAGAGCTCTACTTTGAAGAACTTCTACTGTAGAGTAACAGAGTCTGAATGCAGACATTGAGATTTGGCTTTGTGTTTTTAATTCCAGCTTAGACATACACTACAAACAGTTCATTGTAGGCCAGACTGTCTTGATATGTGGTTTCACACCATTATTAGCAGGACATTCAAATTATGCATTCTTATCTCTATGGAGCTAGCTGAACTTTTAATTCCTACAAAACCACCTGTTAATTTAACTTAGTGCTGCTATTCTAAATTTGTAACTGACATGTTTGCCACTGAGGATTAAGTATTTTATTGAATCAAGATATGTGTATGCCAGAACTAGTTGGATCACAGAACACAGCACGTGGCAGAATTCGTTAAAAAAGACTTCAAAGAATCTTTTTTATCCAGTAGTGTGCTGAGACATGCAAGCACCCTGAATAGACTGAGAAGAAGCAATTCCTGTTGTAGAATACAAGACTTTTGTCGTATCAGGTGTAATCCTTTGTTTATATTTGACTTGTCATTCAGTGAATTCTTTCCATAAGGAAATCAGGTCCATGGCTGAAATTCCTGGAATCAGGTTAGCATCTTCTTAAAAGGATAGCTAGGATGCTTTCAGCCCCCAGTTGTTTGATTTTGTTACTTGAGCCACTTCATCTCTAAAAATCTCAGTATGACAGTGAAATTATTCGTAGCTAGAACCCTCCATCTATTTAGTTTATTAGCCAGCAGCCTCTTCCAACACATGAACTTCCAAAAGTGTTTTATTTCAGTCAATTAAAAAGAGGTATCATGCCTAACTTCTTGTGAGCTAACTCACAATTATTAATTTAGATGTAGCCTCCATATAGGTTGTGACACCTCTCTTCTTGCTGTTAGGTGTTACTGAGAGTGGTAAAATTTCCCTATCTTAAAGGTCACAAAAATGGCAAAGGGAAACTTGCACCTGGCACAATACTTAATTACTCAGTAAGTACCTGAGTCCAAGCTGTGACCTTTGAAGTCCCTCCAGATAAAAAAAGCTTAGCTCTGAGAATCTATAAAGTTAGCAGGCACTCTCCATTTGGTTTGGAAGACTCCTCACTATTCTGCTTGTGCTTTTCTCAGAACTGCCATGACCTAAACATCTATTTGTCTAATTCCAGTCTGAGTCCTGAAGGACTAGAAACTGAACACAACGGGCACATACAGAATGCATATAATCATCTGGACTAGGGATGCCCTGTGTCCTGTTCTTGCTGAAAGGCTCATTCACTGCCTGGGGCTCCCTGTCACAGCCGAGTGTTTTAGCCACTAGGTTAAAACATGATGCTGCCTTTTGCTCTCTTGGCACATGTATTTGTCTTTAGACCCTTTGCATTTCCTCCTACCTGGTAACAAAACATTGAAAGGAATGGAGGAATTGCATACTCCTGTAACTTGCCTTTTGAAAGGAAAAGAATAACTCAGCTCCTCAGGTGCTGCTGACACCATTCCCAAGGTGAGGGCTCCCGTGCTCCTGGATCTTCAGTGAGTGAAAATATCTGGCATGGTCCTGACTCACTCAGAAAGGAGTGGGAGTAGGAATGCAAATCTGTGTTTGTTTGTTTGTTTGTTTGTCTGTGTGTTTTTCTCCTGCAAGTTTTAGGCAGTTGCATGCTTAGGCTGTGGACTTGTGGGGTTACCCTTTAGGTCAAGTCTCCCAGCTCTAGATCACGCACTAAAAGGACACACAGCTCTGATATCTGGATTCCATACGCAGCTTCCTTTGCTTATATTTCAGGTTTTTGAAGGCCTAGGTTGCATATCCGTGTCTCTTTAATGTATGTACTTCCAAGTCAAAATTACTGTAAAAGACATCGAAATATATGCAGTAGCCTCATTTATCAACCACCTTCGGTAAGGACTCCCAGAAATTCCTGAGTAATGGCCCTGCAATACAAAGGCAATTCTACTATTTTTTTTACTTTTAGCCCTTGTGCATGGCAAAATCAGAGCATTTACTAGAGTCAGTTTGAGGGACTAGATTATGTTTCATTGTAAATAATGTTTAGGATTTGAGCCTAATCTTTTATAGACTTTTAAAAAAATAAATCGATTTTCAATTATGCCAAGTTGCAATAAATGGTAAAAGACAAGCACACACTTAGTAACTCTCAAGCTGATTTTCATTTATAATCTTCTATCCATGCCAAAATATGTATGTGCATGTAAAATTTCAAGCAAGATAACGTATTTTTTCAATGTAAGGAACTGAAAAAGAATTTAAAAGATGAATATAACTGGTGTTAAAAGAAAAAACATCGAAGAACAACCACAAGATATGAGTAGCACTAGTGATTTTTTACTGTTCTGATTTTCCTGTTATCCTTCTGGTTTTCTTTGCCTCTTTTATGGCTTTTAATTATTTTCCTGTTGTACAGTTAATCAGACCTATTATTTTACTCTTTTATTTAAAAAGGTCTTATAAAACCTATCATCAAAGGAAATTTCTCTTGTATGGGTTTTAAAAGGTTACACACCCTGTGGCTTCATTGTATTGATTGAAAGTACAAACAGTATCTGTACAGCTTCAACCTTGATGGGCTGATGTAAAAAATGGAACAATCCAGCACTTAGTAAAATTTCTCTGGAATAATTACTAGTCTTTCTTTCACTATTTTCCATAGGTTCTTCCCTACTTCATTCCATGTATTTCTGTTGTATCCATGAATAATTTAAAACTCATTGGTAAGCAGCCTAGATATTCTTTAAGACACCTTGTAGGCACCATAGCATGTTCTTTGAAAAACACAATTGGAGAAACTGGTTTAGAGGGAAGAAATCTCTCAGCTTCTTACTGTAATTTTTAACATCACTTGCATTGCCCTATTGCTCTAAAGCTCCAGATTAAACTGAACATTAATATGCTGTGAGAGAAATATATTAAACAATATGCTAAATCCCAAAGAATTATAGAAACATAAAAGTTGGAAAAGGCCTCTAAGATCAAGTCCAGCCATCAACCTGACACTGCCAACTCCACCCCTAAACCATATCCCCCGGGAGCCACACCTATACATCTTTTAAGTACTTTCAGGGATAGTGACTGCACTACCTTCCTGGGCAGCCTGTTCCAATGCTTGAAAACTCTTTCAGTGAAGAATTTTTTCCTGATATCTAATCTAAACCTCCACTGGTGCTACTTGAGGCCTCTTCTTGTTCTGTCGCTGGTTCTCTGGGAAAAGAGGCTGACCCACACCCGGCTGCACCCTCCCTTCACGTGGTTGTGGAGAGTGATAAGGTCTCCCCTGAGCATCCTCTTCTCAGACTGAACACCCCCAGCTCCCTCGGCTGTGCACCATCAGACATGTGCTCCAGACCCTTCTCCAGCTTGTCTGTCTCCAGACATGCTCCAGCACCTCAATGTCTGGCTTATTGGAAGTTTTCTTACTGTAAGATTACTGAGTTGTAATTTAAAATGGAATTAAATACAAAATCCAAAGGAAATGCACAATAAATGAAAATAATTGGGAGGATGGACAGAGGATACACAACAACTAATGTGACTACATGGATTATTTTATAGAGCTGGTGGTTCCAAAACATCTGATTTTCTTTTAACAAGGCATGAAAACTAGAAGTCAGTATCTCTCTGCTACTGATCTAGAAGTCTATGTTGTGGGACAAATTATCACAATCCTTGCATGTATCTCACTTTTTTTTAGCAGCCTTATTAACATCTAGAAGATCTAAAGCATTTGGTTTCTTCTCTTTAATTTTGAATTTATTTGTATAGTTTTTCAAATGCACTTTATTTTGATTCACCTAAAAAGATACGTATTTTATAAAAAACATTTTTTTTCATTTGGTATCACAATCCCTGGACACCTGGTTATTTCAAGCAGCTGTGTGAGAGAAGCCAAATGAATGAAAGTTTCAGGAATTCATAAAAAACTCAACTGCCATCTTCAGCCACACCTTCATTGTGGCCAACCCAAAAGCATTTTAGTGCTGATGACAGCTCATTCCAGCTTTACAACAGCCAGAGTGCTGGTGATGATCTGCGTTAAACACTCACTCAGCATACAAACCATTGGCACCTCGCTTGTCATTCTGTGCTGCTTTGCAGTCACCACAGCAATTACAGTCTATGCCTACTGAAAAATGGAAAGGATTGACAAGCCCCAGTAGTAGTCTATTTCATGATGAAATGTTTTTTTCAGACCCGTTCGATGCTCAGCTCCAAAGTTTTTTTCTTGGAGGTGACCACTGTTTCAGCTGTAACATTTGCTGATAGCAGCATGGCCATACTACAGTGGCATTCAGAGAATTTTCTTGTAAAACCTCTGAGAAACCACATCCTAAGTGTCTTGTGCAGTTATTGCCCTGCATTTCACCCAGAATAGTCTTCAAATATGGTTTATAAGAAGAAATATTACATAAATAAGTTCTAGAGAGAATTTTAAATTATCAACTGCCTCTTCACAAGCTGTATGAAGAAAGAAGTGAGTGGATAGTGTTCTGGACCATTCTATGACCACTCAGACATACCACTTTCAAGCACCACTTTGCAATTTGACAGTTCAAAGCAAATAGGATAGAAGTAAGTCTATGTCTAGTACACTTTGTATCGTTTATTGCATATATGCACAGATGCTCTCTCCTGAGAGCTTAACTGGGATTCACAAAGTAGGGAAGTTTATTGTTGCTACTCTGTGCCCTGTATGGCAGTCCAAAAAGCAGTGGTTTCATTTCAGTAACACATTCAGAGTGAATGGTAAGAAATGTGGATTGTGATATTAACATAATTTTATTTTGCAAGTATCTGTTAAACTAGAGTACTGCTCATATTTCACAGTCTGTCTTTTATGACTGGCTTCTCAAATAGCTGAATTAAAGTTCTTTGTATTTCTATGCTTTTTTCTCCCTTCTGAAAAGAATAACCTCTTTTGAAATTTTAAGTGTCACTCTGAGTTTTATGGTGTCTGTTTATGAAGGTTCTTCCCCAAAACAATAACTATTTTATACTTAAAAAATAAATAAGGTTTTGATTAGCAAACTTTTCAGAGTATTAGGAAGCTTTTGTCACTCAGTGAGGAATCAACTGTGCTAGGCAGGTGCTTTAGGAGAGCTCTGGGACAGAGTCAGCCCCTGAGTTCAGTGTAAAAAGAATTAATATCTCCTTAGCTGCACCCAAACTATCCCAATTTTCTTACATGTATCTTATTATTTTCTTTGGTAATACATTTCTCTCTTCATGTTTTAACATACTCTGTCACCTAAAACTCGAGTTCCACAGCTGTTTCTTCTTTAGTGATGGATTTTTGCTTTGTTCTCATGGAAATGTTACCAAGGCTGCCTTAGGCATTGTCTCAGTGTTCAATGTCAATGTATAATGGGGTCAAATACCCTTCTCTGGGTATGTCAGCTTCAGCCTTAAGTGAATACAGAGCATTTGTCAAAAGCAGAAAAGATGATGCTTTAACACACAAGAGACTGTCCTTTCTGTGGGCATTGTCCAGGATTTTGTCTACCTGTGTATTACAGACTTCCAACTCTTAGATCTCATTTTCAACTATTGTTTCAGACAGTAGTGTTGCAGAGACAGGAGAATCTGCTCCTCTGCACAACTTTTTCCTGTTAAGATATTGTAAGGGTTTTGTGAATCATGAAGGATCACTTGCAAACTTTATTAAACATTTTGCTTTCCTTCAGGGACAAGCGACATTGGCAATACCTTCATTTCTCCTGTCTTTCAACTAGATTTTTCTTTTTTTGTGAAGGCATTGGAAAGCTTTGGAATCTTCCACACTGTTCATGGTGTTGCAGAACAGATGTTGTATGGGCTTACCTACATTTCACATCTATTGTGAGATTGTTGGCAATTACATGAGCCTGGTTTTAGTGACACGGACAGTCCTGCATTCCCTTCAGTGGACAGGTAGTCAGAAAACTGAACTGGAGCCACCTCTGCCGCCTCTGAGTGTCCCACTGGACAACTGCAATATATAACTCTGGCAGTGCAGAAGATTTTAGCTAACAAATTGGAGCCATAATGCCTTAGTAACTATGTAGAAACTGCTTTTTGTAATACTTGCTTCACAACCTGCCTCTACATCACTGAGCCCTTCAATTCATACAGTGTTTCCCTTTGAACAGCCTGGAAGATCTTTGCTCAGCAGCTCTCTGTGTCCGGGGCTTTCCTTCAGTACACGTTCGGAATCCATAGGAGATTCTCTGGCATTTAGGAGCCCTGCCAGAGTAAAGTCTGGATTCCAGTGGCATTTTTTGGAAAATGGGAGGTAAACAGCAAAGAATTAAGACAGTCTGATAAAGGAAGGGTATCTGAAAGAAGGCATTTTGGGGACAGTATGATGATTTGAAGGAGCGTGGGAGAGAGGGCACTGCCTGAGACTTTGCCAGTAATTTGGCTAGCACTTCAAAGACTTCCTGCAGATTTTCCATGAGCCACCATGTTCCCGTTCCCTAGCCTACCTTAAATTGCTCCTGGTCATCCTGACGTTCTCAATTTACCAGTGGCCGGCTTCCCAAATATGCCTCACATAATTGTTCTCATCTACTGGGTCTTGACAGATTGACTGCAGGAAACTAATTTAGTATCTCTTTAAGTGTAGAAGAAGAATTTTGAAAGACTTCATCATCACTCACTTATTGACTCTGCTTTTCTCAAAGTTTCTCAAAGGCCTTGAAAGAAGTTCAAATTTCACTAAAATCAGTAACAATGATACGTGCTACACAGACCCTAACTATGCAGAAGGTCAAGTCAGAAGGACCTTCCATGAGGTTTTTGAGAAACAGAGAACAGGGCTAAGTAGTTCTCAACATGAATTGTAACTTCTCACAACTTCATCATAGGTTTTTGAATGAAGAATTGACTTGATATTGTAGCAGCTAAAGAATTCAGTTTAGAGTCAGAGTAAAAGCAGAAATTAGTGTAAATGGCTGTATTTCATATTATTATGTGAATGCCAGAAACACTCTACTCTGCAAAGTATTTGTATGCAACATGAAGAACTGCATGTTGTAGCTACCCTCCTCATAACAAAGTGTAAGTTTCCAGACATAAACTCAAGTGCCTGTTATAAACTACAGTCCTGAAAATGAGCTAAGATCCTATGCACTTACCTCTACCAGCATCAATCCTGTTCAGCAAAGAAATAGGAAATGCTCTGTTAAAAGAGGCTTTTTCATGTCAATCCCTTGATAAAAGAGATGTGAAAGAAATGTCTCTGAAGGAATGTTGCTCTCTCTAAACATTTGCTGCTATTAGGCTCTATGAAAACTGCTGGATTGACAGCCCTAAAAACTGTCATCTGTTCAAATTACAGAGCTTTAACCATAATTTCTTGTAAATGTTTCAGTCTAGGCCTGACTACAGTTTGGTTTCCATGTAGACTCACATCCAAGCATCTCTGAGAGAGCCAGTAGTGCTAACTGGTGGGTTACTTCTGCAATGTTGATTACTGTCTGCTAGGAGAGGATCAAGCCCACCATCTCATTTTCCACAGATAACCAAACAACTGAGTGATGATAGTAACTTAGTCCTTGCCAGACTAGACAGATGGAGTTCAATAACTGAGTGTTTTCCAAACTCTTTAGCCAACTGTTCTGTACTTCTGAATATTTCAACAACAGCAAAAAACTCAAAAGCCCCACATCCTACCTTTTTAAGAGCTAGTAACTATGATCTTACCATTCCAGTCATACATAGGGACTGCAAAACTACACCACAAATAACAAATATGAGAAAAATTTTGAGCATTCCATCACAGTAACAAGAAGACTTTCTCCCCTTGTGTTATGCAGGATATGTCTATAGGTTAGTGAGCAGAACTGAAGCAGCCAGCTCATCCCAGGCTGCACATTTTCATTAGTTCTCCAGCTTGTGTTCAAGCCCTATTGATACTCTGCCATTGCTGTAGGTGCCAGTGGAGCTGAGGACAGATCATCATTAGTCATGTAAAGCTAATTGGAACACGTAATAACAGCAAAAACACTTGTCTGGTCTACATTTCATTTTACACATTGACAAATCCATGGGAGCCACACTGGGGGGGTGGAGGACAGTTAAAAAATGGCTAAAACACCTTGGTCATAGGCAGTACAGAAAGGTGACAGTCAAAGAACTGTGTTCTTCAAGGTTGGACAGTGTTTCAAAAAATGCATAACTTGTTCTGCCTTTCCTGACCACTGTGGATAAAATGACTAATTTTTTAAGTCCTGATATTAATGGGGCTTTTACATTGAGAAAATTCTTAAGAATTAAAGACATTTATGATCAAATGCTGTTGATAAACATGAGAGACTGATAGCACTGTTACTGCAACAAAATGCTTTATTTTACCAATAAGCAAATTAATATGTGTCCCAGAAAAATACGATCAAACCTGAAATTAAAATAACACTGCAGATGTGGCATCAAACAAAAACAATGGTAAAGCCCTAGAATTTCAGTTCCTAAAAGAGTTGCAGAAACACAGCAAGAAGATTTATGTAGAATGGTACTATGAGGGACAGTAGGGCCTGCCTAGAAATAAGATATATATACCTTTATGTTTAGGTTCTAACTTTTGCTTTTTCATCATCAGGAGCAGGTTCACTATTTTACATTTTAAAGTAATAAGAAAATAAAAGTGAAAGTTTTACAAGAAAGCCACAAAGATCTTGCTCACCCCGTAAAGAAGGGTTATTTCATGAAACATATGGTGCCATTTAGAAAAATCTCTAGCTAGAGAAAAATTACCAAAACTGATCATGTAATCATATTAAGAAAAATTAGTTTGAAAACCTGCACGTTTTTCGTAGAAGATTCTCATGTTAATTTCAAAGTATGAAGCAATATTTTAAATTTACATTTTGGTGCATTCCACATCTAAACACTGTTTGATGTTCTGGATTCTTCTCCATATACTCTTAAAAGGCATTTAATCAGGTGCTATCTTTCACTCCTTTGAATAAGGAACATTGCATTATTGCCCCAATTACACCTGAAAGATACATGCGTGAGATTGTGAGTGGCTGAGAGAGAACCAACTTGTACTTAGGTTTGATTAGTTTACATTTACCAAGGGAAAACTGAAAAGACTGAGGCTGTATCATATGCCTTTGCTTACAAATGTCTCTTCATTTTGTTCACTCAGAATTTTTGTTTGCATTGCAAAGTGTTAATTCTTAGATAGGTTAGGTAAATAAAGTTTCAGCCTGAGCATTTTGCTGTAGAAAAAGATATAAGGAAGGTATTCAATTCAGCTATTATATCTGACTCACTAAAAGAGGAATCCACAAAACAGCTGTTTAGGGTTTTTTTCACCCAAATTCTTCATAGAAATAGCTAAAATAATTAAATAACTCTTCCTTAAACTTCAAAATGCAGCTGTCAAATCCAAAACTCTCCAAGTCAGAACATTCTTATCAGTGCAAAAGAATTTGGGAACACTTTTGTAATGCAAATCACACAGGCACATCGTCATTGTCAAATGCATTGGCGAACAGAATATTCCTATTGAACAAGTTACTCACCAAAAATCACAGCAACAACGGTGAAGAGCACAAAGGCATTCCTCATTAAATAACTTTTAACATCGTCCTTTGTTATGCTCTGCACTTTATTTTTTGCCGAAAGTGTACGTTTCCGGACTCCTTGTTGAATGCGTTCCATCCTACTTCCAGGTTTTGGATCTTCTCTGTTACCTTCAGTCATTTATCTTGCAGAAAGTTTTCTAATTAACTTCTGTCAATATCCTTTCAGAAAACTGGAAGACTCTTTGAAGTGGGAGGTAGTGGAGAAACCTGCAAGACAAGAAATATCAAACGTTGCAGTAAGATTTTAGAGGAATGATTAGCCTTACATTTACATGGAAGCAAATATTCTTCATGCTTATGTGAAACTTGTATTGTTTGTAATGCCTAAGCTGTTGATTGCAGTGTTTGATAAAATCAAATGCATGTCCCACGACTTCAAAATTGACTTGAATTGCTGTCATGCTGTAAACCCCAGTGGTAACTTCTTTTTCTTAGCATTTTCTAAGGTGACATACTAATGTAACATCAGTACACCTCATAAAAACGTCACGTGTTATGCTGTTTAAAACTATCTTTCAGACTTCCTTTTAACCTGTTATAGGGCCCTTACTATTTCAAAAAAATCTAGCTCATCTTCACATTAACCATTAGAGAGAAATATTTTGCTTAAATGTTTTTAAATGGTTGAATGCTTTGGCTCAGTTCCTCCCTTTCACATGGCAAAAGGCAGCAGGAATAGTTTATCTCTCAACCACTGTTTAGAAGATATGACTTTGACATTTTTATGTTAATAACATTCATCTTTTATCTGTATAAACTATCACGAGCACATCTGTAAAACATCAGAAGTAATATCCCACTTGTCACTTCAGACTCACATTGCAGAGTAATGCTCAGTTTGGCCTGATAGCAATTATGGGCATATATCACAGAATCAGGTTATACCAAACTAGAAAGGACCCATCAGGATCAGAGAATCCAAATCCTGGCCCTGCACAGGACAACCCAAGAATCACACCATGTCTGATTTTAAGAAATCACACAGATAATTACCCTTAATAAGTTTTAGTATTAAAAGTTTTTCATTGAGACATTGTATTTTATATTAAATTATGGGTGGTGGCTGGGTGTGCATTTAATTACACAGCACACTCAAAGGTGTTTTCCACACTGAGAATCCCGTTTTCTGAAGTCTTAGTTAAAACACTGGCATGTTTTTAAGAAGAAATTCGACAATAGAAAATGGATAGAGTGAGGAGCTTTTGCTGAAATCTCTCTCCATGTATAACTAGTTCAATTCTAACATTTTACTTTTTAATAAATCAAGGGCCTAAATACCTTTTTTAAATATAAATATATGGGGGTTTCAACCCTCATGTTTTAAAAGAAATTTCATGTTGCAAGTTTATTTTGATGGCATTTGATCAGAACTTCGGCCATGTGTTTCAAGATTGGCACTTTAATGCAATATCCTTCCTCAATTTTAACAGTATACTATAAGCTTTGCTTCTTTTAAGAGTGGAAACACTCTGAGACTGAGCTAGATATTTAAATCAGTTAACATTCTACCTTGGACGCGAGTACTGTGTGCAAGCAGGATTTTTTTCACAACAGTTAGTGTAAATATTTTGTAAAAAATTAAAATAATACTACTAATAAAGAATCCTTCACAGACTTTTCTTCCCAGGACGTTTAACGCAGCTAATCTGTCCTGGGTAACATGAAAATCGAGAGAGTACGAGTGCAGTGAAAAGGATCACTACACTGAGTAAGATATAAACGCAGAGAGTGCAAAACGCAGAGTTCCCAGTTAAACCCGCGCCGAAGGACGGGGTGGACTCACCTCGCAGACTTTGCGTCCCCTACGAGCGCGGTGGTGGCGGAACAAACGGGGGCTTCCCGGCGGAGACCGCGGGGTTGCGGAGCTGGGCGAGCAGGGTAAAGCTGGCACTCCGCATGTGCTCAGGATGTTCGGCAACCTACTATCACTGCAATTAAGGAAAGGGGAGGAGACTGTGAGCACAGCGCTGGGGGGGAAAAAACCCGCAACCCACAAAAACCCAACCCACACCAAACCACATATCAGCACAGAGAGGGGAAAGCTGAGCTTCTGGAATATTGATTAGTCTTGGCACAGTGAAAGCGGGGTCCCTTTCTTTGTTTTTCCTTTTAGACCACTTTCACGCTTTGTCAATTCAGCTTCGTTAGAAATGCAAAATCAGGATCCGGGAAGAGCTGAAGGATCGCACACACACAGAGGGGAGGCTGGAGCGCTTCTTCATTAGACATTCCAGACTGGGTATCTGAAAAGCCTAAACATAATTATATAACGCTCTTTCTGTGGTTTTTGAAATAAACAATAAAGTACACGAGCATGCTACTTTCTCCCAAAAAGAGGCACAGTGTGAGGCTATCACGTTTTTTCAAATTCTTCCGGACAACTACTCAAGATCCAGTCTGTCCAAGGTGGTGAACCAGACCTATCTTTCAGAAGCAACTGCAGCATTATCAAGGATAGAAAAAACCATAATCTACTATAATTCTTTGTATGTTTCTTGCAGATAATCAGAACACACGGCAAGACTTGCCTTTTGTTTGGCGATTTAAACTCACTGGTAGTAAGTCCCCATTCAGCCAGCTTCAATATCAGACAATGAATGGCAAGGGGAAAAAAACCCATAAAACACCCACTTTTGAGAAATAAATGGCCTTCAGATTTTCTAGCATTTTGAAGTGGGTACTGTTGAAAAGTTACTTGCTGGGGGGAGCCAGGGGAATCCCTAAAGAACTTTCCTTTTAGAGGAACTCTCCTTGGAAATGTTGGTGTATTTAGGTTACAATATTCCATAATTATATTTGTGTATCTTTAATGAGTTTTAAGTGTATTTCCTTATGAGATAAATGCTGTATATCGAAATTTATAGAAATTTATGCTGAATACATAATTTATCTATATATTGCTCTATCAAGGTTTGGTTTTAGATGATGTTGACTTTTAAATTCTTCTCCTGAAAAGTCATTTAAAGTGTACAGAAAAGCACTTATATACCAGATACACAAAGAGCAGTTAGGTACAAAATAAAATTAGGAATAGATTTACTTCCACACAGTCACAGTTAGGGTTTTGCTAAAGTGTTTTCTAATTTGAATGTGATTGAAATAATGATGTGGAGAAAAATAATCTTACAATTATTCCAAACTTGCTCATGATCAGTGTAGGTTTGAGATTTAACTGTGTATTGTCAAATCCTGATCTTTGGCATCTGACTCAAGAAAGAAAGTGAGCATCCAAAAGAACTTATTAATTTGACTTTAAAAAAAAATCAAGGAAAGATGTTGACATCTTGTGTTGCAAACACAGAAACACATGCTGTATTTTCTTTCACCTGGCAGAATATTTTTTTTAGCAGTTTTAAAATATTTTCACCATTTTATCTGTGGATGGGAACTGACCTTTTAACTAACCTTTGTCAAAGATGTTTATCAGCAGGGGATTTGATGAATATCTCCATTTTGGCCAGCTGAATGTGAAAATGTATCTTCTGTCTCATTAAGTGAGGTAGTGAAAGTTATTATGTTGCTTTATTGAAAACAGTGGAAGGAGATAGTGTGGTGTAATTTATATACTTGCACATGCACTACACACATCAAAAAAGACATAGGTTATGCTGTGTTAGCAAATACGAAGACCTGCCAGAAGAGATCTGCAGATCCATAGTTGGTTCTGAGTGCACAACATTGGCATAACATGCACTGCAGCGGTTTACATGGGGTTACTTCTGTTAGACACATAATTAGGTGAAGCTAAAATAATTGTAACAGAGTAGTAACGGGGTTATTAGTTCCCACAGTTTTTCCCCGCCTTTGGAGGGGGGCGGGGGGCCTTGGGCAGGCAGGTGAACCAGGCCAGACTGTGAGTCCCCAATTCCCAGCCAGTAGGAAGAGGGTCTTTTCTTTCTGGGTTTGTCTCTCAGACCAGAGAGAGACGCACACGATTCGGCTGAATGTGTTAAATAGAAGTTTAGTTTTGCTTTGACGACTTTGTTCCCTCTAAATTTAATTGGTAAGCGTGAGCATTTCGCACACTTCTAACCTTGTTTTGTGGCCCTAACACCTTTTAGTGCTTAGACTGTATGGTCTGGTTTTGTTTTTCCTCAGCAAGTCCAGCTGACACCTGCTAGGACCACACCATGAGTTTAATCAACACATGTTGCTCTTGGGCACTCTTAGGAGGAAGCTTCCCCTACTGGTTTCACTGAACTTCAGTTTATCTTTGATATGTTGCAAAATAATTGGTCAAGCTCAGTTACAAACAAAGTGATAAAATGTTCTGTTAATGGTAAAGATTAAATGTTTTTAGAAATTGCTACCATTCCATTCAAAGAACAGCTCAAAAGCAAAGTGATTTGCCGGAATGACTAGCAGTACTGGCCAATCTAATCAGCAGCACTCAGCTATTCAGCGACCTGTTTCTATGTTTCTATTTAGTGTCCCGTTGCAGTCTAACATTGCTCACTCAAGACAGACAACAAATCCTCTTGGTCATTTTGTTCCTGCATTTTGAGGCCTTGAGCTGTGAGAATAAATGTGATTTTATGCCTTTGAACTCTGTCACTTGGCAGTCGGAAGTTACACACAAAAACGCGGCATTCCTTTTCTGCTCTCTGAAAATTCCCAGCATAGAAACACGAACCTCTAGTATCTCCACTCAGCATCATAGGCTGTCTGGGCCTTAACACACACTGTATGTCTGACTGCAACTGAATAGACAACCTTGTTTCCTTTCAGCACAGGGAGTCAGATCACCACTTACTCTTGGGAGAAGGGGGAAGGGAAATGAAGTTATACTAGCAGAGGATGTGGCTCGTGAACTTTTCCCCTAACTGTCTTATCAGGCATGTGAATGTCTGTATGTACAATGGGGCGATTCTCACCAAAGAATAGGGAAAGGTTGTCTAGGAAGGATGGGGGATAGGATGGGACTGTGTCATTGTAAGAAATCTAATGGGATCTTGTTGGTAGCTGATAGCATTTCAGATGCAAACGGCTCTAGTATGGCCTCACGGGCTTTCCCACAGCCAGTGGCAGCCACTGAAATGGGCGCCGAGGGAGGGACGGGTTCATTTGAAAAGTTAATACAGCATTGTGGCCAGTTACAAAGGAGAGTGGCATTGGAGCCAGAAATTTGCTACCCCCTGTCGCTCAGGTCCCTCTTGGTTTCCTCTTCCTGATGTTTTGTTGGGGTTTTTTTCCAAAAAAAACCCCAAAATCTTTTCTCGCATCAGCTGCTAAACTTCAGTAGCCTGTGAATTGACAGAGCTGCTGGGAGTGCCCTGAGGAAGCACTGGCTGAGAGCGCACGCTGTCATGGGTACTTTAAATCGTAACCTCCAATCGCTGCCTTGCACGGTGGCAGCAGAGCAATGATCCCACATAGGTCGTGCTATGGGATAATAGCACCATTTGCGAATGTTCCACTGGCTGAACTGTTTTATGTCTTAATTCTCTGACTGGTTGTTGAAGAAGCCCATTCCTTGGATCTTTTGTTGTTGTTTATACTGGCTATTCTTTAAACAACGTGCAGGTTTGTGCAGGCTTAACACTAGCACATGTGCTAGTCTGTACAGATAGAGTCTCAGATTATTTTTTCCTTTTTCATTGCTTTTTTTTTCTTTGACACAATCTCCTTACACAAAGCAAAGGCAAATGAGTGAGAAACAGGACTAAAGGGAAATACACACTTCTCAATTAGAATATATTATCTGCTTAAAGCATATTTCATAAAACATTTGCTTTGACTTGACATCTTTGTCCGTGTTTATTTTTATAATGAAACAATGGTTTATCAGCTGTTTAATATATCCTAGTTTGTTGTTAGTGTAGCAAGTAAAATAAATACAAAGAAAACCACTCATTTCTATGAAGTTCATTTAAGAAACTAATTTATTTGGAGCAGTATGCTAATGTGACTCTTTAAATAGACATTTACTACTATGGAATCATAATTACTGTAATCAAGACACACAAAAATCTTTTGTAAAAATAATTATAATTTAAAAGCACGCAGCTCAAAGTTGCTGCTATAATAATGACTATAATAGCAACTGTTTAGCATTTGGACATTTTTTTGGCAGGAGGGCTTTGCATTGTTTATTGTGAGAAAGAAACAGGCTCTGAGAAAACATGCAAATTTTCAGCAAAGGAAAAAGCAGCATCAGGTTTGCAAAACACAGTAGTAGAAAGTCTTGTCATTTCTATCTCCTTAGTCCACATAGAATTGGATGACTTAAGGTAATTAGGTGCTTTTGGAGGCACTCCGTTTAATATATCATGAAAGATCTCAAAATATCTGCTTCATAGTATTTGAGGCATCCAGACACTCAGGCTGTGTGGTGGTCAGCATTTATTTTCTTGCTGTGTTTCTTGTTTGAAATTCCTTTCTCTGTTGGGATCCACAGTTCACAGAACTCATTGGTGATCGGCAATTTGCTTAAAATGGGCACTGTCCCTTTAGTATTTATTACTTATTGTTCTTCTTGAAAAGTGTTCTTCTTCAAATGCCTGTCTTCATATCTATAGAAAAGTTAACCATTAGATAGGGTGAATAAGTAGGTTTCAAAAAAAGATGGCAAATCACCGGTGTGATATATTGCCCCAATTTTTTCTGTTCAGGAGGATATGACTATTATTGTTGTACAAACGAAATTCAGATTACTGTAATTAAAATGTAATAAAAATTAAGAAAAAATATGTTGAGTCCATGCTTTAAAACTGTCTTTCTATTGTGAGATAAAGGATTGCTACACTGTACATTGTTTTTATTTAAAGTTCTGTGCCATACAATGAAAGCTCTTCTGACATAATTATAAATGCATCTATAGAAAGAAAACAAACAGTAGCCTTTTCATTCAGGTGAGAAATCATTAAGAGAGAGATTTGTAAATCTAGTATTTCAGTATTTTATCCATATCTTATCCTCCATTTACAAATTCATTATACAATGCAGATCAAGTTTGCTTTTGGTGGAGTCACTTACTGCATCCATTCTGCTCCCATCTAAACCTTTATCTCAAGAGAAGTTAATTTGCTGTCCTTGTCCCCACTTGTCCTCTTCTCCTTGGTAGACCAACTCTCCCCATGCTTTTGCAGCTTCACTGCTCTCCTTCTCCCTTCACTTCCATTACATTTTCTCCATTTTAACTCCTTAGCCCACCACTGCTTTCCTTTGAGTCAGAGGAAAATTATTCAGGACAGTCTTTGTTTTCATTTGAATTGGTGAATCCAGGTTTTGAGGATTTTTTTCAGATCTTGGCCCTATTTGATTCTTAGACACCTATTCCAAACTATCCCTTATTTTATGAACTTTCTCTGTATAGCCTGTAATACTCCTTTTTTCTCTGTTGCCATGTTGTCTTCTCCCTTTTCTTGTCCTGCTATCCTGTTCTTTTTCTTTAGATCACTTTATCTTTTCATCTTTAGCTTTTACTTGTGTTTTTTCTTACACCAGCACAGAGTGGTTTGGGAAATGGGATTGAAGGTCTTGCTTCATACCAGCATGTGCCATGGAAGAGTTTGTATTACAATTGTGTAGCCGAGAATGTCTCTATAGACAGTGGATGTGCACTTACATACTTAGGCTGAAAACTAGCTGGAAAGCCCTCCCTCCTCCAACTAAGCAATGATAGAGTGTGAACGATGGAACAGATTTCTGTTTTAAACAGCAAGGATGTCAGCTCTTCCCCTCCAAACAAGGATGTCTCTTCTGCTTACAGACTGCATGCAGAAAGGAATTATTTTTAATTAATTTGTTAAACCAAAGGGAATGTTGGAGTGAATAGCCAGATACCTTTCAAAACAAAAACACTGAAGCCGAAATAAGGGGAAATAAGAGACAATATGTTTGAAGTGCTGCTTTATACAAGTCTTTCACATGGCTCCAAAACCGTCTGTATTTCTTCCAGTTATGTCTACCACTTAGTGTTAACTTCAGAATTGTGATGTATTGGTTGCTTTACTCAGCCACGCTGTGAATGGCTCCCATTCACCACAAGTCCCAGCTCACTCCATATGCAGGCAAAACTCCCAGTGAAGACAATGGGAGTCCAGGTCCCCTGACTCACATTCTGCTCAGGCAAAACTCCCATTGTTCAGTGATTGCTTTGCTCAATGCGCAGTGATTCAGAAGTGCTGAATAGGACCCAGTCAGCTGTACTTTGATATTAATTTCCTGATGATTCATTATTTCTGTAAAATCATTATAAATTTCTCTGTAGAACTATCCGGGGATTTCGGTTTAGCCCAAATGCTATAAACACATCACCTATGAGAATGTGCTATCTTGGGAAAAGTATCCCTAAAACAATATTTCCTCTGAGATCTGAATACTTCTCAAAAAGTATTTGTTATTCTTAACTTCCTCTTAGCTCAGAACTATGAAAGTATTTAATTCTTTGACCAAGTTCCTAATTAGTTATTAAAGAGAGAATTCTAGTGATTCAATAACAAAATAAGAGAATAAAATGAGAGGTGAAAGAAATGAGATGATCACATTCAGTTACTTTTGTCATGTTGTAGTCAAACACCTTAAAATGAGTTATGTGAATTTTGTAAAATCGCAAGTTATTAAAATCTATGGTGGTTCAGTAAGGAAATGAAACTCAGAACTCCTCTGCACACAAAACGTAGAACACTTGAAATCTCATTTGAACTGTAGGAATAATAATTTACTCTGATTGACTGATGTGAATACCATGAAAATCAAATGTTTCAGCTCAGATTAAAATTTTTAATTTTCTATTTTCCCTATTTTATTGGTGATGTGTGAAAAAGTTAATTTCATTTTTCCTTATACCTAAAGATATAATGTAGCATAAAATAAATGTGAAATGGTACTAATTTCACTTCCCACTAATTCTGCTGTTGTGAATTGTAGAATGGTGTACTACAGAATCATGCTTTAGATAGATATGAAAAATAACCCTGAATGTACTTAATTTGTATTAGCAGAAACTCCAAGGGCTATCTCTAACAATAAGTCCCACCTTCTGCAGTTAACTCACTGCTTCATAGGATGTGGGAGCAGTGATCCAGAAAGTGCAGCTTTTTGCCTACCACAGAACTTTCCTTGGTTTACATTGAAAATGTAGATATTTAGTGCAAGCCTCTCAAAGCCTCAAAAAGGACAGCATATTGAGGGAGTCATGAATCACAAAATTTATGTTTCAAATGAATATATTAATGGGCAATTTATTAAATATTAATCTTTAGATATTCTTGAAAAAGCATTTTGCCTGGTAATCTGATATGGAGATCATCTAGGTGCCAGATTTCTGTCACCAGTGGTTTTGCTTTCCTCTGGATTCTTGTATCATTTTAGACATAGTAGTCATAAAAAATATCCCAACACTCTTCATCCTATCTCATGGGCTCTCTGCTGATGATTCTTTTCATTGTAGGGTTTTTACTTACTTTTAGCAGCTTTTTAAAGTGTGTGTGTGTGGGGGGAGCGGGGGGTTGTTGGTTTGGGGGGGGTTTTGTTTTTTTTTTCTTTTTTTTTTTTTTGGTACAGAGGTAATATTTTCCTACCAGACTCTTATGTTGGCTATTGTGGTTGATTCAGGGTAAAGATGACAGGCCTTTTTCCCATCCCAAAGATTGGTTTTCTTAAGTTTCTTCAAGGAGGCCTTACACAATAATCCCCTGAATTTCCATCCAAGTTTGAAAAGTAAACTCAGAATTCTTTTTTCTTCTGTGTTGGACTGTTTTCTGAACTATTGCCCTCTGAAGTCACGTTGGTAAATGTAAAAGAACTTACCAAATTTCTTTTCATAAGTTATCTGTGTGCTGTAGCCTACATAGTATTCTTTTGTCATTGTGGTTATGTAGATTACAGTAAAAAGCTGCCTGACTAGGTGCACAAGAGATCTTTTAACTTCCTCTTGAAATTTTAATCTTTAAAAAAATTATTTCTAAACTGCTTTCTAGAGGAAGGTTTCAGCTCTGGATTTCCGAGCACCGTTAGAACCATTTACAGTTCTGTTCATTTTCTGAGTGCTGCAGGTGAGAGTCCTGAACAAGGAACGTATATACTTAGTTCCTGCAGTGAAGCATTAGGTCATGACAATACAGATAAGAGTCCTGAACTAGGAACATATTTAGTTCTTGAAGGAGGGCATCAGGTCATGATAATACCTGCTCCCAGTCTCACCATCTCAGAACTGTTCCCTTCATTTTGGTACTTTTAACATAGTACAATATAATAGGATATACATACACATCACAGATGAGGTCTCTGAGAATTAATAGTAATCCTCATAATATAATTTTTGCTACAACTTCTCTCTCTTTTTTTTATTTGTTTAGTTTTTTTTTTAATACGAAAAATAAGTATAAACTTTCAGTTATTTTTAGTTATTTAATTATGACTTCCAGCAGGTGCCAATGACTCAGAGAGTTAGAATGTTCTCAGGCAACATTTAATAATCATAAAAATTAGGAGAAACAGTCCGTTATTGTAGTATAGCTGAAGCAACATCTTTCTACAGTGTGATGTGAAGATCCCTTGTAGACAAAAGCTTATCATTTTAGTTGGCATTATTGTAAGTCAGCATCTTTGACTGTCTTGAAAGCTGCGTGTTTTGAAAAGCTGTCACTGTGGAGGACCATGTGAAAATTCTGCTTAGGAGCTGATTTTTATCTTGTTCAGAATATATTCTGCGTTCTGAGATAACATGTTAAGGTATCCATCAAGTGCTTTGGTTATTTAAGAAAAAAAAGACTTCTACTCTCAGAGATATTCTGTATGTGGTCATTTGATCTCATTACTTACCAGAAACTGTCCACATAAAAGAGAACTTTGCCTTTTATGAGCTTAAGAGTTACATCTGCTTTTTGAATGAATCCTTGACCAACAAGTGAGATTACTGGAATATAACCTGAGCTGCAAAGTCATCTATAAATTGTTTAGGAAGTTTCCTATTTCAGAACTCCTTGTTGCTTTGTAACTTCAAGCAAATCACAAAAGGAACCAATAAACATCAGAGGCAGATAACAATAAAAGACAGGGAGGTGCAACTGGAAGGAGAAAGGTGGTCAGAGTTGAAGGAAGATGACCCTTTGGAAGAGCTGTGGTCTTTGGTGGTCTGAGGTGTAGGATACGAATATTTCCAGAAAAGCAAAAGAGGGATTTGCATGTTTACATGCACCTCTTTATGATTATTAACTCTTGAGTGAAATATCAGTGAAATCTTGATGCTGTCACAGAGAACAAACCTCAACTTGAATATTCAGATAAGAAATATGTTAATCTTAAAACTGTTCTCCTCCTGTTAAGATCTTTGAAGTCTTTCACTTTCTGAACAGGAATGTTAGTTCTACCACAGAGCAGAGAAAGCAGACACAGTTTTACTTGGAATTAATGAGAGCAGCCAGACCTGAGGAGTTTATATCCTGCTATACTAGTAATATACTTCTGTTCCTGAATTTGTTCACAAATAGTCTCATCTTGCAGATAGGAAAACATTAACTTCTCCCTGTAGGTACTCCTGCATTTTGACATTGTAAATTCTAATAAGACTGAAACAGTTATGTTATTAGAAAATCTTAATATTGAGATACTTTTACTATACATATACTCAGAAAATTTTGGGAGAGATTGTTCCAAATAGCTACAGCACCACTTCTAAACCAGACATTCTCCTGAGAAAAAGATCCCAAAGCTTTCACTTTCAGTGTGTTAATCCATCACCAATTATATTACACACATGTGAAACTTGAGGGAGAAATCTCTCAGATGCATTTTTGCAACCTCATTAATGTCATTTTGCCTTTCCTCCTTAGGCTTGCCTTTCCCTTTTGTTCACAAATGTGGTGATGAGTGAAATCTGTATGAATGTGCAATGACTTTGCACAGTTAAAGTGGTTTTGTTTTCATATTCTTCATTGTTTTCTTGATAAATCTGCACTTTGATCTTGAAGCTGACTTACCCTGGCACAATTCTCATTCCAGTGGTGCCTGTGGATTCTTTGTGAATGAAGAGTAATAAGTTGAGTCTCCAAGCACATGAAAATATGAGAGTTGTGATTCAGGTAAACTATAGAAATTTGCTGGTTTGGTCCCAGAAAAACATGAAGCCTCTGGGCAACCTCAGAGAAAATAGACTACATTTCACACAGTTTGCAGTAAGAGCTATGAATTCCTTCCAAGTGCTATTGTGTAGAAATTTCATATGAAATTTAGGTGCAAGTTTACTGAAAGAGTGAAAATGGATTGAAACAGTTATCTCAGTATTTCTCATGATATTGTCTGTAAAAATTAAAAAATTGAGCAAACAGAACAACTTCAGAAAAATATTTATTTTCCTCAGATCTGTTTCAAATTAAAGTTCTAATTAAACTGTAACTGAAAACAGGCAATTTGGATTATTAGAATTTCACAGACATTTTAAGTAAATTTCTATTCCAGAATTTACTTTGTCTGTAACCTGCTCAGTGTCAAGGAATTGGTGACTGGCAGCTGGGAGAGCCATTTCCCTTAAACATTGCAGCGCAAGGGTACACTTTCAATTCACTTTGATAACAGAAAGTGATTTGAGATACACCATAATGAGAAAATAAAAACTGAAAAGGCAGTAAGAAAAAACTGGATGTTCTTAAACTAGATTTCTCCTCATAGAATCTTTTTCAACTTGAAAAAATATTCCTGTCAGCTGTTGTGGATTTAGAAATGCCTAAGTTTTGAGGGAAAAGGCACATTTTTACTCAGAGCATTTGCACTACAGTAATAAATACAGCTTATACCTATGGCATGATATGGTCATGTTGCTTCTTATTTTTTGTTCCATATTTGTGTTTGGAAAGGTTGATATGTTGGCACAGTGGGAATCTCATGTTTGCCCTCCAGCCATACATACTTCTGTGTCACACAGGCAGCCACTGGGAGCTCCCTGGTACCTTGCCAAAAACCTCAATCCTGCAATCAAGAGCAATATTTTCTTCACAGACAAGAGGTAATTCAGTCTCTGCGCATGTTTGGTTTGGTTCTAGTGTGATGAGCAATTTAGAAAAAGCTCTTTGTATAGTTGCATGGTGATTTCATAACTCCATATGAACAGTGGAGTCAAGAAGCTCACAGGGTTTTGTGTTCCAGGTACTTTGCCATCATGACTGTGATACCTTCAAATTCTGCACATTGAAAAATCTATATTTGACTGTGTATATTAGAAGGTTTGGTTTCTGACTATAGGGCCAGCTTACATTAAGCTGCAAGCAACTACAGGGTCCTGGGTGCAGTAAAGTGTGTTCACAGATTCGGAGAGTGTAAGGGATGGATTCATTGGGCTAAGACTGACATACAGGGAGACTAAGGACAAGGAGGTTTTTTAAAAGAAAAAGAAGAAAGGTACCTTCATTTGCATATGGATTTAATATCTGATGACAAATATTGGAGAGCCTCAGCAGACTAAGCCCAGCCTGATGATGCCTTGTTGGGATGGACTGACAACAGTGGCAGATAAAGCATCTCTGAGAATCCAGATAGCACACAGGTCCCCAGAGCCTTTTGTGTCTCCTAAGCACAGAAAAGGGACAGCCTGTGCCCTGGAGGGCTTTCTGTCTGAAGACATGGACTGAGGCAGGTTGTACTAAGCAAATCAGCTTGCTGGGGAATCGGCTCTGCTGTCACATTTGTAAGGAATGCACTCTCTGTCTTTTCCTCCGAGTCTGGAGATGAGGGAGGAAGTAGCTATAAAAGGAATACTGGGATGGGAAACAGCCACAAAACCTTTATAGCTGGAAGTTTTCCAGGAGCTCGAAGTCTTACTGAGGGTTTTGGTGAAAGATAAAGATATGTCTGATTATTTATTGCAGTTTTAAAAGGCAGGTTCTTCAAACCACAGTATTATGATGGAAGGAATTTTAATTGTGTTTAGCATTGTGTTGATATAAGGAAAAAAAAGAAGACAATATAAGCATCTCATAGCAACAGGTATTATTTATGGTGTCAATATTTTCTCAATTTCATTAATTGTAAATTAGTCTGGATGCACACTGCTTTGAATTGTTAGGTTTTATTCAGGAACTAGACACACATATGAGCTTCCCATTGAATCCTGTGAATTTGATTCAGTTTGACTGAACTATTTTAGGAGGTGCTTGCAGAAAAGCCCTGCTGGCAGGGGAGAATTTGCGGTTAACACCACAAGGGGTGCACCAGTGAGTAGCCAAAGATGAATACCAGTTGCAGGGGTTTGAGCCAACACAACTGCAGCTAGAAAAGATGCATAGCCCATGTGTGCCTTAAAGTAAATAAATTCTTCTACTATACCAGCAGATATCTCCAGTGGAGCATCCAGGTCAGCAAGGAACATGAGGAAAAAGAAACACCAAAAGAACAGAACAGTCTCCTCGCCTGCCCAGTGGTACAAATGACAAAGTTTGGCTCAGACATACACTGGTCCTGCCTCTATGTCTTCCAGGCAGGGTTCAACATCTTTATGGAGTCACAGAGACTAAAAAGCTGGGAGGAATCTGGCTGGTGTTTGTACTGTGCAAGATTTTAAGATCAAGTGGCTGTACTGCTAGGGTTCAAAACTGATCTCTCTTCTGGATTCTGCCATGTTAAACTATTGAATAAAGATCACTCCCCCAGTGTTTCATGGAGAGACATATTTCAAGTACAGTTTACTAATCTGTAAGAGGCTCAGCACGGCTAGAGATAAATGAAATGCTAACAATATTTTTTTATTCTTTGAGTTTTTGATGTCTTATTGATATTATGGAAAAAGTACTTAACTGCAGTATTTGTGATATTGTCTTTAATTTTTAATATTAAAGACAATTTAATTTCCTTTTGCTTAGTTCCTCCTATACAAACACAGTAACTTATATTTTATGATGGTGACTCTAACAAATGCATGTGAAGTGTCCTCATCTTTGTTAAAGAGTCACGATTGAGTGTCATCATTCTTTCTTTTTTCACAGCTGTGATGTTTGGACAGCTGCAGAGAACGTTTTGGTTCCATTGATAGGTTTGCACACCATCTCCACCTGCATTAGCCTCCAGGGCTGACTGTAAAATGCTTATATATAGCAATTAAGCAGACAGGGCATGCAAAAGCCGTAATAATAAACTCTGTTGACCTCTCTGGATGGTGCATCTTTGATCATTTTATCTTGATTTTCTCAACAGCTCTTTTCTCAGAGTTGTTTTTTCTTGGCTCTTCTCTTGGCAGAACAGCTGCTTCTTTCTGGCCACTGGGTATGGCCTTATTTTATTTATTCTTGCCTCTAACTTTTGTAGGGCAGCCAGATACATGGGGATGGGTGTTATATAACAAATACAATAAATAAATAAAGTCCAATTTGCAACGTTTTTGCTGTCCACAGTGAAAGCTGTGGTCATGGAGAAAGGAGTTCATTACACAAAAATGCCCTGTTTGATCCTGTTGGGGCAAATGGCTAAAAAAATAGGAGGGGTAGTTTGAAAACTAGTGTGAAAGATGAAAAGCAAAATTAACAGAAAATCAACTGGGTTAGGAATAACTGCTAGACTTGATGAGAGTTTTTGTTTAAAAAACTAAATTTGAAGCGTAAAATGTCTCTTTAGGACAAACAAGTCACTGAATTTAGGTTTAAATTCTTAATCCTTCCAAATTTAAAATGGTTGAACTTCAGGTTGCTGCTGGCACTGACCACTGAGAAGCAATGCCAGAGTCTCAGTGTACTGTGGAAATTTGATTATGCAGAGCCAAAAGACTGATCAAGGATTCACACACTGCAAGCAGTCACTGAGTTTATTGAAACACTAGCATAGATTTTATAGTGTTTAGAACTTTAAAAGGGTTTGAAAGAGGAGGTCAGCAGGGTCTGTCTGTTTTTGCAGTAGGCTCTAGGGCTTGAGAAGAGGCCTTTACTAGTGTTGCCAGACTTTCCAGATGCTTTTAAAGACTAAAGGCTATTTCTTCCCAGTTTTCACCTCTACAATAATTCTCTTGCTCTTTACCATTTCCTATTTTGCCCTTTCATTAGTCCCTCTTTCTTGCTTCCCATGTCATTACTTCTCCTTGCTACTTATTACATCTCTTCCCTAGAACTATTTCTTCTTATCGCACTCTTCAGTCTTTGGTATCAAATACCATCTGCATTATTTTTCCCTTAGGGACTAAGAACTAAGTTGCTGTCTTGAATGGAGAATGTCTCCTAAGCTGGATAATAAAGTATAAGAGATGCATAATTGTTTTGTTTGAAATTGAAATGAGAGAGACCGGATGATACATTTAAGCAAACAGAATGTTGTTGCTGGCCTTGTACCTCAGTGTCACAGGCGTCAGTACCTTTATCTCTGTTAGGAGATATGTTACTGTGCCCTTCTGGAAGGCAAGCCACAGTAACAACATTACTTCTAGAGTGGAGCCTGTAAATCGAGGGAATTGATTTTTCTCCCTTTTTTGGGACTAGTTGTACCTCAATCTGACTACTGTGTCAAGTATTGGACTCCGAAGTACAAAAAAGACATTGACACGCTGAAGGAAGTCCAGCAGAGAGCTGTGAAACTGATCATGGGGCTGGAGCATCTGTAACAGATGAGGAGGGAACTGAGGTTGTTTTGCCTTCAAAAGAGAAGACAGAAAGAGGAAGATCTTACTGCTGTCTTCAAATATTTCAGATGTGGGAGGGTGTAGAAGATGGACACAGGCTCTTCTCAGAGGTGTGAAGTGGAAGGACAAGAGGGCAATTGACAGAAGGTGGAAAAAGGGACTTTGTGTGATAGTATTTTTTCTAATGCAAAGGTGGTAGACTTTGGAAAGGGAGACCAGAGTGGTTGTGGATTCCCCATCAGTGGAGGAGATATTAAACACTTGACTATATTAGTTCCTGTGCAGCACGGCCTTAAATCACACAAAGCTCTAACTCTCTTGACATGCTGTTGACCTTGCACAGCATCTCTGTGTTGAGGGCATTACCTTGAAAGATATAGTAGGAGGATGTAAATTGGGCAACAGCATACTACAGATAAAAACCATAAGCCTGATAATAGTAAGAGTGGTCAAAACTGTCTTGAGCTACTGAATTTATTTATGCTTTGTTGAAGTGAATGTAATGTTATTTGAACTTGGCCTGAGATACGCACTATCATAAAATAGACTCAAGGTTTCCTTCCATTCTCTTTGTCTTGAATTCCAGCAGGGCAGACTGAGGTATTAGGGTGTACCCTACAGAGGAAGAGAATTTCTCACATAGCCCCACAGTCCTTTTGGAAAACATAGAAAACAACATGGAAGGAATACACAAAGCAAAGCCCTCATTGCTAGAACAGGGATTAAAAATACTCAGATCTTGCAGGGCTCTGATGTGTTACTTCTTATATTCCAGATGTTAATTTTTCCATCCATGTAATTGTAACTCAATCACTGTAACAGTAACTCTTCACCATGGTAGTAAATTTAAACCAATGCAAGTATATGGTGGAAAAAACCCCAGTGTGTTTGGATCTGAATCATCAAAACAAGAGGTTTGGAGTAGTACATGCAATTCATAAACATCGGAATTGGGTTTGCATAATTAAAAATTTGTACAGAGGCAAAGCTAAATATACACAAAATTGGTGCTCTGAACAAGACTCGTTTCAACAGGATTTTATTAGAAAACTTTTGAGATTATACTTCCTTTATGGTTCCTCTGGAATATTTATCCTTTGGGGATGGAATTAGAGAGAGTGCTCTATTCTGGTTTTGTAATTTTGTAAACTCATACCTTATTATGGAGTGGTTTAGCAGAAGTCTGATCTGATGAATGAAAGAAGGTAGGAAACTAGTCATGCCAGCCATAGGAAAAAATTGGTGTTAAGATATCCTAATTCAGTGGTCTAGGAGGAATTTAAATTACTGGGCAAATTTGAAAAGATAACAAGGTAATTTACACCTACTTCTGTGCTACATAAACCCTGGGGACAAATTCTTCTCTTCACTCAGTATATTCATCTCAGAGCAAATACTAGCTTTACTTTCTCTATTGCAGAGCACACCTCTTCCCCTCCCCTCCTTTTACCCTGTCCTTCTTTCTTTCTTCCTTGGACATAGGCACTGGAATACTTTTCTGTGGGTTCCAAGTGGCCTTAGGTGACAGCTGGATAACTGACATTCCATCTGGAATGCAGAGCATGTCAAGTTTAGACAGGGAAATAATTTTAGTTTAAAATGTTTTATACTACAGATGTTGCTCATCACAAAAGTAAGCCTTCAAATTCTGCATAAATTACTTTGAGTGATTAAATTCTTGTTTTGATTTTGCCAAAGATGGGGACTAAGAATGGAAGATATTTAAATATATATATGACATATATATATATGTACACACACGCTCACACACACACACACAATATATATATAATATAGTATACAATCCATATATCTATATCTATATATGTGTGTGTATGGCTCAGCTTCGCGAACGAGACGAGGATTTGGGAAGGGATGTCCTCCTACATGGGCCTGCCCTTCCAGCCTGCGCAGTGCATTTTAGGTGAGGCTCAGCGTGCACAGAACTGGCCGCACCGTTTAAGTCCTGAGGTTCATCTGCCACGGCCGAGTGAGCTTGGACAGTGACAGTGAAGTCCTCAGGACTGTCACAGCACCCGGCATCTCCCAGGAGGTCTCCCCATCCAAGTACTAATCCGGGGCTGACTCTGCTTAGCTTCCAAGATCTGACGGGATCGGATGTCAGGGAGGCATATATAGTAGTACATATATTAAACATAAATATGTATAATATTTTAATGTTTTAAAATATTTTATTAGTCTTACCCAACATTGTTAAGGCTGTAATTCTTTTCCTGCAGCCACATGTAGAGTTGTGACAGACGCAAAAAAGAAACCAGGGCTTATTTAATTAAGCACATCCTACTGTGCTTCTTCTTCTGAAGGGGTAAAACATGAAATCGTAAAAGCTGTGACTTCGGTATCTGCATAACAGGATTAAAATATTAGTAATGACTACACGCTATAATCTTAGTTACACATAAATTGTTTCAGTTGAGGGATGTGTGTGAAAATGCCAGAAATGCCCTTACTAGAACTCAATTACTAGAAATCATATTTACAGTGAAATTTAGAGAATCTTAGACAAATACTTCCTTTCCTGTTTTTTCCTTTGTTCAGGAGTTTTTCTCTGGCCACATGAGAAACAGGTTCTTTTAGTTTGCATTTGTTAGCACTTGGATGTTTATAAAGACTCCTAACAATAACTAGGCAATGGTCTGAATGCCTTAAAACCTAGAGGCAGTTTTTTTGGGCAACTAATGTTGCAAATTAAGGTCAGAAACGGAGGGAAAGTGAAAAAAGAGATGCTATTTTGTACTCAGTATTCAGGGATTTGTGTATCCAAGTTAAAGCAAGAGCCCAGACATCAGGAAGATTCTTCATAGAGTGGACAGAGTCCAAAAAGAAATTTGCTTAAATATATCTGCTCTTGTATTGGGACAGACTGTATCTCTAGACAGAACAAACATGAAAACATTACAGAAAGCAATGCAAAGTGAATTAATTTTATAGGAGTTTTTTTATCTTTGCAGAATTATACATTTTAAATTTCTGTTTTTAAAAGTCTCACTTCTGTTTCCACATGATTTTATAGTTACTTCATTTACCTTCTGACAAATAGCAGAATGCTTTATGCAGACATCTTTACTGACTCTATGAAGACCAAAATACTGCAAAATAAACCTTTTGTATGCTTTTTTTTCATAATTGTCTTTCATTTGTGATGTAAGACTGAGATAAAAAGCACCCACCAAAAATCTCACGGGGGGGATAGAACACAACCAGCATTTCCAATGACAAGGGAAGTGTTCAAGTCACTAGATTGCCATACAAAAGATAAAACCACCAGTCCTAACTTACATTAGGAGAAAACAACTATCTATGTGTCAGTATGCAAATTCATGATTTTTCTTTGTGCTCTTAGCAACTGATGTGATCTCACCTCTACATCAAACGGTTCTGACTATTCCAGCTGCTAGTCCAGCCTGTCTCTGCTTTGTTCCCCATGTTGTACCCTCTTCTCACTTCTCTGACTCCCATTGTACTCCTCAGAGTTTTGCATAAATGAGTGCAGAGACAGTGGTAAGATCTGAGGGAATGTAACTTTTCTCTCCACATAATGTTAGTTTAAGTTGGTTTAGCTTCCTGGCCCAGATCATTGAAGTGCCAAAGAAGAACCATAACTAATGTAAGGGAGGGAGCAGACACCAGCAGGGCCAAGAGGAGAACTGTTCAGCCTGTTAGCAGCATTCAGCTATTAGGTGTTCTTAGCTGTACCATTATACCATATCCTTAAGCTGTGGTTTGTTGGTTTCTGTAAGCCTTTGCTCAAGTTGCTGCCCAGAGTCTTATTTGCCAGAATGAATTCTAGCCAAGCTAAAGAGGTGCCAGTTCAAGGGACTGATCTGGCTGAGAATCAGCTTGTGACATCAATAATAAAATTGCAAATTTTCAGCTCAATCACCTCCTTGATTGGGAAGTGTCTCCCCAGTCAAAGCTAAAGTATCAATGAGTAATTGACTCTGAGCTCTGAAGTTTCACAACTGTAGCTCTCAGACAGGCAAGGGACAGAATTCTGGGATTCACTTTTGGGTTCTTTTTAGCATTTCCTGCCATGTGGATTAAATGTTGCCCTTCTTCTTAGACTGGCTGCTACCTAGATACCCAACTCCCTCCAAACCACTGTATAGGTAATTTATTGACACCTTGGAGTTTTAATTATAGGCACTGAAACATTAAACATTTCAGTACCAAACTCATTTTTGGCTCTTGTCTGATGAATAAGACTAGAAGACAGCTCAGGAAAGATTGTAGAAAGTATCTCAAAGCTTTAGTGATTTATTTTATGGGGGGAAAGGGCTGGAGAAAAGGTATGGGATATTTCTGTGTCATTACTTTTGTCTGTAAAGAAGTTCAGGTAAGTTGTGTCATGTCAGCTCAGACCTGACATCACAAGAACACGTTTTTCAGAAAATAGTTCCTGAAACAAGCTGATGTTTTGGAACAATGCTAACTGATACCAGAATGTGGCATCACATGATGCAATATGGTCTTTATACATAATATATAAAAAAGAAGATGATCTGATTTTCCTTGCTGAATATATTACTTTCTCAACAAGGTGTTTGTTGGTTTAATAATAGCATATTATAAATCTATGTGGAATGAATTGCTTTCCTGAGCATGCTACATATATCTTGAGTTAGACTCTTGTTTACAAAGATACTAATATAAAAATTGCCTTCTTGGTCACAATGTTTAAAAAAAAAAAAAAGAGGTGTAATTAACTTGCACCTGTGTTGTATGTAAATTAAACATTCTGAAAACCTGGGCACAAAAAGATGGATTTCTCTCTCATACCAGCACCCCTTGGAAAGTTATCTCATTGATGTGATGATGAAAAATTTTCTAGTGTATTTTCCACTTGTAGCTATTGATAAGAAACAATGTAGGCATAACAGCTGTTCAGAGGCAGAAGGTGCAAAGTAAAAGTGTGTTCTCTGTTTGCCTTTCACACTGTCATGGAATCAAATCTGTCACAGGTATTTTCCCAATTTCAGTGGTTATTTTGCCTATTTATGTCCTGTCTTCCTGGGGTTAATGTCAAGTATTACATAACATGTCCTTTTATTTAATAAGAATTTCTAAAAGGCAGAGAGTACCTGGCATTGTGCTGGAAAAACAAACTTTCAATTGAGAGTTTAGTGGTGGTGCAGATAAAATATATCAAAGTAGCATGTTTTGTTTAAGAAATGATGAACTTAAAGCGTTTAAAGAATTTGATAGGAGACAGCTAGGAATGAGGCACAATGTGCAAGCTGGGGAGAACAGATGAGATGCAGAGGACAGACTTTTTGCCTAAATGAACCCTTTATAAAAGAAAGGACAGGGAAGGAGAGTCTGAGCAAGGATTCAAACAGCTGAATCACCCTCCTTTGGGGACTGTAGGGAAAGGATGTTCCCAAGTAGGAAAACTCTGAGCAGTGCTATTCCCCAAACAGGGCAGGTACCCAAGTACAGACAGCTCAATAAAGATTGCATGACTCTGTGCCCCCCACACCTCCATGTGTCCCAGACAGCACAACAGGCACAGCAGTCATTCTTCTGGTCTGAAAGGTCCCCAATTTTTACAGCTTCAGAAGTTCTCTACAAGATGGAAAGATATTATGGGGATTTCATATGTTGCTCCTTATTTTATCCTTTTACTGCTTTCTTATATATACTGAGGAGGCAGAGTGAAGGATGTGTGTCAGACTCCTATAATGTATTTTGTTTCATCTACTTTCAAACATTTTCTGCAAGCAACTTTGACCATAGTAAAGTTACTTTTGTCAAGCTTTTCACTATAATTACCTTTCATGACCATAAAATAGTCATTCTCCTTCTTAATTCCGTGTCTTAGATTTCTCCTGTATTTCCGTACAGCTGTTGCTTAAACAGCATACATTAGGCTGTAGATTTCATTCTACCTCTTACCTTTATTCTTCTGTTAATCTTGCCTAACTAGATTCCACTAACTTTTGAGTGTTGAGTAGGTATAAGGGACAGTAATATTGTTTCATGTTCACATAGGTTTTCATTGACGTGATTTATGTGTAGTGACAGTATCTGTTCAGGTATTTAAAATGCTTCAGAAAGGAAGACTTTACACTTTTCTATGGCATCTTATTCTTGCAACATTAACTCCTTTACATAAAATAAGTAATGAAGAAAATGTCTATTTTGGCACTGTGATTTGAGAGTCTTTGAGAAATACTGGGGAACTCAAAGTGTACTGCATTTGCAAGCAATTCTATGACTCCTTATGTTTTATAATTCCATTGCTAATTGTTAATTACAATTGTGAGTGGTTAAATTGTTTGCTTTCTTTACTTCATAATTGTATCTTCTTTCCAAGGCTGATGGCTGAGACTTAATAATAGTGCTGGTTTTGATTGGGTAAGTGCTATTTTTCTCCATAGTACTGCTATGGAGTTGTGGTTTAGATTTGTGCTGGAATAAAAGTTGATAATTCAAGGATGTTTTTGTTTTTGTTATTGCTGAGCAGTGCTTGCACTGGGCTGAGGCCTTTCCTGCTTCTCACATCACCCCACCAGTGAGCAGGTGAGGGTGCACACAAAGCTGGGCAGGGAGACACAGCCAGGGGAGCTCGCCCCAACTGACCACAGGGACATTCCATGCTGTTTACTGTCAGGTTCAGCCCTGCTCTCCTGGGGATGGCTGAACACCTGCCTTCCCATGGCAAGCAGGGAATTAATGACTTGTTTTGCTTTTGCTTGCATGCACAGTTTTGCATTCCCTATTAAATTGTCTTTGTATCTCAACCCATGAGTTTTCTTACTTTTACCATTACAATTTTCTCCACCATCCTGCTGCTGAGTCAATGGCTGTGTGCAGCTTAGCTGCTGGCGGGGGTTGAACCATGAAAATGATTCACTAGCAAAACAGGCATTCTTAATAATAGAAACAGCTTTGTGATACTCCTGTGCTCTGTATTCTGCACGCCAGACAGAGATTTATTGAAAATGACGATAAGAAGAAAAGAAGTTGCTGTATCTTGGTTTTCTATTTGGCAGATTAAAAACCCCACTGGTACTTGTATCAGAGATCATATATTGCTAACTCTCTGGGACAGAGTTTCAGAGTTAAGTAGATTCCCTGCTGTCATGCTGATGTCCAAGGACCTCTAGTCTACTCACCTAAAGATCTCCCTTTCATGTATTACAGCCTGCCTTTTAAGCATTACAAAAGACCTGCCCATGCAGGCAGCTGAAGTATCCCATTACCTCAGGGACACCCTTAAGATGCTCACAGAGATACCGTGTGCTCTCAGAAGAGTCCCGCCTTCCAGTCGTGTGGTGGCCTGTCCTCAAACTGCCTTCTTACTAAGACTTAGTCTGCACTCTTCTCTTCTTCGGATAGGATTTCTGCTAACATAACTTATTAAAGCTGTTGCCCTTTTTTGGGGGAAGGTTTTCCACTTCTGCTTAACATACAAAAAATCTTAAGGCCAGCAATGTCTATGAGGTTTAAAAGTCTTCAGTACAAGAAACAGACACAACCTGCCAAGAACTATCAATTTTTCAGATGAGAATAGTATTTTCCACCCTGAGAGCTGGAATTTAATTTGAAACTTTAATTGAAACTTAGAACATTTATAAATATTGGTAACTTTATTATATGAACAAAAATTACATATACAGGTTGTTTTGAGCCATCTGAGACTGAATATAGCAGTGATGAAATATTCCTGTAATAGATTTCGTTTCCATGACTTTTAACTTAGGATTTAACATAGTATGATGTCTCTTGTAGAGCATTTCTGAGCTGTAAGGTAATTCTTTTAATTCACATTTGCTGTGTCTAGGAGCAAGCATGGAGTGGTATCATGCCTTTGCTCTCAACTGTGGTTTATTACACCAGATGCTCTAAGTCAATGTCTGATATTTTACTTTTTCTGTATCTGCAAAATATTTGCCCAGCTCATTTGAGTGGCAGTTCCTTAAAACTAAATGCACTAAGAGTTATCTGGTACTTATGACTTGAATGATTCATGTAATTTGTAAATACAGTAATAATACCTGATTTTAAATCAACATCCATTAAAATAAGCTTTTTTTGTCAGCAGTATAGTGAGAATTAAAAATAACTCTTCAAAAGTGAGAATCTTTACCTCATGGGGTAAATTAGAATAGTCTGATTCTTCCTTTTAGCTTTTTAGTCCCTAATCAGCCCTGTGTCTTAACTCTGTGAGTGAGAAAGGGGAATGGAATCTGGTCCTGCAACAAGTGAGCTGACCTAAAAATACTTTATCTTCCTGCAGTGTCATGCAGGATGTGCTTTCTCTGATTCCTCTTTTCGTTTTTTCTTTTTCTTTTCTTTTCTTTTCTTTTCTTTTCTTTTCTTTTCTTTTCTTTTCTTTTCTTTTCTTTTCTTTTCTTTTCTTTTCTTTTCTTTTCTTTTCTTTTCTTTTCTTTTCTTTTCTTTTCTTTTCTTTTCTTTTCTTTTCTTTTCTTTTTTCTTTTCTTTTCTTTTCTTTTTTCTTTTTTTTCTTTTCTTTTCTTTTCTTTTCTTTTCTTTTCTTTTCTTTTCTTTTCTTTTCTTTTCTTTTCTTTTCTTTTCTTTTCTTTTCTTTTCTTTTCTTTTTTCTTTTTTTCTTTTTTCTTTTTTTTCTCTTTTCTAGTGTCAGTTTACTAAGTGTTGCTATAGCAGTCAGTGTTGCCATAGTAATTGTAAACAAATTAATTATGTGACCAAAAGTTGAAAGAGGGAGAGCACACAAACAGCAGCCCTCTGGGCAGTTCCTGTCACTACCAGAGAAGAAAGCATTAAAAAAACCCCAAAGAATGAATGCTTGCCATCCTTAACTGGCACATAAAAATAAGCAAAGGTTTCCACTGAAGTAACAGGAATCAGTTACAAGTGATGGGTCTCACTCTATTGCAGCACAGTCAAAATTGCAGTCATTGTACAACCCCTCCTGTGCTTTCTGCTATTGCCTTTTTCTGGAATTACATTCAGGTGTACAGAGGAAAATAATAGATACAAGAACCTACTTCAGGATTTTGCTCTTCATTTTTGCTATGTGACAGAGTAGCACAGGCCCATTTGCTTACACGAATGATATTTCCAGTTTTTTCACCTCTTGCTAAAGATTCTGAAGTTCACATTCAGCAGTTGCAATTTTTATCCCTATTAAAAAAACAACTAAAAAGGTCAAGCATTTTCTAGGTAGTTTGACTGCACTTCATACCTGGGGGTTTACTATATCAAAGATACAATGTGGTATAATAACCCTCAGAATGAAACAAGCACTGTTCAGTTGAATCTGAAAAAAGCCCAAATCATCAGCCAATTGCAGGGGATCACAACTGCACCTGAAAGTGTTCAAACACAAAGCATCTTCCCTCAGCTTCCTGACCTGCTGGGGCTGGAAGAGAGCTGTGCTCATTTTGGACAGCCACTGTGGAATGGAGGAGATGTGTGAACCAGGCACCTTAATTCCTCTTCGTGGATTCGTGCCTTGCTTTACCAGCAAAAATGCGAAGTATGTCTGCTTGGAAATCTGTTTTAAAAGGAACCACAAGTCATTGTAGTATGCCAGGAACAAGAGCTATGACTCTCAGAATGACATGCCATTGAAAGTCTGCCCCTAACTTTTCCATTGATCTGAATGTTAATATCAAGTGCTAGTGCTACATATGGATATTGGTTCTGTCTCAGTTTTTTTCCTTCTGCTGAAATGAAAATCTTAAATATGATTATTAAGGAAATCAAACATATGGCTGACGTTGCACAGGAATTTGCAGAATACTACAGTGAAGTTACAGTTGAAAAAGTCAGGACTTCAATGGGAGGCATGCTCTGACTTGCCAGTACTAATAGTTTTATAAAGAGAAATTTGGAGAATTTAAACGCAGGCATAACTTTCCACAGCAAGTTCTATCTGAGAGACTGTTGAAGTGTTAATGAATTTAGTTTTGAAACCAAGGTCTCAGAAAAATCCCAGTTGTTTTAAAGAGAAACTACAAGTGGAAAATCATCAAATTCAGTGGGATGAAGCAGATAAAGTTCTATAAAAGTAATTTTAAAAAAGTAAGCACAAGGATAAGACTTGTCTGTTTTTTCAGCTTTATTAGTTGGTCTAATAAAGACCAACTTCCTCTTTCTATATAACTTGTTTGCTCATTCTGTCATCCATTTGTACCCAAGCTTTTAAGGCCTCCTACAAGAATATAAAATTCTGTAAAACTTTTGCATCAGTGAGGTGCCAAAAACCCACACATGTGACTTACTTAGGCTTAACATAACACATGAAAGTATAATCTCTGACTACTTAGGTAAGTAAGAGTCAGTAAGTGTAAATATTGATTTTATATTGCTGGAGGACACAATTTCTGCTAACTCTTGTCACTATCACTCATTTACTAAAATGGTAGTGAGCAAAATTTACTGGAGGACAACACCTCCCTTCTGCTGGTGTTTGCTGCACTTCTGAACATAAAATGAAGATGCATACCCTTCTCATTTTTTCCTTTAATTGTACCTGACTTTTATGGTTTTTCAGTTATGTTTAGAAGCTGCAGGTAACTCAGTTTCTCTGGATGAATTCCTGCAGTAATTTCATATATGTGTTGCTCTGCCACAGAATATGTTCTCTGTTTAGTTTTGTTCCCAAACTTTACTTTGCAGTCCACTAATAAACCAGATGGCAGAGAAATGCTATGTTTGTATGCAGGCTAGCATGAAACAAATTCCACAAAATATGCAGCAGATAATATATTGAAGGTAGTTTTTATATTTTTCATGAAGTACTATTTACTTAGACAGGCACATGGAATGGATTTTTGCTTTTTTAATCAGAAAAATTCTGAAGACAATAATGAGAGGATTCTCATCAGTTTAATTTTCCACCAGTATACATCCCAGAATATTCATGAAGCTTTCTAAAATCATTTCTGTAAGAGAAATACCCATCCAGAAATCATTCAATATGTGTTTGTCTACCAAGCAGTAATAAAATCAATCTAGTGAAGAAACATTAGAAGGATGTACAATATCACTGAAATCTGTAATTTTATAAACAACCAAGCAGTTAATATCAGAAACCACAAACAAGTCTGTTACTGCCTTATAATTCACAGGCAATTCTTACAGGAAATGCTTGAATCGTAATATGTTTTTTCCTGCAGGTTCTTCTCCTGCCCAGTCAGAAATATTCCCTTTCCAAATGGAAAAAAATCTTCTTGATCTTCAGAAAGAACAAAGCATGAATCATGTTAATCAAAAGCATTTAATGAAATAAATCTAAATTTTACTACAATCTGAATCTGACTCTGCAATTGAATCTGAATCTGGAATGAGATATAATGTTATTTACAGTTTCTCATTGGATTTAGAGAGAACAGTTTATGGGCATTCAAATAAAAGCACCTTTAGTAAATTTACAGAATGGCATGAAAAATGCTTAAGGCAAGGGTGGTGGGTTTGACATCTTTAAAGAAATGGAATGGGAGAAACAGTATTTTGATTTATAGTTTGGTTTCAGATGTGATCATGAGGGAACATACCTGCACAGTAGCCAAATACTTGAAACCTGCAACAAAGCCACAGCTGTGTATTTACAGAATTTATAGCTCCCAGTTCCAAGAAGGAGTATGGACTGTTTCTGTTTTATTCACTGATTTGGTAGGCCCCACTTTCATGTGCACTGTTCATGTGGTGGTGTCAGCCTCATGTAAAGAATTAGGCAACAGATTGGACTGCAAATTACTTGTAACCAAAGTGACACTTCCTTTCTTTTCTCCAAATAGGTAAAATTAAGACAGCAAAGCAGAATACTAAAACACCTAAGAAAATGTATTATGGAAGATGTTCACAACCTGAAGAAAGAGAATCTGTTAAAATAAATAAATATTTATAACATTCATACAAAGAGGTGCTACAGCTTTGCTTTACATTCTTTTGTAGAGGTTAATATTACTCATTGTACTGCTATAGTATGCTGAACTAAACAGAGTTTTGATATTTGAACAAAAGAAAAAGACAAAAATAGTTTTCCTGGAACAATTTAAGTCCAGTTAAACTCAAGTCCACGGGAAGGCAACATTATCAATGGAAATCTGGAAGAGTTTTAGGCCCTCATTTTCAATTCTTATGGCCAAGAGTGATGTCAGGGCACTTGTGTACGGTGAAAATATATATGTGTGTTGCATGCATTATCCAGCTTATTTTAAATATTTTCCTAAGGTTTCAAATTTTCCTGCTTGTCTTTTCAGACTGCCTCATACTTTCATCACACATCCAAAATCCTCTCTCCTAATAGAGTCTGAAAGAAAGGTGCTTTAAGCTCAGTTTGTCAAATACTCACTTACTGTACAGCTGCTTGGACAGAATATGCTGTAAAATGAGTTTTTAAAGCAAATGTATATTCACATTTACCTGCATCTCTTTAAGGATGTCTAAATTAGCAAAAGTCCTGTGTGTAAGCTGTTTTCCAAAAATGTAAGAGTACTGATAAAAGTTACAATAAAAATTATCTAGTTCCTGTGTAAAGAGTCCCATCTGCAGATTTGAAAGTATTTCACAAAGTAACTCAGTATATTTTCCTTATTTTACAGATGGAGAAACCATAATGAGGAGAAAAAACATGACCTGAGGTTGATTATTTCTTAACGTTTCTGTATGCTGTCTAGCACAGGTGCTTCAGTTATTCTATGTCACAAGTATATTGCTGTGTAAACAGAAGAACAAGTTTAAGCTTAGCAAATAAGCTATTACAAATAGTATTTGTACAGAGGGAAAAATTGCAGAAACAAGGCATTCCTCTTTTAAAATTCTGATTTCAGTAAATAGAGAGTAACAGGGTGTGTCTGCTTGTGGTGCTGGTGAGCTAACTTTGGTGCTAAAATGAGTAAAAATTTAGATATATATATGGAGTAGTAAATGAATGTGACCGAAACAGAGATCTTTAGAGAGCTTAGTTCCCTTCCTGTTTCTTTGTAAACTGCATTTATCTGAGTTACACTGCATTTTGGGGACCTCTGGACTGATAATGAACAGATTTTAAATTGCATAATGATTAAAATTTTGAATATGCAGTGTAACAAAAATTTGAATTTAAATTACTGTTAAACAAAGATGGTTTGCTTGAATTGAGCCTTTCAAACAGAATAATCAAAGAACCACACAGTTACAGAAGGGACTAGATACTTGTAGAATTTTTAACCCCTAAAGTTCTTGTAACCCAGAAGTTAATGGATTTCTTTAATTGAATGTTCTTAAGTTGCCCCCCTTAAGTAAAGACACCTGTGTAGAATTTCAGAGCTCTGGTATTGAGGTATAGGCTTTTTAATTGGAAAACCCGAGTATTTTATAGCTTTTAAGCTGTAACATTCTTGCATATCTATAAGCAGGTTTATTTGTTCTGAAATAGAAACTATAGCTATAATATAAATAAATATATAATTTAAGATCCAGCAGGATCCAAATAAGAGGGAGCAGTTTTAAACGAAAAAAGGAGAGATTTATATGTGAAGAAGAAATTCTTGACTGTGAGGGTGGTGAGGCACTGGCACAGGTTATCCATAGAAGTTGTGGGTGCCCCATCCCTGTCAATGTTCAATGTTCAAGACCAGGCTGGATGGGGCTCTAAGCACTTGATCCACTGTATGGTACCTCTGCCCATGGCATGGGGCTTGGAACTAGAGTCTTTCAAGTCCCTTCCAACCTAAACCATTCCGTGATTCAATGACTTTGTGACAGTACTGCAGTGTTCTGTTTAGGTAACAAATACCTAATGTATTTATTTATACTTAAAGAGATGCAGACGGACAGTCAATCTGTATGCTTCTGGGCTTCCTTCTCCAATTATTGGTCTTCCACGTGTATTTTGGGATGAACACATGATACCCACTGAAGTCAACCAGTGTTGGCTGGGGAAACTAGAGAGTAAATTTTCCGTTGTAGAATTCTCTTACTCACAGAGAATGTTTTTTGTTTCTTTCTGTGCCATATGGACCAACCCCAGCATCACTTGGTGCCCTAACATAAATAGGAGCCAGATGCCTTCCTGTTGATGTCATTTCAGACCACTTTCAAATGCATTATTAAAATTATCATATTCACAAACTTAGTGTTATTGCTGGGCCTGAAAAAGGAGATGTGAAAGTTTATCCCTTAGCAAATGTCTGGTAAGAACTAGCAGTACAGGGGATTTCTGGGGCAGTAATCATGCTCAGAAGAATTCTGTTCTTATCCTGAACATTTCACAGAACTCCTGGGTATTTTTTGAGATATCACGTAGTTCAAACTTCTTAAAAGTGACCACCATTTTCATACAGAATTTGAAAAAGCTGTTTCTTTGATTTTCAAAAGGACCAAGTGTCTACTGTTACCACTCAAGAAAAGCAATGATATAGAGGCTCTGAATCAGGTTCTCACTATAAATGTTTCAAGTGATTTTATTTTTTTAAATGAACCATTCATAACTGCTATTTGGGGAAGTTTTAAAAATGCAGTCTTTCTGTGCCTTACTGTTCAACAAAATAGAAATGAAAAGTCTTCTTCACCTCAGTTTTCCTCTAGTGGAAAGTGACAGATATATGTGTATTTTTCTAGATTAAAAAGACAGAAATCTCTTTCACATAACTTAGACACACGGACTATTAGCAAATACTAGCTGAATTACCTCAAAGGTTTGCACAGTGAAGGTAAGGAACACTGAACAGGAAAAGTGATGACACCATCAAAATATAAATATGTGTATGAATATCTGCCTGAGTGATAATCTAACCTTTTTTTGTCAAATCTGTAGGACAATCTGACATAGGGTAAAATTCTTGACAGATGATGTACAGATAGGATACATGGATGTGACCTTTAAAATTAAGAATCAGTAAAAAAAAATTATTGAGTGGCTAGATGCCAGTACAGGCTTTTTTCCTCATTTCCAGTGCATGCAATGCACATTAAACATAAGGGAAAGAATCACAGGTCAGCATTTACAATTCAGTTCAGATCTAGATATATGTACAAAGTAGAGCTCTGCCAAGCCTCTGCCACATGGCAGTGTCACATTTCTAAAGAAAAATAACCAAGAATCTTGAAAACTTAAACTTCAGTAAAGTTTCAATACTCTGTTTACATTTTCCAGAGTTTATAAATGGTGGTTTAATTATTTGTGCTTTGAAAGTAGAGTAGCAGAAAGAATGATTTAAAATATTTTTCAAGCCTAATACTGATTTTCCAATAATGTGGTTTAAAGTGTCCTCTTGCAGCTGCTCAAACCCTTGAAAATGTAGGAAATGCTGTAGGTGTTACATAGACAAACCACATCAAATGTCAGTCTGTAATCTAAACATGTCTCTCAGATTATTCTGATAGGTTCAACAGTTGTATGCCATAGCCTGGAAAAAGTGTTTGCTGGTGCCACATTAACATTTCAGCTCACAGTGGTTTTTCTGCACTAGGGATTATCTCAGACAGGATCTCAGCAATGTGATAGAACACTGGCTGCTGGTACCACTTGAATGAAATATGACATCAAGCCCTTGCCCTAATGTGAATAGTGAAAAAATTTACAGCATGATTCTTAAAAGTAGGATTATTATCTTTGTGCCTTTGCCAAGGTTAAAAGAGGAAAAAATGAAAAGAGAGTCCAGTCTGGTTACTATCTTTGACAGTAACCACACCGTTTTTTTCACTCTCCACCCAGATGCTGTACATCATGAAACAACTGCAGTGTGACTCTTCACAGAGCCTGGGGGGGGAACATCCATTCAAGAAAACTACAAATATTTCAGTGTGTTTGGGCAGGATATTTGTTTCCGGAGTTAAAAAGCAGTGTGTACTTCAACTTACATATTCCACAGAGAATTTTAGATCTGTTGCTTATCACATATTAAAACCCAATCAAATGTTTGCAGATTTCAACCCAGGCTAAGTGTTTTCAAAAATTTCATTAAAATAGCCTTCTAAAATGTTTTACAATTAATTTTTAATTATACAAGTGAGAGTTGCAACCAGGATTTTACTTTTATGATCTGAGTGTGCAATACAATTTGGTTTTAGGCTTTTGTCTGGTTGGGTTTTGGGGTGTTTTGGTTTTTGGGTTTTTTTTGTTTTTCATTTTGTTTTGTTGGTTTTTTGGTTTTTGTTTTTGGTTGGTTGGTTGGTTTTTTTCCCTGAGCATTACAATTTATGTCTGTGTTTTCATTTTGTTCATTCATTTATTCCAAGCGCTTTAAACTACTTTGTTGCTGTTTGAATATTCCATGGCTGGCGACATAAGGACTCTACTCTGTGGGATGCAAACACAACTGTTGGACACTCTGTAAGCAGGGCTCAAGCTTGCCTGGCAAGGTTGAACTTTGAGAAGCCCAAATAACTACCCACACATAACCAAGAGTTGACTGTATGGCTACCATAGCTCTCACTACATTTTTCTGACCTTGCAGTCTCACAACATTAGAGATTATTCTTTCGTTATGGGCAACTGCACATCTGGTAACTGTATTGAAACTGAAGAATTCCATCAACTCTGCCTGGACAGTATTTTGAAGTGGGAGAATGAAGCCAGACTCTGGAAGAGTAGGCATGCAGTCTTGCAGTTTGCAGCATGTTATGTGCCAACTCCTGCATTTTGTGTAGGTCAAGATGACCCTCAATTTTTACTGAAGAAATTTCAGTCTTGTTATTGGACCACAGGGTAGAAATGACAGATAAGAGTGTCTCCTGCCAGTTTTACAAGCAGGGCTTAGCATGACTTAGAATGTTATCTATAATCTTTAAATCCAAGGGTTTCTTCATCTACATATATGGGCTAATAAGAGACACCCTTTTCCAGATCTGTAAAATGCTCTGAGATCCAGGAACATAATCTAGATATTATTATTTCAGTGTCTTTCAGCAAGACAGATCCGAAAATATTTAGTAAGCTATGTAGTTTAAATTCACTTTCTCCAAGTTGAAATGTTTTCTTAGAAGTACTAGGCTGTACCAGAGGACCATCCACATCTCTGGTTAGGCTCCATATACCCTGCCAGCCCTCAGCGCTGCTCCACGGCCACCATGACAAGATCTCCTGTGAAATACAACTGTAGCCATGTGGTGAATTTTGGTAAATAAGGCATATTTTCAAAAATGGGATTTGTCAGGATATTTTGGCCTGTTTTTTAAGAAGTGCTAAAAGGGGAGATGCTCAAATGTCTGAGGCAATGACAGCGATATGCCTGTGATTAAATTGTCAGCTTTTGACAATGCTTTCTTACAGCACCATCCCATTTCTAGTACATACTATAAAGCTTTCCTAAGAAAATAATGATAAGCTTAAGCCATTAACATAACTAAAATACCAAAAGGCAATTTTCTGTGAGACTTACTTCTCTGAGCATAAACCTAATTCTCTGATAAAATAAACAGCTTTTTAAAATAACCATACTTCATGAAAGTGCGTGTTTAGAGTCCCAAGTGCTGTTTGATTTTGTACTAGCAATTTAAACTACAATTAGTAGTAAAATAGCCAGTTGTTAAGGCCACCAATAAATTAAAGGCAGAAAACAATGGTTACTTGTGCTTAGTATGCAGATCATACAAACCCCAACTGCAGAGCCCAGCATTAGGATTCTGGACACCTGGTCTGCTCTGGTGGTGAATAAAGAGCAGGGTTGAATGTTGGGCTTCAGTTGTACACTTCTAGCACTTAATCCTCTTTGTAATGGTCGATTTACATGTTAGAAGATCTAAAAGACAGGAAGTACAGTGTCTGGCTTTGAGTCTTGGTTCAAGAGCTCTCTGTTCATCTTCCTATGGCAGGAATTGCCATTTATTACCCACTATTTTGTAGCTTACTTTGAAAAATTATCATATGTTGTCCAGTGATTTAGCAATCAGAAAGCATGAATACAGTTCGGGGTGTTTGTGTGTTGTGTTTCCTACAGCTGAAAATAAGGGTGTTCATAGCATATATATAGTATATGTATAGTATATATAAATACTATATGTATTAGAAACAGCACTATTGAATATGACTCCAGAATAGAAAAAAATTGTTCAGGTGGGTGAGTGCTCAGGTGAATCTCAAGCCACTTCATTGATAGTATACTGCATGCCTGAATGAAGTTTTTCTGCTTTTCAAATTTTTGTAAATACTACTAAACCATTAAGGACCTGCTCGAGGTTCAGCACTCAGTCACCACAGGTCAGACAACAGACAAGAATTTATTAAACCATGAATGTACCCACCATGTCTCAGAGGTTCCACACTCCTTGATTGAAGCCTGTGAGCAAAAAAAGTACAGACCTTGGTGTCCATGGGACCTTGTGCTGTTATAACTGGACTTTACAGCAGGACGGCTGGAACCAGATAATCTTTAAGGTCCCTTCTAATCCAAATAATTCTGCAATCTTTGATTCTGTGACCTCTCTTGTGGATTACACTGTGCCCTGATGAAGGACAGGGAAGTCACGTGAGAAAACATCACACTTATCAGTCCAGCTTCTCTCCCAGGGTGTGCAATGGCTTCTGCACAATGGGCAGGTGGTGGCACTTGTTAAAATTCAACAACATGTCTAAGGCTGTGGTATCTGAGCCCATCTGGTCTCCATGACATCATTTCAATCTCAAACGTCAATTTGGTCTCAGACAGATGCAAACAAAACTGGTGCTTAAATTTTGATGATCATTCTTTTTCTACCCAGATGCTCTGTCCCCCTCTGGGTCTCTCTTTGTCACAGCAACTTCCTTTGGTGAGCACTTTATTTACTCACATCAGCTTGAATCTGCATTTCTGTGAGATATTTCCTATAACTCCTACCTTCTCCAATAGAATCAAATATACAGATGGGATTTTGTTTGTAGCTCATTAGTGGCAAAATATGGCATGTTATGCTAGATGTTGAATGGCTGCTAGTAAGTGCATTTTTGACCTGGGGAGTCTTCAAACTGCACTCAGGCTGATAGGTATGTTAGCTGCTGCCCACCCAGTCAAAGCATGGAAACAAGTACCTTTATGGTTCCACTGATGGCTAAAACAGTGAGACATCATCCACATACAAAACCTGGAGAATGATTAGGATTCATCTGTAATCAAGGCTGCTCTGTTTCCCCCAATTAGGAAAGAGAACCTTTGCCAGAAATTTTTGAAGCATAAATGCTGCTAACATATGATACGGACTCCAGCTTCCCTTGCTGCTTCTCAGTGATACTGAGCTTTGCAGTGTGAGCAGATGAAGGATGATGAGTGAGTGGCTTTTTAGTACCTAAAGCCTAAGTTGTTTATAGATCACCGTCTGACTGTCTGAGATTTCGTGTTCTTGCTCTGTCTTGTAGAATATCTATGAAAGGGAAGGTGAGGACATAGATGTGTGTATGTATTAAAAATATCTGAAGAGCAGAGGGAAAGGGGAAACATTCATGTACTATGACACAAGCAAGCAGAGAGCAAGAGATTTCTTTCTGTGTGCTGGCAAGGAATTGCTTAATGTAGTCTGATCTTGTTATGGTAAATAAAATGGGACTCCTTATCAGTTCTGTTTAAAAAAATAAATTAAAATCCAAACAAGTCAGCAACATTAGAAGTGTCTCATTCCATCATGTTTTTTTTTTAATAAGAATTCAAAAGAGTGCAGACAGTTTTTATGTTCTGGCCTTGTTAATGAACCGTAGTACACACAAATACTTCTGTAATTTTCACAGGAAAAGGATGGGAAATCTTATTTCTTCTTACATTCTGATCAAATTCATGATCAACAGCACTGCAGGGATAAAGTTTTGGTTTTATCACAATAAAATCTAGTTCCACCGAATGGTGCTGGCTACTTTGCAGAATCAATGCCTGCTACAATTACCTTTGCTAACTTTCTTCATTCATCATGTATTTTTTTGAGAAATATGGAGAACTAAGGTAAAAAATGTAAAAACATTTTTACAGTAATTTGGTATATTTGGGGAATTGCTTTTTTTCTTTTACTGTTTTGGACTGCATCTACTACATTTATCACTGCTTACAGGTGAACAAAATTCATAAGGCTGCAAAAGAAGTTACTGCTTAGCATTTTCCCCAAACATAATTCATTTAAATCTGTAAATTTTCAAATAATTATAATCTATCAGTTAACAAAAACTTAAAACAGAAGTGAACAAATGGATGGGGATGGGGGAAAACTAGCAAATGAAGTGTCAAGTGAAAAAATAACCTCAGGTGAAACTTGTCCAACGCAACAAATAATTTTAGGGATTTTGAAAACAAGATACAGAATTTTATAAGTGCATTTCCTATGTTTGTTGATGTTTTTCTACATTTAATTGAAAAGAGGCAACATATCTGAAGTCAAGGAGTAGCATTTTATTTTAGCCAACAAATTATCTGGTTCTTTATCCTGTGAACTGGAGGATCAGTTGTTCACCCTCATTCCAGAGACTGACTTTGTGCCATGCTGGTGTACAGCTCTGCCAGAGTGGCGAGGAATAAAGCATTCAGGAGTGTAAACAATTTGGCACAGGTTTTCAAAATTAGTCAATATTGGCCTTAACTAATTTTGCTTCCACTTGTGTCATCCAAAGCTTTAGACATTGTCAGAGGAATCCTCCTTTCATTTATACCTATACAAAAAATACAGCCATTGGTGTCTAGATTCCATGAACTCCATTTATAAGGATGAACAAACTTCATTAACAACATGTTCAAAAATGATGTAGCCATTCACATAGCTAGGCTATGAATAGTCACACTGAACCAGTCATACTGAAGGTCAGTTATTAAAAACTGGAGGAAGGTTTTATTTTAAGGAATTATAAATGTATGATACATAAAGTGCTTTAAGCTAGATTTCCTTAGCAGAAAATGAGCCTTTTGAGTATGTACGCTATAGACCCTTATAGTTTCCAAAGCAATTAATGAAATAATTCTAGTTCACTGTCTGAGTGTGTTACTTACATTTGGATTAACATCTTTAGCTGACTTCGGCTCTCGTCTACAGTTCTTGTCCTTGCCCTTGATAATTTCATAATCACAAAAACACCCTAGTTGTCTGCACATCGTATCATATTGTCCTGTTTAAAGGGCCAATAACCTTGGCTGAATTTGACTGTTCCTGAAAATATCATGATTGTTGTTTGTGTTATGGTTTTTTTTTCTGCTTCTGTTCCTGCTTTTTTTTATACTTTGTGCAAATGTACTGCCTAAACTAATTCTGTGAAATTATTTTCTCCTAACAGATAATTCCACAAGACCCACTTCCTTGAACTTGCAGGAAATAGACTGTAACTTGCATAAACTTGCAGAAAAACACACAGACATTTATCTGTAAAGCATACAACAATAATTATAGGTAGGGCTTGTAGCACTTTCTTTTATGAGGGCTAATTGACATTTTTATTAAGAATCTATCATTGGTCGCTTATAACTTTTCAAGATTTTATTCATATTTTGGACTGACTGTCTCTCATAAATGGAATATTTGGAGGAATGTTTTTGTATTTAATGCTTCCATTCAGATGGAAGAACTTTTCTCCTTCAAATTAAGAGAGATATCCATCAACCTCTTCTTTGAAAAGCCCTGCCATGCCTTTACTATGGTATTTGCAGTTTGGCAGAGTGCTTATAGCTATTCCCATGGAGCTCCACCCACACATAGCCAAGTTACAGCTTTGAATTATCTCACTTGGAATATGTTGCAAGACTTCTGAAGAGTTCAGCACCTTAATCTCAAGACTGATGGAGACGGCCTCTCATGCTGGCCAGTCTGTACACGTCACTCTGAAAACACAGCTGTGTATGCTGAGTGGCAGCCAAGACACAAAACCTCTCTCAGTGCAGTTACTCCCAGCTGCTGTGGGCCAGTTCTGCTCCAAGCTAGCAGATGCTGGAGTAGCGGGATCTATCCTGCACCTTGCTGTGCAGACAGCGCTGGTGCAGGAGACACCTGGCTGGAATGCCATAGAGACAAGGAGTAACCCAGGGACAGTATGGGGACCTGAGTGTTGACTTGCAGGGTGCACATGGGCAAGGGAAATAGAGTACAGAATTGGGGGTAGGGTGTGGGACACACATACATGGCACAACATTATGGGCAAGGAACTGACAAGAAATGGGGCTGGAAAATGCTTAGATAGACAGATACTAAGAAGATTTAGACTGCAGTTCCTTATGAGAGTGAGGAAACCAAGAGGGTGATCATCTTTGCCGCATTGCTTAAACCTCACTCTGTTCCTGTTCCTCCTCTTTCCCTTCCTACATTAGATATTTTATCCTATTCCTTGCCTTGACACTAATACTGTTGCCCTTACCTGCCTCAATGCACTACATTTAATAGAAACCTATGCAGGTTTTTCTGCTCAGTTTGGCTTAAGCAACATTAGGAGACTGATGTGACCATTCAAAGGGCCCAACATGAAGTACATGGGAGAAGAATGCAGCCCATAGCACTGAAGGAAGAAGAATACAGTGCAGTAATTGAGAAAGACTCCCTTTTCAAGACAGTTTGTGGAACTGAGCTCCCAGGGGGAATTGATGAATGCCTAAAATGGCAGGTGATGGTAGATGCATGGGCTGCAGCTCTAGGCAGAGAAATCTCACAAAATTCAATATTGAAGCAAGATGGGTTTGACTGGAAGAGAAGACAAGCGATAAGGTCTGAAAATGGATTTGATTGATACATAGGAATGTTGTTGGTAATGGTAAAGTGAGAGGGTGAATTTATTTCCTTTTAGTTTTTATCTCTGTAGTCTTACAGACTGAAAGTCAAAGCATGGATAAAATGAAAAGGGAAGAAAAAAAGATAACCCCAATCATTCTGTGGTAGGCTGGATAGGCAAGGGAAATTAAGATAACATAGATCTTTTTAATTGTAACCCCCCACAAAGGATGGATGCAATATAGATTAACAATGGAAGACTTGTGTGTGTCAATACATAACACACGCTTCCCAGCTTTTATTTAGCACCCTAAACAGGAGAAGGTGTGAAAAATAATACATTAGAGCATTCATATCCCAGTTTTCTGTGTTTCGCTGCTCCTCTCTGAACTGCTATCTAGGTGTCTGGCCAAGTAGCAATTTGTCCTGGTTACCTCTCAGGCCTTGCTAAGGACTGCAACTGCTAATGATGTGACTTACTCCTTTAGTTACTGTGCTGTAGCTTTAAAATTCTTCTTCTCTTGTTTAAAAAATACAAAGAACAAACAAGAGTAAACTAACTTAAAAAATGCAATAAAAAAACAGAGGAATGGAGAGAAAAAAGGGGGAACCCCATGACAAAACTTTGGTGCTTTTTTTGTTGGTTGTTGTTTCTCATTTGCTTTCAGAGAAAGCCTAGGAAATAAAGCACACCTCAGAGCAATTGCCTAGGATTAGTAAGTATGTACTCAAGAACTCTATTGGATCTGTAACGTGCTATGTCCCCCCTTCATTTCATAGGAGTGTCATGAAAGTTAATGTAGCCAAAATGAACAACTTAGATATTATATCAATAAATGTCAGAGAAAAACACACAAGGAAAGCAAAATTTTTTGTTGTTGGAGAGAATTTTAATAGGATGTAGTGAATTTTTAGAGCTACTTCTGAGTGAGCATCATTTAAAGGAACATGTAATTTTTTTGTGATACGTAACAATGTAATATAATGCTTGTATTTGACAAGTGTTTGTTTCAAATAAAGTTGTTACCATTAATATTGTTAAAAGCAAGGGAAAAATACCAAGTTTGTCATGTCAGCAATGGTATTAGGGACTGTTGGCTTAGCATTATTCCCTCCCACAAAGCACTGTTTAGCAGTTTAGGCATTAGCCTGAGACCCTGATGTTCTGGGATCATATCTTGGCTAAGCTACAGGCATGATATATGAGACTGTAGTTAACTTACATAGACTCAGTGGCCTTACTTTTCATCTAATTTCTCGTCTAATTTACTTCCTCTGTTACATAACAATTTCAGACCATGAACTCAAGACAAGAACCTCTATGCACTGCCATAAGATTGAGAGGCACCTGGTGTTAATTATGGCCATAGAGAAAGATTTGAATGGTCTTGAGACTGGAGTAATAGAAATGTGATAGTATGAAGTGTAGGGCAATGTATTTCTAGATAATTGAAAACATTCCGAGTAGCTTAACATTTGGTAAAGCTGTTTCCAACAGATGAAAGGTTTAAATGTGCTGCTCTGAGAGATGCTGGACAGGATTGGACTTGATGATCTTGGAGGTCTCTTCCAACCCAGTTCATTCTATGATTCTGTGATTCTATGTGGTGAATCCAGAATTACAAACATGGTTGCAACAGAACTGTACAGAATGTGGATAGGCCTTCTCTGCTTAATGTCAGCATAGTTGGGTATATGCACTTCAAAATATATTGGGTTTTAAACCATACCTCTTTGCACACTCACAGCTTATTTCCTGTCTGTTATTGGATGTGATGCCAAAATACACTATAGGCACATTTATATGTGTTGCCACTTTTTCTCATTCCTATTTGTTATCATTCATTTGTGTGTATAGGACTGTGGTTACTTGTGTTTCTGTGTGTTTATATAGAAGGTACATAACGATGTATATGTGTGAGACACTGAATCACTTCCACAGTGGATTAGACTACATTTTCCCCAAGTAGATCTTGTTTTGCGATTTCATATTCTTCTGTTTTGTCAGCGTTCCTGTCCTTTGTTTGCTTCTCACCTTTGATGTTTGGATATCTTGCAAAACACAATATCCCAGTTGGTTCCCTCCCTCTTAAGGTTACTTAATTTTGTTGAGAGGCACTTGGTTCCTCTCTTTATGTGAGACTGAGTGAGGCATTTAAGCTTCATGATATTAGTTTTATAGCACAGGGTTTGCTTTCTACTCTAGTTTTGGATACAAATAGCATTTGCCATTGTTCAGTAAAAACACTAATAAAGACATGCATTTGAGAGTAGTGGAATTATTATATTGCACAGGAAAATACAGAAATAATGAGATGCTGATCAGTTATTGTCTCTTTTTCAACAAATATACACATTCAAGTATGCAATTATGCAATCAATGCACAAATCAAATAGGCAGAAATCCTACTGTCTAGATAAATGGGTTATTTTGGTTATATAGTTCAGTTTCACATTAATATTAAAGAGAAAGAAAGTATAGTGCACTGATATATGGCACCAAATTAGCCAACCTTACTCACTAATTAGCTCCAACTCTTCTATTTAGTCTTCATGCTTTTTATCCCTGTTTTTCACTCCACAATGTTGTTAAAGATGAGTACTTTCATTACCATAGCAACCATAGAAATGTGATACTGTACATATGGCACATCTTTTAAAGTACACAGCACCATGGGAACTGAGCTTTGGACTCTTTGGGAGCAGCAAATGTTTGCAATAAAAGCAATTCAAATACATCATTTAAACAAACCGTAGAAGTCTCCCACTACAGATGCAGGACAAAGACTGGGAAGCTGTGCTGTTCTAGGACTCTTCAGATATTTCCCTTTATTGCTTGCAGACTGGAAATTTTAGGCATGCTAGTGAGGAGATGGAAGACTATGATTCTTTTGTGCAGGAAAATGATTTTCTAAACCCACCAGTAATCCAATAGGCTTTGTGACTATATTCCTTTGACAATAATTACCTTTCTAAAGCTTCCCATAGCCTTGTTTCCAATGTTATGCCCTTCAGTTTAGCCTTTTTAAACCTTGCTGATTTGGACATTGTGTAGTATGTAGCAAATATTTTAGAAGTCTCTGCAGAAAAAGGTCACAATGTAAGCCATGTATTTGGGAACTAACCAGATCTTTTTTCTTGCAATTAATTTGTACTTCTTCCTTCTTTAATTATAGCTCTTTTCTTATCTTGTGCTCACTTTGTGGAAGTCTAGAAGATAAGGGGGCTAATGTGTATATCTCAAACAATAGCCAGATAGTTGCATAATGGAGCCAACCAAGGACTGTTAGTAACAGTAGTCAGAGACTGCTGTTAAGAACATGCTGTGAGAAAGAACAGGATCTGGCTGGAGAGGGGGCCATACAGAGGTAGGGCAGCACTTCTCTGGGACAAATGTCCTGGTTCTGTGTCCTGGAGATAGGCACAACAGAGCACAAGCAAGTGTGCACAACTGCAGGAATGAGGCTGAAAAGTGAGCAAGGACTGCAGGGGATCAAGACCACCTAAAACCTCTGAAGCCTCTAATCTATTTCCAGAAATGTCTGAAAGAACAGACTGCTTATGATAACTAATTCACATGGAAATTGAGAAACTTATCTCCATGGTGGGGAAAACTTGTCTATAGAAAGGTACCCCCATGAACCCCAGGTGAACATGCACACCAGGGCCCTGGACACCCCATGAGCTGGAGCCAGGACTAGTGATCTCTTTTAGTTTTTTTAGTTTTTTCAATCATCTCTCTCTCACCATCTAATTCATCTCTCTCTTTCTCTCTTTCCTTTCACCCTGCCCTTTTATCCAAAACTCACCTGCATGTTCTCATACTGGGAGATCAGGGACTCACCTGTACCAATCTCCATGTGAAGTGTGTAATTTACTAAGAAAACTGTGTAAGAATTTGCAGACCTTAGTGGTTTGTTGTTCCTTTCAACCATGAACATCTAGGAGCTCCCTTTGCTTGAAGGGTGGGATGCCACACAGCTGTGCAGCAAAGGTGTGTTGCTAAAATGACACCAGAAGGACAGATACGGATAAAAAAACAGTTCTCTGTGCAGTGCAGACTTTTTAACTTGTAAGTTGTGAAGACAAACAAAAACTAGGGTTCCCATAGCAAGTTAGGTTTGACAGGTGAAAATACATTAGAAGCAACCACTAAATGGACATCTAGTTTTATGATAATGCCATGAATTGATTTAAGCCTTCCGGAGATATATTCTGATATTTTTACAGACCAGGATTTGAGACTACTCTAAGTTAAAACAGCTAAGGCAACTTGAAATGTCTAAGATGAATCAAAATTTTACACATTGCAATGCAGTTTCCGTCTGATAAACTGAACTTAGTCACATCAATCATTCTTTGTTCCTCAACAAGATGGATCACCACAACATCAGAATATGAGAATGGCCATTCTGTGCCACACAAAAAATGTCCATCAAACTCTTGTATCTGGCAGTAGTCATAAACAAAAGCCAGGAGAACAGAAAGAGCAGGCAAATGTTACCTTTACCATCATTCAGTTCTTTTCAGTTCTGAGACTTACTGTGTCTCTTGGGGTGTTATGAGAGCAGTTCAATGAAAATATCTGGATATAAGAACGGATAAAATGAAGTTTTTCTTTTCCTCAAAAATGTGCTCAGTGGGTGAAGTAAGGCCTGTGGACTAAAGCCAGGCATGTGTATTCATTCACCAAAACAAGGGAAAATTCTAAATTATAGAGTATGAATTCCAATTGTACCTATTCAATCAGTAAATGCACACTAGAGCTACCTTTACAAACAACTAAAGTTACCTTACCAGAGTGAATAGCTGGTTTGACTGAATCAATTGACTTCATAGGAAGTGTGATTTGACCTCAAAAAAGCTATTTCCTTCCTTTTTAGATAAATAATTTAAACTGCCTCCTTTCATTACTAGCCTTATCATTTGTTGTTTTATAAGATCTTTTTAACCATAGAAATTTAACACTGCAGTTACCTGTAAATAACTCGTACATCTGTTATTTAATTCTTCTTACCTCCTGAAGGTGGATTAGGGGGTGTCCATCCTCAGGGGTTGCCTGCAGTGATGCTCAGACAGGGAATAGAAGCCCTGCAGGGTCACTCTGAGGACAGAAACATGACCAGCACACTGGAACCAGTGCTGCTACTGTGATCCTCCTGAATTAAACTTGAAATGAGCCCTGCTGTCTCTGCAGTTGCTGTGGACTAGAAATAGCTACTGCTTGTTCTCATGTCTGAAGGAAAACATGATCTTTTTTATCAGGACCTGCTTCATAGCAGGTAGGTGATTTTACCCTTTTCTTAGGCAATCAGTATGTCCTTAAAAAACCCAGTTGAGCATGCAGTAACAGCCTTCACATTTAAACCAAATGCTAATCGGAGACCACCCAAATTAGAGACCACCAAAATAAGGGAGAAATCATAAGCCTTCAGTTATTTGCAAGTTACAGCATTGCTAGGGCACTTCCGAGTGACTCACTGTGAAAGAGAGAGCAGTACTCTGAGAAAGGAAGCACTTTGAAATGAAGAAGAAAAGACAGGACAATCCCTCACAAAAAATTGTGAACACTGTATTATGTAGATTGCTGCATGATAAAAGTCCACTTGTCTGAATTGAAAAAAAAGAAATTATAACATATCTAATAGGAATTTAAGTGTCACCACAAAAATCAAGTTGTCTGGATGTTACATACTGAACAGTTTAAGTTAGGGATGCTTCACAAATATTTTAAAATTTGCAAATTGTGCCTTTGCTTATTTTAACAGTGTTGAAACTGCTACAATGGCACAAAGTTTCTCACTATTTTTGGCAATCTGGAGACGTTGTGTATATCTGTCTGTGTCTGCAGATGTGTGTATGTTGCATAATTGTTATTCTGTTAAAAACTCTATAAAATCTTATTTTCAATGCTCAGATTTTTTCACAACTTTAAGTGTCTTAGACTGGAATTTCCTGTAGGAGCTTGGCTGTTGCTAAAAGGACAGTAGAAGAAGGTATCTTTTCCTCATGTTGCATTACAAAAACTCAAAAACCTTTTGGGTCAGGAATGTACCATTTGCTGAAGCAGGATATTCAGTGTGAAAATACTGTGAACTGGTAAAAGCCAAGGTTGCAGAGGGAATTTCCCAGTTTTTCAATGCTTGATTTTTTACAATGTCAGTGAAGTTTTCACAGCTATTTTCTAAATATAGAACTATCAAACCAATTAGCCTGTTGTTTAGCTATTGTCTCCAAGCATTGAAAGCCTCTTTTACACAAGAATATAGGATATGCACTCATGCAATAAACAGTGCTCTACCATGGTCTTGTTCCTGTAGAATGGCACCCATATACCTGCCCTTATATGTGCTCTCACACCTATATTTTTCGAAAGGCTGAATTTTTACTATCTGCTGGAGACAGCAGATAGGGTAGCATTTTATAAAATATTTGGAATCTTAAATTCTTCTCTAGCACCTGGTTAGACATCTGTTAACTAAAACTTCAAAATGTAGTAGCAGTGGAGATTAATGAATCTGTTTCTTACCAAGACAATAAATGAGTAACACTTGAAAAAAAATGTAAAAAAATTATCAAAACAGTTTTCAAATTCATCTGAGATTCTAGGATTGACATTTTAAGGAAGGAAGAATTTATCCTGTGTGGGCAAAACACAGTTTTAATTCTGTATTGAGTTTTTTATCTGACCACAGTATTTCAGAGGAGTAATTAATCTGGGCTTTTTTCCAAGAATTCTCTGTAAGCATCTGAAGTGTAATGTACTGATGACTGTGTCACTCTCAGCTGAGTAGGTTTGGAAACTAAAGTAATCAGCTGTCATGATTGCAAGAGTGATATCTCTCTGATATGAACTTTTCTCTCCTTCCCTCATGAAAAAAACCCAAACCAATAACTGACATTCAGACTTATTCTTAACAACACATTCAGTGGGAATTGCACACTGAGATACAAAAGGGCCTTCAACCTTAAGATATGTTCTTAAGGTTTTGCACAGGTGATCTACTTGACTACGTGTTTTATTGAAGTTATGTTAATGCTGTAATTTTTCTCCATTTTTCATGTCTGTTTTATTTACACAGGCTTAATCATGAAAGCAGATCTTGGGCAGCAAGTGGGAAAACAGTACTCATTTTTTTCAGGGATGTTTCAAGAAAGCTTTCTAACTGTATGTAAGAGAGGTTATTTAAGCTTTCTAATTGGCATTTTTGGTCACTATTGTGTAGGAGAGAGGAATATGAAAGGAAGCTAGAAAGAAGAACATTACTAAGTTTCAAGTGATATACTGCCTTAAAAGAAAAGTGAAGCTTTAAATAAACACAAAGAATTTGGGAACAATATTTGTGTATCTATTACATTTTGCTTCAGCTGGGAGACATGACAGTTCTGTGCTGGAACTGAGCATGAAGGTACGACTGTAGTCTAGAATGGTATTTTTGTTACAGTAATGAAAGCTTAAACACAACTTCAATTTGTCTTCTACAACAATTTTAAAATGTCTAATTGGAACTGCAGAAATGGGTCTAACATTTTAGTGTGTAGATACATAGAAAAATGGGATAGAGAAAACCAAGCTATTTCTCTTTACAGAACTGTTTATGTTCTTGACTATTGTGACATTTCTTTTCAGTCTTCTTTTGTTCATGTTTTATTTAGGTTATGCTTTCAAGATATCTGAAAACCCTATAGCTCTATTAAAGTCTATCCAGTGGATCTAAGTCCTGGAAGGGCAGTGCCTCACACTGAGTGCCCTAACCATGCCCTCTGGTTTTGTCAGTGCTGTTCAGACTGTCTGACAGACAGATAATGTCACTTGTTTTGTGGCACATATTCTGTTTATATAACCTACTCTGAGTCTTTGCTTCTTCTGTGACAGCATGCCAGTCCTGGCTCACTTTCAGCTTGTGATTTACCCCCAGTTCCTCCTTAGCCAGCTGCTCTCTGTGTGGTACAGTGGCTGATTTCATATACTACTCTTATGCCTGCCTGCTGAGCTTCATTCACCAGGCACCACTCAATGCTTCCTTCCATTTTGACAGCAAAGTATCAATAGGTACACTCTGGGTATGGATTGCCAACAAATGCATCTCTTCTATGTTAGCAGAGTCAAAAAAACCTGATATCTTATGGGACAGTTATCTAAAGCCTCAGTGGTGTCTGGAGATGTGCCATTACCTTCTGTGTCCTCAGCTGCAAGTCCTGTTACTTTATAGGAAAAGACCTGACATGATTTCGTAGAACCATAGAATACCTTGAGTTTGAAGAGACCCTGAGGGTCATTGAGTCCTACTCCCTGCTCCCCACAGAATGACCTAGAACATTGTTCTTGACAATGTTTGCAAGTTGCTTATTTGTTAGTGGGATTTTCCTGGTAATTGAACACTTAATCCTTTCCATCTCCCTACACTCCCATTAAAATTAGGTATTGTATTTTCCTCCTGTAGAGACTTCTCATCTCTGTTTTCATCACAAGTACTAGAGTACAACTTATGCCCTGAGGTTATACCAAACATCTTGCTAGGTAAATTTTGATGGTGGTCCAAACCTATATGAAAGTTACTTTGAGCTGATTTGACATATATTTTAAAATGCCTTGTTATTTCTTTATTTTAAGGTCAAGCCATATGCTTGATCACTCAATGAAATGTGTTAGCTTCCCCTTCTCAAGTGTTCTCTTTAGTGATTTCTGAAGCTCATAACTTTGCCACTCTTGTGTGGAGCAGAGCTCTATTATTCTTGCTTTGCTTATTGTTTACTAATTTAATTATTACTCATATATTTCTTTCTTGTTCATCTTTGTCTTCCTTGCTAATTGTAGCTGTTTGTGTCTTGGCCCGAGTTTTGTGTCTTCTGAAAAATACTTGTCCCCAGCAGTCTAACCTAATTTCCACTTTCTCTATGCTCTCTTCCTGTGTTTGGGGCTAATAACAAGCTCATGACTTAGCCAGGACAGTCTCTTTCTACGCTTTCCATCCTTCCTCTGCATTGGGCCAGTTTGTACTTGTGCCTCAATACCATTTCTTTGAGGAATTGCCAGGTCTCTTTAAATCCTTTCCCCCATGAACTTGCCTGCCATAAATTCTTAACTAATGTTTCCCTGAGTTTACTGGAATCTACCTTCCTGAAGTTTATTGTTTTTATTTTTGCCTTCCTGTCTTTGATTTCACCGCTCTTCAGTGTTACAACAGATTTCTCTGTGGTAAGTAGTCCTGATACTCCAGAGAAGCAATGGAAGTCTTCTGAATGTTTAGAAGTGCACAGAATCACATCCAGAATCCAACACTTTTCCAAGAATCCTTCCCATGCTCGACAGCACTGCATGGTCCCTTCACTTTTATTTGCTGAGACCATTAATGGGAAAGTATTTAATACATCTTTTTAGTGTGTTTTGTTTCTGTTTACAAGGCTACAGCCAGCATAATGTGACAAGCCAGCTCTCTGTGGATGACTGCAGACAATAGTTTGAGAACTACTGATTTAGAGTACAACAGTTGCTCTATTGGAGTAGGTCCTTGGTCCATTCAAAATAAGGTGGAAAGAAACACTTAATGACTTAGAATGCACTGCACGCATGTGAAAATTACTGAGGATAAAGTTCAAGAAAGAATTAGAGGGAAAGCATAATTGCAGAAAATATTCTAAAGATTGACTCAGTCCTTAAAATTCAAGCACTTCATTTTCCAGTCTAATCGAAGTTTTATAACCAAAAGAAAACGAACATTCTCACCAAGCACTTAATGTTATTAGAATAGACAGGTTTTCTTTTCTCAACTTTCAATCTTTTCTTTGAATTAGCTTTGTTTCATTTTCTCCTCAAGCATGTGAATTCTCTTTCCCTTAAGGATGTCTCCTGCATCAAACCACCTGTTTTTGAAAGATTAATCCATTTTGTCTGAGCTCAAGTTATAATTTCAGTGAAACTTATGATTTTGCCTGTCCTGATTAACTAGTCCTTTCTTTTAACTCCTTGTTCATCTCTATTACCTCTGACAAAAAATTATATGTATTAGGTTAGAGAATTAACCTGTTTCTTTAACATGCAGTGCTTTTCAATACTGAGGTATTGTGTACAAGATGATGCACACTCAGTGGTCTTTTGTAAGAAATCTTTGGATATGTATGACATATGTCGTCAGTGTTGCATAAGCATTAGTCTTGTTCTTAGAGATTTGTTTTCCAGTTCCTCTAGCCCCTTTGCAATGGCAATCTTTACTCGAGAATTCTTTTGTTAGTTTGCATGCAGGAAGAAAGCCTTATCAATTTTCTTTTCACTGTACTGCAAATTTCCATTGCGATAGAATCAAGTGTCTTACATGCATGTGGGTGAGGTTTTAGCACCTAATGTTGAAGCAGCAACTCCACTTGGTCTTTAATATTTCTAGGAGAGGGGGAAATCAGAAGTACTGAAGTGATTAATTAAGAGGACTATGCTAATGTATGTAGAGTCCTTGAGGACGAAAATTAAATTTAAGAGTATTACTAGAAGTTAAAAGTCAAAAATACATAAAACACATAAATATACAAAGTGGGTGCTTAAGAAACTGGGATTCAGAATTGTCAAACATAGGGTAGTAAACTTCATGCTGCTATTGCATGGATGTAGAGCACTCTGAAGCCTCTCATAACTGCTGGTGTAAGAATCGTGCAAAAGATTTAGAGGTGAAAAGAGAAAAGGATGTATATTAGTGCTTTAATCTATTTTTTTACTGAGGGTACATCAGGATGGAAAACTCCACCCTCTGTAAAATACGGCTTTTTATTTAAGGACAATGTTGTGATTTTGGGTTTAGTCAGATTCTTTGAATGCCCAGACTTTCACAGTTTAATTTCAAAGACACCTTTTTGAGTTTATTTTTGAGAAAATATTTTTATCTTCATGTTTTGGCTTTAAAAACCATTTTTAAATCCAAAATAATAAAAATCAATTATAAAACCTGCAGCTTCTTATGAGGTACTTTATTAGTGTAAAGTTAAATCATCCATTCTTTAAAACTTAAATGTTCTTGTCTTTTAAAAAATATAAATTTTTTCTTAGTGTTTTGGGCATAGACTAATACTTGACAGCAGCAAAAACCTTTTTCTTTATCAGTCTGCATGTAAAATGAGAGCATTTTAGAAAACTCGGAAAAGTCATCCTGTGGAAGAAATATAGTGGTTCCTTATCTTGACAGTTCAGTCAGCCTTTTCCAAAAGAAGCACAGAAATCATGAATGATTGTTTATTTGCTGTTCTGCCATGTGGGAAACTTGCCTGAACTTGGAGAACTTTCATTTAGTGGCACATAAGCACCATCTTCTGGAGAAACCAGTCTTTCCCAATCATTATAGCGATAAAGCATTTACTACTGAAAGAGCAGATTCAAATTTATTGCTTTATGATGTTGTCAGCTTTTACACTGCAGCAAGATGCATAACTTAAAGAAATGTTATTTATATTAATAATATCTTTGTAACAACTGTTACTCACACTACCTCATAGAATAATAACAGCATTACTTTAATGCCAATAAGCCTAATTCATGGACCAGGATTTCACAGAGTGATTTTTTTTTTGGGTCAAAAATCTAACATTATAAAACTAATTACATTATATACCATCATATAAGCACAAGGGGACATTAAGATACCATTGGTCTGTATGATAAGCAAATCACAAACTGAATTATCATGCCTTTGTAGACAGTTTAGTGAAGAGTGATTTTGATTGTTGCTTATACATCCGATCCCGTCAGATCTCGGAAGCTAAGCAGGGTCAGCCCCGGATTAGTACTTGGATGGGAGACCTCCTGGGAAATGCTGGGTGCTGTAGGTTCTAGTCCTGAGGACTTCACTGGCACCGTCCAAGCTCACTCGGCCGTGGCAGATGAACCTCAGGACTTAAACGGTGGAGCCAGTTCTGCGCACGCTGAGCCTCACCTAAAATCCACTGTGCAGGCTGGAAGGGCACACCCACATGGAGACAGCACTTGCCAAATCTTCGTTCACGAAGTTTGGCCATACATATACATAAGCAATCAGGATATTTCAGGAGATGGTAGTTTGTAGAATAGTGAAGTCAATATCTTAGTAAAAATTGGAAAAAGCAGATAGGGCTATTGGCCCAAAAGTCTTTGAGACAGGGAAGGACAGTGGCTTGTGTTTGCTAGAGAAGAGAAAGAAGTGTCAGTGAAAAACTGCCTGGAAGGTTGTATCAGGACCAAAACAACAAGTTGTAGAATGTTTTCCTCTTCATACATATGAACAGAAGAATGTATCATGTGTCAAAGGCAGAAAAGCCATAACAGCTATGTGAAAAAAAGCTTGAAGAGTTTTACTGTACAAGTAAATAGGGATCTCTGCTTCTCAGGATAAAGGATATCAGTGGCAATCAAGTACAGTCTCAATGCAAGACTGTGAAACCATCTTGAACAAAGTGTGAATTCAGTGTAATGCCCAGGTAACACAGTAATCCAGGTGTGCTGAACTCCCCCCATTCCCAGCCAGGGGCTAGAGGGGGAGGGATTAATGGGCTTTTCAGCCTCTTCTGTTGATCCATCCTGGGGAATGGGCAAAATTACTGTTCGTGATATTGCTCCACTCTATAGCTCTGCATGCAGATGGCAACTGCTCGTGGGAGAAAGCTACACTGGTCCTGAGCTTTCTACACGACAGGGGAAGTGTTTTGATGTACACAACAAGAACATGCTATTCTGCACTGCCAAATACCCAACACATCAAAAAGGAAATGGGACATGTTAGACACAAAGACTATCAATGAGATAAAGTCAAGCCCATGTGTTTCTGGGATACGCTTTTTGAGAAATATCTGGTACACTCAGGACAAGATAAAATAATAAACAGTTATAATTGCTAATGACATAAAAATGCTGTGCTTTGCATGGCATGTCTTTGAACCACGAGCAAGGACAGTAACGCTGGCAAGACAAAACAGACTTCAGAACTTCAGCAAGGAACTGCACAACAGGGAGTAATTTTGAAAGGCATCAGCCATGAAAGAACTGGGCAACCTGTCAGACTGCTTGAAGATTATACTGTTAGACAGCATTTTTATTACAAAGGTTTTAGTTTGTTTTTTCAGATTTACTCGCTAAAAGCAGATGTTTTAAATTATTTGGTATTGTTTATTCAGTTAATATTTTGCAGGTGGTAATAATTCTTCAGCCTTTGAAAATAAGCATATCAGAGAAAGTAGAAAATCCTCCTTTCACAAGTGTCCCACTAGGGGAACAAGAGAGAAAACCCCAAGATCAGTTTAGAGTGTCATTGAATCAGTCATTGGAATTTCTGTAGATTGTCACGTTATGCTTTATCAGCAAAAAAGATAGTAAGGGCCCTGTTTAGAGGAATATATGAAGTGAATTAAATGATAGAATTGTTGGATAGTGGAGGTTGGAAGGGACTTCTAGAGACCGCCTAGCACAAACTCCCTGCTCAGAGCAGGATCAGCTGGGACAGGCTGTTCAGGTAGGGGTCCATTCATGTATTGAATGGCAACCTGGTTTTGTGCTCAATCCCTTCTATGTTAAAAAAGCTTTTTCTTCTGTTTAAAAACAGTGTTTCCTGTATTTTGGTGTCTTCACATTGCCTCTTGTCCTGCCCCTGGCACCACTGAGCAAAGTCTGACTCCATCCATTGTTTTGAGCCTGGCAGTACAGCCAGTTTTCCCTCCATCTCTCTGTCTGCTTACCTGGTCTGTATGCCATCATTTTGTCTGTAAGGATGTCTTGGGAGACTGTGTCAAAAGCCTTACTGAAACTGAAACAAACACCACGCACTGCTTCCTCCTCTGCCATTAAGCCCACTAGTTTTGTAGTATACAATGAAACATACAAAGTGAGTAATATATGAGAGGTGGTTGTAGCCACAGAATACATTACATTAACCAAAAGATTAGACTATATGGCTGCCATTCTTTTATAGAAAGGTTTAAAACATGTTTAATTTGAAAATGTGTGATCATATCAGAAATTAATATCAATGTTACTGACATAAACTTTGAGCAATCACCACAGTGAGGACAGGACCAGATTCTAAGGTATTTAAGCAACTTTTGTAATTGTTTCAGATAAATCAGATGCTAGTATCTTTTAAACATGGTGAGTCTGAGATGTAACCTTTAAGGGCATTTTTGCAATAACTTACTTTAAGTCTCTAAAAGACTCAAAAACTCTAATCCAGTGTAGCCATATTTGGCATCTCCAAGTATATCCACTGGGTATTAGTCTTTCTACCACAAATAGTGCAATGTTTCTCCAACATGTCCTACCTCTAGATATCCTGTTGCTTCTGTTTTTTCCATAAACCAGAATTTTCCACTGTATATCTGTTAAGATCTGTATTTTTACAATTAATTTAAAACTTCATTGCTGAGAGGGACTTTTTATTTTTAACCTGATCGTTAAACTGCCCATTTTCTTACAAGTATTTGCTGTGATTTTAGTTATATTTGTTACAGTAGGAGCTGTTCTTGAAAAACCTCAGTTCAAAGGGAGATATTGTAAATGACTGAATACCTCACATTCACATTCAGAGTGAAAGGTGCCAATGTGTCTACAGCTTCCAAACACCAACAACTCATAACAAATTCTTTGTTCTTGTTTCTGTTTCAGAAACATTGAAAGTGTCATTTTTACGTAATTGTAACAGATATCAGCAATGTTACTTGTCAAAATAATTCCATATCTCTTCACCTGACATCTGAAAGGTGATGTGAAATCCAATGTTGACTTTTGAACTCCGTTTTCATCAGTTCAGAAAAAGTTTTTATGATTTATTAGTAGCACTCACCACTAAAACATATTTCTTATTTTTTGCTGCATTTCTGCCTTATTTTTCTTAATATAACTGATACTCAAGTGACCAGTAGAAGGGTTGAAATCTCATTAGTAGAAGCAGAAGGCTTAGTGTGTTACTTTAGAAAAACTTAACTAAACTGTGGATAAGCTGCAGGACCACAGTTTTGTGAAGAAGCCTAATGGTGGCATTGATGCCTCATGGCAGAACCTTGCTGTGCCTGGGTAGTTCTGTTTGCAGAAGTAATGTAGTGTGGCCCCATATGGTGCAGCACTACCGAGGGGAACAGCTTGGGTGAATCATGGAGCAGTAGCATTTGGAAGCTCCCTGTTACCTGTTGCTTTAATTCTTCATTGTGGCAATGTATTACCATGTGGCTAACCAAAGTTGCTACCAATTCTGTTACAGAAATGTGCTTCCCTATCTCCTATTAGAAGAACTTAAGCCAAGCAGATTTACAGCCTTTTCAAGTTAGATAGTTGTCTGGCCAATTTTCTTTGAAATTGGATTACAGCAGAAAGTCATTTGATCTGTTTATGTCCTGACTGTGTGTCTTGGGTGTGATTGTTGCATAATTTATTTCCTGCTAGGATAAATTATAGGTCTTTTGTGTCTTACTGTGCTCTTCTACATGTGTGGATGTGTGTCATCAGGGACACATGAGATCACATGAGGAACACCACTTCACCACTTATGAACATTTTAATTTCAATCCCAGAAGTATAATCTTTTGTTCATTGAGCTATGGCAGCTTCATGATGCCTTATTGTGTTAGGATTTTGTATATTTTTCTTCTTAAACCCCACTTTGATTACAGTAAGCTTTCCATTCCTTAGTTTCCTTTAAATTGTAGGGAGACAAACCAGATTTCACTAGTGCTGTCCTTTATTTAACAGTACTAAGGATGGATTAGGGTCAGACTCTTCATCATTAATGAGGTATTTTTTATTTATAATTTTAACATTGTTTTTGGTAGCCATCAGCAACTTCACTACATCCACTTAAAAGGAACTCAAAGTAATTTAGACTGAAATTAGTAAAAGTTGTTTAAATGAATATCCATATGCCTTTTGTTAGATACAGGATATAGGGATCCAGCAAAAGTAGCTGTCCTGTTTTGCTACTGTTTGCTGAAAATCTGTGCATGATCATTTAAAAAGCCTTTCAACTGAGTCTATTTTTGCCTTGACCCAAGGAGCCAGTTCTTTTAGTGCTGGATTGGGTATTTCTGCTTGGTTTGGCTTGTAATTCTGGTGTGTTGATCAAGACTTCATAACTTGTTGCCACTGACACAAAGCTGGTTTAAAACATTTCACACCACTCCATCAGACTTTATTCCAAATGAAATTTACAGCTCCTCTTAACATACTAGGCACCTTTATGTAACACAGAGAACCACTACTGTCTACAAACATAATTCTACAGAGGAATATCTCCCCCTCAAACACATACTTGGAGCCTTATCCACTTGATATTACTTGACGTTCCGATTACTGCTTTAGCTATGGCAGTTTTTCTATAACTCAACTGGGTTTTTATCAAGGGGATATCATGTAGCTGTACACTTTACTTTTGCACTGACTTTTTTCCTTAAAGAAGTAAAAAAAAATTCCACTGGCAATCATTAAGTCTCATATTTAAAGAATTATAAAAAAGCTTCAAGAGAAAAAAGCTTCAAGAGAAAAAAAGCAACTTTTTTATATATTAAAGCAAGGCATTTTGCTTTCTACCATTTTGCCTTATTATAGTTTGTAATTTCTTTTACCTAAAATAATTTAGATGTGTAAATGTATAACCTGGGAGCAAAATAGAGATGCATATATGGTTAACTCTTTATAGTTTTTTTTTCTCTAGAAAAATGAGCTTACTCCTGTTCAGTTGATGTTCATTCTACAAACTGCATTACCAAATGCTGTAGGAAGACCTGAGATAATTACCTTTCTATTGCTCTAGGTCCATCCAAAATTCCCTCTCTTCCAGAATCCTGTCCTTGCCAGTGGCCAAAAGCAGTTGCTTGGGGAAAGAGTTTGCAAGCAATAGAGGAACTTTTGTGGTGTTTCCTTTGATGTTCCTGTCTAACCTGAGGCAATATCAGACTTGTGAATGGAATTTATAAAGGTGTTTTCTTGTTTAAAGGTTTTATTTGATTTCTTTCATTATTTTGTCTAATTGATTTTTAGATCCCATTTACAGTGTTTATATCAGAGAATATTGTGACAGGCAGTTCCATCATTAAATTGCTCACTGTATAGAAAATTGTTTATCATTAGAATTCTGCCTAAAAACTTAATTTGATCTCTTGCAATTTTTATATTTTATTTAATAGAAGAAATTTTGAGCAGTCATTCAAGGTAATTAAGTCATTAAGCTTTGGATCTTGATGATGATGATGATGATAATAAGACTGAGAGTTCATGAGTGAGAATCATGGGTAAGGGCAACAAAGCAGATATCCTGGTGGAAGTGAAGAGGCAGAGGAAATATTCTATAATCAGCTGGAGGTAGTCTCATGATCATTGGTCTTTGTTCTTGAGAGGAACTTGAGCTTACCAATATCTGCTGGAAATACAGTATAGTGTCGAGAAAACAGTGTAGAGTTTCCAGGATTTTGTGAAAGTGCTGTAAGTGCCATTGCCAGGTCATGTTAAGATTCTAATCTACCAGCACCCCTAAGTCAATCCTTCTCCACAGGACTGCCCTCAATCCATTTGGGCCAGACAGACGCAGCCCCACTCATTACAGCACTGTGAGCTGTGTTGTTCACTCACTTGTGTCACAAATGTCTTGGTTTCACAGATTTTAGATGTTGGTATCAGGTTATTGTTAAATGTGGTGTTGTATGTTTAGTGTCAGGAACATTTTTTTGTCATGTTAGGACACCAAAGTTTTGTCTCACCTCAGAGTTTTGCTTCTACTGTGTCTCTGCAGCAGGTGCTTGTGGAAGACTCAGTGGGAGAAAGCTGACTCTGTGCTTGGGCTTCCTTTGCCTACATATTTCCTGAGTCAGCAGCTGCAAAGCTTCACCATTGCTCATTGGATTCACTGCATTTTGCCACTTCTCTTTTGAATCCCTTAAAATACTGACTAGCACAACACTTTTCAGCAAGAAATACCTCAATGAACTGTGTTATGCTGAAAAAACATTTTAGCTTGAGATTTCAGATCTTCTGATGGGTGTTTTCATTAGTGCCCTCTAGTGTTTCAAGTGAGATAAATATTTAATAAGTGTTTTCTTAAAACAGGTAACACCCAGCCCTACCAGAGGGGATGCCTTCCTGGACCTGTCAGTCCCCAGCGTAAGTGAGCTAACTGATGACATTAAGATTGGAAGCAGCCTGGGCTGCAGTGCTCATGCACTGGTGCAGTTTGCAGTCTTGAGGGATATAGGTCAGATAAAGAGGGAAGCCAGAAGCCTAGATTTTAGGAAAGCAAGATTTGAGCTGTTCAAGAAGTTCACCAGTGGTGTCACCAGGGAAAGAGGCTTCAGACAAGGGAGTGGATCTGAGCTGACAGGTCTTTAGGGTGCATTTCACAGAACAAAAGACGTCTCGATTCCCATCAGTAGGAAATCAAGAAAGGGAACAGCATGGCTGAGCCGTGACCTGCAGGTCAAACTAAAGCGCAAGAGGGAAATGCACAGGAAGTGGAAGCAGGTGTAGGTATCCTGGGAAGAGTACAGGGCTGCTACTCTGTAGGGTGAGGTCAGGATGGCCAAGAATTGACTGCAGTTGAACTTACCATAGGATGGAAAGAATAAGAGGAAGGGCTTCTGTGAAAGGGAAGCTTAAAGAAAGCATACCCCCCTGATGAACACAACTGGCAAATTGGTAACAGTGGATGAGGAGAAAGCTCAGGTACCCAACAGCTTTTTTGCTTAAGTCTTCACTGGCAGTCTCCCTTCCCACACCTCTTGAGTGGATGAAACCCAAGGCAGGGAATGGGGGAGCAAAGTCTCTCCCACTGTAATAGAAGGTTTGAGACTCTTGAGGAACCTGAACATATGAAAGTCTATGGGACATGACAAGATGCATCCCAGACTTCTGAGGGAGTTGGCTGTAGTTTCCAAGACACTCCCCATGACGTCTGAAAAGTCGGGGCAATCAGATGAAGTCCCAGGTGACTGGAAAAAGGAAACACTGTACCCATCTTTAAAAAGGGAAGAAAAGAGAACCCTGGCAACTACTGACCCGTCAGCCTCACCTCTGTGCCAGGGATGATCATGGGAAAGATCCTCCTGGAAGCTGTTCTAAGGCACATGGAGGACAGGGAGGTGACTGGGGACAGCCAGTCCAGCTTCACCAAGGGAAGTCCTACCCAGTGGCCTTCTATGATGGGGTGACCACAGGGGATACGGGAAGGGTTACAGGTGTCATTTATCTGGACTTTTGTGAAGCCTTTGCCATGGTTACTCACAATGTTCTCTCTCTAAATTGGAGGGAGAAGGATTTGATGGGTGGACTGTTCAGTGGATAAGGAATTGATCAGATAGTTATACCCAGAGGGTAGTGGTCAATGGCTGAGTCCCAATGGACATCAGAGACAAGTGGTGCCCTCAGGGGCCTATACTGGGACCAGTGTTATTTAATATCTTGATTAATAATGTGGATGAAGGGACTGAAGGCACCCTCAGCAAATCTGCAGATGACACCAAGCTGAGTAGTGTGTTTGACATGCCTGAGGGATGGGATGCCATCTACAGGGACCCGGACAAGGTCAAGGAATGGGCCATGGGAAACCTCATGAAGTTCAACAAGTCCAAGTGCCAGGTACTACAGGAAGGTCAGGTCAAGTTCTGATCTCAACACAGACTGGGGGTGGACAGATTGAGAGCAGCCCTGCTGAGAAGGATTTGGGTGTGCTGGTGGGTGAGAGGCTGGACATGACCCAGCCATGTGCACTCACAGCCGTGAAACCAAATGTGTCCTGGGGAGAATCCAAAGTGGCATGGGCAGCAGCTGTGGAGGGGGATTCTTTCTGGAGACCCCACCTGGAGTGCTGCATTCGGGTCTGGGGTCCTCAGCAGAGGAATGACATGGACCTGTTGGAGCAGGCCCAGAGGAGGGTCACAAAGATGATCAGAGGGTTAGAGCACCTCTCCCATGAGGAAAGGCTGGGAGAATTGGAGTTGTTCAACCTGAAGAAGGCTACAGGGTCACCTTATTTTAGCCCTTCAATACTTAAAATGGGCCTGTAAGAAAGATCAGGAGGCACTTTTTATCAGAGCATATTGCAAGGGGACAAGGGGAATTTTTTTTAAACCAAAAGAGGGTAGATTGAGACTAGGTGTGAGGAAGAATTTTCTTAAAATGAGGTTGGTGAGACACTGGAACAGGTTACCTGGAGAAGTGATGGATGGAAACATTCAAGGTTAAGTTGGACAGAACTCTGCTCAACCTGATCTAGTTGAAGAAGGTCCTTCTCATAGCGTCATATATTAGCGGGGCATGACCTACACAAACCTCCTCCCCACTCTCCTCTTAGTCATTAGCAGAATAAGCATACCCTGCCTTCATCAGGCTTTCAGATCAAAACCAAAGAAATCTATATTTCTGATGACTTCTCATTTGTTACAGGGGAAATATTTTAATTTTTTTTTTCTTTAGAAAGTTATATGTTAATATATGATCCAAGTGATGGGAGTGATTGGAGGGTTCCTCATGACTTACACCTAGTCACAGATCACAGAATCGCAGAATACTTGGAATTGGAAGGGACTTTTGAAGATGCTGCTTCACAATTCAAGGCCTTTTACAAATAATTGATAAATGAATCAAATACCTCAGGTTCCAGTACTGAGCTTCTTTTGACTTTCTAGGCAACTTCTCTCCAGGTATTCCTTACTTCCCTCTTGTATCCTCTAACCAATTGCTAGTTTAGAAGCACAGTAACTACTGTTTTACAGACAGAACAGCTTTTGTCCCCAAAAGATCACACTTTTCCCCATATTCATAATTATGTGTTTGTGTAGAGAATTTAAAAATATAAAATTCAATAATAAAAAATATTGGCTGAGTGAATGGGTGACAAAAATCAGAGTATACTACAGAGACTACAATGTGTCATGAGAAAACACTAGAGCAGACTAAAATACAGTCCTGCAGTTTATCCTTGGGCAAGTGTCCCACAGGTTTTAGGGATCTGTGTGCACTGTGATCCCAGAAAACTCAGGAGGACCAAACCCCAAAACTGATCAGAAAGCTGGAAGGAAAAATAGCGTGACACAGCATTCCAGTGTTTTTATGAAGAGACCACACCCCCAGCCCCCCTTACCATGGGTATGGCTCATTCCTCTCTCCACACAGCACGCAGTGGAAATTTCCACTGCAAGCTACAGCACATTTCCACCCTTTAACCCTACACACACTGAAGTTTTGCAATTCTTTATGGTAGTTGAAATGCATAACCTTTACTTTACTAAAGATAACAAATCTGCTTTTTTTTTAACCTTACCTAATCTAATTTTTCTTGTTTAATCCAAAAAACGTGTTTCTACCCTTGTAGTGAGAAATACAAGGATAGTATAATTTGAATGATGAGTAGACATGTTACCAGAATCATGAATATATGTTTTAAATTGAAATAATTTCATATGGATCAACATTTCCATAGATGAAATTGGTAGTTACTTGTATGACAAATATGAGTGGTTTTTGTTTTCATATTCAATAGTTGTTAATATATAACAAGTTCTTTGTTTTATTCAGAGCAAATCCTTTCCATCCTGAGAATGCTGATTAGCAGGATGCTTTGTGACCAGAAGCCAACTCCTTTGCTGTTAAATGGGCTGAGCTTTTTAAACCTGTGCAGCTCAGCAGTGTCATGTCAATCCATGCCCATAAGCCTAAATGCGCATTTGTGAAGCACTCAGTAAGACAATTTTCTTATCCTAGAAGGATTATTATTTAAAGCAGGTAGAATTAAAAGAATGTACCAGATGGGCCCAGAAGAAGCAAGTAGAGATAGCCAGTAAAAGAGAAGGAAACATTTCCAGGAAAATGGTTTCTAAGGCAAAGTTTTGAGAAATAAGAGAATAAAAGACCTAGAAATGAGGGTGGTAAGGAAAACAATGGTTCCTGGATTTGCTAAAGCACAAAAAAAGAAATAAAAAATTGATACGTGGCTTGGACAAGGGATAAGGAAAGAAAGGTTTGGTTTCAAGATACAAAGGACAGATGATAAATCTTCCCAAGATTCCTTCACCTTTCATTGTTTTTTTCCCCTCAATATTCTGCCATTCCCAACACCATTCTGAAAGACTTTCACGTGGTGGTCTTGACTGTGGCACCTGCAACTGTGACTTCTCTTGCTGCCTTTCACCCCTGTGCTGTATGAACACAAGGCAGTGAGGCAGAAAAGAGAGGGTGAAAGGGACGGTCATGCAGTGCCTTACTGCTCCCAGACAAGAATCTTTTTTCCTGGGAGCCTTTGGCAGCAGAATTAATTCAGCTCAGATCTGAAGTATGAAGGTTTAACAAAGATCTGCAAGCTGCCTGTTCCTCAGACGTAACTGATCTGTCCTTTTATCTGGACACTAGTGACAGCATTACATATATGCCCAGTGTTACACATTCAGTGCTTTTTAGTTGAAATCATCCTAGAGTTTTCTGGAAATATGATCTCAGTTTTGGTTGATCTTTGTAAACCTTTTAAACTTCAGCTCTTCTATTTTTGAGCAAACTGCAAGATTTATATTTCTCCTTATTTCTATCACTATTTGAGCTGTTCATTGCTACTCCTAGTTGTTTGACACTCCTTTTTCTTACCATTTCAGTTGTATGTCTTGAGAGTAAACCTCAGTTACACTGTGCATTGCCTACTTCAACATTATTTGCTTGAGCTGATCCTTTAGAAGTGTTGACACTGAAAACCACATTCCTGTCCCTCTTCTTGACCATGGTCTTCCCATATTAGCAAACTTTCCACCTGCCATCTCATTAAATTCAAGCTTTTTTCCCTTCATAATTTCTTAAAATTCTTCACTCTTTTTTTCTAGCATGAAGAGATTTCCCTGTTTCCCATATCAGTAAAAACTTTCAGGCACAAGGAGTTGAATGGCCCATGTATTGGAACCCCAGGTCTTGCAAAGACTCTGAAGCTACATAGACTCTTTCTGTTCTTTTGGGTCATAATAACAATAAGGGGACTATCTCTGTATCATTGTTATTATTAGCCTGCAATAATCTATTTGCAGCTTTCTGTGTCTGGAATTGACTCATGCTGATTAGTTCTCTGATGCCCAGCAGCTGAAAGAATGATTTTCACTAGATAATTTAATGTATAGGTTGTAAGATGAGAAAGTGCCCATTGAAATAATGTAGTTTGATACAGTCTCATGCTTGAGGGTCTTAAATTTAATCCTGTTTGAGCATATCTATTTTATTAAGAGACCCAATTATGCACTAGGGGCCCATCTGCATTCTTGCTTACCAGTCCACCAAACTATATCATCTACAGATTTTAACAACGATAATTTTACCATTTCTTCTGGGTAACTGATAACAGATATTGGTACAGACTCATACAGGAGTGAGAAAAAGTACTCCTGTCTTGGCATCTTAGCAAAAAAAGATCAGTTGGGTTGTCAGGTGCTATTTCCATGATGTTTACATTGACAGATGCATTTTTAGTATCATTTTAAAAAATCTGTGTTAATTAATCTGTGTTAGTGATTGATTTTGTTAGAATCAATCTCAAGTGGATAAATAGACAGTTATATGCACTGCCCAACTTTTAAATACATGTTTTCAACATTAGTTTTCTTTTTGGCTTTCTGGAACTTTTCTAATGTTACTACAGTTATTGAACACAATTAGTGTTCAGGTAACTCTTGTTAAAGCTTTAAATGCAAATTACATTGCATTTACTGATTTCCCCTCAAACTCTCCAGTATTTGTATGATATCCTTGTTCAGTTTTTGCATGAAAATTGTATAATTATCTTCCTGGAATAAATAAAAATCTGCCTTTTTTTCCCCCCTGCAGATACAGACTAGGAATAATAACAGTCTGCTGCTCTTGCTAATATTTTGCCAAATATCTGTGTGGCCATGGTCTATCTCCAATATTAGGAACCTATTCACTGGCCCTAATATATGGGAAATCTCATTATTGTCCTTGTCACCACAGACTGTAGATTTCTTCTTAGAGCTGTTGATTTCTTTACCAGTTTTCTAATGTTACCAGATTTCAGTTTATTTTTCTTGCTGACAGTTTTCTGCTTTTTCCCTTTGAGAATGTTTTCATATATAGGTACAGGTGTGCATAGAGATCCTTGCTGCTGCCACATTTATCAGAAAATGTCTTTGTTTTCCAAATTTTTCATGACATCCTTAAAATGCTTTCTACTACTATTCACATTTTTCTTGCAGGCTGCTGATTCACTGATTTTTGGCAATGCAACATTAGCTTTTTTAAAATACTGAAAGATGTATAAATACATGTATATTAGTAACTTCAGTTTTCTTCTATTTGCCTACAAAATCTGCTCAAATAGAGTTCTTTGCTACTTAACTAAAACTGGTTTTTTCTTTAAATGTTCAGGTCTTCTTTATCTGTGCAGTGACTTTGAATGATAAATTTGTAATTGATAATTATTGTTACCAATATTTCATTAATGATACTTAGAAATTAAAGAGTTGGAAGAATAAACACAGATTCATTTTGTTCACATGATGAGTGGATATACTGCATTACCTGTTTTTAGATTTCATGCCATTAATTGTATGTTTCTCAGGCTGAGAGAGCTGTGATAATACAGCTTTTCACCCTACATATTATGACCTGGTTGTTACAGTGATGATCTCATGTTCACTAGTGTGAGAGGCATCAAGCCCCACACAGTATGCTGCTTTGTTTTCCCTTTAGGACATTGATCTATAAGCATTCAAGAACTCTATTTCTACCTTCTCAGTAACATGTGAAAAAGCAATTCCATTTTTGATGGACTGAGACTCTCCTTTCCTATTTTGCCCACTCAGTTCTTCCCAAGTAGTTGAGACTGAGTGTGAAGTGGAAAGTTACAGGTATGCCTGAGAGTAAACCTTCCAAATTACAGGCTGAGGTCAGGCAAACTGTGAGCAGTATCCTAACAGTTCTTTCAAATGAGAGCAAACAAAGCTTCAGACCTTGTAAAATATTTAAAGCTGTGTGAAACTCAGCAGTTTTTGCTGGCAAGAGTTCTGATTTTGGTCTGGCTTCAGTTTGCATCAGGTTTGCATACACTGAGATTTCAAGTAAAAATGTAGGAGGAAACTCAGCTAAAAGCATCGTGTTTTTGATAAAAACTTGATGACCTTCACTAAAAATCCAGTTACGGCATAAAAATTATTCACACCTTGGTCCAGGTTTATCAGAAAGCTTAGAGTTTTGTTTTCCCTGTCACAGGTATGATAACAAAATTCAAGACATAAGGAAAACAGATTAATCTGATTGAATGGTATTAATATAGAAAATTTGACAACTCTGAAAATATTGTTGTTATTTCCTTTGAAAACTGGGTTTCCCTGATCACCCTCACAGGACCACAGTGCAGATTCTTCAGTCTCATATCAGCTCTTAGTTTGATATGTAGGAAACAGAATAATAGTATTAAATTCTTTTAAAAGGGAATTAATCTGGCAGTGCAAAGCAATAGAGAAAGGAATACCAGCTTCCTTAGTACAACAGCTTTAAATTGTGAACAGGTTAAGTTGAACTACATGTCTTCAGGTTTCAGTCCAAAGAGTTTCATTACAGTGAGTGTAGAGCATATAGATTAGTAAATGCAGGAATCTTAGGAACAAAATTAATTTAAGCTTTTTATCAGTTCTTGGAGCAGTATAGGTCTCTTTGTCATGTTCTTTTTTATGTTCTCTAACACAAATTTACATCTGACAGGAATGAAACAATATGGAAATGTGGAGGCACATACTGCACGCATACAGCTTTTTTTTCTACACATACTAGAACTGTCAGGCTGGTTTGGGTTCAGTAAACCAGAGTCTTAAAATAGTTGTTTTATTCAAAACATCAGAGTAATCATTGTCCCCTTCATAATGACAGGTGTAGGAGCAATGCAGAATACTTACCCTGCCTGCTCCAGTTGATGTCACAGTCAAAATTGCTGACGTCAGTGGAACATAACCATAGAATTATTGAATGGTTTAGGTTGGAAAGGGCCTTAAAGATCATGTAGTTCAAGCTCCACTGCCATGGGCAGGGACACCTTTCACTAGACCAGACTGCTCAAAGCCCAGTCCAACCTGTGCAAGTGGCCTTCCAGGGATGAGGCCCCCACAGTTTCTCTGGGCAACCTGTTTCAGCACCTTTCCACCCTCACAGCCAAGAACTTCTTCCTAATATCTAATCTAAACCTGCCCTATTTCACTTTGAGGCCATTGTCACTTGTAAAACACCCCTCTTCAGCTCTCTTGTAGGCCACATTTTTGCACTGAAATGCAGTTCTAAGTTCTCCTGAGAGTCTTCTCTTCTCTGGGCTGAACAACCCCAACTCTCTCAGCCTGTCTCTGTAGCAGAGATATTCCAGCCCCTAAGCATCTTTGTGGCCTCTTCTGGAGTCAATCCAAGAGGTCCATGTCCACATGTTGGGGGCCTGACAGCTGGACACAGCACTCCAGGTGGGGGCTCACAACTGTGGAGAAGAGGGGGACAGTGTTTATCTTTAAACTAAAAAATAAATGGATTATCTTGGCATCTTTCAGCACAACTTTACAATGCTCAGAAATTTAATAACATGTGCCTCTCCATGCAGTCGAACAATCAATCATCAGATACATATCTGAATGTTATCTTCTCACCTGTATACTAGTAGAAGGAGTATTTTAAAGGAATTTAAATAGCAGTTATTGAGTGGTTGTGGTGCCTTTTTTTTTCAGGTTGTAGATCTCTGGAGTGTGGAGGGGGATGGATACCAGTCTCTTTTCTGTTTTGCAATTAAATTGTGGTTATGGCTAATTAGAAAATCTCATGGCAGTATAGTATCAAAATGTCCCTTCCTGTAGAGCAGGTAAATGCTTCATTATTAAAAAAAATTTCATATACAGTAGGAAAATGTCCATAACTTAGTTATTAAAACAGTCTTCCATTTATAAACCATGCATCCTCAACTTCCTGATGCTAAGTTGAATAGGAAATCCAGGATATCTTTCAAACAAGATTGTAGTAATTCTTAATGCCAAGTAATAGACACTTGTTTTTCCCTTCTGAAACCTGTTAACATTAAAATAAACTAATTTCTGTCATTGAACAATTGAAAATCCCATCAGTTCACCTCTTCACTTATGACTTTTCTGTCCTGTTTACATTCTCTAACTAATCTGGACTTTGTCTGTAAGTTTTAGAAGACATATGGGCAAGTTAGAATAACATCTGGTAAAGAGTACTGTAAAAAATGAACCTACTTTAAGGAAAGAACTTTACAGTTTTCTAGCAGTTTGTAATTCGTATCTAAAACATTTTAAGATTTTAAGGGACAAGACTATTGTCAGAAGAACAAAGAGAGTAATTTGGATTAATTACTGTACTTAGAAAGGCTGTTAAGAATCTTGTAATAATTATGAAAAAATTTAATTTTTGTAAGGCTGGAAATAGTGTATAAAAGAAATATTTTACATATGTTATCAAACTTTATTATTTGTAAGTATCTTTTTAAGAAAGTGTAATTAGTGGTGTTGTAGAATGCCAGAAGTGGGCTAATGTGTATGTCTCAGGTACTGATATGTAGGTAGCTGTGGAGCCAGCCAAGGAGTGCTGGTAATAACATGCTGTGAGAAAGAACAGGATCTGGCTGGAGAAGGAGCCATACAGAGGTAGGGTAGCACTTCTGTGGGACAAATGTCCTTGTTCTCTCTCCTAGAGATAAGCACAACAGAGCACACCACAAGCACAGCAATGAGGCTGAGAAGTGAGCACGGATGCAGGGGGGATCAAGACCACTCAAAACCCCTTAAGCCCCCAACCCATTTCCAGAAAGGTCTGAAATAATTGACTGCTCATGATAACTGATTCTCAGAAAGAGCAAGAAACTCATTTTCAGAGAAGGCAAAATTTATCTATGAAAATGTGTGCTCATGAGCCCTGGGTGCACATGTTCTCCGGGACACTGGACACTCCATCAGCTGGATCAATGCTGGAGCCAGGACTGCGGATCTCTCTTTCTCCCTTTTTTCCTTTCCCTATCACCATCTTTAATTCATCCTCTTCCCCTTCACCCTACCCCTTCATCAAAACCCCAGTGCTCTGTGCTTACATTAGGGAATCAGGCACTAACTTATACCATTTTCCATGCCAAGTGTATAATTCACTAATAAAATGCCATAAGTTTTTCAGACCCTCTGATTTTTGTCCTTCTACCACAAGCATCTATGAATCTTGGGTGCTCCCTTCCTCTTAAGGGTGAGATGTCACAGATGGATGTCACAGTATTTTAAAGGATATATGAAAATTCTATATAATTCATGGCATCGTATTGGTATGTTTATATTTATAGATTTAGTCTCTTGACTGCACAAGTGACAGACGCATAAGAATAATTTGGAGATAGATATTACCATGTTCAGTAGAGTGAAATCTCCCTTTGTAAGTGAATTTTAAAAGGCCCATCTTCTCAACATGTCTATTAAAGCAAATACAAGTAAAGTTACTAATTACATGGCATTTTATAAAGATAATGAACAAAAAGCTGTTTAAAAGTCCTTGGGGAAAAGCTTAAAAGTCCAAACCTCTTGTAATACTTGCATCATTTTCAGTTAAACAATCTGCAAAAGGGAACAACAGTCACTGAGCCTAACTTCAGGAAGTATGGCTTCACCTGGAAGTACTCAGTTGGGAGGTACGTACTGAAAAACTCTGATTCTGGTGCAAAGACTTTATTCTCACTCATTACTTTACATTTATTAGAAATTTTCCTTACAGGTATCAAATACTTATTGCCTTGTGAATACTGGCTGCATGTTATCTGCTTCTCTCCTTTTTGAGCTTTAAAGAACAATGGCACTTAAGAATTGGGTTTTTTTACAAAGCTGTGTAGAAATTTCTGTTTATCACAGTTGCTGTAGAAAGGCTCTCCCTCCCCTTCTCCATCAATATGCAGCTGATCTTCACTAGATTATTCTTTCTTTGGCATCATCTCCCAGTTAGATGTCATATTCCCCTTGGGTGTGTGTTCAGTTGTACCCTCTCACTGTATCTACCCATGGTTCAGGAGTTCTATGACCCACAATTGCATCTTGAAGTCTTCTGTCTCCCCTTTTGTATCCTCTTGTGTACTGCTCAGTGACTGCAAGTTTTCTGTACGGTTCTGTTCTCCTTTCCACACCTTCAGTCTATTGAAACCACTCTTCTATCCATCCAATGTGTTCAAGTTTTCTTGTTGAAAAACTTGAACACTTCTCTTTTCTTGAACTCTTTCCTTCCCTTGCCCTGTTGCTGCTTTGTTTTCCAAACAACTTCGGCTGATTTAGGATCAGTTTTAGCCTCACAGTTGACTTTGTGCTCATTTGTGTATGTGGATAATCAATCCAAGCAGTTAAGTTGTGTGTTCCTCATGCTGGGCTAGGAAAGAAGCTGACTTTCATCTAAGCAGAGATCAAACTATTTAAATGTTCTTTTTGTCTGAATGGGACTTTTAGTACATTGTAGCATTTGATTTTTAGCAAGTACATTTTTTGAAAATCTTTTACTAAATTTTCCTCAATTTCAAATTTTTATTTGTTTAAGGAGATGTATTATTGGGTTCTTGCTTATTTTGTATCCTTTAATTTCAGATCTCCACCTGAAAGACCTTAGGTGAATTGAAGCAATGGAATAAAAAGCCGTAAAAGTTTTGAATTAAAATCACACTTCTGAACAATTAAAGTAGAAAAAAATGCAGTTAACAGTTACACCTAAGGACGATGTAGAAAATAAGTGTGCATGTGCAGTATGAGCTTTGGATTTTCTACTTACATGAATTGCTCTGGGTATTATAATAATCAAGAAGCTCAGGTTTGAGTTTGATAAATAGATATGACCTTATTAATTTACAGGAGAATTCTCCTAGCAACATACAGAATATGTGAGGTATGAAAACTAGAAAATACAGCTGGATCAAAAAACCCTGCACCACTACTGTCTATCTGGCACATTGTAGCAGAATATAAAAGGTAGTCTAAAGAAACTTTGATTGAAAATTCTCAGTCAATATTGGGGATTTAACAGAAAGAAATTAGATTTCTATCCAGTCACTCAGGATTTCATGATTTGTAACTTTATGAACCTTTTTAATCAGTTAGAGTTGATAACTTTTTCATTATGTCATTATTCTTTATAGTGGTCTTTGCAACAAACCCTTATACAGCTTAGTCACAAGTGTCAGTGGAACTAAACACCTTTAAGGATGAACCTCAGAATTCAAATGATGGAGAAAGCTGAAATTATAATGCCAATTATTTCATATCATCCTAGTTCTTTGGCTTTACACATCAGCTATCCTGAGGCTGTAAAGAACTTAAGCATTTGCTTAGGTCTTCTTCAAAGAAATGGGATTTAAACATGAGCTTATGCTATGTATGTAGATGCATATGCATTGAAAAGCTTTGTCACACAGGGATGATTTGTTGAACTAGAACTAAATCAGCATTCTCTTCTCATATTTTTCAAGATTTCATTTAAATTATATTTTTTTCTGACTTACATTTTAAAAATTATTCTTAGGATGGGCAGTCTGGTAAGCAATAAGCGTTAGAAAGTGATGTTCTTAGTTGCACTGAATACTATCTTTCCTGTATTATTTCTTTCAAATATTTAAGAAGAAAAATTAAAAGTCTGGCTAGACTAGCGATACTTTTGTATGGTTCAAGACTGCTGTATATTTATCTAAATGAACTGCATGATTGTCTTGCAAAAAAACCCTTTACAGTCTGTGCAAAATGATACGTAATATAAACCTGTTACATGTAGAGTAAGAACATGTATTTTCCATTTCATTGAAAAAAAATATGGCAACTAATTATCACTAATTTAGTAATGCAGGCTCCTTCCATCTTTCATTTTTGGAATCTGCTTTCAGAAGGTATTTCATGAGTGCATGGACATGTCTTGTTTAGGGCTATGATTTTTTTTCTTATGTTAACAGATTTTGTAAACTTACGTATTTGAGGGTGAGAAGGGGAATAAGCCTAAAATATTTACACCTGTAAGATATCCTCTGTTTAGTATTACTGATGTAAGAAAGGTTGCTGATACTGTAAACCCTAAACCTGGACATAAAAAAAGAGAATACAGTCCCAGTAAATGAGATAAATATTTTCTTTCCACAATGAGATTACAGGTCTAATTAGTAGTATGAGAACAGACATTTGTAACATATCAAACTAAATTTTTGCACTAGCCTCTATAAATAAAATGTTTTCATCAAATATGCATTTGCCTGCATGGTAGATGTGCTGAATATTATGCATTTCTCTGGAAAAATCTTTAGAAACTTGATGTGGAGCCAAAATATGCATGGAGACAAGTAAATTGCCAATTGTAACTTTTTGCCAGCAGCTTCTTTAGTCAAGCAAATCAAGTACCATTCTATCAGCACTAAAATCAGACAGCTTGAGACTCTGCTACCATTTTAAAACTTTCCTTTAGCGAAGACACTGTAGTGGAAAATCCCCAGCTCAGAGGTGGGGATACAGAAAATGTAATCATTTACCTGTCACTATATGTGCCTGTAACCAGGACCAGCTTTCCAGGTATTCCAGCCCACTGTTACAGAACTCAAGTGTGGAAAAGGATTTAATGCATTTAATCTATACATCAATAGATTAGAAATGAGAATGTTTTTGGTAAAAGCACATAGCTAGAGAACAACTAAATTGTAACTCTATCTCAAAAAAAAGTTTTGTTAATTTTTGTGCAAGCAGGGAATGATGAAGTTACTGTGTGTTCACATTTCATTCTCCTCTCTGATGGAGCCTTTGGGCCCTCTGAAATAATTGAGACAGAAAGAAAAACTTTTGGACAGACATCACCGTGTATGGTTAGGCCAAGGCTGATCTCTGTGCTACATTGGTGTGACTATATAGTCTAAATACTTGCAAGACCTGTACGTCATATAGAAACCCACCCCATGTTGCAAGTATGTAGTTTCCACCTGGTGATACATCTCAGGGCTATTAGTCTCTATATTCTACTGATAATAATTATAATAGAGAACAAAAGATGACCCTTGAAGGCAATTTTTCCCCAGCATCACCATCTTTATAATTTCCAGAAATTAAATCCCAATATGTATTTTCTTGAGTGACATTTTGCCTCACTGGGTTTATCTTCACTGCAAAGTTCATTGGACTTACAGTGTGAGTGTTCTTCCTGCATTAAATCCATTCACCCCAAAATTCCAACTCTTCTTTCAACTCAGACTGGCTTTTTGTTGTGGGGCGAACTGGTCTATAAGCTCAAACCAGCACAACTCAGCAGCAGCTAAAACAGCCATTCTGAGCAAGGGTTAGTGGTTTGTTCCATTAGTTCCATTTACCATTGCTAGGACATGAGAGCTCTCCCACGGTTCTCTGCAGAGTCTTGTAGTGAGTGGTTTAGTTGCCTGTGGGGACTTGTGGGGGCTTTTTTCTGGAAGGGTGATTCCTATTCAGCAAACAGCACCAGCACAGACTGAGCAGCTCAAGGCTTCCAACAACAGTCACAGCCAAACACAGATCCAGCAGCTGAAGTGACTAGAATTGCCAGCTTTCTGCTCTGCTGGGCCACCAGAAATCACTGCCTCAGTAGCAGGAATGTTGTTTGCCACTGAATGGAACTGTTTTCATTGTTTTTTAGCTAAACTGGTCCATAGGCCACTGCATTAAAACCGACTGACTCAATGCTGCATTAATAGCAGAGAGCTCTAGGTAGGCTGTGGCTTCTTGCACAAGAACTGAGCTGCTGGAAGGGGATGTTAACCACAGGTGGAAAATCTTTCTGCAGTTATCTGCAGCACACCTGAGGGAAAGCTGTAACTGATTTCAGTTTGCTGTAGAGCACTGTTCCAACAAGTAACTCAGCTGTCTTATGAAACAGCAGTTTTGTGAACTGTTCAGCCACCACTATATCAGGAATGGTCCAAACTGAAGATGGAGATAACTTTGTTCATTGATTTGGGACCCAAAGCAGACAAGTTAACATGACAAGATATCTCATTCTTTTAATCACCCTTAATAAGACAGACATAGTGGATTGTGTCTGTGATTGACCTTTCCAAAATATGGCCCCTATTAACTGTGTGAATCTGCAGACTTGATTGCAATGCTGCAGATGGCAAACGTTTCCCAAGCTTCTCAGGCACAACCCACAGAGTGGTTCTATATAAAAAACCAGGCATACAGAAGTCATATAGAAAAAGAGAAGCTTTATTAATGTTTTGTCAGTTTAGCAGTGCACAATAGAATGGCATGCATTTGAATTATGTATGCCCACTGGAATCCCTGTTATTCTAATAAAGCTTGTGCTGGTATGGGAAATATGTCTAAGGCAAGTTGAACATTAGAAGAACCATTGCACATGAGAAGCATGAATACATAAAAAATAAGATTGTTACAGAATTGAGAGATTTTTTTCAATTGCTTTCAACTTTTAGTCAGAACTGGGCACATTTCTATGACTCGTGTGTAGTTTAAGCCAATTTTTAAGTTTTGATGCAGAAATCGTCAGGTGTCATAATAATTTTTATGGCCATTATACAGCATGGTTGGCTATATTATTATAATCATACTGTAAGCATTATGATTCTATGAAGCTAAGAAAGACTTTCCACTCTTTCTTAAAATGGCAGTTCAATTATGAAATTATGCTTCCCCATATGGACGGAGAGGTACATATGTGACAGGGTTTTGCACATAGTAACAAAATGAATTAAATCAAGGAAACATTTCTATAAAGTTTCCTCTATGGAGAACACTTTTTTTCATATTGCTGAATTCTCTCTGGGATTTGCAAATAGGAATTTTAGAGTGCCAGATCCTTCAGCAAAGTGTAATTGAAATGAAATATCCTTTTTCCTTTGTAATATGGCTGTCCTTCAAGTTTCCTTACTTATTATACATTTATCTCACAGGCAGCAAAATGTCCTTTCATCAGCTTCTGGAAAGAAATGCCTCACACCATTTTACAATTACTTGATTTGGAAGTGTCAATATGGTCCAAAAGATTTATAAGCTAAATTGCATGACTGGCAAAAAAAATCTACTTGTCCTCACAGGTTTGGCCACTAAAACAGGTAGGTCAGGGAGATTCCTTCAGTTCTGTAAGACTGGTCCATTACAAACCACCGTTTATGAGTTTTTTGTTAAAATTAGATTTGCGTGTGTGTTTGAACATGAACTGTCAGAGGACTTTTATTTTGAATGAGTCCACTGAGTGTAATTTATGTGATACCCCATTATGTTTAAATACACAGCTTTACTTTTTTCAGTATTTGAGGCAGCACAAATAATCCATTGTTCCTAGTAGTGTATATTCCACCACAATATATAGATGTATCAAGAGTCTTATATTTCTTTGCTTCTCTATCTTTGAGAACATGAATTATTAAAGAAAAGCATGATAGAAGCTGGAGAGAAAACTGAGGCTGAAAATTCGCAGTTCTTTGCAATAGAAAACTAGTAAAAGAACATTATTAAAAAAGATGCTTTTTGAGTTAAATACATGGAAAGATCATGTACCCAAAGTTATGCAATAGTCTTATTGTGAAACAGTGGATCATCCTGGATTCAAACAAGACTTGCAAGAAGCAGAAGTAAATCTGGCATCAGTTTCTCTCTGTCACTCAAACATTTATATTTGAAAAGTGAGTAGTAGCCCAGAAGGAAACAGGAAAACATTGGAGACCTTACCTTGGCCCTCTTTTTGACTGACATTCTCTCGAGTATAAAAAGACACTGGAACCACTGATATGACTGAGAAATATATGTATGTAAAATTCACATTTATTAAGCACTCCAGAATTGATAAAATTTTGATCAAAAAAGGGAGATATTCTTGATGAATTTATGACTGACAACGATAATTTATATTCAGCCTTTTAGTCAGGCTTGAGGAATATTGACAGGTAACATTAACTCCCTCTAGACAGGAAGCATGAAAAGAAGAATGTGTCTTAAGTTATTATGAGCAGTCTATCCTTTCAGACCTTTCTGGAAATGAATCAGAGCCTTTGCGGGTCTTGGGTAGTCTTGATCTGCCCTACAATCCATGTTCAGTTACTGGCCTTATTCCTTCACTTGGACTGTACTGTGCTTGTCTCCAGAAGCCAGAACCAGGATATTTGTCCTGGAAAATGCTGCCCTACCTCCACATCCTGTTCTTTCTCACAGTGTGTTATTACCAGCAATCCTTGGTTATCACTAACAATCCTTGTGTATTCCCACATTTCCTTGGTTGCGTCCATAGCCATCCAACCATCCAGCTATCCATGTCTGAGACATAAACATTAGTCCCTTATCAAACTTCTGCATTGTGGTCCATCCCAGTACTGGATGTCATGGCACCCACATAGGGTAGGACACAACATCAGGAGAGAAAAATCTCTGTTAATAAGAACACACACTTTATGGATGAGACCCAAACCCCCTCACTGTTATAGAGGACAAAGGATCTTTGCTCTCCTTCCAACAGTGCCTACTGTGAGAAAAAACCAGACTCCGAAAACATGTAAAACAGGGACCAAAGATGAACATTTCCAGTCGTCTCTCTTGAACCTGGGTTCCAGGGCAAGATAAAATGCTGCCTGAAAGCATCTCAGTGTGGGGAAGACAGTGCAACCAGTCTCTAAAAGTAAAATTACAAAGGAAGAAAAATATCCTACTAGATCGGGAACTTTGCTTAGCTTTCTCCCTTGCCTGGAGCTCATGATCCATGAGATGGTCAAATTGGGTCTACAGAGAAGTTTTTGATTATTCATTTCAGTCATCCCCAAGCCTTCACATTTCCACTGACTTTGGTTAGGAGAGACACAGCTCCCAGATTCCTCACGCCAACATACTGGACCAGCAACATCTCTCAGCATATGACGTTCTGAATTCTTTTGTGATGTGCTTTGGGAAGGTACAGGCCAGTAAGGCACAGGCAAAGAAGACAAAGTAATGGAGTCTATGAATACATGGGCTGAAAAGACTGTTTATGAATAGAGGACAACAGGTAGATAAGAGTCTGGGCATGAACAGAGGTGGAGGTTTGCTCAATCTTGTAAGCACCCATGGAGGGAGGCATCTCTAGTGAATGCATCGATCATGAAACTACTGGTTGGAAGGATGAAGTGTTACTTCTGAGAGTGCTCAAAAAGAAGCAGTGGCCTGGCCTGCAATATGAACAGAAGCTCATATTGCAGGGTACTCACAGAGCATCTTTTGCCTGTTTATTATCCCTCCTCTAGCCTCACTGTCACAATGGACCTGGCTGTTTCCAGGGCAACCTGGAGGATATGGGATTGCTGGAGGAAGGGTGTTTGAATAAACATGTAAGACATTTTACAGTCCTGCTCACTGCCACCTTCTTATTACTTCATCCCTTTAATCCTTTTATTTCTTTTATATTGTCTCCTTTTATTTCTCCTTTATCTTTTTAGCTGCTCTCCCTAATATTATTCCTTCTCACTTTGGTATAAATACAGTTAGTCTGTCAAATACAAATAATTACCATTTATTATAATGCATAATTATAAATTGTATGAATACAGGCAGTGCATTACTGAGAATATGTATGGCCTTTCATATGTCTTTATGTATATCAATATTTCATATTGATATTTTTATGTAAATAGTCAGAAAATAATTTGAAGAGTTTTTCGGTTTTGGAGGATACAAAATCCATTAAGGTCTGGATCACTGAGATTTGTTAAAAATGCTTTTTTACACACTTAGCCTCATTATCAACTTTTTGTTTTCTGCCTTTTTTTTTTTTAACTGGGTCCACCAGTCTGTTGTCCAGGAAAATAAATACTTTGCAAATGTCTGAAGTTTCTGCCTAGTTTTAACTCATCCTTTGTCTTATTGAGGTAAGCTTCCACAACAAATTTGCTGGATTTTAGAGGAAGATCATGTCCTTTGATTAGCTAACAGATTTTGATTTAGGACCAAAGCTTCAAGAAATACATTTTTTAGATTTTATTTACTGAAGTTTACATTAAAATGAATAGATTATCAGTTGCTTTAAGAACTCCAGAGGAAAGATGTCTCATAGTTGTATATCCTTCACTGGTATAGGCATAATCTCATTTCCAGTTCCGAGAAATGAAATATAAGCCCAGTATAAGCCAAGTTATTCTAAATCAAGTAGCTGTGTCTGAATTCAAGACTAGGGAATTCCTGAGAAGAATAAACTTATGAAGCATATGGTTTTAATTACCACTAAACATCTTCAGTCTCCTTAGACTTTTGCATATCAGCTCACTATAAACTCCAAGACTGAGCACTAGATGGTTAATTATTTCTGCAAAGAGCAGTTTTACTCAGCCTTTCAGAATGTAAGGCTAGGATTTCAAAGGATCCTCACCAAGATAAGTACTCGTCTCCCAATGGATATCAAAAGGTCTTAAACCCTTAAGGATTCCTGAAGGGAAAGGAGAAACAGTTGGTCTTTTTGATACAGTAGAAACAAGAAGACTCTTGTTCCAGGCAGATTCACAAACACAAGTAGTTATTAGTCACCAGTGGCAGGTTTTATGCTAAAACTGCAAGAGTAATGAATCTGATTCTTTTGAAATTTTACTGGGGAGCTAAGAAGTCACTTGCAGACAATAAGAAGCTCCCCTGGCTACCCTTAAAAACATCAGTTAGAAATCTTTTAACTGAATAAATAAAAAATAAAATGAAATGCACAATACTCCACAAAATTAAAATGAATCTTCCCTGACCTTTCAGAAACAAGGACAGCAGAGAATAAAAAATACAGAACAGAACTGAATAACTATTTTTCTCCCTGCTTATCAGAACTGTTCAGAACTAAAATAAATTCAGAAAACACACATTATTTTAAATCAAAGATTCAATAGAGTTTAAACTTTTTGTTTCTTCTATTGAAATTCTGCCTTTCCTGAGTCATACAACATCATTTCTGGTTTCCTGTGAGCAGCACTCTGCTGCTATGCAGTACTGAAAAATCTCCTGGAAAGACTCTATGCACTTCTGGGAGGTTGCAATACACTTCCATCATACCATAAAGCAAGATCACCTTTCCAGATTTACTCTTCTCTTTCCCCTTTTGATCCAAAGAGGTGTCCAAATGCTTTTAAAGCTAAAACCAGAAAAAGCTAAAAGAGAAAGGATCCTGAATGTACTAAAAATCTCACAGTATTTTAAGAGTTCCTTTTGGTTTTGGCAGCAAGAGTTGGCAATACTAGTTTGGCTCACAGCGATTGGAAGAAAATTACAGGCAATGCTTAGTTTATTGCTTCTGGAAAACTGCCAGTTCTTTTTAGCTTTTCTTGCATTCTTGACCATCCAGTTATTTCTGTTAGGTCAAAAATTGTACCATTTCTATTTATAGGCAATTCACTTTCGATGGAAAGGAGATAGTAGTTGATGAGATTACAGAATGAAGAAGTAAGCAGTTTTGAATGACGCATTTGAAAGGAAATGCTTCTCTTGCTATGGAAATGTTCTGTATCATCAATACTGATATGAAAGGAATATAGATGTAAGTTCTATCTGAATGAACTATGACACTTTAGAGGTACCAAAGCAAATTTTAAGATAGCATATTCGTGTAATAAAACCAATTTAGCTGTATTATAGGTCTTTGCAGTCATTGCCATCTCACTGGAATATACTAGGAATATACACAACATTCCATGTAGACACTCCCACAAAAAGTTCACAAAGCCAGTGGTTAGCTATTACCCTTGAAGAAGATGAATCTTGCACTGACTGTCAGAAGGATGACGATTCCTAAAACAGTAACAGCAGTTACATTTTTTTTCTATTAAAGAAATCCTAAACACAAATTACGATGTTGAAAATACAGTCAATAAAGTGGCATAAAGAACAGTACAAGGATACTTCTTGGAATACAGGTTTAATATCCTAAAGAAGATGGCTTAAATGATTCCATGCCTGTAAGTACTACAAGCCATTGTACTTCCCACCATTTAGCTAGTTCTGCCTCAACAGCTGTGACTTTGCACATGTTGCCTTTGGTTAGAATCTGCTTGGACTGCCTTCAGGTATTGGCCAGATTTTGGCTAATAATATGACAGATTGTGACATACCAAATCCCTGTTTTTCTTAGAATTCATTACACTGCTAACTTTAGTCTTCTGCTGATAAATATTTCCAAGGGTAATTGTTCTGAACAATGTTCCAGATTAACAGCTGAGTCTTTTCCATAATGTAGCTGAGAACAGGCAGTATATATTTATATATATATATATATTTATAACATTCTAGGCTGAACTCTTTCTATAACTTGGGTTTGCAATCCTGTGTCCAGATTTGAAATTGAAAGTCAACCTTACTTCCTTGAGAAAATAAGACTTTGAGTTCTGAGTAGTGCAGGTATACTTGTGCCTCAAAGGAGAGATGAAAACTTACAGAAAAGGACCCAGGCAAGAACAAGTTAATATTTAGACACAGTGAGGAACTCAAGTAGTAGCCTTTGTCACATGAAAAGAGGGACAGAAATGCAAAGATTTCTTGTCCCACTTGTATTAATATATAGAGTTATTAGCTATAAGTGTCCCCAGAAGATCAAAACATTTTAAAGCCCAAATCAGTCTGTCTGCATCTCACTTAAAGAGACCCTTTGCTAGACAGATTCAGTGTTTGGAAGGACTTTTGATATTCTGATATGAGACTCCACTTAATAGCAAGGGAGAACCTTCTCCATGGAGTTCTCTTACAAGTTCTATCTCTGCCAGCACCAGAAACAAACTGGACTAACTCTTGCAGTTCCCAAAATAACTTCTGTTAATAAAAGTATGTGACAATTACTATATGGGTCATGTTGCCAGTGATAACATTTAATCTGCATGGTTGCACTTAACAAATAACAAAAATGTAAAACCAGAAACACACCCCAAGCCTCAGTACAAAACTCCAGCAGCACATCAAGCCTCAGTACAAAACTCCAGCAGCACATCAGGCCTCAGTACAAAACTCCAGCAATAATACCAAACTCAAACAACCTCCCTGCCTCACCACAACAGATCAATTCACCAAGACTAGAACAAAATATAAACACACTAGTTAACACAAAGCAAAAAGCAAAAAGAATATAGGTGCTTCCCACTAACACACATTTCAATGGAACTAAGATAAGGGACTGCAAACCACTAACAGTGAGTCAGCAATAAAGTACAGTGTAACAAAACAAAACAATGAATAGAATGTAAGATATATATACCAGGTAAGTTATAAGGTGTAGGGCAAGGTAAAATTAGTCAAAGTATAATTACCAAAGTAGCAAAGTATAATTAGTAGATAAGGTTTCTTTGGGGTAAAGGTGAAAGATGTTAATCTATTATAAAGCATGAGGTATAAGCCATATGAGGATACCTGGTGAGTTACGAGGTGTAAGGACAGGTAAAATCAGTGGCAAAGTACAGTCAGTAAATAAGGTGTCTACGAAATAAAAATATAGCAAGGTAAGATTGTTAAATAAGGTAAAGTAAAAGCAAAAGATGGTATCCATAGGGTAAAAGGTATTATATGGGTATAAAGTATAGGGATATAAGGTAAAGTATAAGGTAATAGGCATTATAGGAGTATCAGTCTTAAGGCATAGGAAAACAGAAAACATGATTGCTCACCCCTACGTTGTCTGAAGGAGGTGGGAGGAGACAGGGCAGCTTGCTGGCTACCCCCACAGAGATGATGGCATTTCTCCCGTTTTTGCTCACGTCTGATCTCTTTTTATACATTTTTTCTTTTTTTTTTCATAAGCAGTTTGAGTGACTATACTCAGTAACAGTTTCTGGGGTGAGAGACAGATGACAAAGGCCTAAGAGTTGGCTCCCTGTGTCTCCCTAGGATGTGGCAAAAAAGGCCATGCTATCTCCATAACAAGCCTCAAAAGAGGAAGAGGATGCACACCTAAAAAGTCTTAGTAAAAGGGCACAAACTGTTTGAACTACAGAGACGAAGAAAGTACTTGCCTGTGCTCTTACTAGGATTTTGTATGTACCTGTCTATGTTCTTGCTAGGGCTCTGTATGTACTCTTTTCAGAGGGTTACATAAGACTGCCAGATAAACTTTTAGATATCCTAAAGTCCCATTTATTTCTGTGGAAGCCTTGCTACTTGATGGAGTACAAATTCAGGGCTTTTACATTATGGGCCACTGTTCTTCAGTGTAGCAAAGAAGTGGTCCCTAGTAGCTGGGATTTCCATCCCTGCCCTTGACCTGGATCCTTTGCCTTGTAAACCTCTGGTTTTCATTAGTTTGTTATATCTTGAATTGATTGGGTTTTTTTCCTTCCTCCAAATCCTTTATTTATTTCAGCATCCTCTTCCTTTTCCCCTGCCCTTATGTGTGAATCACTTTTGAGGAGGAATGTCCATGCAGATGATTGACATGCAGATCTGAACCTCTGATCTCATCAGTTGTTTGGCTTCCCTCATCTCTTCCCAATATCCCTACTTATTTTATCCTTTGACCTAATTATTATGAGAGTATGCTTAGGTCTTTAGTAAAAGTAACTGATTAACAAAATCACAGTATCAAAAAAAAATCTGTGCTTTGATAGGAAGCAGAAAGAATTCATTTGAGGAAAGACATTGTTGTGACTAACATGTTATACTTCTTAACAACAAAGAGGGAAGTGATACAGCTCTCCAAATCAAAAGAAGCCAATGTTTCACAAAAGGCTTCACATGAATCTAAACGCAGGACTTGAAAAAAGCCAGATCCTCCTTTAAGGCTATTATATTTAAACATATATGAGATAAATGCTTTGTCATTCTGTCCATGAAAGTAGCTTGAGTGAACTTCAGAAGAATGTGTAATCTCATAAAGCCTCAGTGGGGTATTTCTTCCTACCTCTTGTAAATGTACTGGTGGTTCATGCCTTGGGTTATGTGCTGGTTTAAAGGTGAACCAGCAGGGGAAATGAACTCACCACGAGAGAGATTGTAAGTCAGACCTAAAATTTAATAATAATATTACAATAACAACACTGACACACAAGGGAAATTGCTTTCAGCTCACAAAACCCCAGCAGTATAACCCAGTGTCCTGGGGCACAAACCCAAGGGGGTTTGTTTGCCCTTGTGCTGAGACCCCTGTGGTTCCCCCAAGTCCAGAGCAAAAGGAAAAGAAAAACCTGTTGGTGCAGGTGAGGGCTGTGGTCTGGGCGAGAGCGGTGATCTCCTCCTGTCAAGGTCCTGCTGCTGCTCTGGATCCGACGAGAGGTTCCCGAGGTCTTCTTACCCACCACTTATGTACCCTCAGGGAGCTCTCAGTCCCTCCCCCTGGACGGGGACTCACACAATGGGTGATTAACTCTGGGAGCCAGGGGTGTTGAGCTGTTGATGGCCCATTAGCAGCTCCGCCCCCCTCAGGCTGGGTGTGAAGGTGATAATGGCTCCCTGGGCAGCTGCTGCTAATGGCCCATTGACCTTGGGGAATGAATAGAGGGGGTAGAATACACAGCTTTGATCACCCCCACACAGGGTTAGCTGGTCCCTCCTGCTGAACTAGGACAGGTTATGAGAATGTATCCGTTACTCATTTAACAGTCTATATAATTGTTATTCCTGCATGTAGTACCTTTAACATTCTGACTACTATCTTACTTTAAGTATGTCTTGTGGCAGAGAGTTCAAAGTTCTGTTTGTTCAATCTGTAAAAAATGTTTTTTCTCAGTTTCAGGGTTTTTATTGTGCCCTTTCAGGATAAGCAGCTGTTATCTGAGCGAGGGCTTGGTGCAGGAACACTCAGCTCTGTATTATACACCGAAATTGTTATTCATTCTCAGGACATATATCCCGTTGATTGGACAGTACGTTTGCTGCATTGCTTTAATTGTTGTGCAATAGCACACAATATAGTCTAGTTCTCATTTCTTACTGATTTTACACAAGTGAAGTATCTCAAGCTTAATTTTCAATGAAGTTAAGTACAGTTATGGAGAAGCAAAGGCATGTAGTTACTTCTGCTTTGACAGTATGGAAACACATTTTATTTTATAGGCCAGACACAAAGGGAGATATCTGCCATTACATTGCCTGGGGAAAAACCCCAACTGTAATATATTTTACAATGCTGTTTTTACCTTTTATTATTCATCCTCAGTAGCTGTGGCTTCTGTAAGTTTTGTTTCCCTGGCAATTTTAATCCAGTCATACTGAGGAGCTCTGAAAACTTTCTGGACTATAGTGAAATCTGTCATTATTCTTGTTATTATTATCTCCATGTAACAAAGGAGGAAACTGATAAAGCAAATGTAACAAAACTACTTGAGTTAACACACTGAATTTGTTCTCTCTGGTTTCCTCCCAAAAGAACATAAATGCTTCTCTTTCTCCTTGATTTGCTTTTCAGTTCCTGATCTCTTGCAGAGAATCATAATCTCTCAATCCCCACATTTGCCACAGTGACATGTCCCAGTGGCTCACATTGAGCTTTCAACATTAATCTTGAGCAGTTGAGTTTGATTCCAGATCTTCCTTTGTGTGTTAGCCTGCTTGGCTTTCTTAATTTCTTAGAAAAAAGCATAATAAAAAGCCAGCATTTGTAACTTAGTTCCTGTCTGTGTTTGTCTAGTGATGAGAAACTACTCTGATAATAAGTTGGTACTTTCCATTGCAGGAAAGTAAATTATAGTAATTTTAATTTACTGCATGACAAGCTATCATATAAAAACATATTCATGCAGAGTTACTTCCGTTAGGTCTTATTTACTCCAAAATACCATGAGCTGGCAGCTTCGAGCAGTTGACTACTTGATCAACTATGCACATGTACACACAAAGGTAAAGTAAAGTAAAGATGTTGACACTAAAAACAAAACCAAAATAAATTACTCAGCAACAGGGAGATTATATCAGCCCAGAAGCTTTCGTTGGGCTTGATGAAGTTTCCCTGCCCAATAAAAGTCAGTTTATTAATAAGAAGTTCAGAGCAACAAAAGGCAGCTTTGCCAGGTCCATGTCAGCATGATCCACCAGCCACTGTAGGATGTGGGAAGAGACCTTCGTTCTCTCCTTTATGCTGAGCATTGGGAAATTATTCATAGACAGGCAGAGGAGCTGGGCTTAAAACTGGGAGTCCTGCAATACACCTCGCAGCTGCATCATAGGGTCTGCAAAGGAAGGAGCCTCCCAGTGTGGTACAGCAGAAGCTGAAATTCAGTTTTCTTTTTCTGGGATCTGACTATTTGTTCACTGTACAGATTTCCTTTGCATAAAACACCCTCTTGAAACTGAGCCAAAGCAGCAGGCAAATGAGGGAGATATCAGTGTTTATCACAGATGTGTGAAACATGATACTTGCATTCCACAGGGCTTGTTCAGGCTCTTTTTAGAATTTCACTTGATGCAGGCTTAAACAACCCAAGTTTTGCTTTGAATATCAGCCTCAAATGAGTTCCAAAGGGTTCAGGCTTCAAAAACACTAAAATATGAATTCCATATAAGGACATCTAGTTCACAGGATAAGCCTGGGGAATTTAATACCACAGGAATTCACCAAAAATCAGTGACTGGATTACGTATGTATATGATATATTAAAAAGACTAGACAATTATTCTGTATTTACGTGAGGTAAAAGAGTGATAAAAATAAAACCTCATGTTTCATAGCACAAAGCTGTCTGGTTGCCAACTGCAAGGAAGTAGAATTTAGTAAGTTTAGCAGGATTAATAAGGGTTTGAACTGACTCTAGTTGAAATAAAAATTATTTCCCTGACTTACATAAAGCTTACCTGGCTGCCCACCCTGCTTTGGATGCAGTCCAGGACATGGCTGGTTTCTTCCCTCTGGTGTGTCAAGAACATGACATATCTTGGTGTCATCAGCAGACTTACTGGGGGTGCACTCAATGTCACTGTTCATATTGCTAACAAAGATGTTAAACAGTGTTGGTAGAAGGAGGGAAGACACAAATCACCAGCTGAAAAGATTCAAACCTACTGCAAACAGTGTAATGATTTCAATTTAAGACACATTCTTCATAATACTCATTAATAAAAATAAGTGGCCTGTTAAAGTAGTGAATTTTCTGCCATTCAAAAGCAACTTCATATTACATTCAAAATTTTAGAGAGATTTCAAATGTTATATAAATTAAGGCATAAAAATGAGATTTATATGTAAGTCCTGTAGCTCATTGGGCTTCTGTATTTGATGAGAGGTGTAATGGTAATGAGCACATTTCCTATCCCAGCAGGAGAGTGCAATGCAGAGAAGAGAATGGAAATTCAGTGAAAGAAGGGTGCATTAAGCAACTCAGACACCAATAGATAATCCAGTACTTGCCAACAGCAAGGCAAAACCCAGATACTCCTACTTAAAAGCATAGTCTTTTACAACAAATTTCAAGGACTTAAGCATCTGTGCACTGCTAGACTTAATGGCATATTCATTTCATTCCATTCGGTATTCTCTTGGTTTCCTAGATGTTTATTCTTCATTCCTTCTTATTCTTTTAGTTCCATCTCTGGACTAGCTCCTACAGAAATCTTCAAGGTTGTTGCTAACATGGCTTGGGGTCAGCTGATAGAGCAAACAGTTTTTTCCAGTCCTCTCCTTCCCTGATGTTGACCTGCTGAGCATAGTAGGAGTTTTATCTCATAGTTCTCCTTCAATTTTCTTTCAATAATCCCTGGAGGCAGGTTAATTAAAACCAAGTCTACTGTACATAGGATTAAATAATGTTAACAATGTCCTAGAATATCCATTACAGAAACACTGGAAATTTGCCAGGTTATGGATGGGACCTGATTTTGTGTGTCACTGCACAACAATGCAGTACAGTATCAGAAAGTTTGATTTTACATTCTGTGATGCCATGATGCTCTTAATATAGTTTAAAATGCATCAGTTAGGTGAGGTAGGTAGCCAAAGAACAACAAGAAATTATTCATTATACCTTATATTTGAACACAAATATATTTCAGTGGTAAATGACTAACAAATAAAGTAAAACCCTAAGATGAAAACCTATCTATTGTCATCTACCTGATTTTTAATAGATGATGGTAAGTATTTAAAACCATATAGCAAGTAGGTATGATTCTAAAAATATTTACAACTCCTGATTTTTAATGTAATTATGTTAATGCATAAGCTATAGTAAAATGCTTCATAGAGTTCAGAGTGACAGTTCCCTCAGTATGAACTATTCAAGAAACTCTTCCTCTCTCTTTGGATCTGTCTGAAGGAAAACCTCAAGGGTCTATGCTTCTTCCATAGTCAGTGGATTGACAGCGTCTGTCTGCCCAGAGGAATAAATCACTGTAGTGAAACAGTTTGACCTTGCAGCTAAATTTTGCCCTAAATACACTGTTTTCTAACTAAAGGAGAAAATGTTGGCAAGCAATAGGTCCTGCACAGGCAGAGTAGTGTTTTTTTCTGTGCTGGTGTCTTTCCCACACCGTGATGTACCACTGCACAGATGCAAACTCAGAAAGTCAACTCAGAAACTTTGTTCAGAACTTTTGTCCAGGCACACCCTGAAACACAGACACACACACATGCACCCCTCCACACCTTGATGCTGCCAGACTTCCAGAATCTTCCAGAATGAAGAGTGTGCATGCTTAGAGCTCCTGGAGGGGAATTGGTCTGTTTACTGGAAGAACAGGTTTATAAAACCTCAATTTTTTATGTGTATTTGAGTCCCCACCCCCAAGGGATCAGGACTGCATATCTCAACTACCAAGCACATTCACCCACACATTGCTGGAGCCATGAGTGGTGATATCTTTCTTCTCTATCTCTCTTTCTCTATTTTTCACTTTCAAATTTTCCTCTCTTAAGGTGTTCATATAGTCCAGAACGACTATACACTCCTTTTCTAATCCATTATGTTTTTTTCTGTTACAGTTTCAAAGCAGTTCTAACAAAATTCATTGTTATACGAGTTAATTACTGTCATTTTGCTTTACTCCACCCCGAATGATCTGTTAACTATGAACCTGGTTGCCCTTCCTCAGAGGTGGGTCCAAACAATCATCCTGTCTAAGGCAGATTGTAGAAGTAGAGCAATGTGGGTCTTCATTTAGATGCCTTACTTAAATGCCTACTGTTAGATAGCTGTAACTTCAGGCAATAGGGATTTGGATACAGAAAACTGGAATGTGCTTCCTTGAGGCATTACATATTTTACAGTATTTGTTAACAATTCTTTTCGTGATTCCTATTTGAAACCCAGAAACATCAGAAGTATTTTGTTAGTGTTTCTACTGTATTGAATGATTTGTTGGATATTTAAACTCTTAACATATTCTGAAGTGGTAGATCAAAGTAATTATTGTTGTTTTGCAAATTATCAGGAGTGATTTAAAATAAAGGCCAAAATATTTCAACTTTAACCATAAAATTAGGGTCTGGAGTAAAAGTTGTTCCACACATCTGTGTTTGAATTAATGATATTGCCCTTATATATTTTCAAATAAATTTTTGCAAGACTTTTGATTTAGCACTGCATCATCTCCTGATTAAAAAGCTTTACTCTACAATGTAAACAGAGCTCACATAGAATGAATTAAAAGTTGGCTAGTGTTGCTCAAAAAGTAGTTGTCTTTGAGGAATGACCAGTGAAATATTTGAGTTTAGATTTCTAGAGAGTGGAAGCATGCAGCTGTTCTACATTTACATAAACAGGGTATGGATGGCATAATGATTTTGGAGTGGGTTTGTTACTTGGGCTTATTTAAAGAACAAATGCTCTAAAATTGCAATATATAAAGTCAAAAATCTAGCAGTGGGAATGGGTGCATCTGTACAGGGTGAAGAAATGTACTGGGAACAGCACTACCTCTAAGAAGACCAGGTGTGACCTGTGTGTGGTGTTAAAGCAGTCCTGCCCTCCTGCCCTACAGGTTCAGAGGGTGTGCTGGAGGGAGTTACAGGTCTGTGTCTGCCTAATTTTCCTGGTATGAAAGCAGAGCAGATAGGGAGTAGAGAGTGGGAAGAAAAGCACTCCAAGAAAAAATACAATCATCACGCATAGTCAACATGAGTTCACAAAGGGAAGGTCATGTTCTACTAATTTGATATCTTTCTATGATAAGGTCACCTGTGAGGTGGGTGAAGGGAAGGCATTTTTTCTGGGTTTTAGTAATACTTTTGACAGTGTCCTTCACAGCATCCTCCTATGTAAGTTGTCCAGATGTGGGATGAGCAGGTTAACAGTGCACTGGGTGAAGAACTGCCTGGACAGCAGGGCCCAAATGGGGCTACGTCTGACTTGTGACCATTTACCAGCAGAGTTCCTTAGTGTTTAATTCCAGTTCTGTTCAATGTATTAACAATCTGGATGCAGGAGGTGAATGCACTGTCCGCTGATGATCCAAACTGGAAGGTGCTGTGGACTCTCCTGAGGCACAAGAGGCCTTGCAGAGGGATGTAGATATACTGGAGGCCTGAGTAATCACTAAGGGGATGAAATTTAACCAGTACAAATGCTAAATTTTGTATCTGGGATGGAGTACAGGTACAGATATACTTGTATATCTGTATATATATGGAGTACAGGTATACAGTGGGACAGGAGTAGCTGGACATCTGCAGAGAGGGATGTGGGTCAGCAGAGAGATTGCCTGGGCAGCCCAGAGGGAAAACCCCATTTGGGATCCATCACAGCACAACCAGCTGTCACAGAGAGAGGATGATCCCACTGTGCTCAGCCTGGTGCAGCCCCACCGTGGGCTCTGCTGGGCCCTGCAGGTGGAGCAGAATGGGAAGGTCTTGAAGAGGGAAACAAATCTGGTGGGAATGCTGGGAGATATTTCCTGTGAGGAGCACTTGAGGATTTTGGGCTTGTCCAGTTTGGAGAATGAAGGTTTTTTTGAGCTTCCCTCCCATGCAAAGATCAAATGTATTGCAACCCCAGATGTGCTTGTCCTTGCTTTTGGAGCAGGTTAAAGGAGAATGTGCTCTGAGCATTAATAGGGAAATACTCAGTCTCCTCACTGGGCTCCCCCCTGTTCAACCGTTTTACCACACAGCTGAACAGACAGAAAGGCCAGAAAGTCTGTCACACAGCCCCCCCTCAAATACAGCATTTGAAATGGTATGAGAAAATAAATGTGGGAAGGAGTGAAAATGACAGCAGGACACATGCAGACATTTTTAGGACTTTGACTGAACACTAGTTGCAAACACTTGGTTTTGTTTATTAGAACTGAGTGTTCACAAAACTGTTAGACTCATAATTAGATTATAAGGATTTTGTCTATGATTCATTGTTACTTGGGCTATAAAAGAACCTATACTTTTAGGAGGTTTGAAGAAATAAGGAATTTATCTTGTGAACTAGTCAAGAGTAGACCCAGCTAACTTCTCTGCTTTTTAATTTTCTCAGTCTTAATCCAAAATTTATTTCACCATGTCATGAAAAACTACTTTCAGAGAGGCTAACTGCTGGATAATTTCCATTTTCATAAATCAAATCTACTTTATTATTTCCAAATTATTTTGTTTTTTTATTTTACTTTTAATTTTCAGTTTCAAATAATGCTGTGTCTGGCAAGGAATGGAGTTTGGCAAGGAAAATGAATATGGTATTAACACAAAGATATAAGAATAGTGATGCTGGGTGGCACAACAGTATCCTGTCTTTAGCAGTGGCCAGCAGTGGATGCTGATGCTGAGAACAGGACAAGCTTATGTGATGCTTCCCCTTCTCCAGCAGTTGTAGTTATGGATATCTAATGATCCCACAAGGTTCTATAAAGTCTGTCATAGGGATTCATTTCAAACACTTCTATCTGTTCTCAGACACTGCAGCTGCTTTCACAGAATGGCCTGGGTTGAAGAGATGTTAAAGATCATATTGTTCCAACTCCCCTGCCATGGGCAGTGACATCTTCCACCACACCAGGTTGCTCCAAGTCCAACCCAGCCCAACCCTGAACACTCCCACTCTTCTCTGGGCAATGTGTTCCAGTGTCTTACCATCCTCACAGTGAAGAATTTTTTCCTAATATCTAATCTAAACCTCTCTCATTTCAAAACCATTGCCCCTTGTCCTGTCACTACATGGCTTGAGGAAAGTCCCTCTCCATCTCTCTTGTAGGTCCTTTCTAGGCCCTGGAAAGTGCTAAAAGGTTCCAATGGAGCTTTCTCTTCTCCAAACTAAACAATCTTAACTTTCTGTCTCCACAGAATAGGTGCTCCAACCCTCTGGTGATCTTCATGGCCCATCTCTGCATTCACTCCAACAGGTCAATGTCCTTCTTGTGCTGGGGACCCCAGAGCTGGATGCAGTGCTCCAGGTGGGGTCTCACAAGGGCAGAGCAGAGGGGCAGAATGACCTCCCTTAATCTGCTGGCCAGACCATTCTATTGATGCAGCCCAAGATACAATTGTTCAGACTGTTCACTGAAAGCATGAGTGTCTAGATCCTGTAGTAAAAGACACAGTAAGACTTTATGGTACAGTATGCACATACATAGAGCAGATTCAAAACTTTTAAGTACCTAGAAAATTTGTAGATCACGATGTATGAATAAACAGCAGAAAATTTATTAGCATTCAGTTTCTAAGAATTTATATATTTAGCAGAATTTAGTATGTAGTAGATAAAAAACCCCAGAAACAGTTATGTCAACTATTTAGACATTTCTTAAGTCTTAAGTTAACCTACAACTAAATATTCTGGGAATGAGACCAAGTCTTAATATTATTCATTTAACCCCAAAAGCTACCTAAGAAATAGGGGAGAAAAGTAAAAGAAATAAAAGATTGGTCTTACTGAGAAGAGATGAAAATTTTTTTTTATATTAAGGCCTCTAGTGTAGACGAGTTGGAAAGGAGCTAACAATCCAGCATTTGCAAATAAGCTATTTAAGTTGAGAAAAGACACTGAAGTGTAGAAGGTTTGCACTCTGCTGATCAGGCTGATCTAGGACTTCTTGCATCTTTTTCTGTGAAACATATGATATTGGGTGTGAGGATAAATTAAATTTGACTCGATGTGATTCTGATGAACTTTAACCAAATTCCTTTTTGTCTTTAACTGTTACAATTACAGCCAGTCTGACACCAGACCTGCAATATGTAATAGCCTGAAATCGCTCCCACATGAAGAATTTGGGGCTGTTGTCATTTAAGGGAACAGCATGAGGCACGGGCGAGGCTTTAGGAACTTGCAGCACAGGGCATCTGGAAGGAGGGGACCGCAACACCTATTTCTGCTGATGCTGCACTTGGTTCGCGCCAGCACGGGAGCACTCACAACGCTCGGCTGCCTTCCTTGATATTTTATCTTCTTTTGGAAAAAAAAAGAGCCCCCCCCAAATCAATACCAGGCACAGTACCCTGCGGGAGCCTCCCCGTGCCCCGTTACGCGACGGAACACCCTCACCCTCGGCAGCTCCCGAGGAGCACCGCTGGAGCCGCTCCCTATCCCGCCCCCTCTCCCTTTCCATGCCCATGTGCCCGGCTTTACATGTCCCCTCCCACGGCCCGCCCCTAGCCCGAGCTGTCACCGCGCTCCGGCTGCAGCGCCCACAGTCCTCGCTGGCCGCCGCCGCCGGTCCACCTATTCCTCCATCTTTCCATCCCTCCATCCCTCCCGCGGGAAAGCGCCGCCCGGAATGCGCGTCCGGGGCCTCCCTGACTAGTCCGAAGGGTGGCTGGCTGGGGAACAGCTGATGAGGGCAAATACAGATATCTAGACCCATCTACGGCTTTTATATATATCTATAAAAGGGTGTTTATGCTGACCCCACAATGAGAAACGAGCCGATTGCTGCTTGCAAAGGCAAGCAGCACTCCTGTGCTAGCTGCGACTTCTCCGTCAGACCTGGGCACGGTATGCAGGCTAAGCCTGGCCCCTTCAAAAGAAGAGACTTGCCCAGAGGTCCCTGGTCTCTGCACCAAGTTGCCCACCTGGAAGAACAGACTGTCTCCAGGCTCTGCTGTGGGTCCTGTAGCAGCACCTTAGATCCCAAGGAGAAATGCTGTACAGGTAGGTTTTGTCAGTAATATCTTTTGCATGTCTCTTGTTTTCCCCCGGAGGTTTCTGGGGAATTGGATAGACAAAGAATGTGCCTTGCTGGTAACGGTGTTGTGCATGCTGAAAAACTAGAGCTTGGCTGCTGTGCTTTCTTTATTGCGAGTTCATAGTGGTAATCTGTAAGAAATCTCCAATTTGAATTTTACTTGAGGAGAGGACTCTACCAGATAGTGTGTGTGGTCTCTCCATGTTTCTGACAGTGCTTGCTCCCTGGCAATTTGAGCTGTCTGTAGCTTTCCAAAGTGCTGGGCCTGGCAGTGTGTGGGAACAGCGCTTGCATTCCTGGCCGTACCTGGGAGTAGCACTTGTTTACCTGGCCATTCATGCCCTGACGTGCCCTGCACTGTGAGAGAAAAACTGTCCTGCTGTAGTTCCTCAGATGGACGCCTGACCACAGAGATGGACAGCAAAATCCTTTATCATTGAGATAGTGAAATGGGCCATGAATTGAGAATGAAAATTTAATAGTATCAGTTTTTAAGAGGATGCATAACGAAAGAAGTGCTAATATTAAGGGTGTTTTGCAGATGATGCCACCAACCATTTTTTACCACACAGGTTGGTGAGTGAATTGGCAAGAGGAAGAAGTGTGCACTTTCAAGGTCTGACAAAGCTCATGTTGTGACTGATACAGTTTAGAGCTCTTGGGCTAATTTATCAGTTGATCAGTTTTTCACTTTGTGCTTAATATTGAGCTCCCAGTCCAATTCACTTACTGAACTTTAAGGATGTGGGAGTGTTGTTCATTCATGGCCTTATTACCTGCATAGTTCAATTTTTCCACAACCCCCCTGAACGTTACTTCTGTGCTACTTCGTAGGGATTTGCAAAATTTGATATTGTTACAATGCCGTGAGATTAGTTACACTTCATATATCTATGAATCTTATTGCCCTTGTATTGGGTATTTTACGGACTTTTACGATAGATTAAAAATGCTGAGGAGTGGAATGTCAGAAGTTTCCGTGTTTCTGAAGCAATTTTTGGTTAAATGCTTTGGCACAGTCCTCCTGGTCTAGTGACACAGTTACTTCTGGCATTGCATCACTGCTAGCATTTCTCTGTATTCCAAAAATACTTTCTTCACTCTAATGTTTTGAAATTAAGCCAACTGGGTTTCATTTATCTCAGAATTTATGTTAAATTATTGCTGAGATAGGATAATTTTTATTGCTTTTTTAAATGTCTGTTTATGTTTTGTCCATATAAAGATGAGGACTGTGCTCTACAGAGATGAGTGGGTGTGACATATCCTGTATTTATAAACCCTTTTGCAGGCTGTCAGCAGAGTTTCCATGAGGAGAAGTGTGTTAATTTTAAATCTCATATGGTATTCAATAAACCGCAGTGGGAGCTAGGAGCATTAGATGGAGTTGTCTGGAGAGAAGAATCCTTTCCCCACAGATCTGTATCTGTGTTTCAAATCTGTGGCATTGAGAAGAGTGACTTAAGAGAGGGTGAATATGTCCTAAAAAGTTAAACTGATTATGCATGACCATGCCTGCATGAAGAATCCTTGCCCTCATAACTGGTGTTGCTGATGACAGGGAAATTTACGAGCGTTTTGAACTACTTCTATAACAAAGAGAGTGAAAGATTTGAGTCCTGACAATGAGGTAAAGTTGTCCTAGGAAAAATTCCTTCAGAAGTTTTATTTTGCAGGTCAGCTGAATGAACTTTCTTCTTGCTGAGTACAAAAAACCAGAAACTCACTTTTTTGACGATGTACTCCCTGTTGATCCAAACAGGGATGTGTGAACTTATTAATCAGATCCTCAGACTGTATTTACAGGATGCTGTCTGAACCCAAGATAAGCAACATGCACATAATATTTAATATTGAATGTTTGAACAGCACCCAGTGCTGTGTTCAGCAGTCTCTTTGTGGGCCACTGAAATTCAGTCACTTTTCTAGAGAGACTAAGTTCTCTCAACTATGTTCTTTTTCAAATAATAAAAGACTTTGTCCAAAACTGCATCTCAGTATGTTTGAAGTACTTAATTTTAACAATACTGAAACTACTTTTTCACATAATACATTTCATTGTGGTTTTGGACCAATTATTTAGAACAATTTCTATTGAACACTATTGGAAAATCAGGATTCCTGAGAAACTGTTGCAGATTTATTGATTCACTGACACTCAGAACAGTTTTATAAAAGAAAAAAATCCATGAGCATACAAGTCTAGAATTATGACTAAGATACTGAACCTGCAGTTGCTGAACATGCATCTCCAGTGCCTTTTTTTATGGAAGGCACTTCTGATTAGCATTGGAGATTTGACCAGGTTAAAACTTCATTGATTTATGACCCTGTTTTATTTGCACATTTTGTTTTTGGTATTTACAAATTAAATGAAACCCTCTATGTGCATATAATAGATACAGAACCGAATGAACTGATCAATTTTGTCTTATAATGTCTTAGCGAAAAAACAATAATTTGTAAATTTGCTTGGAAAATCTTGCAGTCTTGGCATCAAAACCGATCTTAACTTTTAAGAGAGTTGTCTTAGAGAGTACTGAATATATTTCATAAGCAAAAATCTAAAGTGTGAAGGTTAATAAATGAGAATCAGAAAGTAGGTTTTTAGGTCCATATTTAGAATCTCAAGTTCGTGACCTGGTTTTTCAAAGGTGCTGAGCAGCAAGGTGTGTGTGTGAATTCCAGCAGAGTGCTCAACTGCCCAGTGCTTCCAGAAACACACCAGTTCCTCAAGATCAGCAATGCAAAATTTTATAAACCTTTTTCTGTACTTCTTTAACTTGGCCAATTTTATTAAGTTGTGTCCATAAAGTTTTGGCAGAGGAAAGCCTGGCGTATGTAGTTAGGTCGCCGAGGGACCCGAGAGGTTAGCTGGCAGTATTGTGGCACTTCCACTTGGCTGCAAACTGACTCTTTTTTATGTTGCAAAGTTCAGTATTTTTAAAACAGAAACCATTGTTTTATTGCAGGTTTGATAAATCCTTAGCAAGATTTTTGCTATTTTTCACCTATTCTTAAATGAAAATGGTCCATCTCTGGAAATACTGACAGATGCCTTTTTGTTGAAAAAGCAGGAATGAATATTTAAACAAGAGTCTGTTCTTAGAGAGCAAAGTATTTTTGTTAATTTATCCTACTGTTTATTTTCACTATATGTATTTCTCTTCTGCCTGTAGTTTTATTGCCTAAAATATATATATTTTCTATATTTTTGCAGCATATTGAACAAAAATTGGTAATGTAAGTACATAATTTAACTCTGATGCTTCTTGAGGCTACGTTTAATGGACAAATTATGGTCCAGCATAGTTACAACAATTTCTTTTTTAACTTGAACTATACAAATTTCTGGATCCATGCTGCCCACTTAAATGCTTTTTCTTCATGTATGTTGCTGCAAAATACCACAAATTTTGCTTTGTGTTTTTCAAGTAATAGTTGTAAACAGCATATATTCATGACAGAGTCAAAGCTTTTTCTTGATTTTTTTTCTCAGTATGTTATTAATATAAAGCTACCTCTGGGGCTGTAACAACAGTAAATCTACTTTTCTTCTCAACATCTTCCCAAATAACATTATCCTGTTGAGGTAATTTATACATGAAACCAACAAAGTGGCAATGTGGCAATGCTATGTGCAAGAATTTATTATTATTGATTAAATTTACTTGGTTGAGTTCTGTGATTTGGGTACCAGCAATCTAAGCTGTAACATTAAAACACAGAACTGTTTTCACTTCTGTTTTTAGGAGTAACTTTCAAAGCTATTGAAAGTCATGCTATAGCATATCAGAGCACAGAAACTTGCTAATACTATGTCACAGTTCTGTTGTTTGATAGGATAAAACTATAATCTGATTATAAATTTTCATGTTGTAGTTTTTGTGTGTTGTGTAACACCTACTAGAATGTTGCAAAGAAAGCTGGATGCAGGTAAAGGTTTTGTAAGTCAGTGACATTATTTAGAGATTATACAATTTTCCAGTATCTTATTCTATTTGAGAAAAAATATTTTTGATCAAAGAACATGAGTGGGTGATTTTATTTTTTTTTATTTATTTTTGTGGTGTGTTGACCCTAGCTGGATGCCAAGTGCGCACCAAACCTACTCTGTCCCTCAGGGGGACACGGAGGAGAATGTAACAGAAGGTTTGTGGGTCAAGGTAAGGACAGGGAGAGATCACTCAGCATTTACTGCCACAGACAAAACAGACTCGACTTTGGGAAATTAGTTGAGTTTATTACCAACCAAATCAGAGTAGGGTAATGAGAAATACAACCAAATCTTAAATAAAAACATTCCCACCCACTCTTCCTTTTTCACAGCCTTAACTTCACTCCCGATTTCTCTGCCTCCTCTCACTGAGTGCAGCAGGGGGATGCGGAATGGGCGTTTTGGTCTGTTCATCACACATCATTTCTGCCTCTCTTTCTTCGTGGGTGGGTCCTGCCTAAAGAAGACAGTCTTCCTCAAACTTCTCCAGGGGTAGTCCCTCCAACAGGCTGTGGTTCTTCACAAACTGCTCCAGTGTGTGGGTCCCTTCCATGGGGTGCAGTTCTTAAGAACAGGCTGCTTCAGTTTGAATCCTCCAGGGACTCACAAGTCCTGCCAATAAACCTGCTACAGTGGCTCCTCTCTCCATGGTACCATGGATTCTGCCAGGAGCCAGCTCCATCATGGGTTTCCCATTGGGTCACAAGCTCCTTTGGGTATCCACCTGCTCTGGTGTGGGGTCCTCCAGGAGCTGTGGGTGGGTATTTGCTCCCCCATGGACCTGCATGGGCTGTGGGGGAATCTCTGTTCAGGCACCTGGAGCACTTCTTACCCCTCCTCTTCATTGACCTTGTGTCTGCAGAGCTGTTCCTCTCACACATTCTCACTCCTCTCTCCCAGCTGCAATTGGTCTTATACAGTAATTTTTGCCCCTTCTTAAATCCCTCATTCCAGAGGCACTGTCACTGTTGCTGGTGGGCTTGGCCTTGTCTGGCAGCAGGTCTCTCTTTAGATATAAAAATGTGAAAATATTTGGTACAAGTATGAATTAAAACATTTGCAGACTTCTGGCAAGTCTGGTAATGGTGAAGATGCAACTGATTTTTTTTTAAATTTTCTTTTAATATGAAAATGTAAAAAGTAACTTTCAAAGACAGAAATAAAAAATGTTTATTGAAATCACTATTTCTATCTTTTAAGGATTTGAGGAGTTTTTTACATCTCTTTGTGAGGAATAGAGTCATTGCACTGTCAACACTTCTGATATATGATTTCAGGCATAGGCCTGTCTGAAAATTAGAAACAAATATGAGCTTATGTTCTGTCCATTGTGTACTTAGCCCTCAAAGGTTAAAGATTATTTATCTGTATTTAGGGAAAGATGGAACAATAATAATAACAACTTTAAAATTTTCAAAACTATCAGTATCCCACCTATTTTTTAATCCATATTTTTTGTGAAGTTTCAACAGCTTTAGAAGAAGCAATAGCAATAGAAGTGAAGAGAGGAATGTCACAGCAAAACTGGAGGAACACTTGCCTCTCATGAACAATGTCAGATTTTGGGAAACACGTAAAGATGGTAAAAGCAATTTTACATTATTTTTTGTATATCATTCTGGCTAGTGCTTCTTAGGCAGCAACCAACAACTACTTTTCCCAAAATTCTCTTTAAAACAGAACTTTTTAAATGCAGTCTCCATCCTGTGATCTGGGTGCCTTCCATGTTGGGTAGCTCTGGACAGAGCACATTTGACAGTGCTTCTGTCCAGGACAGGAGGCTGGAGCCAGGAGGCCATACAGGTGAGATTTCAAAGGACACTTCTAATGCATCTTCCCGGCAAGGGCCTATTTTGAACTTTGAATACAGCAAACATCAGGCCAAGACCTTTCTAATTCAACAGCTTCAGGGGATCTGTAGCAAGGGAAAGAGAGCCCAGTCTGTGGTGATTATTTGCAGGCAGACAGGCAGGTTCTGTGTCTGGACTCTTGGATTAGGCTGGTGGATTATTCCAGTGCTTGCAGCCAGAGGCTGCTCATTTGGCATGTTTTTCTGGTAACTTTCCCATCAGCCTCTTTTATTCACAAGTGTCAAGCTGCTGAGGACTGGAGTGGCTCAGTCCTGACCAGGCACTAGCCGGTCTGTGTTTGTCTGGTTCTTGTTGGTGATGATGAGGGGGATGGCTCCAGCCCACCCCACTCCTGTTCCTCTGCATCTGCTTGTGCCCAGCCCCGGCTGCTCCTGCCTGTTCCCTGGGGCAGAGTCCGCCATTGTCTGGCTGGGTGCCCCCAACGCTGCCAAGAGCAGAGAGTGCAGAAGGACTACTTCTTCTCTCAGCACAGCCATCCACCCTGGCAGAGTGAGATTTAGTGCAGAAAATGAAAGGGAGAAGTGCAAACTACTCACCAGTGTTAAAATTATCATGTGGACATGACTATGGGAACTCCTTGATGGACTTGTGTTACATCCACAAGAAATTCTTCCTGTCCTTTTCTATGGGCATCAGCTGCAGGTATTTTGTGCCTGAATATATGACAAGTTGAAAATGTAATTAAAAATTATGCTCAGGATAAATATATGGTTTACAAAAATATTTTTTTTAAACCATTATGAATAGCCTCATTGCAGAGGAAAGATTTTACTCATGAACTTTGTGGAGTACTCTTCAAAACCGCAGAAAGGTTTTCTTGATTTGCATAGAAGCAATACAGAACTGTAACACTATAAATAACTGTGGCAACCGCAGCAATCTCTGGCTAAATCTACAGGCAGCCCTTTGGCTCAAGACCAGTTGATGTGACATGTCCTTTATATTTATTGCAATATTAAAATATGCATATTTATCTTATGAGATGCCATTTATACCATAGCTTCATGTGTTTCTGTTGTTAATCAACCAGTTATGATTTTTTCTTCACAGACTTCTGGATCTTAAACTATTATTGGAATTTTGTTGTTGTTTAAAATGTAGTGAGCTTTCCTAATTCCTTCAAACTCCCTATAGCCTTTAAGCTCCAGCAAAAGTTCACTCTGTGACAGAAAGTTCCTTTTTCACAGTAATTCATTCTTTGCTAATTCTGTTCTTTGGAGCAGAAAATGTACCTTTAAAAATATGGCAAGCTTCTGACCTTTGAGAAGTACTGTGGATAATATGAAAGTTTCTTTAGTCATGTTTTAATCTATGTGTTTTTCCTTCAGTCAAGAAAACCAGTGTTTTTGTTTGCTTTTTAGTTTTTAAGCGGACAGAAAAAAGCCTTTCATGTTAAAAAAATCTTATTTCAGTGAAATACTATTGTTTATGTGTGCCACTCCCCTCCAGTGAATAGAAGTGGAATTGCTTCATCTCACGCCATGCCATGGACCCCAGCTACAAGCAGATTATGGAATTTTTCTTCAACTTTCAGTGACAGACAGTTATCCTTTTTTAGTGGAACAATGTGAACTTTTTCCTGCCTTTTCTATTAAGGACCAGCTAGATCTTCATTGCAAAGCATGCCAAGTTTGCTAAGTTCTGTCCTTTACACACACATAATGCCCAAGTAAATATAAAATGAACAACAGCAAAACTGTATTGGTTATTACTCTTGTGTCTGTATATGATTGTGTTTGAATAAAAATTTTGTGCTTCTTGGCCCGAAATAAGCATTTCGGGCCAAGAAGCATTTATTTCGGGAATAAGCATTTATTTTAACAAACTTTACTTTCTTGCTGAATATATTTTTACGTAGTAATCTTAACCCTTCCATGACTGGTTGATGTTTGCTTTATTGAAGTCTTAAGCAGTTAATATCAGTGCTAGAGTGGTTTGGTAACATATAGGTGTGCAAGCCAAGATAAAAATATCCATTTATATATTTTCACTTGGACATTTTTGATGCAGAGGTAACAGAAGAAGCCAGTGTTATAAAATGTTGTGTACATGATAAATACTCTGTAAAAAGGTATCAAGTGTGAGATTTCTCAGACCAGAGGACAGTCAAACAGCTCAGTAGTCACCCTAGTCTGTCCTAATCAGCTATGGAGAGAAATACATGTATTTAGGTTTCCATTTGTCATCTGAAGTACACAGCTGAAACACGCTCATACTCAAAAGCTGATTGTTCCTGCTGACTGCACATTACAGACATCTCAAGCTAGCATGAGATGAATCCTGCCTGTGGTAGTCTGAAAAATTCTGTATCTGAGTGCTGTATGTGACTCATTAATGATTCCAGTTCTTGGAATTATAAATGTGCCAATAATCACTGGTGCTGTTGAAAAGCCCTTCTTCTTTTACCCTGACAACCAAAGTTAGTCCATTAGAGTTGCACAGGCATGAAGGCCACAAGCTTAGCAAAGTATCCTTAAGAAGTTTTATACGATGTAGAAGAAGTGAACCCTGACTCAACACAAAATCTGATGTGAGGCAAGTGTGTGCCAGAAAATGTTTCTGAGAAAAAAGGAGCATTGACCCAAAGGTTTTTTTTGTCATGACTAAGAAATGCAGAGGTAAGCTGAGAGCAGCATTTGCTCTACAGAGCCTCTTCTGTTTATATATCATACTCACACTTTAAACTAACACTCGGCATTCACCTCGCTGAAGCCTAGAGTGGGATGTGTGAAGGTAGCTGAGAGGCCAAGTGTAACACTTCCTTGTTTTCTTTCTTCAGGGATGTTTTGCATTTCAGATCCTTGCACTTTTCTGAAACCCAAAGATGCAGTTCACCCTTATTTACTTAAGGAATGGCAGATTTTTAAAGTCTAGAAGCACATTTTTTTTCTTTAACTGAAAGAAGCATTTAAAAATATAAGGCCAAATTCCATGGCATCTAGTTAGGCAAAACTCACACTCAGATTTGAGGACTACAGCCTTTTAAAATTATATTTATGTACTGTGCTGTACATCACTGCAGCTCTATATTGTCTTCCTTTGTTACAAAAGGACAAACTCCTGTTTGTTATTGTACAGCATTTTCAAACTTCTGGTTGAGAAGCACTATTACAGAATTGTTATTAAAAATTGTTCCTTTTCCAGAGAAAACAGTGCTTGCCCAGCCGACATTTGTTTTTGAAAAAAAGGACCATCTTTTGAAGGTAAAAACCTTTTTTTTTTAACTTTTTCATTATTGATAAAAATTGCTGAGAAACAGGGTTTGCACAAACAGTTATCCTAGCATTAGTAAAAGATTTTAGCCCAGGTTAAGCCTTGGTCTCAGAACAAGGAAGAGTAGAAAGTAGGAACAAGACTGCTTTTAATGCATGTATTCTGGATTGATATACTTTGTGCCTCGGTCTAGAAGAAGACCCTTCTATCTACCTTGACCTTTCCATGCTTTTTTCTTTTTTTTTTTCTAGCGGCCTGCAGAAGACCCAGTCTGCAAAGCTGAAAATGGTAATAACCACTTCATTGAAACAGTATAATATACACTGGGTTATTCATAGGTCTGACTGTTGCCTGTAAAAACAGCATTTAGACCCTTACTTTGTACAGGCAGGGGAAAATTGCTGTTGGTAGACTAAGATTGTGTGGGTTCTAAAGCAACCTACTATGTCCTAATACATATATCCCTGTCTTTCCTCAGGAATTCTTCCATACTAACTCTCATGTTTACAAAAACTCCAAAAGCCCTGAAAATTGACCAAGCATATTCATCAGCTGTATGAGCTCCTCACTGCCCTTTTCTATTTGTTTAGGCAATGTTACCATGTAACTTCTCATTCTCAGTGTCTTCTGGGATATGAACTGATTTTAAGTGCTTGTTTTGCATTCCCTGAACTTAATCGAAATAAAGAAGACTCCCTAGGGCTTTGTAACAGGTATTGACTGAGATTCCAAAGCCCTCTTGCTCTTAGGTACTGCCTTAAAGCTGTTCTGTAAGTTAGTCCTAGAATTTATTGTGTTCTCTATAATTCTGTATCCTAAGATGGTGCTGAAATCTCCTGCCAACCTGTCCTTACATAACATTATATTTTCTTTTCTCTAGATTTCATTAGTTGTTCCAGAAAACGTGCAAGATCATCATCTTTCACCTTCCAAAAGTCTAGCTCTCAGCCTAACACTGGTATGACATTAAGCTCCAGTCATGTTCTAATCCTATAGGTTCTGTATTCTCATCTGATAAAGAAAAGAATGAATTTTTCTGTATGATAAATGTTTCTGCACTATAGCCACACTGCATGTCATGGAAACTTAAACATTCGTATACTCACTGGCAATTTCCAGTAGATACTTTTCTAAGTGAAAAGATATTCTTTTTCCATGCTTGCATAATATTAAATAGAGTAGTGAAAAATCTATATATTTCATGTCATTTCCTTGAATTTCTCACACAGTCAAGGGAGGAGGAAAGCTGGAAAGGAATGATATTCCCTGGCTTCTGGAAGAGATCAGCATTCCCTGGGCAATCCTTGAAAATGTAAAGCAGTTTCCAGAAGGGCCTATTCTTTTATCCAGAAAACAGCTGACTGGGAAGGCCCTTTAAAGACTGTATATTGCTTCCATGGGAAATGCACACAAATTAGTGAGGGCAGAAGAACTGATCTCTGTTTTACGATGTTTATTTAACATATGAATGGCAGCAGAAAGGTACTTCTGAATTTAGGCATTAATGTGTGTATGCTATATTTTGTTTTAACTAGTCCTATGACACACCTTGATGTAGCTAAGAGGATTTCAGATAAACTAAGCCCGGTTTACTCTCAAAATCTTACTGAGGTCACACCGAAAAATATCATACATATGGTAGAAATTGTAGGGTAATAAACTGGGGTGCAGGAGGAAGCTTGAATGTTTGACCCCTTGATTGCCCTCCCTGTTCATGTGACACCTCACTCTATGTTCTGCTTTGAACCCCTCCAGCTGGAGGCCCCCAGGACAGGACTGTTACAGAGGGGATCATCTGTGTGCCTGAGCCAGGCTGTGCCCCTTGGCCTCAGAAACCTCCTGGAACTGCAGTATGGGCACAACCTCACAGTTTACTTCAGAGAGATTGTAGACAGCAGATTATAATTTGTTCTACTGCCACCAAAAGCAGGACATCAACCTGGCTAACCCTAAAACTGATCTTTCTCATTCTCCAGTCAAATGATAATTTCAGTCTCTTATTCTTTTAGATACAATTCTTACTCAGAAAAGAGGGAGATCATCTTCTTTTACCATCCTTCCGACCTTCCCTCCATCCCCGACAGGTAATTAAAAATATTTATGTTGAAAAGCAAGTATTAGATACAATAAAGAGGTGTACAGAAGTTCTTTTCATGCAGGACAAAACTGAAATGCATTGGACTAGCCTGGGGTTTAGATAGAAGAAAGGAATGTTTTAGGAGAAGGACTGGCAGTTCAATAGAAGAAGTTTTTTTCCATTTGGTGTTAGGGAATACTGGTGGGTAGGGCTGGAATCTTTTCATAATTTGCAAATAGGCATTTACAGAGCGTGATATAATTTATATTTGAAAAAACCAAAATGCAGTCACAGTAAATGCATTAATAGTTTGCTTGCAATTTAATGGTGATGCAATATAGCAATATAATTTTCTATCCTGTCTTTCACCTAACCAGGACCAAGGGAGTATTCTTCTACTTAGCACTAATGCGAAAAATGGAATGGTCTTGAATCCTAGTTATGTCTCTTACCACAGTCAGATCCTTGACAGACATTGGCATAAAGGATTTCCAAACAATTATAAGAGGACACAGCATTGTAAAAGCACCAAACCACACTCTCTCTGCAATGAAAAAGTAGTGATTGTATGTAGTGTGTCAGTGGTATCATTTTGCAGGACATGTGTGATGTCCTTAAGGCGAAGGAAGCACTCAAGATTCGTAGATGCTCATAGTCGAAGGGAAGGACAAAAGTCAGAGGTTCCACAAAAAGTTACACATTTCTATTAGTAAATTACACAGTTGGTATAAGTTACTCCCTGATCTCCTAATACAAGCAGTGGGTTTGGAGAAGGCGTAGAGTGAAAGGACAGAGAGAGAGAGAGTGAATTAGACAGTGAGAGAGTAATAAAGGAAGAAAGAGAGCAAAAGAGATCACTAGTCCTGGCTGTCCAGGTGATGGGGTGTCCAGGGCCCTGGTGTGCCCGTTCATCTGGGGTTCATGGGGGTACCTTCTTAAAAATAAGTTTTCCCCACCCTGGAGATAAGTTTCTCGCCTTCTATGCAAATCAGAGGCTTCAGAGGTCTGAGTGGTCTTAATCCCCCCTGCAGTCCACACTCACTTCTCAGCCTCATTCCTGTGCTTGTGCTGTGCTTTGTTGTGCTTATCTCCAGGAACCAGAACAAGGACTTTTGTCCCCAGAAATGCTGCCCTACCTCTGTATGGCCCCTTCTCCAGTCACATCCTGCACTTTTGCATGGTGTGTTATTACCAGCAATCCTTCATTGGCTCCACAGCTGTCCAGATAGCAGTGACAAAGACATTAGCCCCCTTACCTTCTAGGCTTCTAAAGCACAGTTGCCATCACTGGTGTGTGATATCTTTATCAAAATGCTGAAAGCATCAATAGTACATTGCCATCATTACAGTAAGTTAATAAGACCTTTTTAGTAGAACAGGGCAGCGTAATTTATTCATTCCCATTTACTTGGGCCTCATTTATTTGTCTTAAAAACTTGACTAGCTAGCATTGCCATTTCAATGACTTCTACAAAACAGCAGCACCTGGTCTTCAAATCTGAAGAAAAATTTTGAGTTTAAAACATTCATTAATATCCAAAACACTTCTGTCTCTGGCATTGCCAGAATACCTGTGGTGCTTTCTGTGCCTAAGTGTACCAACCTGTAAAAACTAAGACAGTAAACAGTTATCTCAGAGATCTTTTTTAGATGGATAGATTGGAATATTGTTCAGGTACTACCAAAATAGGAAGGAGTTACAGAAACATGAAATAATGATCAAAATTTGTTATTACTCATTATTAACATTTTAATTTCCTTTTCTGTAGTAAAGAAGAATAACATTTTCATGACTGCAGCTCTTCAAAGAAACCCTGACTTCATGAAAAGTACAAAAGAAGGTTAACTGTCATTTTCACATTTTTTCATTGTAGTTCCACAAAGACATTCTTAATAGATCCAGAAGACATAAAAATGACAGCTCTTTTCCATGATGAGTGATAGTTTAAGTGTCTTTATGCAGTTCCTAAGTTATTCTTTTGACAGATGTAAATGTCCTGTGAACTCTGATCTGAGCGTCTGCTCCTACTATTTCCTGAGTGGACTGAATATGACTGAGTAGACTGAATATAATCTTGAATAGTAAAATTCTACATTTCTGAGGACCTCTGCTCCTGGAGAAGACAATGAAGAACCCTATTGGCATCTCCAGAGGCAGGATTAAATCTGAATTGCCAGAAGGCAGATCTAAAACAAGGCAGTAAATATAAATATAAAGATATATTTAAATACATAAATAGAAAGATGTTTTATAAAATACAAATATATATGTATATGTATATAACACATTACTTTTTTCTCCTTATAGGATAACAGGGGTTTTTTCATTGCAGAGTTCTGAAGCATTTCAGAAAGCTTTACAATTTTTTAGACTATGTAAACAACTTTTAGAATAAGTAAAGAACAATAAATGTTATTTTAGAATGTTTTGAAACTTTCAGTTAAAGATGCAAGACATACAGGTATGAATTAGATGTGAAGAAAAAGTTTCCATTTAAATTTTTTGTCTTTATATTTTGCAAGGGTCCCTGTCACCAAGTCAGTTGCGGAATGTCATTAGACCTGCCATTTTACAACCTCCACAAGCCCTGACCTGTCCTGAAAATCCTGTAGTATCTCTGGTGAAGAAAGAAGCATGTGTTCAGGTAAAAAGAAAAGTAATTTCTCTTGATAATGTATGTTTGGAGCTAAAATTAAAAACAAACAAAAAAAAAAAAGCACCCACTCCTCCCAAACACGACAGTGCTGTTTTAAAGCAATTATTATTCCAGTGCATGATTTTGAAGAAAGTTCCCATATGAGTTTCAGTGGAATGGATGCATTAATGACTAAATATATTGTTAAACTCACACCTACTGTGTTTGAAAAAAACATCTCTCCTAGCTCTCACACTTTTCTGGTATCAGGGTTCTGTGGGCAAATTGGCTTTGGCTCTTCTGTTTTTTTTTTTTTTTCAGAAAGTGAGATTTTAGCATTTTGTTTCAGGGCACTTGCTGGAGGAATCTCTGCTAACTATCACATCTCTATCTATAATTACCTATATCTGTATCTGTCTGTCTATCTACACATCAGTGACTCTGGATTCTAGCAGATTTGTTTAAGCAGAAAATATACCAGGTCTAATTAATCCATGTAGTTCTATTACTCCTAGCTATCTGAGGACAGCTCTTATTCCTCGGCTGAGAATTCAGTAAGTTCCAAAACAGCAGCATGGTCACCTACTACCATGAATCTTCCTAGCTCTCAAACAACACAGTAAGTTTTTATTTATTATAATAATACATCATTTTATCACTTGGCTGATGGCATGTCCTTTCATTCTACATTCTAACATAGGACTAAGCCAGTTCTATCTACACCCATGCAGGACTGAGTGGTGTTTTTGTGTGGTGCCAAGACTTGCCTGTCCTGACATGAGCTTCATATGCCATAAAAAAGGGACTCCTGGCTGGAATTAATCTGTGTGGAACAGTTTGCTTCTCATTAGTAACCACCGAGCCAGGCACTGTTTGGTTTGCTGTCTCTCTTTTGATTGCGTATCTGCTGCGTCTCATAAAAACATGGAGAGAACCTGAGGAAATTTAATTCTTTTGAAGAACTATCAAAATATATCAGTGTATTAGACAGAACAGGCATAAAGAAAAACATAGACAATTGATTTGGAGGTGAATGCCTCAATTGCCATTCTACTTCTCTTCACACACCAGAATTTGTGGCTGTGGTGATTGTAATAGACTGGCATTTTTGTGCAGCACAGACTTCAGAATTTCTGAAACAGGAAGATGACTTCCATGGACTAGGATGTTGCCCTTGACACTATATGTGATGGAAAGAGCTCATACTGTTGCAAAAATGGGCTATTTCCTCTTGTTGAAGGCTACCTCATGAGAATATTAGGTCTGTGGTTAGCTAGCTTAGTGTCAGCAGGTGAACTCGTGGGTATTAATACTGCTTGCTGGTGGTTGATGAGGGTTATTTACATGGAAACTATGAGCGTAAGGAATACAGCTGATATCAGTTATGATGAGAGAATGACATTTTAAACTTACTAGGGCCACAGATTTATGATGTTGCCTGATTTCCCCTCCCACAAAAAGAAGGGAAAGAATATGTTAATTGCAAAGGAGTCTGGGCCAGTCTTCTACAGGGCTGGATGGGCCTCATGTAAAGGCTGGGGTGCAGAATGCCAGGGTTCCAAGGAGAAAAGGTATTTTTAGATGCACAAACAACTTAGATTCTTGATCCTTTGTCAATAAAAATTGCATCATGAGAGGGCAGATGCTCACTCTGATTTTGAAAGACCCATCGTGTCCTTTTTTTATTACCATTAATGCTGTGATGATGCCCTGTGAGGATGACATGGCGCAACATAACAAGTGGATTTTTAGCAGATTCGTAATGATGGTAGTGCACATATTGGAACAGCTAAATCAGTTTGTATTGATACTTTTAATCTATTTACCTTATGTCACTTGCACAGTACCTAGGCGAAGACAGGTGCGTGACTTTCTCTTGTAAAGTAAACAGAGAAATATAGTGCAGTGTTTCAGTGCTGACAATTTATAGTTAAAGGTGCCTATGGTATTTCTTTTTAGAAGAGGAATTACTAATCTGGGGTGTTTGTGCCTCATTAATTCTGTATATCGCAACTGGGGTAAATGTTGGTTCATTTGATAGTTGAAAACTAACTTAATCTCAACCAGGTTCTTCCTGCTCTTCTGAGATTGGTGTAAATGCCATTCTTCTGATCCATATTAAGTGTGTGAGGCTATAAAACACAAGTACAATGTCTGGCATAGCTGTTTTCTCATAAATAACAAACAACTTTATTAAACTCTGCATATATGCTAAACAGTAGTGAACATTGCAGCCAGGCCTGCTCATTGCTAAGAAAGTGACTTTTTCGTTTTGTTTCTAATTTTCAATCAAGGGATAACTATTGACATTTACTACAAAACTAAATGCAGAGAGATGCAATGGCAGGGATTGCTGCTGCCTGCAGACATCTGTCTCACTTCCCTCTTTCACTTCTAAGTGATACAGTTTTTGGAAAGACAGAAACGGCTTGTTAGTCCACTGCAGTTGCTGCAGCTCTCCATGTCCCAGGAAAACCACCAACAGTTTCATTTCCTGGGCTGGCTGGAGTAAGGAACTGAAAAAGACAAAATTGCAGTTTCTTGATTCTTATTGAAAACCCAGAAAGCGTGTGGCATAAGTGATAGAACTTTAGTGTTGTGTATATATATGTGTATGGCCAGATGTTGTGAACAAATATTTGGGCAGGGCTTTCCCCACATGGGTGTGCCCTTCCAGCCTGTGCAGTGGATGTTTTAGGTTAGGCACAGCGTGCGCAGAACTGGCCCCACCATTTCAATCCTAAGGTCCATCTGCCACAGCCGAGCGAGCTTGGACAGTGACAGTGAAGTCCTTGGGACTGTCACAGCATCCGGTACTGACCGGGGCTGACCCTGCTGAGCATCCGAGATGTGACGGGATGGGATGGCAGGGAGGCATTGAACTGCCAGGGGACGGTCTCACTGAGGCTCGAACTCAGGTCCTTGGGATTCAGAGTCCAGAGTGCTCTGCTTGACGCCATGGGACTACAAAGGTGGGAAAACACAGGCTTCTGGTCATGTATTCAGCTTTGCACAAGGATTTGCTTGGAAAACTGAAGGGATTCAAGGCCAGAACTGGAAGCGGAAGCTACTCAGACCTTTCTGGACACTCTGAGAAGGGCAGTACCTGGAGCTAATTCCTTTCCATAGTTCTCTACCAGTATCTTACCCACATTTTTCCTCCCATTGTTCCTTGTTAGTGATCATTCCTTGAATTCAATGACTGTGTTTTGCATCTCCATGGTAATGTCACCCTTGGTACACTTTGTTCTTGATATGCAGCAACGTAAGGGTGTTCAGGTTTTTGTAAGATTTTAAGGCTGGCCCTTCCAGTTAACTGTCTTATAAAAGAAAGATGCTGCACTGATTGATTTTTTTTCTTATATTTCTGAAAATAATCAAAATCCATTTCCCTCATTATTTCTTTGAACAAGGCACTAGTTCGTGGTTTTTAGCTCCTGTGGTGTACTGTCCTCAAGAAGTTGCTTCTGGAGCAGGGTAGAAGTAGCAGATGAAACTTAGGGATGGAAACTGATCACAATTCAGTGAATTTTATTGACAGATGTGTTTCAGGATAAGCAACTCATTAGTTTGAACACACTTCAGATTCCCTCTTAATGGCCCAAAACATGTATAGAACACTTCAAGCCCCAAAAGAGATGTATTTTCTGCTTTCTCTTTCTTATTTGCTCCTAGTTTTAAAAACACACCAAGCAAGAGAATATCAAGGAGTATTTTTTCATTAAGTGTAAAATGGAGACAGGTAGTGCTTGATAAGCCCTTCATCCCTGAAGAGTTTTCAAGCGCACTCTATTTGTGAACACAGAAATTGTGTTTTAGAGGCAATCATCCAAGTTCTGTCAACAAACCCAGCTTATTAACAGGAATATCCTCTGCATGTCACATGTGCTGTTAAGCCCTACCAAAAATGATAAGTAATGTGAAAGAGAAGTAAGTGGTGCTGAAGTATGCAGTTTGTGACACAATATCAGATGGTCTTCCTGCCAAGTCATTCTTCTGGAACAGAATGTGACAAGAACTTGGATGACTTTACCCATGCCAGCAAGAGATGCAGGATTAACCTTACAGAAAACATGAACAACCTATTACCCTTTTGTTGGGAAAAAAAAAAAAGCAAAACCAAAACTAAACACAAACCGGCAGCAGAAACAACTTCTCCATAAAGGAACTTTTCTCATGACTTTGACAAAAAATGGACCCTGTTAATGTTAAAGTGGCTTTGTAATTAGCAGGTCAAATCATAGCCCTGCTTATATTAGAATTTTCTTGAATTTAGTCCCAAAACTATAGTTGCTCAGGATCAAAGGATTGCAAGTATTTAGTTCTCTTCTCATTTTAAGTATATTAATGAAATGGGTAATTGAAAAATGGAAAGATTTTTTTCTCATGGTTTAGTTATACCTCATGTTAAGCCACGTGCTATCATATCTTTACATTTTTGCAATGTTTTTGTGTGTATGAGAATACACTGCCTCCAAAATGTTAGTTGATGGCCAAGGAGTGCCTGTCAGATCCTGGGGTGTACAGTATTCTGCAGGGCATCACAGCTGTGCCAGCATCAAAAGGGTAGCTGTTAATTGTCAGTAGTCTTTTGAAGGAGCAAAAGGAAAGAGGAAAACAAAAGTAACTCAGTAAAGTTTCTGGGCTAAGACACTTCCCTGAGGAGGAAAAGACATATTTTGTTTCATATCTTTTCCTTTTAAGGAACATTCTCAATAATCTTCAAGAAATACAATGTCATACTCTGTACCTTTTGTGAAATGTTACATAGAGATTATTCTCAGATTCTCTTAAAGAATCTCATTACTTATATGGTCTTTTTTGTTTGTTTTTAATGTCATGTGTGGCAAATCTTTAAGAAGCCTTAAATAGTTCTAAATGATTTGTTCCCACAGAAGTCAGTTGCTTGAAGAAAGAAGTGAAAAACCCAGCAGCAATTCTGATTTTGTGTTTGGGGAAAACATGGTCGAGAGAGTTTTGGTAAGACCTGTAAATGCTGGCAGTCTTTTTATCAAGGTTAATGGACTTAAGAGTATAATTTTTTTCAGATACTGATTCTTCTTAGATGTTCCTGTTCTTTTAAAGATGAGTGTAAATATGGTTTCAGTTACTCTTGAGGAGAAAATATCTGAGAATGTGCTATTGGAGGAGGAGGCATTTCTGTCTTGCCCATTCTCCCTAAGTACTTTAATTACTAACTCATACAAATATGCACTTCTGTTTTGCTCAATTTTTGACCTGAAAAAGACTTTTTTAGATACTCATGTAGAGTGGACCAGCCACAATAATTAGTTTCCATCAGAACTGTGAAGAGATAGGGTACGGAGCCTGCAAGGAAGATGGAGAGGGACTATTTGCAAGCGCATGTAGTGACAGGACAAGGGGGGATGGTTTAGATTAGATATTAGGAAAAAATTATTTTAGGAAAAATTTGTTTTTAGGGATATTAGGGTGGTGATGCGCTAGCACAGGTTACCCAGAGAAGCTGGGGCTGCCCCATCCCTAGAAGTGTTCAAGGCCAGGCTGGATGAGGCTTTGAACAGCCTGGTCTAGTGGAAGGTGTCCCTGTCCATGGCAGGGGCTTGGAATGAAATGGTGTTTTAGGTCCTTTCCAACCTAGGACATTCTATGATTCTGTGGCGAATAAGTATGAGGGGAAAATTGGACACCCACCCTGGACAGTATCCTTGTTAAAGCATGTTGTTCATGCTTGTGAGACAGTATAGTGGATTAAGTCCTGAGGGCAACAGGACTAAAAGGGAGTTCCCAAGCTGAGGACTGCACCATTGATAAATGGAATTGGAATTCAGTTTGCAACAGAAGTAGAATGCAAACAGGATCATATCTACCAGTGAAAAAGGTTAGCAACCACAGGTCAGAGTTATGACTTTTTAAAATTATTTAGTTATAAGGTAGGAATTGAGCCACTAAACATTGTCAGGAGCCATAATTATTCATTCAGACATGGCTAAGAACCTTCATCTGTAAAAAATGAAAGGTGATGGAAATTTTTAATTTCTCTGAGGTTAAGTTTGTGTTTTCTGGGAGTTTTACACTACTCTTTTGGGACATAAGTGCTTGAACTGGAAATTAGCTGGTATTTAACATCTAAATTCTTCAGTGGATTTAAATCCTAGTCCAGGATCCATACAAAGAGGCCATTCTTGGTGGAAGAATGATGTACTGATTTTATGATAATGAAATTACTTCCACTAGAGACTGAAATTGTATCATCTGGGCAATTTTTTTCTCCGATGATATTAAAATTGCTAATCTTCAGTTAGCATGCATTAAATGATTCAGTGTTCTATTTGGTAGGAAGTAGCATACCTGTTTTATTTTTATAGGAATTCTTATTTCTGCTATGTTTTTCTAGAGTCCTGGGAAGGATCCCAAGCTGTGTAATGAAGCTGATTTATACAAAGGAGCGAAAACATCCATGTACATAGGATCTTCTCATGTCAGTTCACAAAAAAGTAAGCATACTCAGCAAATGAGTAGAGTTAGCTTTATTATTATGTTTCACTGTATTTTAGATGATGTCAAATGAGTGGTGGTCATTAATTTTCATCTGTTCTCCAATTATTGAGTCATTAGTACACTTGCAGTATGTGCCAAAATCTGTGTTCAGAAATCAGCAACAGTTTATACTTTGTGAGCTGGACTAAATTCAGAATGCATGATCTATGTTACTTAGAAAATGATAGAGTTTTACAGATTATTATTAGTTAGTACAGATTATTATTTATTGTTTAAAAAATTGCATGGAACTTTATGAATGTCTTTTGGACCACATTTTTGAGTTACAGTTTTCAGCTGTCTGCTGCTTGTATTTTTGCAACTGCTCATACAAATTACTTTGTTCTTTTGGATCCTAGTTGTAGGACTGAAAGACTTGTACAGGCAGATTTCAGGGGTTGTTTGTGACCCTGGTATGAGTTTTCTACTAGGCTGGGAGGGAATCCCAGGGAGGCCCCTCTCTTGAACCCTCTAGCAAATTTTTGCATCCCTCTTTACTAATGGATGTATTGGATCGTCTGATTTCATGTGTTCTTACAAGTTGATAAAAAAAAAAGCCTGTGGAAAATGTGTATAGATTATGCAGACATACAAAATTTTTTAACAATCTTGTTCCTGTCAAACCTTGTCCTTCTGTGTTCCTGTGAAATGTTCATTGTTTATGTATTTCTATTCTGAATATAGGAACATGTGGCTTTTCTTATGTATTAAACTAGAAAGCAATATAACAGACCAGTTTAATTTGGAAAATCATCCTCTCATTATTTAGGCTTTGTTTCTCCTTGTTTCCCTAGGGACAAAGCTCTGCAACTGCAGACAGCCCTGTTCAATTCAGAATGAGCATGTTTCATGAGACATTTTGTGTTCCAACCTTTTTCTTTTTCTCTTCACTGGAGAAAAACTTACTAGTAACACTAAATAATGTCAGATACCATAAGTATTACTGAAGTCACAGGGCATCCTGTGTGCTAGTTTTGTTATCTTAAAAATATTCCCTGTACAGAAAGGATTTCCTATTTTTTTTTCCTACAGAAAGAGCTTTGTTGAGAAATGCAACACTAATTGAATCAGCAGCTGCTTTTATTTCCAAGCCAGTGGAGAAAATCCTGTTAGATAAAGTTGAAGTTATAACTGGAGAAGAAGCAGAACACAATGTATTACAGGTGTGTATTTCATATAGCTGTGATGGTGAGCAGTGTTGTTATTCAAAAGAACATCTAGATCTATTACAGATTTCAGCAGTCTGAAAATAACTGGAGTTAATATTTTAAATTTTCACTTTTTTTTAAGGTTATCCATTTTCCTGTAAGCTGGTATTTTCTTTTTCATCATATATTTTTTCTTTTTATAGTCACTTTCAGTAAGTGAATGCTTCAGAATTTCATTCTATGGGGGTATTTTACAAGCATCTACTCAGTATACCAGCAGTAACTAAAGCTTCAAAATTGGAAATGATTTGAGTAAAGATGGGTTTTATCACAAAACGTTTTTTGGGGAAAAGCCATGTGTTTTTAAAGTAACTTGCTTTATAGTTCGTCTAAAATATCAGTTATCTTTCTAACCTGACAGGACATATCTTGCTATTCTTCAAAATACTGTTCTCTCAGAAGACAGCAATGTTGTACATGATCTAAAAAATCTTAGTGTTATTTTATGTTTGAATAATTCTTCTATCTTTCCAGAATATGGAAGTTTTACTCTCTTTGGAGCAGTAGTCTTCTAGTAGTGGTACTGGTATCCTGGGCTGCAAAGTGTTTGTAATGATTGAGGGAGTAAGATTGTAGAACACTTGCACCAAATTCAGCTGTGTTGGTGGATACCACAGATGAAGAATTAATGAAGATGAAGTAATTGAAAAAGTAGACAGGAATTCATGCTGAATGTTTTCCATGGTGAGCAAAAGGTTTAGCACAGATCTAGGAGCCATTTCATTTTAAGTATTAATGGTGATATATTTATATATCCATCTTTGTATATATCCATATGGATGTATTAAAAGCCATATCAAAAGTTTAAAACCATAAAGTTTTAGAACCAATAAAACCAGTATTGCTTGGCAATTTTCATCAAGTATTTCTCTTTCAGATCAACTGCAAGCTCTTTGTATTTAATAAACTTTCTTTAACCTGGACTGAAAGAGGCAGGGGATCCCTGAGGCTCAATGACACTTCAAGCAATAGATGTGGAATGTTGCAGTCAAGGCTAAGTAAGAATTAAATAATGAGGTACCCCACACATAAAATACCAAGTAGTCTGTACTATTCCTGACCAGAATAAGTTAATTTCAGAACATTTAAAACTCAGTCGCTAGTTTAATTTAAGTCCAGTTGCTGAGAATCTTGTCATTTGATAAAATTTGCTGTATTACTGACTGAGGCACTGGGCATTTTTCACTTGGTTTATACAACAATGCTTACTTACATACATTGTTAGGTTCTGTCTGCTTCTACTACAGTGTGTCTTCAGCTCAGTCACCAGTCTGACAGCAGCACTGTTTCAAGAGAGTTGTGGAATATTGTTTTTACAATACTGTCATTTTTTTGTACTGTATTGCACAGTTTCAGCCAATTATTTATTTCTCTTTTATGGTAGATGTATTGAAATAAACTGATATATCCAGGTATTTTAAAAAACCCCAACAAAACAAATCTCACTATCTCAGGTTTTTAGACCAAATTATTAACTAATGAAAATATTAGTTGTATACAAATGCTAGAGAAAATTGCTGCAGTAAAATTAAGATGGTTCCAATGTTTTATCATATAAACCTTCTTATTTCAGTTATGCGAAATCAAGGCAGCTTGAGACTGATTCTCAACACCCGGCTCTGGGAACAAATGGTTATAAAAAGAGCGAACAGAAAGAGCCTGTGCTTCACTGCAACAGACCAAGAGGACCACTCTGTTCAAGTGTTTCTAACTCAGGTAAGCAGGAAATAAAAACTCCACCCAAATCACCATTTCATCTAGGATCCTGAAGGCTTGCTGAAGGTGAGTTTTAACAAGTGGCCTTCATGCTCTGCTTAGTTTAACTATTACATACCTTTTATTACAGAATGTGTTAGAAGTTCTATCCCTTGGTATTTCAAAAAACTTGATGTGATGATGCGATATGGCCTGAGGACAGACGTGTTCAGTCTGTGGTTCACAAGCACTGATGCAGAGGCTATCATTCCAGTAATATGCAGCAATTACTCTGTTTTACAAAAGAATACTCCAAGAATTTCTGCACAGGTAGTTACAAGTTCCTAAGTTACTCTGGTAAAAGGCAGCAGTTTTCTGCCATGGTTCTCAACATAGTGGTTGCAATGATCCCTCCAGTGCTGGACCTCCATTTGTCAGCTCAGAAGAACATAGTATTTGCAATGTCACCATGTGTAAGATAATAGTCTTGGGAACCCTGTTTTTTCTCCAGTCAGGGCTAAGCTGGGGAGGAAAATGGTGGACTTATTTGCAAATAAATAGCATATGTTCTAGATTAGAAAGTGATAGCATCCACATGAGTTAAACAATGTTTACAGTTTCCCCAGTAGACCTTTCTAGGAAGAATTCAGCTTCTGATGCAAGAAAAATAAATCATCATTTCCAGGAAGCGTAACCTGCCATTGACAAGCAAAACACACACTGTATATGCAGCCACTCAAAGTCTGTCACTTCCAAACTGGGGTTGTCTTAACTGTGGCAGGGCTGGAGTGCTCATCTGCAGGTGAGAATTATAAACATCCTGATTTCCAGAGGTGCTGCACAGTTTTTCTAGTATATAGCAGTAAACATGCCACAAATTCTGTCCTGGCAGTTTTTGCAGTAAAAATGGACATGTATGAGGAAACCAAGAGGTATGACAGTTGTTTGGGTGTGGCAAGGGTTGCAAGAAGCTGCTTCTCTAATCACTGAAATGGCTGTTATCCATCACTATAGTATCCAGCTGGTGACTGTATGTATTAATATTTCAATGCTCTCCTATTTCTAGAATCATACTCAGGAATTGTCTGAAATACCACATACTCCATGCAAACTGAACCATTTTTCAGGGAAAATAATTTTGAAATATATGGGTTTTGAAACTACAGAGAAAACAATCAACAGCTACATATTATAGCAGTCAGACCACTTAAAGAAATTTGACATTATTTCTATTTAAATTTACATTTGGATATTAAGTGTGAATCTGAAATGGATGGTTTGATTAAAAAGGACAAAATACAACTTCATTATTTTTTAAAATTTCTCAATCAGCTCTTCTGTGAAAAATAGAGATTTTACTCAGTTAGTTTGGACTGTATGCATTTTATGTTCTGCAGGCAGGCTCAAAAGACACTGAAGACCTGTATGCAGCAATACATCATCGACTCGTGGCATTGCGAAGCTTCGCTGAGCAAGAGCCAGATGCTAATCAAGTAGACACTGAGCCAGAAATAGTTTTTCAGCCATTAAATTGTGATAGCGATGACGAAGATGATGAAAAAATAATGCAAGCGAGCAGCAGTGGATCTGGTAAGCAGAAGTTTTCATGGAAACGCTGTAATCTTTTCAAGGTATTTCCTTAAAACAATAAAAATTGGACCTTTTGTTTTTCATGCTGACTGTAACTTTCATCTGTTATAGACAACCCTTTCTCAGGTAGAACAGGATAATTCATTTTGGTATTTTGACTTACTACTATGAAAATGTAAGGTTTTGCCAGCTTGAGTATCTACATATATTTAGAGCAGTGGAATACTCTTTTGACAAAAGGCTGTGACTTAAGAAATTTTAGTATTATCAAACTCTATCTAAATGTTTCTTCAGTATATTTCAGTAGAAATTACTAGAGATGTTGAGATACCAGTTTTTCCTTGAGTAAATGAAAGATGAGTCCATTCACCTCAATGCTTAAGTTGTTACTAACAGACTGAAGCACAATGGGTTTACTAAGATATTTGTTATGTAGTGGTTAACTTCATTTAAAACACTTATTCTTGATCAGTTATAACCACTGCCTCACTAGGAAATCTGCAGTATTTACACACCAATTTTGCTGTCTTGCTTCAACATGACAAAAATGTAGGTTTCTCAAAGGGAAAAATTCCACTAAAACAAGGTAAGATATAAGATATTAATGACTTATTCCATCTGTTAATACAGGTCACGACAGGGCTGGGGTCACATTTTGAGAGGGCAAGGCAGAAGCAGCTGTTCGACTTCAAAGTTCTTCTATTTTAGCAACAGACAAGTCACATTTCTGGGGAAAATCACTTGCTTGTGTCAAACTGCTACAGTGGATACAGAAGCTGGCAATTATGTTTTGTTTTCTAACAGATGGACTAAATTAGGCATGTTTAAGTTGGTGGTCATAGCATTAGTTTCCCTCTGCAACTAGGTCCTTATATTTTAAACCTTCCTTTCAATAACTATTGAACAAGAATCAAGAATCAAGTTGTGTATATAGTAATGGCTGTAAGTACTGTTTCTGTAAGGAAATGAACTCAGAGTCACACCATGTGCCTGAGAGCATTGACCAAACACTTCTCGGACTCTGTCAGGCTCATGCTGTGACCACTTCCCTGGGGAGCCTGTTCAGTGCCCAACCACCCTCTGGGTGGAAAGTCTTTTCCTGATATCCAACCTAAACCTTCCTCCAACTCAGCTTCACTCTGTTCCCATGGGTCCTGCCACTTGTCACCACAGAGAGAAGAGATCAGTGTATGCCCCTTCTCCTCAGAAGGAAGTTGTAACTGCAGTGAGGTCTCCCCTCAGTCCCCTCTTCTCTGGGCTGAACAGACGAAATGCCCACAACTGCTCCTCATATGGCTTCCCCTCGAGGCCTTTCTCCATCTTAGTTGACCTCCTCCTGATACAATCCAATAGCTTTAGATTTTTTTATACTGTGGAGCCCCAAACTGCACACAATATTCAGGGTGAGGCCAGCCCAGTGCAGAGCAGAGCAGGACAATCCCCTCCCTCCCCCGGCTGGTGATGCTGTGCCTGGTGCCCCCCAGGACAGGATTGGCCCTCCTGGCTGCCAGAGCACTGCCAACTCATGTTCAACTTGCCATCTGCCAGGACCCCCAAGACTCTTTCTGCAATCTGTTTAATCAAATAGGCTGCAGTTTAATGCTTGTTCCCATTATTGATTGTTGTTTAACTACATTCCGGTAGATTCAGTGCTCCAAACAAAGCATGATGCTCTTAGACACCATTTTTCTCAAAAATACCTTTTCTCTATGTAGGAAATGGGAAACCTGTTGACTCAGAGAACTCACTAGATTGCTCTCAAATAACCAGATATTCCCTCTGTAATTCCTAAGTAGTCTGTACTGAATTTTTGTGAAGAGTTTCTGATAACTTGGAAACTCTGGAGACAGCTTGACTCCTTTATTGATGATAAGAACTCTTTGTTCTTCTGGGGAAAAAAAATAAAAAAAAGAGGGAAAAGGGAATGTCAAAGTGATGTAGGAGCACAGATTTGCAGATTGAATATTTATTTTGGTTTGCAGAGACTTCTGATACAAATATTCAGATGACATTCATCAGACAGGCTCTGAAGTGTGTCAAGTGCTCTTTATTTTTGACCTTTTAGTTTAAGCATTTGTCCTTTATTTATGTCCAGTTACTGACAGCAGTTCTAACAATCTCTTTCAAGTGCTTTTTTAATGGCTTCTAGCATATCCTGCTTATCTTAATCACTTCTATTATTCTCAGATCCTCAGTTACTGGTACCCAAGCCATATTTTACCTTCAGACATTCACATCTTACATATGCCTGTCCCTGAAACTGCTATTTCCAAAAAAACCCATGAAAAATAAGCCTCATGCGTTTTGAACAGGATGAGGTCAGTTTTAAATGTCAGCATAGAAATGTCCATTTGGATGCAAGAGAACAGATTCTGTATATTTAAGAGCATTTGTTTAAATCTTTAGGTTTCATGCTTTCATTTTCATTGAAGTGTGTATATGCATGTCATTTTTACTGATGTAACTCTGTTTCAGAGATTACTTCTCCTTAAGAGTACATAAGAAAAATAAGTCCTCAGTGATTGTTTCTTTACGAGAAATACAAGAATTTAGAAAGTATTGCCTGCATTTTATTTTATTTCATTCCATTCTATCTGTTTTGTCTCAAAATCCCAAATGCTAGTTTTCTGAATACAGCAATTTCCTTTTTGTTAAACTGAACTCACAGAGTTCCCTAGGTGATGCTATGTATTTCATGACACTATAAAATACATGAAAAAATAGGTAATTATCTTTATAATAATTAGTGCTCGAGACTGAAGAAGAAAGCAAGTAGTATGGTGTACATAGTAAGTGAAGCATCGTAGACATTGAAGTGATTTGGTATGTTTGCAAGACTTTGTTGTAAGATTTTTTTACACAAAATTATTCAATATAACATCTACAGGATGTTAATGCTAGGGAAATGTGTAAGACAGTAGAGATATTTTCATAATTTTACAAATTCAGTATAGATATGTATTCCCATGTTTTTTAAATTCTTAGTTGAATTGCATTACATTCAGTAGAGATATTGATTTCATAAACTCCATAAAGAATAAGTTGCAGTGCCTGCTATTTTTAGCTGATCATATTTTACCAGTTGTAGCTTAAATATTTTTAGCCACAAATTGCTCTGTAAATCTAAGCAGAAAAAACCAAAACAATTAATCTTTACATTGATTTTGAGAGTGGATGGAACCAATAAGTCTCTGGAAAGTATCTTTTCCGTCTGCCTGCAAAGTAAGCTGTGGAAATGAATTTAGACTAGACAGCAAACTTTTAGACTGACCGAAGTCAAGTAAATCTCTTGTTCCATTTCTTTCATTGCTAACTCATCTCTACTAGTTAGTGTAACTATGTTTGCCTCCGGTTGTCTTTGTAGTGTCTCGGTGAGGGGAGTTCATCAGAATTCTTTATTCCACATTTGAAATTTTTTTCACTATTTAATTTAACAAATAAAGCAAGAAAAATGCTGATATGACCCTGATTGGACCAAGAGTGGTCCTTTCCCTTCTGAGGGAAAGGCCAGAAGGAAAATCTCCCCTTTAATTTTTGCTCTCTTTGGACATTCCTTGCTGTGTGGTAGATCCACTTCAACAAGTAAAACAGAGAATTACCCTTAGCCAGGCATGTGGAATAATCTAGTAAGGGAGCATGGTCTCCTGGTAGGCAAGCAGTGGAACCTGAGCCCTGTGGGTAAAGATGACGTACCAGCTCTGTGTCCTGATTCAAAGAAATTCACTCAACATTGAAGCTGATCAATTAAGTCACATTTCTTTTTATTCAGTGCTGGAGGTTTACTGGAGATAATCCTCCATAAGTACTTCTGGTGGAATTACAAAACCAAAACCCTTATATTTTCAAAGGTTATTACACATTCATGCTACATCCCGCCTTTCCACGCCTTGTTGCTATATAGGTCCTCTGTTTGTATTCCATAAAAATGCTTTGTGTGATGTATCCTTTCATTATGGATGAATTACTTCCCAGTCTTGAATGTCAAATGCTGGTTAATTGTCAGTTTGAAGAGATACATCCTATCTACTTGCAAAAATTTCATTCTTTTCTTAGTCCATCTTCACTTGCAAAAGGTATATCCCTTATCTAAAGGTTAGAAAATGCTCAGCAAGTTAAGCAAAAATGCAAGGCTCTTACTACATTAGAAGTAAACATGACTTTTGCATAAAATAATTCTACATTAGTTCTTTAATAACTATTTTCTATTTAAGTGTTAGTTTATCAAAATCTTAAAAATTAAACCCTTAAAGGAAAAACTTACACACACTAATAAATCCAGGCTTAATTGGGAATGTACACGATCTAGCAGCTTTTACAATATACAGTATCTATCAACTCTCTTTCAGTCCTGGGTATGTTCTGTAACGAGAACCATAATGTCAGACTTCTCACCACCCCCGCCAACTTTGCTACTGTATCTGAACCATCAGCTTGGGACTTTCTGTATGTTAGCAGACCCATGTCAGTGAGCTGTAGGAAGTCTTCTGACTCCTGTTTTTTAGGCACCATGACTTCAGGCAGTTACAAATTCAGCCTGTAGGACTACCGAGTTGCACTGCTAATGTGTGTAAATTCATTATACAATTATTGGATAGACAGTTCTGCAGTGCAGACACTGTGCAACCCTTGCAGCATGCTCATCTCTTTCCACTGGCAGCACAAACACAGAACCTATGTCAGGCTCAGAAAATCATCCTGCCAGAGCATGGATTTCTTAGGGCCACAAAACCTAAGCGTGCCATTGGTAGCAGTGATTAGAAGTCACTACTGAGACCCATGAGTGACTGAGGTGTCTCTGAAACTTACTCACTGCTTCTGATACATTTTTCTGTTTTCTTCATAAACAGGAGGAAATTCTGTCCTTCTACCAAGGAACACATTTTGCTTACATTTAGAAACGGTTCCATCATGTTCAGTAAAATTAGCAGAAGGCTCTTAAAGTCCAACTCCATTAATTTTTAGAAAGAAAAATTACTCCTTGAAAGACACAAGGCATTTCTTTCACAGAGTATGAAATGTCAGTCACAGTAGTAGCATAGCATGGGTAGGAGTGGTTCCTATGATTTCCATCCTTTGTCCTTTTCTGATTTTGTAGGAATTTAACTGCATCCCAGAGTGGGAACAAAGAAACAGGGAAAGTACTTGTGAGGTACAAGAATGACAGTGTCACTAGGCAGAGAAAAGTCTTATGTATTACTCCTTATACTGCACTTCACCAATCTTATATCGTATCCTAACTAAATTCTCATTGAGGGATCCTAACTTTATCCTGACTGAGAAATCTTCTCTTTTGATTGAGATGTCCTCTCTGGAATTTTCTCTTGGAAGTTATTAGAGTGAATTCAGAGATTCTGGACTCTGTGACTAGGGTCAGTCCCATGAAGTCTCCCCATACAAAACCATAGACCTTAAGAGAAAATCATAGAATGGAAAGACATAGAGCGTGTCCTGAGTGCATCTGCAAAGAATTCCATGGATTTTGGAGACTACTAGTGTTAAGAGCCAGTAGTCTCTTATACCATAGAAATGCAAATGCATTTGTAGACATGCAAATGTTTCATTTTGGAGATATTTTCTAGGCCATTACACATGCACTTCCCATCTCAGCTTCATTAGGACTCTGTCCTCTGCTGGGGTTTATCAAGACTTAAAATGTTACAAGAGCTTTCTTTTTATTTTTAAGTCAAATTCTTTTAAAATTCTTAAAAGAACAAGTGTTCAGCAACACCACAGTAAACTCCTGAAAAACTGCTATCTTTGACACTTCTTGTCAATTTAATTTAAATTCTTATCAATTGTTAAGGTTTCCAAATCATAAATCTAATACACACATACCTCATAGTGATTAAAACTGAGGAAAAGTTAGGAATTAACTTCTTTGTTGGAGTTTCTGTTATTCTTTCCAGAAGGAATCAATAACATCCAAAGCAGAGAAGAAAAGAAAACTTTGTGATTGGCCTTAAATGCTGCCATATCAAGAAAGAGAAGAGAGAAAATCAGATTTAATATTCTGACAAATACAGGCTTTCATTCCATCTGTAAACAGTTTAAAACTCTTAGTAAATAATTAGGGGTGGCCAGATGGCAGCAGCAATTTTTAAACAGGTACTGTGTCTGGCATTAGTCAGCTCTGTCTACTTTCTGCAGATGAGTCAAAATCAGAGATTACGCACCAAACCCACTTTATCATAACAAATGAGTTGTTTTACGATATATTGTATTTCTCACAGTTTTTTGAGCATCTGTAATGAATTCTTAAGACAGTGTTCCCTGTACAGAGCGAGATGATTTACATCCCAGGCATATTGCCCTACCTAGACATCAAATTCCTTAGTGCTCATGTGCTTCTCTTTATTGACATGGAGGGTCACAGGCTTCATTCACTATTCACATGATCAAATATTTGTGAGTAATCCTGTGTTATCTAGTTAGCTATTTACCTAAACCAGGAACTGATCACATCCAAACTTTAACCTACTGCTTAGGTATTATGAAATGCTAGATTGTTTCAAAACATGAATATGCTCAAATAAGTAAGATATTTTTTAAATTCTTTTTCAGATCATTCTGGATGGAACCGCAGGCAGTCTGTTGTCTGCTCATGACATCTCCCAGAGGTTACAACAGCTCAGTTGGGAACTCATATTCCCATAATGTCTAAGCTGACTCATCAGCCCTTGGAGGGAGGAAATCAGTTGTGTTCTACTTTATGACTTTTAAGTAAAGGTTAATTTTAGGGACAGCTTATGTTAACATACTAAAAAAGAATTTGAGGTGCACTATTGGGGATTACAGACAGCCTGCTTTGCACTGAGATGTGTATAACACCAAGGCTTCCAATAGTCAAGAACTGTTACAAATGCTTCTGATTTAAGAAATAAATATATTTAGATGCATTATTAGAGTAAGGAATTTTATATGGAATAAATGTTTATTCATCATATTGATGGATAATAAATACCATATAAGTATGAAATGATTATAATAATATATGTGAACAGATATTTGTTACTTTTCATTGGTTATTTAAAAGATACATTTGAAAAGCTTTAAATTGGGCTTCACTGAAAACATTTATTTAAAATTGTGTGGTAACATTCAGTATCCTGTTTGTAAGTACATACAAGCAAAACTGGGAATGGCAGTTTAGCATGACCAAGGCCTATAGAAATCAGCCTTCATACAAGGGGATTTTCTTCATGGGTGTTTTGGAAATATCTGGAATTGTAAACTGGCTGTAGAATTTTGTCCAAGGGCAAAGAACCATGACCTGCCTTTACAGCCATAAGCAACTGAAGAATTCACCATGAAGAACTGTAAGCCAGTTCTAGGGGGCATATGAACTTTAAAATGTAAAAGTGTATGTGCTTGCACTTGTGAACACCTTTCTAGTTGCACAAAACCAGCACTTGCGCTATTGTCAATTTGATATACACAAATGAATGCATGCACAGGATACCTGCACAGAAAATTCCCTTAAATGTATGAGATAGCTGAGATTACTTTTGCCTTAGCTGTAGCTATCCTTAAACAGCATCATTCATCGATATAGATAAATGTTGTGTGTCCCAATGTGTGCAATAAACTCAACAGTACCCAAGACACAATTGCTGTATAGAAGTGAATTAAGATTTTGAGGATCCTTCATAAGCCCATGCACGGTAAGAGACATCACTTATGCTCTGTTTTTTCATTCTGTTAAAAGATAAAGAAAATATGCCTAGAATGTCTCTACTGCAGCTCTCTGCTGCCTTGTATATTGTTTGTTATCCTCAGAGCTGAAACAAAGTTCTGAAATATCTCAAGTCCTTTTAATTAAAGTAATTGTAATGATTTCTCAATGTGAAAAACTGCATCACACCTGAAGAGTCAAATTACAATTTAGTTTTCCTATCTGAACATATGATATAAGTTGGAACAGTAAGTTCTTCCTGAATTCCCAGTGCCCTGTCAAGATTGGCATCCAGATGAAGCAGAACTAGTGTCTGAATTACACTAAATCCTAAATGGCCTGTCAAAATTAGCACTTGTCTGACATTGATTTAGCATCTGGATGACAGTAAACTTAAGTGGAACTTGATTTCTGCCTTGAGGAAAAGGGAAGTGCTTCACAGCAGAGCCCTTGTGTCTAATAGGGAAGGTCAATCTGCCAATAAACAAAAATGTTTTTTCCATAACTAGCTGTACATTGTGCCCTTTTTTATCAGTTGCACTCCTGGCCACAACCATATTTACATCACTGACCTTCATATTTCATTGCTGCAACTCATCCTGAGGAACAAAGCTCCGTGTTATAAAAACTCGTGCAGTTGTAAAACACAGCAGCCCCATGTATTTAGCAACAGGTCACGGTGATAACTTTGCCCTGGAGCTCAACTGGCTATGCACTGAATGCAGAGTTTGATTTCAAAGTCTGTCCTGATAATCAAAGCCACTGTGAAACAGGATTTAAGCACTTGAATGTCATGATATCCCTCTAAATTCTACTACAGCTGTAAAGTCCTTGGCAAATAAAGGAGTGGTCCAGGGTAGGCATAACAGAACTTTTGCAAACATGGGACTTAAACTTTGCAATGTGCTCCCACAGCATAAGGAACAAGGCTTATAAATAAACTCTTTTTTGATCTGCCTCTTCCCAAGATCGTTACACATATACACACAAACATGCACAGTCATGTGCACACACACTCAAACATGAAGCGACATCTCCTAAAAGCTAAGGAGGAAGAGAGATTTAAGTATTTTTAAAAGACTGGATTCTGTGGTAGTGGAGGACAAATTACTTCTCTTGATATCCTAATTATTTATTCTCTTTGGTCTCACTGCACTAAACTTTATTGTTTCTCAAGACTGAAGGTATGCTATTATGTACTATATTAACTTGGTTTTAAAAATGTAGTTTGTCATTTTGTGATAGCTGAAGCAATTTATATGCCTGGAAAATAAACAATTTTCTTACTGTTTTAATTTTTGTGTTAGTAGTCTTATTTACAGCCCCGTTGGAACTTCCTCCAGACAGTTCCTTCCTGCTTCTGAACAAGCTGCAGCATTTTTTGGGAGAGAAGAAATAAACCACGGATGGATGGTACCTGGGATTACTGTGGCCTGAAGAGGGCCAAAGTCCATATGGAATTAGGCACCATTAATTTTTTTCCCCCAGATAAATGTTATTTATTTATTTCTAACAAACCCCTGAAATTAATTTATGTACATAAAGGATGCAGAACTGGAAGATGTCGTGTATTTATGCAATAGTAATTTTCAAAGGGAGGGAAAATAACAATTCCTATAATAATTATATATATATATATATGCAAATATTTGCAACCAAGATTGTGAATTTCTAGCAAAATCTATTTAGATGGAATAGCCTGAATGTCTTACTTTATGTTCTAGAGGTTTTTCTATCTCTTCATAAATCTTGTCCCTCCGGTTTATATGTCATGCTCTTTAGTGACCTCTGAATTAGTTTTAGCAAACTCTATGAAGTCAAGAGTTGGTAATGCCTCTGTTGAATGAATGAGTACAGGGAAAACCTCTAGCACATTTGATACTGCTTTCAGTGCTAGTGACAGCTGGTATGACATGGACAGGGAGGGAAAGAGCATCCTCTTTTTCCTAGTTGGGTTTTAAAGGGCTTACCACTGGGGCATGCTGGCAGGAAAACTGAGAAAAACCATACATGGCCCATTTAACAGCAGTTGTCTGTCTGAAAAGTGGAGAGTCCCGAGTTGTCTTTCACAAACGCTAAAGCTGCTCTTGCAGAACAATTTCTCTATAGCTGTTTGAGCATATTCAACTTATTTCTGAAATGTTGAAGTCAACAGTATTAGTCCACTTCAGTGATGATGTACTTTGCTATGCATAAGCAAAGAGTAGGAAGGAAAGCAGAAAAGTAAATCTATGATAATTAAAACATGTTCTAATGAAAGTGTGGACAAGAAAGCTTGCTCCTCTCATTGGTTTTGTGTAAAAAAATGTCAACAATTTGCATTCATAAGAATAATTGCACTTGCTTTGCTTTTTTCTGAAGCTTCTTCCTTGATTTTGTAATTTGAAATTTATGAAACAAATTCAACTGTGTAATCACTGATGAGGGTACATACACACATTGCGAGCAAAATGCAAATGCACGTAGATAGAATCTGGGATCAGAAGTTCTATCAAACCACAACTGCTAATGTGTTCATCTACATGCCTTGTAAGACTGTCATGTCACATGAGTGACATGTGTCTAAGCATTAGTCTGGAGTTTTCCTCTGGATTGTCAGAATTAACAGCTGTGGTCAGCTGGGCTCAAAATCCGAGGACTTGGTTTATGAAATGATACAGTGATGGTGTGTTTACCTCTTCCTCTGTGAATGCAGCTGATAGCATTACCATTTTAAACACAAAGATACCACTATCATTTTCAGGTACCAGGAGCACTTAGGGTCACATAAAGAAAGTCTAGAGAATGCAAATCACTGGATCAGTTAATTCTATACTGGTTATTAATCAAACTGTCATAAGCAGACATTATTCACAGCCTTCAATAAGGAGTAGAAATGAACAGTTGTCCTAGATTGCAACTGCACTAGAAGCAGTATGTACATCCTTTTGGGTGGAAATATGGTAGATTTGGAGATTGCCTTATATAAAACTGCTGGTACAGCTGAGCAATTGCCAGTTTGCTGCTAGTGTGATGCCGTGAGTGAACCCAAAAACAGGACTCGGAGCCAAGTTAATGTGGGATAAGATAAAAAGGTACATTCTTTAATGTCCAGGCTTAGGGCTTTTAGGAATACATGATGACATCTTCTTCCCGAACACTGATTTCCATGGCTTTTATAATATTGCCCCTCCGATCATTACTTTACACGTTTCTCAGTCCTGCCCCTGGTCCTGCCCCAGGACTTGAGCCTGGGGGGTGGATGAGACCCTCTGTCTTCTTCAGTTCCTCTTCCTCGGGCTTTGGAGTTCTTCCAGTGTTCTGAGTTCTGGGTCCCTCTGACCTGTGTTTACGTTTCGTTCTGCACGCCTTCTGATATCCTCCAATCTTGTACCTTGAAGAGAGTCTAAATAACTAAAAGAATTTGAGCTACTAATCTGTGCTAGGCGTTAGGATATATAAGCAATGAACTTAAGCTGTAACAAATATGAACATTACATTTGCTACAGTTACTGTGTTCCTAAAATCTGTAAAAATGAAAAATCAAAAACCCCTTCAGCATAAAGTGAATAACTTAAGGAATCATTCACTGTTTATGTAGAATTTTTTCCAGTTACTTTGTAACACAGATTATTTTAAGTGTATTACATAGGATTTTTTAAAAGTCCACTATATGACTTGAAAAATGTAGAGCTAAGGATGCCTGGTTTTCTACAGATTTGTGTCTTCAAATTTACTTCTCTGCTGTCTAAAATGGGCATTACTCTGAAGCATTTTTTCTAACTGCAGACATCTGTTTCCATGACAAATTTTTAAGTACTCTGTGTCCAAAACAAAACTGGCTGTGGATGGCCAGGGATTTACAAAGTTATTACTGTTGGAATTCAATCCTACTCCATACTTGTATACTATAAGGATAGCAGACTAAAATTACTGTATTTATTAGTTTAATTTTATATTAACAAATCTGTGCCTTAATCCACTGTGCATATTGCTCTGAAGTCATTGAAAACGGGACATGAAGATACGCCATGTCACAAACAGAATATATCTCAAAATAAGTAAAGTGTCATTTGATAGACACTTGTGTCTTCTTCCTTTCTATCAGGTGTACATCCAAATCAAGAGTTGTAGTAAGGAAGGGGTCAGTGTCTATTGAACATTTTGAGAGTAGGTCCATTTACACACTAACATGCAAGCTGTAAGTAACATTCCACAAACTTTATATGTTATGAAAGTTTAAACCCTTTTCCATGTAGACAATGAGGCATCAGACAAGCTGTGTACTCTTGACAGTCAGAGACTTCATTCTGGGGACCAAGAATGAATCACTTAATGCTCCACGCCTCAACATTGTTTCCAGAACTTTAGGATATCATTTATGGATTTTAATTTACATTTTTACATAGATACTTTATATTTTATGTTTATAAGCTTGCTGTGGGCATTTCAAAAGACCGTAACATGATAATTGCATGATCTCAGAATCAAATACTGTTTCATATTCAAGCTTGCCTTAGTAGTTGAAGCTAGTTTGTTTTTCAAAGATCAAAACAATTCAATATAAATAGATAATACATGAAGTTCAGAATCCCAGAGGAGCAGCTGAATAGCCAAGTAAGTTATAAAATGGATACCATTCAGAACAGGGTCATAAATTTTAAAAACCTCCTATATCCTTTTAGTGTCCAGGATCTTGTATTACCTACTGCTTTGTACCATCGAAAAGTTAATGGTTATACAGAATGAGGCATTTTCTGGTTAGCAAAGGAATTAGTTATGTTTAATTACGCGCCTGGCAATCTGATTTGTGATAGTTTTCAAGGCTAAGCTAATCAGTAGACAGAAAATCCTCCTGCCCATCAGTAAAGGCTGGAGAGAGCCTTTGTGTTATTATACAAGAGCAAGGCTGGAGAGAGCCTTTGTGTTATTATACAAGAGCAAGGAAGGGCTGAATGGCTTTGGCTATTCTCATTTCCTGGAGTCTCTCACAGCAAAGCACTATAGGGGACTGCTGCACTGACAGGCAAGGGCTGCTGCTGCAATCCCTACCCACAGCCAGAGCCTGTGACTTCCCCAGGGGAAGGAGGATCATGATAAGGTGAGTAATGAGGAATGTGTGCCTACGTAAGGCCTCTGGTATAGGAGTGCTGTCTGGCTGCGGCAGTCAATGCCTGAGCAGGCAGTTATTAATAACGATGCAAACCCCCCACAGGATTTCTGGACAGTGTGCTTACAATATTAAAAGGTAACTCAGGATCAATAACTTGTTTTTAACCTGGCCGTGCCAGCGAGCGCTGCTGCCAGGCCCTTCCCCGCGGGAGCTGTGGCTCCTGTTCTGCCTCTTCCTGTCCTTCCCCACACATGGTGCTCAATGTCACAAACACCAGAGCAGCCATGGATAAGTCACAGTTTCCCAGCTATGTATTTCCTGTCAGATCCTCACCAGATGCAGTATCCAGACCTTTTAAAACACAGCACCTGTTGTGTTTTTCCAACTTGCAGCGTGTTTCCTCAGGCGAGTTTCTCAGAAGCAGGCCAGCCTCCCAGCAAGCAATACCACCCTGGGATTTAACCTCAGAATTCCTGTATATCCCTACTCTACATTAAGTTTTGCTAATATATGCTATTACCGGTTCACAATTGCCTCTGCCATGCTGTAATACTGTCATAAACACTGAGAACCGGAGCAGCAACATGAGGGCCTGAGGTTCTGTGCGCACACTCTGATACCAAGTAATATTTTGCTCTTTAAGATGTCTTTAAACAACATTACTGAAGGGCAGTGTCACTGTCCCCCGGGGGCACTGAAGGCACTGTGGGCAGTGTCTCCGTCCCCCGGGGGCCCTGTGGGCAATGTCACTGTCCCCTGGGGGCACTGAGGGCACTGTGGGCACTGTCGCTGTCCCCCGGGGGCACTGAGGGCACTGTGGGCAGTGTCACTGTCCCCCGGGGGCACTGTGGGCAGTGTCGCTGTCCCCCAGGGCACTCTGTGCCCCGCCGTTGTCCCCTCACGGTGCCGCCTACGTGCCCATCTCCCCGTCCCGCTCCGGGGCCTCAGGAGGACGGGGCGTGGCCCGGAGGGGCGGGGGGGAATAGGCGCCGCCGCCGATGCGCATGCGCAGCGCTCGCTGCCCGGGGGGCGCGGGGCGGGGCGCTCTGTGGCCGCGCGCTGTGCCCCGGTTGGCCGTGGAGTGCGCACGCGCCGGCGCGTTGTTCTCTGGCCCCGCCCCCGCGCGGGGCGGGTGCGTGGCGTCGCCGCTCGCGATTGGCGGGGGCGGCGGCGCGCGCGGGGGGCGGGGCGCTGGGCGCGGCCGGGCCATGTGTGCAGGCGCCGCCGCAGAGCGGCCGCAGCCGCCGCGGGCAGCGCCGAGCCAGCCCCGCCAGCCCCGGGAGCGGCGCAGCCTGCCCGGGCGATGTTCGCCGCGCGGGGCTTCCCCTGCGGCCGCCTTCGCCTCGCCGGCCGGGCCGCCGCTCGCCGCTCTGCGCTGCTCTGCCTGCGGGAGGCGGCGGCGGCGGCGGCTTCCCCCGCCCCGCCGGGGCTGCCGCTGCTCTGCGGCGCCCGCCGGCGCCTGCTCGCCCTCGGCGGGCTGAGCCCCTCGGCGACGGCGGCGGGGCGTGGGACGGCGGCTGCTGCGCCGGGCGAGCCGCGGCGGCGGGAGCGCGGAGGGCTGGGGGCGGCGGGCGGCGGGTTCCGGCCGTCGCGGGTGGCCGTGGTGGTGAAGACGACGCGGTACGAGTTCGAGCAGCAGCGGTACCGCTACGCCGGGCTCTCCGAGGAGGACCTCAAGCAGCTGGTGAGCGGCGCGGGGAGCGGCCTTCCCGGCCCCCGTGGGCGCTGCCGCCGGGACCGCGGCGGGATCGGGGTCGGGAGGATCACCGGGGGGGATGCCCGTCTCCGGGGTGGGGGTCACCGGGCAGGTGTGTTCTATTCTCCCCGGGCCTGTGAGCGGAGTCGCGTCCTCTGTGCACGCGCTGTGTCGCCGCTGACCGCAGCTGTGACCCCCCCTGCTGCCGCCCCGGGCCCCCATCCCGATGGACCGAGCGGGACGAGCCGCCGCTGGACCGCCTTTCATTCATCGCCGAGGTTGCCGAGGGATTTGTGTAGTAAGCGTGTTTGGGTTTTACTCTCGGAGGGATTTCAGCAGCCCTCAGCAAGCCTGCAGGCTTTTTCATGCAGTGTGTAATGTAAAGATTAGAGAAGTGTATGCTGAGGAAAGCAGTGTTGCAAAAAAATCCCCTCTGAGACTTAGAGACGACTCGTTTGTATTTCCTCCGGTTCCTTGTTTCACATCTTCACTTCATACGTATGGATTTTTCTAAGAAGTTCTCCTAAACAGTCAAATCTTTCGTTCACAGCTGTTCTCCGTGTTAGAGCTTTTAGAAAAGCCTTCTTGTTTAGTCTCTAAGGAACACTTAGTATAAAGGTCCATTAATGAAGGGGTACTGAGGAAAACAAGTCTCTCTGATACTTCATGTGCACCCAGCGCCTTGTGTCTTCTTCTGCACGAAGCTCATTCAGTTGTCCATTTTCCCTGTGGCTGTCGCCTTCCACTGTTCATCTGCCACCAGTACCTGCTGGAGTTGCTTCGGCTGCCAGCAGGCCAGGTCATGAACTCGTGTTACAGTCTTGATTCCGAATAAGACACATTAATTTGTGTCTGTCTTGTCTTTACATTCTTAGAACTGTAAATATTTTAGCCCTCTATTAATTTGCAGTGTTTGGATTAAACTTGTACATACGCTTATCTTATGTTGCAGAGACAAATGGTATGGCTGCATAGCCTTGCTTTGTGAAGAACTGAGATAAAAAGTACAGTATTTAAAGCAAGATAGTTCTGACATCTTTTTGCAGTGCTTCAGTTGTTCATCCACCTCCTATGGAATTTTCTGTCTGAACAGTTTTACATGTTTTATATAGCTCTCTAGCATATTTCACATATCAACAAGTTTTAATGTGGAAACATTCTGTGTTGATTCTCGTGTAGGTTCCTGTTGCTGAGGTGTCCCTGTGCTTCCTTTCACATGGTGATTGTGGAAAAACAATGTGTCTCACAACTCATCTGTAAGACTTTTTCTTTTCATTTAATCTTCTGTTGAGGAAGCATTTCTTACTGTTGCATATAGAGATTGTCCTTGGTGTGCGGCTTAAACCAAGAAAAAAAAAAGCTGTTTGGTTATTTTTCCCTACCTACTGTTTACAGGCAGGAGTGGGACAGGACAGTGAATTGTTGGTGAGCAGTGTCATTAGTGTTGCACATCCCTTGACTGATAATAGTGGTAGGTACAGCTTCTCTTCTCACAAGAATGTATGTTTTGCAGGGTTGGTAACCTGTATCATTCTAAAGACTCATTTTTATAAAGTAACTATGAAACCTTAGGGTATGTCTTTTTGAAGAAACTGACAGGTATAAGAAAATTCTGGGTATTTGGGAAAATTCTAGAATTTTTTTTCTAAGACTGGCACTTTTTTTTAGATCTGCCTTTCCCATGGAAAACCTTCTTGCAAGCAATTGCAGCAATAAAACTCATAATGTTGCCAGGTAGACAAAGCCTAACTTGCCTAACTGTGTATGTAGCAATATTGAGTTAAGCTTTTGCTGTATGGGCAGGAATACAAAGATTTGTGCAAGAACACACTGAAAAGCTCTTCTAGAATTCTGTTTTTGAAGTAGAAAATGAGAGTGAAAGAATTATCCTTACTATCAGTTTCTTAAATTTTTTAGCAGACATGTAAAAACTTCTGGATTTGCATTTTGCTGTTACTGTGGTCTCAGATCTTTTTTCCTCAAACTGAGTTAATGGTGGGCTTAGTGAGTATGTTAGGGGAAGGTTCAGGAGACTCTTGCTCTCTCTGTTGTGGGCAGAGACCACTTCATAGCAGAGTGATTGTTGCAAAATATCCTTCCCTGTATTGCCATGTCCTTTGTGGGCAGCGTGGGAATATGATGCATTTTACTTTCTGAGGTTAGCTGCACTCTACGCTCTGTGTTTCTCCTGAGGAGACTTCAGAAGCTGCTCCCAAGGTGATTGATCTCAGAAACAAGCCCTGACACCCTGCCTTTGGATTGGCAGCTCAGTGGTGCCAAAGGGCCACGCAGAGGGCTCACGTGAAAGCCCCATGTTGGGGTAGAGACATAGAGTGAAGGCAAAGGAGCAAAGGAGAGGTTTGGCTTACCTGGTGATCAGAGCTGTTCCAACCCAGAGGTGGTGGTGGGGATTGTGTTACATTGCAGGGGCTCAAGCCGGGGTGACCTCCTGGACCTGGCTTGTGGTGTGGCAGCTTCATGGTGTAATGGAGTCAAAGGAGAAGTGCAGTGCTGTCATCATTTGTCACAGACCTTAAGATGTCCAGATGCTGGCTATCTGATACACAGAAATTCAAGGTATTGTTGGACGGTTAGATTTGACCAACTGGACTTGTTTGCCTGCCAGTTGTGGGCAGAAGAGATGATTGCAAGTTTCTAGAAGATAACTGATGTCTCTACTTGAAAGCTTTAGATTTTAGTATAGCACAAATAGTGATAATTGTGGGCTTGACCAGGTCTGCCTGATCACTGAGACAGGAGAGCAGTCCTGAATTTAGCTGTTGTAATCACTGTGTTTGTGTTTTAAGACTGAAACTGCAGTAAGTCACTTAATGCAGAAATAGCACTGCCTTTGGACATGCATCCTAATGAGATGGAATTTGTTTGTTATTTGAGGAGGCTGAAGATGAATCATTGACATACACATACTAAAATATACAGATTGTAGTACGTATCATATATATGATAGATTTAGATATAGATATGTATAGTATAAAACACAGTGTACTTCACGAAGCAGAATATCTGTATGGAAGCTGACTGATTGACAGTTCTAATAAGCACTTGTGGCCTTTCTCTTTGACCCCAAGTGGGTTGTATTATACAAACACCATAAATTGTTGCAAAGTCAAAGTTCAAGGTCACACACAACTCCTGAATTCTTTCTCTGTAAGATAGGAAAGGTGAAGAAGCAAGCCAGACATCAGAAGAGCAAAACAGATCCAAGAGAGATGGAGAGCAAGGGCAAGTGCTCTTGGGAGCATTTAGTAGATCTGTGAAATATTAATTCTTCTATTACATCTCTACGTGCATGGTGTGCATGCCTGCTCCAGGCAATTTTTTTTACCTGTCTTGTGGCAGATATTATTATGTGCTTACAAGTGAGTGTTTTAAATCTGTTAATAACTACATAAACACACCTGACTATCATAATTAGTAGCCTAATTCTGAAGGATTCTGAGATGCATTATTAAGTGCTCTGGATGCTGTTGTGCAGGGCAGGTTTTTGTGGTCTTTAGATGAGAAGGGAAATTAGAGACCTGTAAAAATGAGTTTTCTAATACTATGAAAGTAAAATGCCCCCAAATGACCCAGCACTTAAAAATAAAAAGCTACATCAGTAAATTTTGTGCATCATGCCATGCAAATAATATTTTTCTTTGCCTTTATGAAATTTAAAGGGACTACTGGATTTCTAAAACTCACATTAACCATCTTTACATTAAATGAAAATACTAATCTTTTTCCCAAGTCCTTATAAACAATTTTCCTACCAGAAGTGACAGCAATTTGCATTTTTTCTGACCTGTTTATTGGGATTAGCATCTAAATATGACTGGTTACAAAAGTAAATGATCCAGTCAACTAATACTGAAGGCTACTGTGTGTCCTGACTGTTTATTTCGTTCTCAGTAAATCCATGCAGAGCAAGCACTGCTGTTGTCCTTATGTAAACTAAGAGAATTTAATACCCCAGTAATAGAGAAAACTAATTTCCTGAGTTCTCTTCTTTGTTTTGTTTGATAATGCAGATGTGATATAGCTGCTGACTTCTCATGGCTGAAAGGTATTTAGGAAAGATGAACAATTGAGCTGTCCAAACACAGTTCATACACAGTTTTAATTACCTTTGAAAATGCCTTGTCGTATAAAAAGTTATGTTTGCTTTGGTCTTGATTGGAAGGAAATGGTTCAGTGTGGACCACAGCTGATACCCGTGTGGCTGATTTATGTGTCTTCATTTGGAGCAGGGAGAGAGAGCACAGTTAGGGGTTTGGAACAAGTTTAAGCTCTTTTGGGTCATGGCAGCGTATTAGTAGGGGTAGTCATCTCAGTGATGTGAAGGTCACAGGACTTTATTGAAAACTTGTATCTGGTTAGAGAAGGGGTAAGCTGTTAGCAGGGTATTGCCTCCCCTGAAAGAGGTGCATGGGTGGTGCATGGGGCACCAACAACGTGCCAAGCTGGGCTGGTCAGGGAGGAAGAAAGGCGTGTTGCCCAGCAGGTGGGAGACCTTCAGCTGGAGCTCGTGTGTTGTGAACCAGAACAACCCCACAGAACAGGGGAAGGGAGTGTGTGTGTGTACGGGAACACTGCTCTCCCACCCCCTGACTTCTGAGCTTAGACACATTTTCATGTCTCTTGTGAAAATTCTCTCTTGTGGGAAATACACTGTTTTACCTTTAACTTGATAAGTGATTGGGGTTTGGTTTTAATTACAGAAAAATGCTTTACTGTCTTTTGCATTAAGTGGTGAAATACACCCTTTTAGTATCACTTTTGAATTACCTTTCCTGGGTACTAGTGTTACAGGTTTGTAAATCTCACACCACTGCCTGGAGATAGGCTTTGGAAACTAAAGCCAGGTATTTCATTCTTAGATTACAGATTTAGAGGACTGCACTTCAATACAGATGCCTGTGGTGCACTACAATTATTTGGAAAATGTTACTTAAATGTTTGCAAAACACTAGAATTATTACAGATGCAGTGAAGGAAGCAAAAGGAAAAAGTAATATGCAAACTTCAAAGTTCAACTGAATTTTAATTTTAAAATTAGATGAGCTAATTAAAATAAAAAATTGCTCCTCCAAAAAGCAGTAGATATTTAAACATTTACTCCTGTGGATCCAGATATACAGGGGTATATTTGAAGGTACTATCTTTAAATAGAAACTTATTGAATGAGGTCATACCATGAAGCTCTTCATTGTTCTGGTGAATTCAAACTACCCATCTCTGCCTATTTCGTAATGTGAATTATTTCAGTAGGTTTTCTTTCAGGGAGTATTTTAAAAACTGTTAGGACTGTACTATGTTCTACCTTACCTTGAAAAGAGGGGGTAAATATCAACTCAATTTAGTGAATTTGAATCATACAAAATTCAAAACATGGGTTATAGTGCACCAGAACTGTATAAAGCTGAAGACAGGCTTTTTTCAGAAAGTAAATTTTTGAGCTAGTCCACTAGCTGAGATGGAAACTGAGATGGGTGTAGATGTTTTTCCAGTTACACAACTATAGTATGTATTTGTTTATCTTCACCTTTGAAATTTTATATGCATGTGTCAGTGTTAAGTAGCTTCAGTTTGCATCTGCTTTATTAAAAAGTTCGTCTGTGTTGTTGTTTTATCATAAGAGGTGTCTGGAAAATGATGAAAACAAATAAATAGGATATAGTAAGTAATTTTTTTTTCATAGCATTTGTCAGTACACTCAAGTATACTTAGTCATCATATATAGATATAAAAGTAGGGGGGCATTTCAGTGTACCTAAATTAAACCTCATGGATTGTATCACCAAGCATCTGATACTGTATACAGCTGAAAAAGGCTGCTTTTTGGTAGTAACTTTAATATTGGTTTTAAGAGCTTCACTAGTTGTGATTTATGACATTATGTTGGTGTTGTGCTGAATTAATGAGAACTGAATGATTGAACAGCCTGGATTGCACAGAGTTTCTGGAAACCTGTTAGTGCAGGAAGCAGTTACTGCTCTGTGTATAGTTAACACAACAATTTGCTCTGTGTTAGCCTTTGAATTGGAAACCACTGTGTGTATTCCTCAGATATGGTTAAAATGACAATAATGCTTGAATGTGGTGGATAAAGAATTAGAAAACAGTTTATGGCACTTTTACTTTTGTTCATGTGTGGATCAAACTCTTGCCCTAAAGCAGCATTTCTGTAAAGCTTCAGGAGCATAACGTTGCCAGTCAAGTTAGCTACGGCAGAAGTAAAGGCTTACAAAATGCTACAATATTTAAAACACTTCATAATCATTAGTCTATAGCAGATGCAAAGGTACCATTTGAAAGGCTATTGTGACTATGTGAATGAACGTGAGTGATCTAAGATACTGAAGAAAAAAATGAGGAAAGTACAAGAAAAAAGAATTTTAGATAAAGCAGCCCACTGAACTGTTACAGTATGAGGGATATTGTAGTGAAACAGTAGAAACCTAACAAGTGTACAGGAACTTTACTGGGAACTATTCTGAGCAATTGACACTAGTCAGTACATCAGTCAGTAGTGCTGGTCAGGTAACAGCAGCCTTCTTATTCTTGTGCAGTAAGCACTGCATCAGTTAACCCAGCACATTTTTGTAAAAGCAAACAGCCTGTATAACATAATAACCCAGACTGGGAATGGAAGAGAGCTGGGTTTGATGCCTATGGCTTGCAACTCAGCAGTAGTTTGTAATGGAAAACTTGATTCATGTTTAAAGCTTTACAGACAACTTAAACCTGAGCCTGGGTACTGCTGATTCTCAGTAGGAGTTTGTTTTAGGAAGCTGCATGCTTTCTCTGCTGCTTTGGCTAAGGCAGATACTCACTATTAAAGCCATACTCTAAACAATGCATTGACTTTGTGGATTGGATTTGTTAGCTATTATATTATTGGAAGCCAAGTGCATTTTATGTTCAACCAGGACCCGTGCTGATTATTGACACTAGTTCTCGGGTTCAATTCAGAGCACTTGTTCTAATCTGAATGAGCTGGACTGCAGATCCTTGAAAGAGCTGGGTGTCCCAAAATGGGTTAATCTGCTGGTACCACAAACATGATGCTGCTGACACCCGCCCTGTGGTTAGCAAAAGATTGAGTGTATTGGGTTTCCACGGCCAGGGTTTGGTAGTGGGGGGGATAAAAGGAGTGGCTTCTCTGAGAGCTGCCAGAAGCTTCCCCAATGTCTGACAGAGCCAATGCCAGGTGGGTCCAAGACAGACTGGCTGCTGGCCAAGACTGAGCCAATCAGAGGTGGTAGTAACACCCCTGTGATAACATATTTAAGAAGGGAAAAAAAATTCTGTGCAAATGTAGTTGCTCTCAGGGAGGAGTGAGAATGTGTGAGAGTAACAGCTCTTGCAGGCACCAAGGTCAGTGAAGGAGGAGGGGGAGGAGGTGCTCCAGAGGTTAGAGCTGAAATTCCACTGCAGCCTGTGGTGAAGATCATGGTGATGCAGCTGTGCCCCTGCAGTCTATTGTGGTCCATGGGGATGCACAGATCCACCTGCAGCCCCTAGAGGAGACCCACACAGGAGCAGGTGGATACTTAAAGAAGGCTACAACCCTGTGGCAAGCTTATGCTGGAGGAGGCTCCTGGCAGGATCTGTGGGGAGCCCACAATGGAGCAGGACTTTCGGTGCTGTGGTGGACCTGTACTGGAACAGTCTGTTCCTGAGGGACTGCATCCCATGGAAGGGACCGACATTGGAGCACTTTGTCAAGACGTGTAGCTCATGAAAAGAACTCCCATTGGAGAAGTTTGTGGAGAATTGTCTCCCATGGGAGAGGCCCTATGCTGGAACAGGGGGTGGACTCCTCTTCCTGAGCAGCAGCAGGAACATCCTGTGAGAAACTGACCATAACCCCCACTCTCTCCTCCCCAGTAGCACAGGGAGATGGGAGGTAGACTTCAGGAAGGAGGGAGGGGTAGGGGGAAAGTGTTTTTAAGATTTGTTTTACTTCTCATTATTCTGCCCTGTTTTTGATTTTTAATAAATTCAATTAATTTCCTCAAGTTGAGTCTGTTTAGCCCATGATGGTAATCAATGAGTGACTTCTTCCTGTCTTTATCTCAACTATGAGCCTTTTGTTATATTTTCTTTCCCCTGTTCACTTGTGGTGGAGAGTGACAGAGCAGCATTGGTGGGCATCTGGCATCCAGGCAACGTCAATTCACCTCTTAAAGGCAGAGGCTTACCAAACAGTATTATTTGGTGAGCAAGGATTTTTTCAATAAATACCTTAATTTGACTAGCTTTTTTTTCTGTGTGGTGATCCCACTGTCTTAATTTTTTCCATAACAAAACCATGTGAGATCAGGTGATGCATTTAGTATTTCTAGTACAAAAGCAGTTAGGATACCATACTTCCTCTTTTAAGAAGTTTGAGATGTTTTTGTGAAAGTAGAGTCATAGAACTGTAGAATGATTTGGATTGGAAGTGGTGTTTAGAGATCTCTGTCTGCCTGTCTTCATGGGAGAGGTGTTCCAGCCCTCTGATAAACTTTGTAGCCCTTCTCTGGACTTGTTCTGGCAGGTCCATGTCCTTCCTGTGCTGGAGACCCCAGAGCTGGATGTAATGCCCAACGTGGGTTGTCCTGGGGGTGGAGGAGAGATACAGTGATACACAGTGATACAGAGAAAACTGTGTTTAACACAAAAGCAAATGTGTAACACAGGACCCTGTGGTACAAACAGAATGGTATTTGTCAGCCCCTGTGCTGAGCACCATGTGAGCCCCCAGAGTGCAAAGGGAAAGGAAAATAAACCTGTTGGTGAGGACAGTGGTTGCAGACTGGTTGAAAGTGGCAGTCACAGTCCTGTTGAGCCTCTGGTCCTCCTCTGGATCTGATGAATGGCACCAGAAGACCCCAAATCCCAAAGATTATATATCCTCTGGTTCAGGTGGGAATGCCCAGTACCTCCGCCAGGGCAGGGAGTTTCCCCATGAGTGCTTTAACTCCGTGAATCATGGGATATTCTTGGAATCTTTGATGGTCTAGGTCATTGCAGCTGCCTGTTGTGCCAGTCCCTAATGGCCCATTAGCAGAGATGGCCCCTTGGGCAGGATATGAAAGTACTAATGCCTTCCCGGAGGGGAGTTACCACAGCTGAGTCATTAGTGTGAAAACAGAAGCATTCTGCTCTCTCCCAGGATTCTTTTAACATCCAGCTGGTAGCCTGAGGTGTGAGGTGTGCCCTGGGCAGCTGCTGGTCCAATATTAACAGTCCCTCAGAAATTACATAGAGGGTGTAAAATACACAGGTTTGGTTACACCACATGGTGATAAACTGGTCCTGGCCGCTGTGACTAGGACACATCTCCACCCTCCAGTGTGTTGACCACATCACACAGCTTGGTTTTGCCAGCAAACTTGCTGTCATTAGTGTGAATACAGCAATTAAAGCTCACAACTGATACTTGTCTTCTGTTATGATTAGAAGAAATTAAGTATCAGTGTGCTGTCCTGTACTCACTGTGAAAGTTGTGTCACATTGAAACCTGGATATCTGTTGTCTACAACTGCCAAATTCAGCTGCCCCGTCGGTGCCAGCACATGCTGGAAAAAACACTAAAGGTTCAGAGTTGTGATTCCATCTTGCTATGGCTGCTGTTCTAGAAGACTGTGGGGCACTTGAAATGTGTCTCCAAGGTGCAGATTTCTACTGGGCAAGTTGTGCCATGGCTAACTACTCAGTGTATGTTTATCTCTTTCATCTTTGGCATTTTATTATCCAAGAAGCTGAATCATGCTTTAATCTCATGTATTTGTATGCGGATTATTTTTACATTATGAAATAGGAAGGCTTCATATGTGAAGAAATCCAAAAGTTCAGTGTGTGTGTGTGACCTCTGAGGAAAACTGCATTTGTTTTTAGCATGGCAGATGAAGACTGACTTTAACTAGTTATTTATGGCATGCAGCTATAGATTGCCAGTCTTTGACTTTGGTACTTTAAGAAGTTTTAGCCAAGAGTGAAATTTTGTCAGGAAAGCCAAGAAAAGTCTATGGTTTGAAGCATGTGCTATATTCAAAGGTGTCTGTACTTCAAAACTTAATGTATTTAGGAAAATATTTTTTTATATAGGCCCTTCAAAATAAATGCTTGTTTCTTTTAAAACTGAGAATAAAACTGAGAGCACTAATGTTATCTGTCTTGTGATATGAGGTTAAATCTCGAGATACAATTTCTGAAAATACTGAACTTTTAGAAGCGCTGTACTTTGCTTAGAAACATTTAGATTATTACACCTATAGTGTTTATAGCATTTTCCTCTCTAGGTTAAAATTCAGATTTCTATGTTAAGCTGTTGCTTTCTAATCATTTGGATTGTTTGGTGGTTCTTTTTGTGGAACAGAAAGGTATGCAGATTGAAAAGCAGTGATCTGTTCTTTCCCTGCTTGAGTGCATGTATGGGCAAGTTTATTGTGGAAATTTGAGAGCGCAATTGTTTCTAGATCTGTGTTGGGGCGGGGGGGTTCTCCTTTTTTTTTTTTTTATCTTTTCCCCCCTTCTTTCTAGTCAGACATTTAGTTTAACTCTTGATTGAACAACAGTCATAAAACAAATGAATGGTATACTAAGACATTATCTCCACTGCGAACGGTTTAAGGCTACATGAAGGATAGTGCTGTAAATTCAGGATAAATCTAGTAATGAGAATATACATGTCTGTGTGTGTATATATATTAGACTCATATGTAACCAAAATGCATCTGAAAAGTTCCATTTAATCTTATGGGTGCAAGTCCAAGGGAAAGCCACAAATGTGATTGGGGGTCTGGAGCACCTCTTGTGTGAGCGTCAGAGGGTTGGGTCTGTTCAGCATGGAGAAGGGAAGGCTCTGGGGAGACCTTGTAGCACTTTTCAGTAGCTAGACAGGCCCCACAGGAAAACTGAAGAGGAACTTTATATCAGGGAGTATAGTGATGCCGTCAGAGCCCCCAAAAACAGGACTCCAAGCCAAGTTAATGTGGAATAAGATAAAAAGGTACATTCTTTAATGTCCAGGCTTAGAGCTTTTAGGAATACATGATGACATTTTTGTGCTCCCCCGGACACTGGTTTCCATGGCTTTTATAATATTGCCCACCCAATCATTACTTTACACATCTCTGAGTCCAGCCCCAGTCCCACCCCTGTGTCATCCCCCAGGATTTGGGGCTGGGGTTGTGGGACCCTCTGTTCTTCATTTTCTTCTTCCTCAGGCTTTGGAGTTCTTCCAGTGTTCTTAGACTCAAGGTTGTTGGCTTATATTTGGTCTTATTCTGCAGGCCTTTCTGATTGTCTTCAGCTCTTGTACCTTGAAAAGAGCCTAAACAGCTAAAAGAATTTGAGCTACTAATCTGTGGTAGGGGTTAGGATAAATAAACAATGAATTTAGGCTGCCAGAATACTAACACATTAAATCTACTTTGCTACAGCTACAAGTATCTCTAAAATCTATAAAAATGAAAAATCAGAAACCCCTTTGGCATCAATAGAATGAAAGGAATGACTTTAAACTGAAACAGGACAGATTAGATAATACAAGAATTTTTTTAGTGTGAGGGTGGTGAGACACTGAAACAGGATGCCTAGAGAAGTTGTGAATGCCTCATCCTTGGAAGTGTTCAGGTCCAGTTTGGATGGGTCTTTGAGCAACCTGGTCTAGTAGGAGATGTCCTGCCCCAGGCAGGGTGGTTGTAACTAGATGATCTTTAATGTCTCTTCCAATGCAAATCATTCTGTAATTCTGTGATCTCAGTGTACTGGAATGAGAAAGCACTGAACTGACTATTTCACTTCAGAAAATAGTCACGTTACTGTACTGAGAGAACATACACTTTTATCATAATGCTTAGTTTAGCAGTGTCAGACTCATCTGTGGCTTTTCCCTATTCTCTACATCAAAGTTCATAACCCACGTACATAGACAATAGTGGGTATTCAGATGTTGCTTGGTTTCCTGTTGCTTCTGTATTTGTGTCTAGAAGCCATGTCCTTGTGTTGCAGCATTGTTCCTGGAGGACCAGCATTACTCGAGGACAGGAGACCCACAGTTTAAACTGAGTAAGGTGAGACTTGCCAGAGGTAAGAGCTAAGACTCCAGAAGGAAGGCAGTCACGCAAACATCCCTTGCCTAAATAATTCTTCATGGGCCTCTGTGAAAAATTACCCTTTCCTTAAAGAAGGATCAGGTCTGAATATATAAGCAGAGCTATTTTTAGACATTTAATCTAGACCCTTTCTCCTTCAGTCATCTGAGGAAAAATAGCTCCGTCATAAAACATGTTTTGCTTCCCTGAGTGTGTTTTCCAGTGCAAGTGCTTCAGGAAGCCTGCTTTGCATTGCATTTCTACTGTGAGGTTTAGGATGGCTACTGAAGTTATGCCTGAATGTATTTTTGTCCAGTTTATCTCTGTTTTCATGTGCTTATGCACTTTTTGCTATAATAGCTCTCATGTGTACTACTATGCATGTATATAATGACCAATGAATTTTACTTTTCAGTCTTGCAGGGTATTGAGGTCAGATTAACAGGCCAAATTATAAATCAGAGCTTCCTCCAAATGAAGAAGAATTTGCAAGTTGTCCTCACGTAGAAGCTAACACCTTTGTGTCCTTTTGAGGAGTCAGTTGGTGAGACCTAAGCCTGGCCTGAGTTTGAGAGTCTGTCTGATGAGAGTACCTGGGAACCAAGCTGTCCTGCAGTTTCAGGTTTTTTGTACATCCCCATTTTCTCCCAGGCTCTTCAGGGAATTCGTCATGTACACAGTGATGGCTTAGGACTATATATTGGTATATATATGTACATATCTTTTATATATTTGTAAATTTTTATATAGCTGTATAGCCTCTCATATTTGATGTAACAAGCAGCAGTTTCTACCTTTGTGCCATATTCCTGAATCTCTGTCTCAAAGGTGAAGATAGCAGCTGGAACATCTTGCTTGGGACACATGTACCAAAACTAGAGTAGCAGTACACATAGCCAAAATAATACCATTTTAGTCAAAGCAATTAGAAGGCCCAGAGATCTTGGAGAAGCTCCAAAGAAAGGAACATGATATGAAGATGGTGATGGTGAAGAAGTAAGGACTCTTGAGACCTCTGACTCAGTTCCAAGGAGATGTGCCAAGGGCCAGATCTAGGGGAGGTTCTGGGGAAGGACGATTCTTGGGTTGGATGTAAGCTTTAGTTATGGTATTTAAGTGATGTTTTAAATTAGTAAGCACCCCTATACATCTCTCTACACTGCGGGGGCAGCGTGGCTGGAGCAGGGTTCCCCTACTGCCCCCCTCTCCTCCAGGCAACCCATGAAGAGCCTCAGGTCCTGCCTGAAGAAACAAGGCTGTCCTTGAAGGCAGGGTACATCTCTCTATACTTTGTGAACCAAAACTCTTACTAAAGAACTGCTGTCTACTTTTCCCAAACTAATGTCTCAAAAAATGTTCCCTCGATTTTAGGCAACAGCAGAACCTGGACTGCGTGATCTTTGCCTTCAGCTCTTTTAAAGTCAAAAGCAGATGATGGTCTTAATTTATCTTACTCTTTATCCTTGTTGGAAAGCTCTTTTGAGGTGCAGTATTTTTCATAGTTTCAGTGTGGTATTCACTGGATATGAAGCAGGAGCAGAGGCAGTGAGCACAGGAGAAACTTTTTCACTATGAGGGTGATTGAGCACTGGCACAGTTTGCCTAGAGATGTGATAGAGGTTCCACCTGTAAAAATATCTTCTAAAGCCATCTGGATGTGGTCCTGGGAAGGCGGCTCCCGGTGGCCCTGCTTGAGCCAGGAGTTGGACTAAATGGCCTCTAGGGGTCTGTTCCAGCTCAACCACTCTGATTGTGTGGCCTCTGACCACAAGGACCGTAGGAACTTCTCTAGTTCTTTGGAGTGGTTAAGTGAAAAGCAGCTGATGATTAGCATTCCTGTTTGATATATGTTACTGTGGTTAGGCTCAGACAGGCTGTCCCTGAGTGGGTTCTTAGATGAATGAACTTGTGAGTTATTTATCTCTGAACTAGAAGGATGAGGCTGGAGATGGACAGACTGTTGTAATCTCTGTATCCTTTTGCAGATTAGAACAATTTGTTAACTCCATGGTTGTAGCTTAGTCATTTAAACTCAAACCCCTGACTTCGCATTTATCTTTGTTGCTTACTTGTTCTAGAGCAAAATTCAAAGAGGAGACATCTACACGTTTGGTACCTGTTCTACAGTGCTGCTGAAACTGTTCATCCAGTTGTCAGGATACTGGTAGCTTATTTGCTGAGCAGCCTGGTCTGCTTTCTGAAGCTGTTGATGAAATAATTTAACACAGCCATGGCAAATAAAAGTTACAGAACAGATTCTGTTTCATAGCACTGGCACTACCCATACCTCCTTGTTAGTAATGCAATGAAATGTTAGTTGTAGGCTCACCTCTGATGTTGGTGGCTCAAAAACCTTCAAATGATCACACGGAGATGTATTGCACTGTCATTGTTCTGAGATGAAAGCTGTCTTCCACTTAGTTGATAGGTAGCATGCTGACAAATAAGCCAAATAAATGAGGTACATAAAATTGCAAGATGCAGTTTGTGGTTTCTCTTTGTGGGAAACTAACAATAGCCTGAAAAATGTGTGCTGCCACAGCAGTCTTCTTGTCATGTGCTTGTATTTCATGTGCAGCAGATAGTTCTAGAGGAAGCATGAATGGAGATCCTGATTTTAGTAACACAGTTGATTTTTCTGGAGATTATTTGCCCGTGGATTTCTTCTTCTTTCTGGTGGTAAAGCAAGTTCAGTTTGTGCTTCAAACGTGCAATGGAAAATTCTTCTAACAAATTAGTCCTGTGGTGCTCAGCAGCAGATATCTGGCAAATACCTTCTTTTCCCCTTTCCACTTTCTCCTTTCCCCTCCAAATGGATCACAAGAGTCTGACAGCAGACCCAGCAATGGGCAGTGCTGTAACTAGCCATAATCTTGTGTACCTTTTCCCTCCCCAGAGCCCACAGTGGCACCATTCAAGTTGTCGGTTCAACACCATGGCCTGTGGAGAAGCAAGAGGTGTACATAGTCCACAAGCATTATAGCTCAGGAGTAGAAACAATGGGTTTAAGTGGGTGAGGCAAGTAATGAGACCTAACACCTTGTACCCCAGCAAACCAGTACCACAAAACTTTGTAAAGATGACCTGAAATGTTTGCCTGGATATTTTCTGATCATCCGTATGATGATCATGTCTGTGTGTGATCATGTTGATGGCATCCAGGCAGCCTAGGAGTCTCTGTTGGAGGTGGTTTCCTGATTCCAGCTGGAAGACCACCTGAAGATTTTGTTCCTGCAAGTTAATCGCCAATTGTAAACACGTAGAGTGGGACAGCAGTGAAGTTCCAGAGCAACCAGTTCCGTTTCTGTAATTTCTTCAGTGCTGGGTCTGCCTTTGTGCTTAGCTCATGGTTGGATTTCTTGACATCAACTGGTGTCAGATGAATAAAGATTGCATTTTTGGGTATTGGCTTGCAGTTAACTTTGGTTGCATATTCTGACAGTCCTGTCCCCTTCACAGTGGAGTTCTGTGGTGTGTGAGTGTATGAAAATGGGATTGGTTGAGGCTGTCTGGCACCACTTCCTCTTGGAATGTTATAAAACTTTGAGTTAAAGGCACATGAATAAATTGCTGGAAGTGACTGTTTAGAGCTTCTGGCACAGATGAATTTCTCTGTACAAACTCTGGGAAAAGCTCTGTTTCTGTGCCGATAAATTGGTTTTAACTGGTTTGGGAAAAGGAAGCAGTGACAGTATGATTGGAGATGAATTCAGACTAGAAGGAGCCATAGGAGCCTGCTGCTTAGAGTGGGATCACTTTCATTATGAATGTATTTATAAACTCCTTTTGCCTAACAACCTTTTCATCCTCTTTCTTTCACTTGCCTGATCTCCATGCAAAGACCTATTTGGCAGTACCAGCTCCAAATAAGCATTCTAAATAAGGTGGAGAACAAATGCAAACAGGACGTGACTGAATTACCCACTCAGAAACCTGGTGCAAAACTAAGCTTTAGTCAGCAGTCTCACCTGCCTTTTGTAAGAGTCTGTATAAACTGCAGAGTGTTTCCATAGTCGAAAGACTTTGTTGAGATTAAGTATTCCAGTTCTCCAGCTTCCGAGAACAAAGAGGCTAGAACACACCTGCACTCTTGTCTTGTTATTGATATCAAGTTGTTTGAAAACCCTGGAATATAATCCAGGGAACAGTATCAAAGGCAGTAGGTAGATTGTCCTTAAACTTTTTTTGATGCAGAGAAAATGTCACCTTTGTGAGCACTTGGCAGTATTCCATTTTAGCTCAAATACAATTTGAAGGGTAATGTTCAAGGTGTTTCAGACTCCCTTTTTCTTAATTATCATTCCTGTTGCTTTTTCTGTTGTCTGCTTTCCCTACAGCACAATGTTCCTAATTCTTAAGGTAATTAGCTAACTGTCTGGGTGCTTTAGCACATCAGAGAAGTGTACATAGTATAACTATGTAGATTTGTGTAGAGTTTAAATCTCTTAGCAGATTCAGAAAGAGCAAAGTGTCTGAAGTTGCATGAAACTCAGTGCAGTATGCTTGTTTGCATATTCTGTAGAGCCTGTGATTCTTGGCTGCTGTGGCCACGTGATTAATTTAATGACCCAGTCAATATAAGCTGACTGCTATGCATATAGAGATGTAATTAATGGAATGCTTATAAAATCACATGTCTGCTGAGATAAAATACGTGCCTTTTCATGGCTTATGTTTGCGTTACTTAGGAGCACTCACTGCAGTGATTAACTTCTGCAAAACCAATTTGTGTCTTACAGCTTGCCTTGAAGGGATCTAACTATGCTGGTCTGCTGGAGCGGCACCGCATCCACACGAAAAACGTGCAGCACATTGTAGACAGTTTACGGTAAGAACATATGGATGCTAAGACTTCCAGACACAGTGAAAATATCCATAGATTATCTAAATCAACAAGAGGAAGCTTTGTGTCATAACCTGTAAAAAACAGAAATTCTGAAAAGAGTGCAGGTGAGCAGTCATTCCTGAAACATTCATAATGGGAACTGGCTCAGTTCAGTTAACTAACACACTCTGTTATCATCTTGAAAACAAATGAGATTGTATTTGTGTGTCAAGTGTTTATAACCCAAATATGGCTGTAATTACTCCTTAGTTACATGTCAGCTTTTCAGATGTGACAAGGAACAATACAGAACAGAATTCAGGCTGTTTCTAAACTTTATAGGAATGAGAGGATTGAAGTTCGCCTTGTTAAACGTCGAGAATATAATGAAGAGACAGTTCGGTGGGCAGATGCTGTTATATCTGCAGGAGGTATGACTTTATGGAAGGGAAGTATTTGTTTCAATATGCTTTCATAGATATGTCTTTCAAAAATACTTTGCAGCGTGTGAAGCACATTTTGAAAGCAAATTGCTAACCTAATTGTCAGAAAATACACAAAATGCAGTGGTTGTGACCATCATGTCTACATCTAATACCTAAAATTGTAGCACTAGGAAGTGAATCCTAGTGCATGGCCACTTTGAAAAAGCTTTTCCTGTGTAAAACAGTATAAACTGTGAAATTTGCTGTGGTTTTCAAATAAAGGGGATAAAATGCATGCTGCCATATATGTATAATCACCATTATATGGTGATTATACATAGCTCTAACCCTACTCTTTGTTTCTTGGAATGTGACATGTAGACACATACTACCTCTTGGTAGTATGCTCAAATTGTCTTCCTTGATTTTATACTTTATTTCAGTGACTGGCATATCGAGTTCAGTGGTATTAGGCAAAAGTGCAACTGCTGAGCAGTTTGTGCCACTGATGAGTGTTTTTAGATCAGCAGAGCAACTAACGTGATTGATTATTTTTAATATTGGATTGCAGCAATTAATTCAGTGTCATTTCTTGGTTCTTTGCTGCACTGTGTTGCTGGGCTCTGACATAATGTTCAGTCATTTGTGGCAATTAGTCTTGATCATGGCTTTCTCTCTTTCCACTAGTCTGCTTTGCCATTAGCTACTGATCACTGGGTAGGAAGGGATACCTGTACGTCCCTGAAACATCCTTTTAGATTTCAAAGAACTCCTCTAGGCTGGAGACTAAAGTGCCAGTTGATGGCAAAATTTGTCATAGTTGAGTGAAGCAGCTGGAAAGTGCTATCTGTATATCTAACTGCAAGGACTGATTGACGTTATAGTTGTCTTTCTGTTTAATCTGAAGAAACTAGTACATTTAAGGGTTTTTACTTCCAAGATTTCTGCTTACCTAAGACCTCTTTTCCAAGTGTGCCTTTTTGGGGCAAATAAGACCTTTAAATTGTGCCTTCCAGGAGGACAACTAGGGTGAAAATAAAGTCATTGTTTTTATGTGATTCTCAGTAAAAATTGGGTTTGTTTCCTGTCTCTGTGGCTTTGATTAGCAATACTTTCTGCATTTACTTTTGTTGAAGAATTCTCTTACCTGCTGATAAACAGAGAGAAATTTCCATAAATCTTTTAAAGCTTGCTTCTGCCAAATTCAGCTGCCTGAGCCACGTAGTAGCTTTGAGATCAGTTGTCCTTTTTAGTTACATTTGCTATTGTGAATTCAGTTGTCACTACAGTGCTTTGAAAGGTGTCAGTAGTTTTGCAGTCCTGTTTTATTTTTGTCCAGCTTATGTAATGGGTTGTTGATACAAAAGCATATATTGGGAATGCTGGAATACACATGGGACTGTAGTGTTTGGGTACTAGAATGGGAAGTGAAAGTAACTTCTGATTTGCTTTTTCTGTAGGTGATGGTACAATGTTGTTGGCAGCCAGTAAGGTTTTTGATAAATTTAAACCAGTCATTGGAGTAAATACTGATCCTGAAAGGTAAAAACATCTTTGGGAAAAAGTGCTTTCTTTAATATCAGACACACTGTGCATCTGTTATCATGGTGTACGAGGCATGCCTGTAGCATCTGGCAGTGTAAATACCCGGTTTAGTGGGTTGTTGTAGATACCAAGTGAACCTGTTGTTTTTTTGGAGAAGTTTCCACGATGAGTTATCCTGTCTCATCCAAGAGGACTTCAGGCACTATTGGATAAGCATGACTGTCTTAAACTGCCAGAACTGTTTTCACATACCAGTGTAACAGCACTTGCAGCTGGTTAGCTTGTATTACTAACCCTAAATTCTAGGCTAAGGATAGCAGTACAGAACCTAGCATGAAGAGGGGCTCCATGAAAGCATCTAAGTGTGGTGCCTGAACACAAAGAAACTTTGTCTCTTTTTGAAGAAGGCTCAGCTGAAGAAGTTTGGTTTGGTTTCCTAATGTAAACTATGTCATACCTTGGAGGACGCAGTCTCCTTGGCCAGTTATTGGTACTTAGTTGTCCTGTTATAAACTTCACACAAGTTGCATCCACCTGCCCAAATCAATCTTACAGCTAGGTGGATGCAATGTGTTAGTACTGCATGGTTGGTCTAAGCTTCAAATGAATGGCAAGTAAAACTCAGAATTCAACAAGGCTCTGTCTCTTGAGAAGTCCAGATTTAGATTTCTGCTTTTGATGTTAACATTTAATTTATTCTTAGAAGATAAAGTGGTGGTCAAAAGTTTTACTCCCTTTCATACCTTACTTTTCTTCCAAAACTTTTCAAATGCTGTGAATAGCTATTCTGCATTATCAAGTCTGAATAGCAGGATTCAAATAACAAGAGTCTTCAAGTTATCAAATATCACTCATGAAAGGGGAACAGTGTTTAGTCTTCTAGTTTTGACATGAGATTCTTTTGATCTTAGGCATGTTGCTTACCTGTTTCTTATCACTAACTTCTGTGTAAATGGGGGAAGTTTACTTTCTCACTTTCCAGGTTTATTAAGCTTGAATTCCTTGCCCAGAGTGGTGACATGAACTATATTAGTATGTATATATTCTTGCAGGGTTACTAGGTGAACAGACACTTTTTAGGGGAAATGTGGGAGAAATAGCCTTGTTTTTCAAAGGTACCAAATCTGAAGAGATCTACTATAATTTTCATTGTTATTTTTTGCTACTAGATCTGAGGGTCACTTGTGCTTGCCTGTGAGATACACACATTCATTTCCTGAAGCACTGCAGAAGCTTTATCGTGGTGAGTTCAGGTAGGATTCACTGATGTTTGGTTTTCAAAAATGTACTTGGATTGGGAAGTACTTAATGATGTGCAATTCCTGAGGAATAGGTGAAGCTTAGTAAAATCTTAATGCCTGAAATTGTGAATTTGGTGCAGATGTTAATATTTATCATGTTGAAAATGAGTTTGTGGTGAAGAGTGAGATTGAAATGCAAAGGATAAAATTGACTGCCAGTTCCAGCAAAAGGTCTTCTGTTACGATCTGCCATAATTGATTTTCTTTTCTGACTCAGCAAACTCATAAATAAGGAACTGCATTCTTGTAAAGGGTATTTTGATTTACATATTTTAAGACTGAAAAGCTCAAACTATAACAATATGTAGTACAGTGATGGCCATAAGAATAGAAGCTAATGGAACATACACACTTAGGAAATGGTCAGTGTGTTGCTTCTGGGGCTTTGGTGATTGAGGTAGAGTGGCTAAACTTTTGGTAGCAGATTAGTGTAAGGCAAAGCTTTTCTTCATGCTTAAGAGAGCTTGATGTTTTCAGTACTAGATATTCTTCAAATAGAAGAGTCTCACTTGAATGAAGAAGAAACAAGCTGAATTTCAAAGGACAGACTGGAGAAGAGTTTTTAAATAATTATTTTAAAAGAGAGACTGTGCTGTATTCTAGTTACTTTCCAGAATACTTTGAGGAAGACAAACCATCAAACAGAAATCAGTCACCTGAAAATACATAGCAATTGGGGTTTGTTTATACTTCTAGGATATTAAATTTTTAGGTTGAATAGTAACTAGATTTTTGTCACAGGAAAGTTCTGAAATGAGGTGAATACAGTCACCAGGACTGATAAATAACCGAAGAGGGTTCAGTAGGTGTTGCTAAACTAAAAGGTACTTTCAAATTGCATTTTCTGAGACTGAGAATACAGAAGCTTTTTACGCTCCATTATACGAAGTTGCTTAAGTAAAATCACAAATACAGATAACCCCTGTTAATAATCTAGGCAATGTTGATGTTTTTTGTAAACAAAGTTATATTTTTGTTGCTGACACTCCTATTTTGGCTCATTATGGAGCTGAAGCTGCCCCAGAGTGAAAGAGAAAGGATCTCCCTGGTTTTTTTCTGAAATAATAGGAACTGCTATTCCTAAGCTAGAACTGGAGCAGGGATTTTGTTTGACAGTTCTCAAGTTTATTTGGTGTTAATGAAACTCTAAAATAGGTGGATGATTGACAGAGGGTTTCTGGAAGGACTTCCGATGGCTTGGAGTTGTATATGGATGGTGAGGCAATTGTTGTTTCTCCTTATCCTTGAGGCGTCAGTGAGTGTAACAATCCATGTAAGCACTGACCTTGTAGTCCCATCATATAACCAACATTATTGATTTATTAAGGGCAAATCATATCAGTTTACCCATATTTCTTTTCTTGGTGGTCAGTGGTGTAACAGGTTCTTGGAATAGTAGTATAATAGGAATACAGTCCCATTTTCTAATTTTATAAAGGCTGTGACATGTTCTAGCATGAGCATTGTAAGGAACCTACTGGCATAGTGATGCTCACTGCAAGCTGTCTGCCTGACTACCTAAAACCATACTTGGAATTTAAGGGCAGATAGGATTTGTTGAATGTGGCTCTACAAATATGGCAGTGAGGAAATACTAGTAATGTAGTAATTTAAAGCATTAGGCTTCCTTGTTGTGATTGCAGACAAAGCTGGTTACTGAGACCTGGATATCAACAGTGTGAAGGGAGAAAAGATGTGCTCATAACACTCTCTTGTGACTTGCTTTCTTAATCAAATCTATTACTATTTTGTTTTATGAAATCTCTAAACTGCAGGATGAAAAAGGAATTAATATCTCTGGGCAAAAATAAAAAGATCTGAATGTTGTAACATGACTTATATATCCTCTTGCTTCAACTGAATTCTTCTGAAGCATCTTAAATTCCTAGGCTAGGGGAGATTGTTAAAGTGGAAGGATACTCGTGGCCTTTGCATAAAGGGAAGGAAAGATCTGCTTTGCTGGACATCTACAAACAAAGTATGTTAAAAATACAGCTTATATTGCTCTATAAATTCTTGAGAGCTTCTTAGTCTCAAAATCCTCACATCAGTCATTCATTCACAAGTTAGAATCACATGGCTGAAAAGAAGAGTTGTTACATCTTTGTAGGCTACTTTTAACCAGTGTCCTCTTACTTTACACATGCAAAAAACATTAGGTAGCAAATTGGTAAGAACAAAGTGTTTACAAATTAGTATGATTAACTCTCTAGATTTAGAAGTCACAGTGAAAGCTATAAAACTTGAAATGTGGCTGAACATATTTAATTGTTAAGGTGTTATGCTGTGCGAATGAAGGCTGTGATCCTATCTAATTCTGTAATGACTATTTCAGCTATTGATACCAACTTCTTTCCCCTCTCTTAGGTGGCAGTGGCGGCAAAGAATTCGGTTGTATCTCGAAGGAACTGGTATTAACACAACCCCTGTAGATTTACATGAGCAGCAGCTGAGCCAAGAACAACACAGCAGGGCTCACATAAATGAAAGATTCCAGGATCAAAGTAAGTTACAAATCTGACAAGAATATAATCACTTTGCCATGATAACTTGAAATAAAATATACAGATTTGTTAAGAGTTGAAGTATTTGAAATCTGGGTGCTGCACTTGAGAGACAGCTCTCGTTAGCTGAAGACCCAGATTAGTGTCTTTTAGAAGGGAGTACTTTTTTCTATATGTTTATTCTGGACTGTACAATTAGAACCATTTTTCAATATTAACAGTTAATTTAGAGATGCTTTCAAAGGGTATTAGCTAATGTTGAAATATCTGATCATGTTTAAAATGCTGTCTCTTAGAGTTACTGTAACCACTTGAGCATATGTGTGTGTGTGTACACATGCACTTTAACTTGTTATTTCACAATAAGCTAGTCTCGGACTACAGCAGGCAAATGAGAAATTAGAAGTGAGATTCTCTTCCTTGGTAATTCTTCAGTCATCAAACACCTTCAACTTTTTTTTTTTATGATGGTTTGAAAATGAATGATTCTGTGATTAACCTGTGTCCAGTACTGCATTTGCTCACTGAGAAGTCCTTGTAAACATGAAAAGTTTGTTAATCCCCCTTAATTACCTTGTGGTGGGAACTCTAATTCTTTGAACTTTATCAGAAATAGATGTTAAGTTGGTGTCATGTCTTGGCTGGCAGAGTAACTGACAGAAGAGAAGACTTCATTCTGGCTACCCGTGAGTTTTCAGGGGAAACAATGTCTGAACCTAAAAGTCACTGCCTTACTGACCTTAGTCTAAGTTTGTTTTGTCTAAAGGACAGTGACTGTCTACAGACTAAATCAGTGAAGAATTGAGTCCTTCAAGAAAATGGAGTGTCATATCTAGAATACAAACCCAGGCAGCACAGTCTGTCCTCCAATAAGCTGTGCATTGTTTCTGAAAATTTGGGTTGTAAACTCATCATTCAAAACTGCTGTATTCAATGTCTGCAGGATCTGACATTTCTGGTCCACATCTTTTACCAGTGAGAGCACTCAATGAAGTTTTCATTGGGGAATCTCTTTCATCCAGGTATGTTTAATTGTTTGTTGTTACAGCAAGGAACAGCTGACTTTATTTTTTTTATGACACCCAATCCCCAGTTCACACATCTCTAGGTCCAGCCCTACCCTGCCCCCAGCACAGTTATCAGGATTTGAGTCTGGGGTACAGTGGGACCCTCTTTTCATCGTTTTCACCTTCCTCAGCACATGTAGGGCCCTTAGAGCTTTTGCAGTGTTTTTAGACCCAAGGTTGTTGGCTTATGTTTATGTCTCATTCTGCAGACCTTCTGATATTTTTCAGCCTTCTACCTTGAAAAGAGTCAAAATAACTAAAAGAATTTTAAGGCATTCATATAGGATAGGGCTCACAATACGTAAACATTGAACTTAAGCTGCCAGAAATATTAACATGCTAAATCTGCATTTTACTAGTTACAAGTACTTCTAAAATCTATAAAAATGAAAAAATCAAAAACCCCTTGATGCATCAAACATGACCAGGAAATCATTTTCTTGCCGTTCTGTCATTAGAGACAAAGGTATTGACCTGCCTTTGGCAGAAGCTTTGTTATTGGAGAAAACCAGGTATTTCCTTGTTTAAGAAAGAAGTTTGTATCAAATCATAATACTGCCTTATCCAGGATACATTTCAAAGTCCTTTCTGTCCTGAAGATCTATGCATTTTAGGCAGCCAAACAATAAGAAGGATATGGGGAATATGACTGGGGCTGCGTTTAAAGAGATAAAACATAATCCTTGGTCAGGATTTGATCAAACTTTTACTTGTACTTCATATCACTTTCCTCTTCATTGTTTTTCTTAAAAAAACCCCAAGCAACAACAGAAAACCCAGTTGAGAGTGTAACAGCTTCTTGTGTTTGTACAGTGCCTGGGACACTGGTTGCTGCTGGAAACAGTATAAATGTTCCATGAGTGCTTTATATTTCTTTGGCCTGCTACCTCAGACTGCTACCTCAGACTGGCAGAAGGAATTAGTCTCAAGGAGATATAAATCTTGCTTTCTACCAAGTCAAATCTAATCTTATCAAGATTCTAAAAACTTTATTTAACATGCAGTGGTAGAGGAACACAAAGCTATTTTCCAGCAGTTTGAGTGTCACAAGTACATTGTGGTCTTTGGTTCCTGTGAGTTTGAGAACCACTGAGGAACACTGTGCCTGTGGGAACTGATCTCTAGAAATAAATACTGTGTTAATAGGGCCTTACACTTGAAGACTTAAATAATTATGAATCTTCTGTAAGGTTCAAATACACAGATCTGCTGATTATTAAGGCAGAATGACTAGGAGCTTCTTCTAAGGTCTTATTCTGCATGCTAGTGAAGAAAACAAGGTATTAGAAGGAAAAATACCCAGAAGACCTTTCTTAGCCAGCTTGCAAAAATTATCTTAAACTGAATCAAACTGTGCACCTGTGTTATTAACCTACTTCTAGTTCTTTTGTCTCCCCGTCTTCTCAAGAGTGATTACACAAAATGCCCTTAGTTACTAAGAGTATAAACTGTTTGACACCAAACAGTGAATTTTATTCCTGGTGGATCCAGACTGAAACATTCTTCACCTAAAATAGCTCAGTAAGGTCCATTTACTAAAGAAAGGTGAAACTCAGTCATGCATTACACAGTGAACATGGTGTTTTTCTAAGAGGGTATCTACTAATCTGAAGGCTGTGTCACAGTGTTTGCATTAGGCGCTATGAACATCTGCAACTTTAGTTCATAAATAAACTCTGGATGTTCTGAAGCTTATAGAGAGAAGCTCTGGCCTCTGTAGGCCTAATGTTAGCAATCCCCTTATACATGAACAGTAACATGCAGAGGATGATTGTACCCCAAAGCTTAGTACATCTGAGTTTTAGGAAGAATTTGCCCTGGAGAGAAATACAAGCTTGCTTACTGTTTAAAGCTGTTCATGAAGGACTGGATTTTTAATTACTGAAGTGATCAAGAATTCAGTTTCTAGCCATGCTATTACTTACTCATGTTAGGCTGCCTTACATCCTAGTGTTCCCTGATATAATTTAATGAGACTCAAAGATAGCATAAACTCAGTTTTCCAGTAGCGCAACAATTATGCAGGGAAGGTAATTATTTACAGTTTTATTTGTAAGTCAAACAAACCCTGCTTGTATCCAAAACTATTCCCAGATGAACCACAGAGGTGTTTTTGTGCATAAATTAATATGAGACACCATCTGCAGAAAAATTGTCTAAAAGTTCATGTTGCAAATCATTTTAGTCCATTATAAAAACTGCCATTACGTAGTGAATCAGAACTAGCTGTCAAATTTGAAACACTGTGCAAAGCCTGTGAAATTGTCATCCAGATTTGAAACTAGCCCCTCTAAATTGTTACATGCCTGATAAGGCTGTGTGTTCTGTCTTATTCAGGGAGAACTTTAAGTCCTGCAAACCCAGTTTTAAATTCTCGCTTCATAGGGCCTCCTATTATGAAATGTCAGTTGATGATGGTCCTTGGGAAAAACAGAAGAGTTCAGGCCTTAATGTGTGTACTGGAACAGGATCAAAAGCATGGTAAGTGCATGTTGCTGCTTTGATATAAAATATCATTTCAGATAAGCTAGATGGACCTATTTTGCTTACGCATTTAGTCCATACTGTGGCTCTCTTGGGCTGTGGGTGAGTCAGTGAATGTCAATATTCTAACTGTCAACATGGTTCAAAGCTGTCTCAGGTGTATGAGAAGAGCAGAGCTCTCATTACTTGTAGGTAGGGATAGAAGCATTGAAAGGGTGAGGAGCTGCAGCACTGAGATGGAAGTTGACATTAGGTATAATTTTGGTGAAAGAGGTTGAATGCTTGGGAGTGGTGAGGGAAAGAGATTCTCCTGGGACTTGCAGAGCATACTGGGATGATCTGGGAACTACTCTTGTTGGCTCAAATGAAATGCTTAGATGATGTAGCTTAGTAAACTTATAAAAAGCTAAGCTCTAAGAAGAATGGGAAAAAGTACTTGGAAGCAGTGTTGAGTGGTCTTTGGCACATCTGCTGTCCATTCTCCTTTCAGGCCTCTTGTCTCTTCTGTATTTAATTGACAGAGCACAATCTCTTTGCCAGAGTAGTCGCCTTAAACAAAGATGGCCATATCTACACAGAACTGTGCTAGCTTAAGCAAAAGGGTAAATTATTTTAATTTAAGCTTAAGCTGCAGTACTGCATGTGTCTAATCCATTTAGTTTTGAGATGTGAGAGGACATGTACAGTGGAAACCTTGAAATCTATTTGTGCTCACAGTTCGAGGTTGTACAGTAGGACCTGGATTTATGTGGCAGGCTAAGATGAACTAAACCAGAAGCTTTTAATGAAATTTGGAAATGAATATTCATGCTGTAACCATGGTTACTGAGTTTTACTCTTCATTGTAATTCACAATTTAGTATTCAGTCAGCATGACTTAGTCCTGGAACCTGCCAAGGATGAAACTGGCAGACTGCTAGGGAAACTTTCCTAGTGTTCAGTATCTTGGGAGAGCACAGTCTTAATTCAATGCTGCTCTTACACGTTTCATTTGTTTATACACTCTGTACTGAGCAATCCCAGAACCAGGGACCAAACTCCGAGACTGCCCCTTTCCATTGCTGTAATCAGTATGTGTTGCTGGACTTCTCTAAACTGAGGCCAAACCTCAGTAGATTGATACTCTGTAGCCTGTGGTTTGAGATGTTCACAGTACAGCTGCACAGTGGCTGTGATTAGCACCTACTCCCTCTTAACCCTGGGCACAGGAGAGGGACTTTTTTTGAGGTTAGACTGAGACTTTATGCTCACTTTTTCATTCAATTGTGTCAAATGCAGAAACATCTGATCTGACTTCCTTTTCCATATACATTCTTGTGAGATTCAAGCCCACACCTTAGGGTACAAAGAAAGAGGCATAATATTTGTAAAGAAATGTTGGATTCATAAATGAAAACTGTTATACCAGAAGGAATTAATTTGCAGAGTTGGGTAGATGGGATAAGAACACATTGAATCTGTGGAACTGTCAGGCTTCAGGTATTTTAATGCAGACTTAAATCAGCAGTTACTGGGGTTTTAAGGCAGAAGGATTATTGATACAGAGACTACATCCCATGTATCATGCTCTTCTTTCCTGAAGACTTAACTCAGTGGGTTATTAAGGTTTGCAAAGCCACGGGTAGATGCCAAACCAAGAGTTAATTTAAGACTTTTTTTGGAAGAAACTGATACCAGCTCATACTTAATAGCATTTTTTTGGATTTTTTGCCTTTTTTTTTTCCTAAGCTGTACTGCTTAGCAAACAAGACTTCTACTTCTCTGTCTAGGTCCTATAATATTAACAAGGTTGCACATCAAGCTATTGAAGAGATCCTTAAGATCGGTGAGTGAATAGTGTGGCATTACTAGCCAAGCTGATACAAAAATACACTTGCCTAATTGAGGCTCTTTCTCTTTGCTCAACAGCAAAAAAGCATGGAAGTTTGAATATGCCACTGAACACAGACTTAGTACAAAAAGGTCAGTGAAAAAGAAAAGATTTCTTTAAAGTGTCTTAAGTTTAAACAGTTCATCCTCTTTGTACTCGTAATACACAGCATTGCTCTCAGTATTTTAGTGCTCTTTCAATAATAATAATCTTTCATATGAACATTATTTAGGCACATTTGACAAAAATGGCTTGCTTGATATGACAGCTCTTAGACTTCTGTCTGTGTGAGATGTTCAGGAGAATTTCAATTCTTTTAAGATTTGAAACACTGAATGTTTAATCACGTGAAGAGGGCTGTTGAGTGTTCATCATGAAGTAGAATTGAAAGGAATAGTCTGTAAAAGTAATTTTTTTGCAGGTGTAGGCTATTAAACATCTGTCAAAATTCAGTGTTCCCTCTTGGTAGGGAAGCCACTCTTTCCTGGAGGAACGTGTTTCTGAGAGTAACTAATTTTCTTGGAAAAACTAATGTCTGATTTCTTTCTTTACAGTAACAAATGATTACAATGAGTCTCTACTCTACAGTCCAGAGGAACCAAAGATGTTTTTCAGTGTTCGAGAACCTATTGTAAACAGGGTTTTCTCAAGTAGCCGTCAGCGTGGGTTCTCTTCAAAGTAAGTGTTGGCTGCAGCAGTGAATAGTTATTCTGTGCCTTTGTCAAAGTATGAGTAATCCAGGACTATCCCTTGAAGTGTTTCAACATCCAGTTTTTGTTTTGAGAGGCTTGAGTATTGTTCTCGTAACAGCAGGAGGAAAATGTTTCCTAGTTGTGTTATGACTATTTAATGTTTGATCCTTGCACAGTCTTACTGAATAAAAGGACTTCACTGTGCTGTTTTGAGTGTGTGCCATTTCCCTCAGTATGAGACACAGGCACTGACAAACTGGAGTGAATTCAGGAAAGGGCCACTGAGGGGATGGGGGGGCCAGAACACAACTGTGTATAAAGGAGAGACTCAAAGGGTGCTTTTGTGTAGCCCAGAGGAGAAAAGACTAAGCTGGGGGAGTCCAGTTGCTGTCTTCAGCTGACAAAGGATGGTTATAGAGGCAACTGAGTTAAACTCTTTCAAAGCAGAATATGAGACAACAGCCATGATTTTATAGGATGTAAGATTCTGGTAAAAAAAGAAGAAAAAATCTTTACCATGAGGTGGTAGATCAGGCTGTCCAGAGGTTGTGCTGTCACTGTCCCTGGAGATACTCAAAACCTGACTGGGCAAGGTCCTAAGCAACCTAACCCTTGAACTAAAGCCTGCTTTGAGTAGAAGGCTGCACCAGATGCCCTTCTGAATCATTTGGTAATTAATCACTTTAACTTGGGGCACTTTTGCCAAGGGAGGTTTCATAGAGTATTAGGAAAATTTTCCTCACAGAAAGGGTTGTCAAGCACTGGAGCAGGCTGCCCAGAGAAGTAGTGGAATCATCATCCCTGGAAGTATTTGAAAGACGTGTACACATGGCACTTTGGGCCATAGTTTTAGTGGTGGGCTTGGTAGTGTTAGTTTAATGATTGGACTTCATGATCTTCCATGTCTTTCCAAATCTAAATGACTCTATGATTTTTGTGGAGCTTGCCACAATTAAAGACATATAACTGTTAGTTACATGTTCAGAATAACTGACCATATGAACAATATCATAAACACTTGGAAATAGTGCAGTATCTCAGTATTAATTAAATGTTAATTCAACCTTTTATATCAAAACAAATGTCTAAAACTCTGACCTGAAGGGGACTCAAATTCTTCTCCTTTTAAGCCACATTAGTATTACAACAACATTGCATGACCTGTAGTCATAAAGGACATCTCTGGAACTAAATATTACAATATCAGATGCCCACTGGGGAGGCGTCCTGTTTAAATGTTTACTGCTGCTTGGTCATTTGGATCTGGGAATTCTCAAGAGGGGCCTTAAATTATATAAGCTTAGATTTAAATTTATTAGCTTAGAGATAGTGTAGTCAGTCTCTAATATTGACAGTAAAATATGCTATAATAACTCTTAATGAAGTTGTCCACTAAGCTTCCTGTTTTACATTAATCATTCAGATAGAAGGGAAAATAATTTCATAAAATACATTATATTAATATCCAAATTATTTGAATTTCAAGTATTGCTAGTTGAAACCAAATGTTTCACTTAATGTGAAGACAACACGTTAGAATCACAAATTAATTGAAAACTTTTCTGTGAAGATTAAGTAAATCATAGTCAAATGGGGTCATCAGTAGCTTTCTTTAAAAGCTACACCTAAACTGCAGCTTTCAACACCAAGTGTTAAGTTACAGATTGTTCTCAGACTCTGGAAGCAATAGTCTTCATTTGAACAAGTCCTTTGGTTCTCCCTGGACTTTTTGCTAAGTCTGTGCAAGCCAGTAGTAACTGGGGCTGGTTCTAGTGCTTAGTACCATGCAAAGCAGTAATAACTGGGGCTTAGTTCTAATGCTTAGTACCATGCTAAATGGTTCTCTAAGTATGTAATGAAGCATTTACTGACCCATGCAAAACAATGTCCAAAACCCAGTCTTATTGTTAAGTGCTTCTGTGAAATACTTAAAATGTTTAATCTGTTCTGTGAAAACTGACTTCTTGGGTTTATGCAGAGTCTGTGTCCGTTCCCGTTGCTGGGATGCCTGTATGGTTGTGGATGGAGGAACATCTTTCGAGTTCAATGACGGGGCAATAGCTTCAATCCTGATTGACACCGAGGATGCACTGTGCACTGTTCTGCTGGAAGAATGAAGGACCCTCATGTCTTCTGCTGAAACATTTACAGATCCATAGAGGGAAACAATGGGGATATCACAATGCTGCATTATATTGAAAGTTGGCCTTTTCAGATGCAAGAGCATTTGGAGGAAGCTTGAAATGCTTTTCATTCCTTTGGGTTGGGGAAACATTAGCCTGATATTTAAGCTCTTTTTGCATCTGGCGTAAAAGAAATGTATCTGAAGTGTTACCTCTAACTTCTGTGAAAATTGACATTTTAACCTGTAAGGCAAATGTGAAAGAACAGCTTTTTAAACACAGGTAGTTGGGTTCAAGTATTAAGTCAGTAGCGATAAATATTCAGATGTACAGTTTTTTAGTAACAGTCTGGGACTGATGAAACTAAGTACCTTCCTACATACACTTTTGTAGAAAAGTTGACTGTCAATCTAGCAGTTTGATGCAAGGATATATAGATTTTGGTAAAACATGATGTTGATGTAATAGAAATGGAAATACAAACCTTTTGTATGCTTTTCAAAAATTGTACAACTTTGTAGTTTCATACAACTTGTGGCAATTTTTTTTGTTCTTCCAGTATTTTTTCTACTTTGTAGACTTACATCAAAAGTAAAAGTCTGGTTTAGTACATCTAGAATAAGGTAGCTTTTCCTTTTTCTGTTTGGCTAGGGAGTGACTTAAAACTCAAGGGTTTTCTTGAACCCTTCAACAGGAATATACAAATTATAAAGATCATGTTGAAGATAGATTCTTTCAAGCAAGTTGATAATAAAAAAAGAGTTCTGATTATGGAAGTGACTTTTGGAGAAACTGTGACTGCCTGTTAAAATCTGTGCTGATAATTGCATAGATCAGGGGGAAGAATTTGACAAAATGAATATACCTATAGCAGGAACTCTTCTGCTATATGACTTGAAAAAAGTATGTTTTGTCCTGTCTACTACAGATTGGCTTCCAAAAGTGAGTTTTCTTTAAACTACTTTTGAATGAAGAGACTTCTGGAACAGATAGATGTTCTCAGGTCTAATGGAAATGTTCTCCAGTGTGGCCAATTTATTTTCTGCCACTTCCAAAATATAAGCTGCTCTATAAGATAGAGGAAGTGGATAAAATATTTTTCCTTCTACAACTTAGAGTGAATACAAACCTAAAACTTAGAGAAAAATTATTTGACCAGACCATTCAGTTCTAGGAAAATGTGATACTGATGGAGACTTCTGAATAAACTATCACTATTTGTGTACTTTTTAGCTTTTAAGTGTGCTGCAGAATAAGTTATTTACAGTATCTGGTTATCATGACTGCTGATCCAGAGGGGAAAATAAAAGTACCCAAATAAGCATTCAAAACTTGGTAAGTTCAGGAGGTATCAGGATAAAGCCTTTTAATGTCTAAAATAATCTGCAAAACTTGTCTAAAGGTAAAGATGCAAAAATCTAATTTTTCTAGTTACGTGCACACAGACTAGGGTGTTTTATTGTCAATCCATCACTAACCAGTTAAGGATTGCTTATGTGCCTCTGTCTAGTACACTAGTCAATATGCTGTTACAACCCCAAGCCCACCAATGCCATTAACATTAATTTATTACTTCCTAGGACTTTGCCACTATTGGATCAGATTTAGGTATTGAATACCTGCACAGACAAATCTCTGTCAGAAATCCCATCTGCAGTTTAGTTGTGTGCTATAATGTTTTAATAGACTGATTAGTCTGATGAGTAAGCATACCTCTTAAACATGCTTGTCCTTCCTTATGAATGTCAAGACTAAAAGACAATGTTTTCAAGCCCCACAGACCCAAAGTATGATCTGGTTTAGGACTTAGTAATGTTTTCACAAGTTTGTAACTTTGCAAAATGGAAGCTTGACCTACTCATGAGTGGCCTCTGGTGGTTTTGTCTGTAATGTAATTGTACTCCTGTTGAAGCATTTACTGGTGAATGCTTAATTTAATTAGGATGATTGAGAAATCTGTAATGAATAGTGAGCAGCTACCTTTTTTATTGAAGAATGTAGGACCCTTTTTAAGAATCTTGTATTACAAGGGATTACAGTACAGACAATTTACTTGGTAGACAGTATTCCATGATGGGACTGAGTTTTGGTTTAACACTAATGTTAATCTGCCTGGACTTGCAGCGATCTTTGCACCTGCTGAGTGAAATCCATGGTCTTTTCATTTAGTGCCAGTCTTCACTGTGTTCTTTTAAACTAGACCTGTCATTCTTTGCCTTTATTCTTTCCAAGTGGTGTTTATACATTATGTAATAAAAATGAAAAGGTTAATTGATAAATGAAGTTGTCCTGCCTTATTTCTGCTTTCAACAGTGTTTCACATGCTCAGCTTTACTTCTTAATCACATTCTTTTAAGGGTTTGTAAGCCTTCACACTTTAGGTATAATGCAGAGACTGCCATGTAGCAGTTTTCGGTATGAATTGGATAGAGCTACAGAATAACTTTGTTCAATTAGCGAAAGATCACTGGTCCACCTTAACCCCACAGACTGCCCACTGTGTGTCTGCTACAATTGCCATAACCACTAGATGGGTGATAGGGTGTTTGATCCACTCCAGCACTGAACTGGCACTCAAGAGCAGTTCAGGACTACTCCATCTTGCTGAAACCCATACTCCTGTCCCACTTCTGTACAGGGCCTTAAAACATAGTCTAGTAAATACTGAATGTACTGATGGTAACACCCTGTAAACACCAGTTTACACATTGCTTGGACAAATTTGTGTCTTTGTAACCCATGACACAAAGTTGGTGGTAAATGAGGAAAACATTCTCCCATCAATCAGTCATTTTGTACAATATAGCAATTTCTTCCATCTTTATTAAATGCAAGAGAAATTGCATGGAGTATGTGGTGCACAGAGAGAAGTATTCATGATAGTGCTGAGTTGCAAAGATTTACTTTTTTCCTTGAAGTAATTTAAGGTACAAACCTAAGGCAGCAAACTGAGCAGTAGAATATTCAGTATCCTCCAAAATCCCATCATTTCAGCTTTCACAAGGTATGTTGCTCATTAACTCCTTTGTAAAGGGACTTGAGCCATTAGGGACTCGAGCCCATTAGGGACTCAGGTATAACGCTATTCAATTTAATAAAAAATAAAACAACTTACATTAGCATGAAGTGTTTTATTTACTATACTCTAGAAAGTCAAGTTAAATATCAAATTCTAGTACTCATACAACCTTTCCACAGTAAATGAGCTGTTCTGCAGCACCAGCTCTTCATTCCTCAATGTTTTCCTTCAGGCTGGATTGGGAAAGACTGTACCTATGCAACAGCCCTGCAGTTAATGCTGTAGGTTACTCTATGAATAAATTCACCTTCTTGTTTACTGCATTAATAGGAACAACAGCAGCATATTTATGCCCTGCACAGAGTTCAAGTTTTGCCCTAGAACTTACCAGCTAGAACACTTTTGGAACATTCCAGGCCGATGCACAAGGACCCTGATAATAGATGAAGATGAAAGTGTCATTTAAAGTCATTACCTGTCCCTGTCCTATTTGGTTTGGGGCTTTTTGTTTGGGTCTTTTTTTTGACAGTTACTCGGCTGTTTCTATGACTTCAAAAATAAAAAAAAATTAACACAGACAATAGTGGTTAGTGATACAGAAAGTGAAGTGCTACTACAAACAAACTATTACAAGAGACATTGATGCCTCTTAATAGCACCAAAACATCTTTTTCCAGCATTGTTATGCTGCAGTCCCATGTTTTGGTTTTTTGGTCATATCTGGAACCATTTCAGCCCTCTTCCTGCAGGATTTCTACCACTGGATCAGGTGAAGTTCAAAAACCTTATTCCTTAGAAGTGAGAAGAGGCTCACAGAACCTACATTTGGGTTCTGTAACCATTACTCAGAAAACCTAGCACCAGAACGTGAAACCAGCATGGATAACCAACACCTATTTTTAGAGACACTAATTGTGAATGGGCTTACCAGACTGTGTTTGCTGACAGTGCAGAATACTGAAGACAAAAATGTCATTTGTGGCCTGCTAAATAAAAACTGCACTGTAGCCCCTTTATGCAGCTTCTTAACTTCTATAGTATTGAGCTCTCTTAGCTGCTTTTGTGTAGATATCCCCCATTTACGGTTTTCAAGTTTGATTAATTCAGACTCAGTCCTTTGTCGTGCTCACAGTGGGTAGAGTCTTATCTTGCTGTCAATTTTTTTTCAATTAAATAGTTGAATAGGTTAAATATCTAATAATTAATTTTGAGTTCTGCAAATTCCAATGTATCTAGCACCTCTGCAAGCTGCTCCAGGAGCTGTAGAACTGGAAGAGCTAACCAAAAGCACCTTCAGAACACTTTAGTGCAATAACAGCTGCACAAGAATTTGCAACAGTTGCTAGAGGCTGGCTTTGTTTTGTAATACTTTTTTCAATGATCCCCTGTATAAAAGGAAAAAAAAAACCTGAAAGAAAAATTCTGAAGTCGCTCACAGATCATCTGATCTCTAAAGGCTTTAAGTACAAAAAATCCACAAAATACTATGAAACATGATTAAGGTGTAAGACCAAATGAGAATGCTTTTTACAATAACAGTACTATGGCTAGAGTTGCTCCAGCACTTTGCTTGGGGAGCTTCAATGCACAGTGTGTCCATTGCATCCAGTGCATTGTACATGATCATAAGCAACTAGGATTTCTCAGTGACAATCTGCATTTGATCCCCCAAATCTCATGGTTCTTTTTGTTGCCAACAGTTGGCCTTGCGATGGTTGTAAAGTGTGAACGATTGATCTTCAGGTCAGGCAGTGCTTCCACGAGGAGCTGCAGGGAGCTGTCAGTCACTATCCCAAATACCTGAAGAGTCTTCAAAGTTCGGATTTCACCAAGTTCTCTAGAAAAATACAAAACCAATTACGAAACTAAAAACAATCTTTTTCTTATTTTCAGTCTGTACCCAAGCTAGACAAATCCATTTCTACCAACATACTAGAAAAGGGTAACTACTTAAACACATTTAATTGAAACTAGTTCTTTGTACTGATACTTCATGAAACTGGCTTGATAATTTATTTTTTGCTGATGTCTCTCTCAATAAGTGAAAACAAACTGGTTCTTCCCTTTTGATTTCCTTGGACTTAACAATTTAGAACAAGTGGCAGAAATTGCCCCGGTTGAAGACTCAGGATGTGGATCAGCGGACACAAGCCTCTAGGTACTATCAGTCTCCAAGTTGTGGCAATATTTTGCTGAGTATCCAGCCCTGGCTTCTTAACTGCTTTACATTTTCCTAGTAATCCTATGAACTGTATACCTCTAAGCAAGTATTGGATAAAGTCGAAAGGCTGAGGCACACACTGCTAAAGAAAAGGTTCTCAGATGGCCATTTTCAATAGTCCTGTTCCACTCACAACCCTTTTTCCTCTGGTTGACCATATCCTTTGTAATGACATCCTTCCTGAATCTTAGGATTGAAAGCTTCCATACTAATAAAAGGCAGAAAACCCTACAAACAAGTAACTCTGAGTGTTTCAGTCACAATCAGTAACTGATAAAGGTGCATACAAAAGCAAATATACAGAGATTAGCTAGTCAGAAGGTTCTGGGTGGTAGTTTTAGCTAGGCCTCAAACTAGCAGGCTCAGAGAATCTACGTAGATTAGGAGAGACAGGTATCACCTGACTAAGTTACCGAAGAAATATTTCATACCAGATGACGCAAACCTGAGATACGAATACAGGAGCAGGAGGTGTTCACTCAGTTCCATCATGTCTGCAGCAGAGGCAAGACACGCAGCTGCTGTCTTGCTGTCTGGGCCCTGCTGCTGCTGCCGCTACTTGCATTTTGAGTTTCAGGGAAGTAGAAACATTTTGTTGTTATACTTTCTGTTTCTAGCTGGGTGTCTTTTGGGGTGCTTATGAATCTAGAGTGATGGAATCTGTTTTCGGTAGGAAGTAGAAAATTGTTGTTATATCTAACTTGTGTAAGTGTGTATTATATTGTAGTTTGCTTTTAATTTTCTCTTTTCTGTATAAATAGATATATATAGTTAGTTGAAGTTTAAATCTACTTTGAGGGGTTTTTTTCCCTTTCTCCGTTTTCTCAGCAGGAGGGGGAGGGAGGCTGACTCTGTGTTGGGCAGTTAGCATTTTGCCAGCTCAACCCAAGACATCCTGTTAACTCTGCCAACTTTTTCAAACCTCACTGCATAGTTGAAGTCTAGTACTGAGATCAACACTGGTCCCTGGCAGGACCGGAAACTTCAGTTCCAGTAATGAGACCATTGGTAGAATGGCACTAACAGACACATTGCATGCATGGAGCAGCCAGATCCATCAGCACAGACTGGTATCACTGAAGGGGTCTCTCAGACACCTTTGGTTCCACTCTGGATTCTCAAAAGGTACATGCTCTTTAACAGTCACGTTATTTTATCTCAGTCTCACTCCCAATTCCTCATACTAGTAAGCTTTTTAAAAGAGTATTTGGAATTCTAAACCTAAAATAAAGCTGGTTTAAGTTACCTTACCCTCTGTATGAACAGCAAACCAAATCAATTTGGAGATTACTTACACTAAGGCAGCAGGTGATATCTGGTAACATCGGCTAAGACACAGATGCTGTAGGAACATGAGTTGTCGAAAATACTGGAAGCACTCAGGCTTTAACATCATGCTGTCACTGTACATGAGAGCACATTAAATAAAGGCTTAAGTATAAAGCAGCAGCAAATTTGGTATTTCCAAAATTCAGGCCAAGAAATTTAATAAACATCAACTTCTACCACTGAAGTATGTTTTTGCCAATATGGAAGCAACCCATCTCTAGTGTGTATATCTTGTGAGGGGAGAAATTTCAATTTTCTCTGAAGGGTAACAGAAGAAGTTTCTCTTCACACAGATACTCTGCAGCAGAACTCCTGCCAAGAATAGGCAAGTTCTTGATACAGACATGTAATAATACTCTTGCTGACTAGGTCAAAACACCTTTTTTTGTTGCTGTAGCCAATAAACTAATTTATATCAGAGAATAATTAGGTCAAAACACCTTTTTTTGTTGCTGTAGCCAAGAAACTAATTTATATCAGAGAATAATTAAATCCTCTCTAGGATGCTTGGCTTATAAACTGTAGGCATCTAAATACTTCCTTCCATTCTACCTATCGCTACTCTCACTTGTTAATTAACAAATCCTGTAGGTATATAACATTTATGCTGAGGTAACAAAAAAAAATCTTCACGTTAGTTACCTGCTTCAGATTAGGTCATGCCAGATAGCAAATCTTCTGTAGTTTTAGCATAGGTAGTGTTTTCTGGTTGTGCAGTGCTTTGCAATCATGCATTACTGCTAATCCCCTGAGCCATAAGGATTTAAGGACTAACTGCACAAATCTTACCTGAGATCTAAATGGACAAGAAAAGGACATCTTTCCACCAGTGTTTTCACATCTGGAAAGAGGCCACACAGAGTCAGTCCACCTTTCATTAACAAGATGAACACACTTTATATAGCCTTACTCAATTCCATAGATATTTGCTTATGTCTTCTCCAGTGGAACCCCACAATAAAGCACAACTTTTTATTTAAAAGATACATGCTTAAGACTTACAGCATACAGTGTGCGCATCAAGATACCTTACAGGAACATCTTCAAATCCTCAGCAAAACAGATACACTTAGTTTAGTGAAGTGTCCCTAAAACTCAGATGCACCATCAACTTAGCAAGGGAGTAATTCAAACGTTATTTCTGTGAAATCTACCAAGAGATACTAATGGTGAGATGCTTGAAATATGTGTATGTAGCGAAAAAGCAAGAGAAATCTTCCACACATCAAATACCCTTTCAGAGCACCAAGTTAGGCGTCCTTATTTTTATTCAGAAAGTTCTTTCCTCATGATGAAAAGTTATGGTTTGCTTTAAACTGTAAATTCTTGAGATCTCAACCCAAAACACCTGCAAACAGGACTGACTCACCTGTGGCTGAGATATCACTAAACAGCCACTGTTATTAGCAAGGTGCTACACAACATGTATAAAAGTTTTGGTATTTCAGAATTCACATGCAAAAACTAAAGAAAACAATACCTAAATTATGATGATTAATGTGCTGTTCAAGTCCTATGCCTTGTAACTGCACTGAAACAGAGTAAAGTCACTCAGAGAAAGTGTTTGGCAAACAGAAAAGGTGAGTACATTGTCTCCATGGCCCAGTCAACAGAACATTCAAATTCCTGATGTGGAGGAGATTATGTAGCATATTTATAGGTTTGGGGCTGAGATAAGAAAACTTGTGTATTTTCCAACAAGTGGAACGCAGTCAGGGTCTGTGTGATGTTTAAAGGGAAAGTGGTTTGTCAGCCAATGCCTTGTTGTCATATTCACTCACTGAGAAAGTTAATTTCTCTTTACCACCAAAGCAATTTCACCCTCCATCTATGCCCTTGTTCACTTTGTTGTATTCTCTCCCCAAATGCAGATTTATCTGCGTTTTCTATTACCTTCCAACTTCACACAACTTTTCCTCCTAGTACTACTAGCAAGTAAACAGTTAAGTGTTGATTCCTGAGATTATTTGGCTTTCAATTAACTGGTATTTGTATGTCAGTCTGAAACTCAAGCAGGTACTATTTCTCTTTTGGAAGATGCCTTCAGCAGCCACAGCAGCAGAAGCTTTAAGAAAGCTCCAGGAACAGTATCTGGAAGGCTAATTCAAAGTGGAACACAAAGTCCTGCTACCAGGACTTACTTCAGAAGTAAGGGCTATATGTTTCAACTGAAAATAAACTAAGCTGTCACCCGACTGTCTTTAGATTCAGAAGAAAAATCATCTCACACTTCTTGACTGAGACAGAAACATGAGAAAGGTTCTCTAACAGCAAGAACTTCACAATATACAGGGCATAAAATCAGTGTTAGTATATGATTTTTCTATACACAGAGTGGAAGCCAACCACAAGAAAATACAAAGCCTGCTGCTCTATACCATAGTGGGATAAAGGTTTGTCATGCTGCTATTTACCTGCTATTTGTAGATTCTCTCTGTAGCCACTTAAATTTAACTGGGTGATTTTTGAAGTAACATGATTGACTGCTGCTTTGACATGAGCGGCTGTGAAGTCACACCAGGACAAGTTCAGCTCCTCCAGCCTACATACAAATGAACAAAGAGTGTTAACAAGAAATAAACGCAGTTCAAGTTCTGGTATTGTCTATTACAACTCATACTTTTAAAGGAAATACTTGTAACATGCCTACTATCAACTTCTTGTATTCATGACTAGAAATTCTGCCATGACAATGATTAAGCACTAACAAGTGAAGCAGATTACCCAGCAGAATCTGTCTTTGGAGATTTTCAAGGTCCAACCAGAGAAAGTCCTCATCAAGCTGATCAGTGCTGATTTTAGATCCTGATCTGGGCAAAGGGTTAGAGTGACTTCCCAAAGCCACCTCCCACTGGAATGATTCAATATGTTAGGAAGTGAAGGCTCTCCCAAGGACTGCCACAGGGAAAGACTGTCTTTTCATCAGAAGAGTCTGTGACCTGAATCTGTTACTACTGAACAGATGGTCACATTGAGAGGAAAAAACACTATCCACCATTAGCATTCATCAGATGACCAATTAATCCTAATTAGCATGAAATACTTCATAGTTTTACATAAACATTGGTCATGCTGTGAGCTTAACTCTCTTTACATGCTTGATTACCTACAGCCCATCACCATGGGGCTGGATAAAGCATTGTTCTGTGTGCAGGTGGTGTGGTGGTAACCAGAGGACAAAGACACAGCGAGTGCACAATTACAGCATTTAGCTGGCAAGATGTGCATAAATGAAAAAGCAGTTAAATTGCCACTAGCATTCCTAGGATCAGGTTTGCCATCTGCTATTCACTGTGCACTGCACAGACTGCCATCCTCTAAAGAGCTCATGATCCAAGTAATCAGACCAAGTAACAAGAAAGATTAAGGCTTTGGCTGTCCACTGACTTGCAATTTGATTAAAAAAACTGCTTTTGCAGAAGGAAAGATTAAGTACATTGTCTAGCATGTCACAGAAGTCAGCAGAAAGTCGGAAATATAAATCCCAGACTCACTGGGGCTCAGTTCAGTGAGTTCCTGCCAGCAGATAGCTTAATCTCTGGAGCTGTCAATCTGAACACAGTGCTTCATGAACTAGGAGGTTACTGAAGGGATCTTCTGCCATGGAAAGGCATAGTGTTCTCTGGCATTCATGCTGTACTCTGATAGCAAAGGGAGCTCTGGGACTCCACTTTCCAGTTTCAGACACACTTTCACTTGTGAGAATCACATACTGTTTTCATTAAGAAAATCAAATTTACATGATATCAAAGGAACATAAATGGGGTTTACTCACCAACAAGGATGATTAGGAAAACCCCCAAAAAACTGCCAAAGTACATCTTTGCTAATAAGGAAGAAAATAGCTAGATGGAAAGGAACGGCCTAATTATTTTGCTAATATTCAACTATTAGGCATTTAGGAACAGAAAAATGCATATAAAACAAATAAAAAGGATCCTTCTTCTCAGGAATAGCAAAATCTGGTTTTGTCTTACACAGAGCAGCAGCTCAACATCATCTCCAAGGCTTCTGCAGAAAATCCTGAGCACCCACAGAGGTTTAGTCGCATCAAATTGGGATTCCTAGCAATGGCCCTGTAGAGAGAAAAACCCAAAAGTCTGATAAAATTAAAATGTTGGAACATTGCTTACATTGATAGGATGTGTGATTATTTTTAAGAGCCAAGACCTCAGGCACAGAATTACTCATTAAACATGCAGTACTGTATCTTTCATCAGCTGACCAACCTGAGTCACTAAGGGTCTCAACTCTGTGCTTCCTGCACCATAGCTCAGGATTTGAAGGGATACCTGTTATTTACTTGACATTCCTGACAAGTCTGCATATTTATAAACTACTAAGTTTACAAGGAAAAGATTTCTTTTCACCTTCTGTATCTCAATAAACACACACCACAGCTTATTAGAGATGACTGTGCCTCTACAAAAGACAAAGCAACAACCCCATCTCCTATGTCATCCCTCTCCAACATGGAGATTATTCTGGAACAAAACACATGTCCAAATAGCATCTTCTGAATGCATCTGTTTGCAAGAGCAGACATGCAGTTTTCAAAACATGAAAAAACTCTTACATCCAAGTATCTACATTTGCACACAAGGCAATAAAATTCCATCATTAGTGACTGATTAGTACCCAATTTTCAGATAATTTTTCAGCTGGTATCAAAAGCCAAACAGTATTTGTTCACTTCTGTTCTGGTTTGCCCTCACTGGAGTGAGGAAAGCATCAGGAAGCAGAACAGCCAGAATCTCTACCATCTGACCTATGGTTCTGGCACCTCCACAACCACCCAGTGTGATTGAAAGGAGGGTGACTGCACACGCATTAGTGTCTTCTCAGTTTAATCAAAAAAATCCCAGTTTCTCTGCTTGTCAGAATCTGTAATCTTCCAGGACCTCAGACTGAAGTTCAACAAAGAAGTCAGCAGTATTGCAGAAGAACAGTGAGCTGGGAGAGCCACTGAGAGCCCTTAAAATACAAAAGTGCCTGCATACCAAACACAAAAATTCTCTCCAGAGCACAGAAAAAGGAAAAGTGGCTTTGCTGTACAATATGGATGTGGGAACAGCTAATGGACACAAACCCTAGAGAGATGAGCAGTTTCTCCAATTTCTTGTTACTCTGGAGAATGGGGAAAAAACCCACAAAAATGGGCACCAAGACACACTTTTCTATCGGGGTGTTTCCTCCTCACCTCATCTCTTGGAGGATAGAGTCAGCTCATCTAGCCTGCCAGCTTGCCTGGGTATGTGCCTAAAACTGGCCATTTCAATAGACTCCCACAAAGAACAACTCTCCACTACATTCTTTTACTAGCCTGCACAAAATGATGGCACCAAACAGAAGGTATTTACTGAATATTCCCAAACAAGTCACTCACTTGATGATGTTGTCAGAAAGCCCTACTCCCTCCAAGCTGAGGTTCTGCAGCCTTTCACACAGACAAAGAACACTGTGAAGATCTGCAGCAGACACTGTGCAGTTTGACAAATCCAGGTGCTGAAGTTTGAGAAGTCTAAAAAAAAAACCAAAAAAGACAGCAAGACAGGTTACTCCACAAATATATCCCACACACTAAAACCATGGAAACCTTGCAGAAATATGATACTAAGCTCACTGGGCCTACTGCTAAGCTACTAGCCACAAATTCAGAACTCATATTCCAGGCATTCAGGATTCCTCCTAACACCTTAAAGTCTACCCTGCTGGAGTTAAATATTTTTTTTGGGTAGCCCACATAAATTCTGGAGATGGTGACAATTTGCGGTTTTACAAGATATAAAATGCAAATGCATCGTAGCACTTGTTATTTTCAAAAAATCACACTAACTTGGTTTTAAAAGGCTGACAGGTGAGTGCAGATCCTCCTGTTCCAACACACACCTAACCACTGATCAGCTCTCACACTCTCCAGACAGCACAAATGCCACTACTGATTGCTACTGCCTTAAAGCAGAAAATACACAGGAAAACTGTGAATATTTGAAACATGGTTTTAGAATCCAGAACATGCAGAGAAAGCCTTACTCATTCGTTTTAAACAATGGACTCCCAATACAGGATCTGGGGCAGCGGAACACAGTAACACCTGCAGGCAGCAAATGTCCAATCACTCCTGGCAGCAGATTCACACCAGTCAGATCAAGTGTCTGCCAGAGAGATTCATCAAACCTAAAGCATAGAATTTTAGTTGTTAGTGAGTTCAAAAGAGTCACAACTATGAGTACAACCACAAAAAATTTTCAGTGTCAAAAGAAGACTGAGAGAAAGCTATTTAATAGACTAACATAATGTTAAAATATGTGAAGCATCTTTTGATTATACGTACACATAACCCACATACAGCATCAATTGAATTACACATCAATAAATGAGAAACAGATCATTTAAGAGTCTACAGAAACAAAGGTTTCCGTAGTAGTAAATGAGAAGTAATACTTACGAAAGGTGATGCCATCTCCTGCAAATCACAGAAACTTTCAGCAAGTCCTTTAGGGATAAATATGCAAAGATGGACAAAAGCAATTCATCTGGAAGTGCATCCAGAGAAACACCTTGAGGGAAAGAGCAAAAGATATTCTAGCTAAAACCGGTTCATTTTTGCCTGCTGGTCAGATGCCTTGTTTGGTTTGGCTGTTAAAAGCACCTCTACAGTCTCTCTAGGCTATACATACAGCCCACTATTCTTCCCTCTTTCAGCTTTTCAGTGTAGTACGATATCATTACCATCTCTGCCAAGGCAGGCCTGGCAAATGCAAAGGTTCCCATAACATCAACTTTGTATGCATACTAAAGCTATGGAAAAACAATTTTCCAGATAAAAATGACAATAATCATTATTGACATACTCATTTGTGAAACAAGAACATTTTAGTTACTGCTTTTGTATTCTAAAGGCTTTAGTGATCCTCTTTCTTTCCCCACCCCTTCTGAAATGCTCACTCTTCCTACCCATGCAAGGGTCTCAGAAGGGAGCCCACGGCAAGCTATACTTTTGTGTGATACACAGTAAAAATCAGGTACTAAAAACTGTTCTGTAGAACATGCATGCCACGACCACCCCAAGAATTATCTGAAAGGATGTGGTGCAATCTCAGCTTCTCTCATGTAGACACAGGGCTCCAGAAGGCATTGCAACTCACTTCAGAGGTTTCAGGTGGCGGAGCTCAGCAGTAGCTGCCTATGACCCAGTACTCAATCTTTTTTGAAAACAGGGTTGTTTAAGGCCATTCCCACCTTCCATGTAACAGCTTAGTGTCTGGAGACAGCTGCATATTTATTTTGCATCCCATACTCACTCAGACTGAAAACACATTTTAACACCAGGGAAAGGAACCCAGCATTTTATAACCCATTCAAGTGTCCAAGGTCTTCAGGTTACAGCTCTGCTCTTTCCCCATCCCTCCCCCTTTCTAGCACAACAGCCTTCCACCCATTGATGTACTTTCCCTGTAGCTCTGTGGCACAGTCCCTCACATTGCTCACAGCTGAGCTACACCAGGGGCTGAGACACTCCCTCTGACCTACCTCAGCCTACACTGTGAGATGTGAGTGTGGATACCTTTGGGCTTGCAGACTAAACATCTCACTTCTTAGACAAGTAAAACAAAACAAAAATTAAAAAGAAATTAAGTCCCCTGGGTTTGAAAATTGCACTGGGAACCAGTATCAATAGGCTATATTCATCTGGCAGCCACAGGGAAATATCTGGAAAGGATCAGTCGGGCAGGACAACAGATGCAGCTCAGGGCCTGTGGTGGTGGTGCTGGTGCATCCCACCCTCACTCAGGCTGCACTGTTACCTGAGATATACTCATTAGGCCTCAGCCTTCAGAAACACTCTTGGATTAAGCTCTTGCTGAACTTACCAGAAACAGTCTGCTCCCAGGAGCTTGTACTGACTAACAAGCTCCTATTTTTAAACAACCAACCTTGGAAATTTACTTTTCTTGCTTGAATAACAACCCAAGTGGAATAACATTTCCATTACCAAACTTTCTTCAAAAGTTTCAGTACTGAATTGTGGCCAGGATGGAAAATTACTATGACTCTCTTGTGACCCTATAAACCGCAGTCCAAGTGTGACCCCTGTGAGGGGAGCCCCTCAGTGCCAGGAAACTTTTAAATTTGCTACACTTGGAGGACCAATGAACAATGATGATGGACCCTGGGCTGATACCTCCACTACTTGAGGCTCAACCCTTTCCCTGTTGAAAAGATGTAAAGTAAGTCCTTCACTGAGGTCAAGGGGAATTTTTCACAGGTGAATACCTTGCAAATACTCCTTCAGGTCTCTGTGTCTGTGTGAATGAGCTAAGTCAAATGTACTATGAATGTTGCTCTCTTAGATTCTTAAATACTTTAGATCTGTAACAAGGTTAGGCCTGTGAGTCCCTGCAGCGCCTATAGCAAATTCTGTATGAATCCTTTGTTAAATTAACTGAAGCTATCAATTAAGTGTTGTTAAGCGCTGTTAAACTTTTAGGCCTAAACTGTTGGTCAAGTGTGAGGCTCAAGTTCAGTAAGGGGGTCATCAACTCAATCTTGTGCCTCAAGAGGGGGTTCTTCCTTATTCCTTTTCGTCCTTAACGTACCCTATCTTTATAACCTTTCCCCACCTCCCAGAGCTACTTTTTGGGTTGACTTTGGTTTTAAATTGATTGATTTTGGATTTTAGCTTATTTTTTCTCTGTGTGCTTTAACCATCTAGTAAGCAGTAGAGTGAACCTTCCCAACAGTCATTATTGTGCTTTTGCTTTTATATTCCTGCTGGGCCAAGGTGCCACCCATGTCCCACAGCAAGAGCAAACAGAAAGTGGCACAGGCAGCACAAATCCCCAGCACACAGACAGGAGTTGGCAGGGTCAGGCAGAAGAAATTGACGCTTTCACTGGCCACAATTCTGGAGCCAGACACACCATCCCTGTTTAAAGGCTTACATAAAAAGAGGGTTTATCATCCCAAGACTGAATGCCACTAGATCTGAAAGTGACATTCTGCCAGGTAAGAGCAGTAAAAGTAAACAATAAAGCAGTGATGACTTGTTATGCCCGCTCTTCACCTCCAGTGAAGGGTGAGCAGAACCGGGATCGGGGTGATGGTACCTGACTCTGCCTCTCGGAGTGGCCACGGCCGGCGTGCAAAAACAAAGTCCTTTTCGCTCTCCTTCACCTTCTGCCGTTTTGAAGGAGGACAGCCCGACGACACCAGGTCCTGCGGTGTGTTTTCATTGCCCACCTTGTCTTTCTTAGGGACGGTCACCCCCATGCCCGAGAGAAACTCCGAGGTCTTGCTGGTGGAAACATTAGCGCTAGAGGATGGGATCTCCTGGAGGTGTTTCCTGCAGGTACAGCAAAATCCACAGACTCTGAGAGCACCGCCGGACCGACACCAAGCATACGACGGGGAACCATTTCAAAGTCACTCATAACCTACGTCCACACGCGGGGCGATTAAACGTGGGATCTGTGGGCGCCGAGAGCAGCGGCTACAGAGGGTGCACTGCAGAGCCGGGGCGGGATTCCCCGGGGACTGAGCGGGATGGGGCGCAAGAGCGGATCGATGGAGGCGGCGGGCACAGCCCGAGCACTGGGACAGCATCGCAGGACCCCCGGGCTGGGCACGGCCCCGCGGAGCCTCCCGGGCCCCGGGCACGGCCCCGCGGAGCCCCCCGGGCTCCGGGCACGGCCCCGCGGAGCCCCCCGGGTCCCCGCACCGGGCGGGCGGGCCATAGTACAGGATGCACGGCGGGAGCGGTGCGGGGTTCGGTCCCGGCTGGCGCCCGCTGCGCGCGGGAAAGAACGGCGGGGGGACTCCGGGAATGCCGCGCAGCCCCCAGGGCAGAGCCCCACGCACACCTCACATCCCGGGGGCGCGCACACACACACAGACATGTGTGGCCCCGCACCCCATCCACACCCAGGAGCTCATTCCCGTTGCCCCGGGACCCACTCCCGCTCCCCCGAGAACTCGCGCCTGCTCCAGACGCCCAGGGTTCCCACGCGGAGCTCACCACCCCCGAGCAGTGTAGGAGGGGAGTCCCCTGATGGCTCAGCTGCAGCCCGCCCGTGGGATCGCTATCCCCTGTCCCCGTATCCTCATGTTCGGTACCTGTACATGGCGCTCGGAGGCCCGTGCGCGCCCCGCGCCTTTTAGCTCCACGCCATCCCACGGCCGGCCGGAAGCGGCTGAGGGGGCGGCCGCGGGGGCTGCCGGGAGCTGTAGTTCAGCGGCCCCGCCGTGCCCGCCCCGGGGCGGGGCTGAGCGGTGGATGGCGGCGGCCCGGACGCGGCAGAAACCGGGAGGGGCCCGCGGTGCCTGAGCGCGGTGCTGGCCGCGATGGAGGGCGGTGGAGCCCCACGGGGGACGTGGTGCTGAGCGCGGGCTCGGCCGCGGTGAGGCGGCGGCGGCGGCGGCGCGAAGGGTGGGACTCGGGGACGAGCGGAGCGGAGCTGAGTCGCCGAGTCACGGCCGGGCCGGTTCCCGGGAGCGGGGACGAACCGCTGGTGGGACGCGGGGAGAGCCCAGGCGTGTCCCTGGGGCGAGGCGGGGAGAGCAGGGGAGGGAAGCGTGGAGCCAGCAGCGGAAGGTGGGCGCTTCGCTCCGGCGGTGCTGCCCTCCCCGGGGCTGGGCCGGGCCGGGCCGGGGTGCAGCGCTGTCCGTGTCACAGGCCGGGCCGAGGACCGGGCCTGTTTAACCCCGCACCTTCCCACGCCCTGTTTGTGCCAGCCTGTCCTTCGGCAGTGCGGCTCCTTCTGAGTTTTCTCCCAAACTTGACATTTGTGGGGATGGAAAACTAATCCTGAACACCCACTCTTAGTCAGCCCTACCTGCTTGCAAATGCTGCCCTTTGTTCACTGCATAACGATGGAGAGATGTGCGTGTCAAATTGAGGATGGGGGTGCAACCTGAGTTAAGAAACAATCAAATCCAATAGAATAGAAAAAAACTCTTCCTTTTATTCAGCATTGGGAACATGGGGGATAATTCCACCAAAAAACGTGTTCAACGAGACTTTTGAGTTTCCAGGTTTATATACTTAGTTAGAAATGATAACCCCTCCCTAAAGTTAAGCAGGCTATTTAGGGTGACTTCTATCAGATCTAATGGGCTGCTCTTACCTCTGCAACCCTGTATTTCCTTTTAACTAAACAATGTTACAGCTTCAAGCCTGAACCTGGACAGGTGTTCTGATTTATTTCTTACAGCTTAGACTTTAATGTAAACAGGTTTTTTGTTTATTTTTTAAAGTTCAGCTTAGAGGGTTAAATTCTTCTTTGTCTAAAGCTATGCATGGTTAAGATCACTGACAAACTAAGGTACAAGCTAAAATCAAAAATTAATGTAAAATACAAAGTTAATACAGTTCTGATTAAAAATTAGTAAAGACCTTATGATTTTCTGGAAAAGGGATAAAATCCTTTTTCTTGAGGAGTCCCTGAATCGAACCCATGGCAAATAGTACACATCTCTTAAGTGAGAGACAGAGAATGGTGTGACTCAAATTAACATTCATATAATCTTAAATGAATTTTTTGACTGTTTCCAGTGTTAGCTGAAGTCATGGAACAGTTGTTCAAAGGTTATTTAAGCAGATAATCATGTGAAAAAGAGGTGGAGTTTTAGTTAAAGAAAAAAAGCTGAATTTATTTCACCTTTTCTGTAGCCACCTTTTTTTGTTGATCACGTCACTTTTCTTTGTGAACATGTGGGACATGGAAAGATGGTTTTGCCAAAAGAGATAAAATCCAATTATTTTTTACAGACTGGAAGTTACCAGGCTGTTTGCCTGAAGGCAGTGTGGGGCAGTAATCATCTGACTTCCTTACTGACACCTGCTTTGTGCGTGCATTAGCGTGGTAGCCCAGGTAGTGATTTCTATTCTTTTTTTAGATTCTGGTTGCATCTGCACAGCATTTGTGTCTGATTCTATTTTAGTTCCTCTGATAAGCAAGTTATTTTCTTCAATGTGTTATTTGCAGGGTACTTCCCTAAATCCTTTAGATGTTTCAGCCTGTGTGGTACTTAATATATTAAAGGTTGGATTTTATTATCTTGAAGGTCTTTTCCAACCTTAATGATCCTTTAGTAGAGTACAAGGCAGCACCAAGTAAAGCAAATGAGCTTCCCATGGTTTTATACTAGTGGTCTCTGCTGTTGTCGTCGTTAGAATATGAAAAACTTGTTTCCCTAAATATTGCTGCACTATCAATTGAATGTTTAGTCAGTTTAAATTTTTTCTTCATTGCAAGATAGTTGAACTGACAGGTACTAATAAAATAGCCACTACATGGACTGACTAGTTTTTCTCAGAAGAACAAAGCCATGCAAATTGCATTCTTGATTAATCTTAGGAGTTGTTTCTCTCAGATAATGAAAGCAGATAATGGTCTGTTTTCTTAGGCAATTTATGGCTATTTTTTTTTTAGGATCGTTTTCTCACTGTGCTGAGATAAAGCAGCTCTTTGACTGTTGTCTGCTTATTAATACTATTTCCCCAAGCTGCAAGGGCCAGTGTGGTAATCATGAAGTAAACAAAAAAACCACAAACCACAAACCCAACTCCCCCAAACCTGAAATCAAATAAAAAATAAATCCCCACAATGCACCAAGCAGACTTGGATACGAACATATCTGAAGGGATTATTTTTACTGTTACTTGACCTCTTCTTCTTCTCTCTTTAAGAATGAGCTCTTTAAGAGTTCTGAAATGTGAAGTTAGCCCGTCTTGTTGTTTAAAGATGAAAGTGTCAAGGGCTCAGTGTGGGGCAGTTCTGTCATTCCAAAAGGTTTAATCATGTCTGTAAAGTGAAGTCTGTATGATTCTTAACAGCATCATCTTGCAGAGAAGAGCAGACTTGCAAACACAGGTGTTGACTTTGCCGAGTGAAATGTGCTGGTAGAAACTCGATAAGAACTACAGGTTATTCCCTGACAGAAAGGCAAAAGGCCATCATTGAGCTGGCCATTGATATATTGCTAGAGATGCCAGCTTTCACTTTATGCCTGCAGCTGAGTTGTGAACTCAGCCTGAGGAGGGAGGTGCTGTTGCATAGATACTCGTTCCGGTGTGCTGAGACTCAGTTTTGTTTATTGCTGTCTCTGGTATCTCTTTCATAGCTTGGGAACTTTCATGGGAACAGTTCTTTTCAGATCTAATTATGGTATTTAAAGTATAGAGTAAGGCTGCTGCTTCTTTCAGGTGTTTCAAGTAAATATCCGAGATGTCTAGAAATGTCACCTTTCCAGAGCTATTTGTTGAGCTTTACCTGACAATACTTCAAGGGAAAAAGTCTGTAGTATTCTCGAAATGACTGAGATGCCAAAGCTTAGGAAAGACAGAAGCATGATGGCTGTCCTTATTACTGATACTTGAAGGACAGGGAGAGCTACAGACTGGCAGACTGCTCTGCTGCTTTTTGAATTCCTGAAAAAAAATCTGTCACAAAAGCTATTTGTAAGCATCTAGAATATAATAGCTGAGTAAAAGACAGCATCATTTTGTCAAGGATAAATTACTGAAGTGATCTAATTTATTTAAGTAGTGACTGATAGGCCTATTGTGTATGAGAGGATCAGTTGATGTCTTATATTTGGCTTAATAGGGCATTTGATTCTGTTACTTAGGATGGTTTTGCTTGGGAATGAAAGCTGGGAAGAGCTACTGTTGTCGTGAAGAAGGCCAGTCCCTTGTCAACTACTCTTCATGGTTTTCACAGTTTCTGTGATGAAAATAGTGTGATGATTAGAGTTTAGGAAGGCACAAAACAAGAATAGAGTTCATGTCTTTTTGATCGTGATAGTGGAAAGCAAAATGCCTTAAAGATTCAGAAACTTGTGGGAGAGGAATTGGTACAAATGAGCAGAGTTTTGTGCCTGTGCTTAGCAGGAGCAATCAACTACAGAAATACAGAATAGAGGACAGTGTTGTGTCTCTTGGGGGAAAAGAATTTGGAGGGCAGAGTAAGCCAAATTTGTGAAGAGAATATCACTCCAGTGTTAGTTCTATTTATGCTTCTCAGTAAGGCATGTGGAGCACTGTTCACCCTCAGTTCAGGCCTTCCCAGGAATTAGCTGGGAAACTGGGGGGTGGCTCCTGATCATTGTAGAAGGAAGTGAGTGAGCTAGAGAGAGTCAAGGGCAGGAGTGAGAAATGTGCAGAAACTGTGATATTATATGGCTGACTAGAAAGGATTGAAGCACCAATTACATTTACTTGATAGAAGGAACAGTCTGCTGGTAAAATGTTTTCCTGCAAAGTTTGGGAAAAAAATAAAACAAACCCAAAAAGTGGGATAACAGTCAGATCTGGGATTTCTGGTTAAAGGGAAATTGGAATGCACTCTAGTGAGACCAGGGTCCTTTCTTGACAGATACGCTTCTCTCTTTTTAGCCCTTCTTTAAGAATATAATATTGGAGTGTCTTTTATAAATTTGGTACTATATAAAAGCTCTGAGAAAGTGTGGAGTTTTTTCATTCTCTGCTGTTTAATTTAGTAACTTGAGTATTTCTGTATCAGGGAGAGCAGTTAGTTCATTTGTAATGTAGATGGTCATGAGTGTAGCTAGTCTTGAGGTTGGCAGGGTGATTTAATACTGTTGATAGTAGGGATTCTCCAAGAGCATTGAGTCTGAACTGAGCCTGTCCCAAGCCTTGCAAAGCGTTATTAGCTGAGTAAAGTTAAAAACTTAACCCTAAGCCAACAGAAGAGCATGACCTTGTCTTTTATTGGTTAAGTTGCATTTCCAGTGCCAGAGTTTCAGCTTTTGATCTTATTTGTATTAATGTGTAGTTGCCTGGTTCTTCAGAAATGGAGTATACCCATAAATACTTCTCCATTCATAGCGAGGGATTTTGTTACTTTAATAGGAGTATCCTCTACACCATTTAAGGTTTTACAGTATGAGAGAACTCTTCTGAAGTAGTTGACTTACCTTAGGAAAACATTTTTTAGGGACTCAGGAATTTCACCTAGCTGATTACTAAGTTGCTGTGTGCTAATAGTGAGAACACTGTCTAAATAAACTGAAGAAACAGAATGATGGGTAAGGAGCTTACCTTTCCGTGAGCTCATAGCCAGCTTCAGAGGCAAATGCTGCTTTCCACAGGAAGACATGGCTTTATAGCCTGCAGTGATGTATTTTAAGGCCTAAACGTACTAGCACAGGTCCTGAATATGCTTGCCCTGTTAGACTGGATTTAGTTCACAGGAAGAGCTCCTCTCAAGCATTACATTTGTCACTTGATGGATTTTTTTCCTTTTTATCTCTTTAAACTGTTCGCGTGTACATTAATTCAAAATAATTCTGTTGTCAGTCACAGTCTCATGAAAAAATAGGCCTTTAATTTTGTGGGGTTTAGATCAAAATCACAAGGACACAAACATAAAGATCTAGTTTACTGGTAACTGTAAATCTGCTTTTGTCTTTGAAAGGGAGTTAAGTTATGGTAGGACCCAATACCCTCTTTTACATATCCTGTCCATTTTTATAATATTTCTGGAAGTTCCATCGTGGTAGTAGCCAAAGTGCAGCATCTTGCACAAAAACTTCTCACCTTCTGTTTTGATAGCAGCTCTTTAGGTGTGACTGTAGTAAAACTGTGTGACACTTTAATTAAGTGTATGCTGTGTAATTTTTTTTGTTTACATAGCAAAGGTGTGGGCATAATGGGCACCCAAAGCCAGTGTCAGATAGCGCTGCTTTAACTACGGCCACGCCACCCTGAGCCCGATCCCGTCAGTTCTCGGGAGCTCAGCAGGGTCAGCCCCGGTTAGTGCTGGTATGAGAGGCCTCCTGGGAATGCTGGGGGCTGCAGGTTCTAGTCCTGAGGACTTCACTGTCACTGTCCAAGCTCGCTCGGCCGTCGCAGATGAACCTCAGGACTTAAACGGTGGGGCCAGTTCTGTGCATGCAGTGCCTCACCTAAAATCCACTGCGCAGGCTGGAAGGGCACGTGGGGAGAGCCCTGCCCAAATCTGTGTTCGTGAAGTCTGGCCATACCATACAATATACCCACGTAGGTGTGCCCTTCCAGCCTGTGCAGTGGATTCTTTAGGTGAGGCACAGCGTGCGCAGAACTGGCCCCACCGTTTAAGTCCTGAGGGTCCGTCTGCCACAGCCAAGCGAGCTTGGACAGTGACAGTGAAGTCCTTGGGACTGTCACAGCACCCGGCACTGATCGGGGCTGACCCTGCTGAGCATCTGAGATCTGACAGGATGGGATGGCAGGGAGGCATTGAACTGCCAGGGGACGGTCCCACTGAGACTCAAACTAAGGACCTTGGGATTCAGAGTCCAGAGTGCTCTCCTTTACACCACGAGACCGCCCCACGCCCACGTGAATAGAATAGACAAGGACTGACAATAAGTGATTGAGAAATGGGTTAGATATTCTGGATTTGTGATTTACAAACAATGTACCCAAAATATACTACAGATTAGCTAGTAGGGGGATGCTTTGGCAGAACTGTAAATAATTTGATTAACATGTTTGATGAAAGGCAGACCATAGAAAGTATGTGCATCTTTGACACAAATCAGGAAGGTAACTGGAGTTATTTTCAGAATATGGGATGCTCTGTTTGCAACAACTGATATGTAGGAAACAGACTGCTCTTAAAATTCAAATGTAAAAGGGGAAAACGGGGAGAAACAAGTTGTTGGGGAAAAAAAACCCCACAGAATAGTTGTCCTGTGTGTCCTCAAGGAACTAATGGCATCACAAACTTTGGAGTTTTTTGTAGTGCAAATAAGGCAGTTTTCACTGCTTAGTGCTGTCATGCCTAATAGATCTGCTTAAGCAGTCTACTGAGAAATTAAAAATTATTCACTTTACCAAATTATTAAGGTATTTAGAAGTAAATCAAGGGAAAATTTATTAGTAGCATTTCTTTTGAATCTCCAGAAGAGTGAAAGTGCTGGAAGTCTAACAGTGGGGAAGCTATCAAACACTATTTAGCTTAAATCAGCTGAAATAGTAATCTTGATGGAGAAGCAAGTTAGACTTGCCATAGAAATAAACTTTTTTTTAATAATGTGTGAAGTGCTTGTGGTAAAATGATAATTAGTAAAAAGGTCTGAAGCAACTTAACTAATGCTGTGAAAAATCAGTGCCATTTTCTATAACAGATTAGTCCAGCTCACTGTCCCTTTGATAATAACATATCTGTATGAAGATATATGAACTTCTTAGGCACTTAGAGCAGTCCTGACTATAACAGAGGAGCTAAACCCAGAAAGATGAGCAAAGCAGAAATATATCATGGCATGACTAGTACCAAATATGTTGAGACCTTTGTCTTTCTGACGATGAACAAAAGAGGGGTAGGAAGGTGAAATTCTTGGCATTTCAAATGAAAAAGAGACACATTACAGGTAGACTTGCACATACTTTGCTGCATTTTTATGCTCTGTTAACTCTGACCAGAGAATTTAATTGTGTTGTTGAGGTACTGTTCATTTAAAAAGTTGTTCATTAGCTTTACAGAAACATTAAATTTGAACATTTAACCCTTTGTCCAAATTAGTTGATTACTTCTAAAAGGGGAAAAAAAGAGCAGAACAGATTTTCCTCTTGAATTTTATACTGGACTTAAAGTCAGGCTAGTAGTCTGTTCAAGGTACAGAGATTTGGCTGCTGGAGCTGTTCTATATCAAGGTGATGAACAGGAGTTGTCCTAATACATTGCTAGAAATTACAACATTGGAACGACAGGATATTTTGTTTTCTGCAGAGGACTTTAGAGCACCTTGCTGAAAATCTTGTTTTACATCCGATCAGAGTTTCTATCATGTGAAATACAAAAACTCTGTTAATATGTTTGAAAATGTCCACTGAACAACTCTTTTCTGTGTAAATGTCTTCCGGAGATTTTAATGTTCAATGTCTTTTTGTCTTACAGTTCTGCTCTGCTTTCTCAAGTGAGCTGTGCTGTGTGGCTAAAGCGAACATTCAACAATGAGTGGTGCAGCGCTGGGCATTGAGATCGTGTTTGTCTTTTTTCTGGCCTTATTCCTACTTCATCGGTATGGAGACTTCAAGAAACAGCATAGGCTGGTGATCATAGCAACATTACTGGCGTGGTATCTCTGCTTCCTCATTGTATTTATACTGCCTCTGGATGTTAGTACGGTAAGAGATGTGACAGACTTTCTGCTTAGTTGCATAAAATGTGTATTTTTTTTTCAAAATTACTAATTTTAATAGATATTCTCTTAAACAGCAAAGAAATTTTCCATGTAGTATATTACTAAATTAAACATTTGTTACTTTATGCATGACAGTGTTTGTATTTATAACTAATTTTACTTTTTATTCTCATCGGATAAGAATTTATTTCAAACATTTTAAAATTTCATTTCTTACAACATTTTTTTGTCTGTGTAGGCAGCATAAAGACACTTGGAGTTTTTTTACTTACTTGTTCTGCAGGTTGCATGTTGTTTTGAGGGTTTATTAGTATAATTGCTTCCAAATATAAATGTGGAGTACAGGAAAATGTCTTTAAAAATGGGACTTATTTTTAAATAAATGCAGTACTTTTCTGGTCACTAACACAAAATGAATTGCCTTTTAGACTATTTATAATCGATGCAAACTTGCTGTTAACTCCAGTCCTGCAGAAAGTAATGGCTCTTACATTACTCTTGCTCCAAGGTATGAGCTATGTACTTTTTTCTTTAGACTGTTTTTAAATAAATATTTTCTGTTTTTCTTTTTTAATTTGTGGGAAGGTACTGTGTTTTTAAGACTGATAAAGAAGTGTTATCTGGGTGTGGCAACGTACAAAGGTTGTAAGAATACTAGAAGGTAAGGGAAGAGGTGAAGAAGAGTCCATCTCTATATATTGGGAGTAAATATATAGTAATTCTGACTGATTACCCAACTATTGCTTTTTATCACACTAGATTTCTTTTTTTTTTGTTAAAGCAATGTAACTGAGCTTTTTGAACAATCTTGGTTATGAGGAGATGCTTTGGTGAATGCTTATCTTACCTCTGCAGTCTGAAAGACTTGAAACCTGAAAAATCTATTTTTATACCTTATGAATGAAATGAATAGATTTCTATTATATGTAAGCAGCCTATCTAACTGGTTATTATAATTACATATATATAGTAATTGGAGTTATCTGATATTTACTGTATTCTACTAAGGTACTGACAACCTACTTGTTGTCTTCTGTTAGGAAGAAAGTAGTCCCTAAAACATGGTGAATGTAGATGGCAGTTTCCTTGGCTGCTCATTCTTCAGCCCCCACTGGCTGTTTCCTGATGCTGTAGATGTGTGCAGTGTAGTCACCTGTGAGATGATTAGAGCCTTTACATGTCAGTTGATATGTCCATGCAAAGTATTTCCAGGTTTGTTGTGGAGGCTGTCTGGATATTGTATATCCATGGAAGAGCAGTGAAATGTTAGTCCTACTGACACAATACTGCACCCTTTGTTTAAGACTACCCAGTGTATGGTAATTAAACATAAATAAACAATTTGAAAACTATTCAGTAACATTTCAATTTATCTGTAAGTTCAGACAAATTTTTTCCATAGACTCATAGAATGGTTTGGGAGGGACCTTAAAGAGCATCTTGTTCCAAGCCTCCCACTATGGACACCTTCCACTACATGAGGTTACTCAGAGTCCCATCCAACCTACCCTTGAACATTCCAGGGATGGGGCATCCACAGCTTCTCTGGGCAACCCATTTCAGTGTCTCACCATTCTGACAGTAAAGAATTTCTTCCTAATATCTAATTTAAATCTACCCTCTCTCAGTTTAAAATCATTGCTTCGTGTCCTGTCACTCTCTGCCCACATAAAAAGTCCCTCTACCTCCTTTTAATAAGCCCTGTTTAGGTACTGTCAGGTGCTATAAAGTCTCCCTGGAGCCTTCTCTTCTCCAGGCTGAGCAACCCCCAACTCTCTCAGCCAGTCTTTGTAGGACAGGTGGTGGAACCATTAGTCATACTACCTGTCATTCTATCATAATTTGATAGTTTTGAAAATATTTAGGTTGTGCCCGTAAAAACTTACAATTCAAGCTTAACTAGTTTGGCCCTGGAAAACACCAATTATTTATCATTAGGTAATTCTATCTAAATTGACTTTATTGCCCTTTGATTCATTATTGCTTCATTTCCCAGACAGGTGTGTGAAAAGTGTGTCAGTGTAGAGGGACACCTTGACTTTCGTTCTTTTTTAGCTACTGAAAAGGGTCCTGTGGCTTTTCTGGTATTCTGAAGCAAATACTACCTGTCAGAAAACTATTGGATTCACAAATCAAAATTTGTGTAAGACTGAACCCAGCTGGAAGAAGCAACAACTGGTACACTTTTTGGACCACTAAATGCTGTAGGTGATGAGGTCCCTAGATATTTTTTAAAAACCTGCTGAGCTGTTGAATGGTCTTCTCTCTGCAGAAATTTTTTTTTCTTTACTTGAAGTAATTCCTACCAAAAATGAAGCATCGTAACTTTAAGTTGCTTAATTGAAAGTTTCTCTATAGTCTTTGACCTTCTTTTTTTTTCTCTAAGGAAGCTTTCTTGTCCAGGTAGCTTATTTGAAGTTAGGAGAATTAGAAGTATTTTTAGCTAGTGATTCAGTTTATCTTTCTGATTCAGCTGATCACTGACTACATACTTGGATAGTATTGTATTACCTCTCTGCTGTTTTCAAGGATGTTTCTAGATAGAGAATTCATAGAAAATGTTTCTATACTCTTGGTTCTACAGTTAACAAGAAACTTCTTTACATTGTTACAGCAAACAAAAATGTTTCAAACCTTGGAGTTATATTCCTAATGGAATTATGCCAATTTTCTGGCGTGTTGTATATTGGACATCTCAGTTTTTAACATGGTAAGTAGGGCAAAAGAATATGGATAAGACTATGATAGAGGTATAATTTCGAAGTGCAGCATCTTAACAATCATAGCTTATTCTTTAAGAATGCGTGTCACTATTGCAAAGAGCTCTTAAATTATTATTTGATAGAGATGAAATTTCTGTAGTAATTACTACACTGAGTCTAGCATACTCCTCTTTTTCCTTGCTCCTGTAGAAGCAAATTTTACATGGCAGCCATTTGTTCTTGGTTCACTTTTGAACTTGAAACTGAGAAATTTATTCATAGAAGAGTTTATGGATAGGTTGCTGAAAAAATGGGGCTTAGGCAATCAGATACCAAAACAATTCCATGAATAATCTGGGTAATTTTTAAGTAATATTGTAAATTAGTTGGTTTATTGAATATACTGTATAAAGCTATAGATACAGCTGCAGAAGAGAGATTGTACTTTCAGATTAGATAATGTGTACTTTCTGAAATCTGGTCACCAAATAATTATTTTTGTAGTTCCATCATGAGTATCAGGACTGGTAGTCAGTATTTAGTTATCATGAATTTTTTGTAGTAAATCGTATTGTTTTTGTCTGCAGCTTGTTTAAGGTTTGCCATCAGACAGGTACATTTAGAACCAAGACATAACTAGCTAATTTGTTGGAAGCTTGGGAGCCTTAAGCTTCAACACCCTTGTCTCAGAATCCTGACTGATAAAGTACTTTTTTTGGAGGATTGGTTTGTTGTTTGTTGTTTTTTGTTTGGTTTGGTTTTTTGTTTGGCTGATTTGGTTTGGTTTTGTTTGCTTTTCTTCTAGGATTCTTCTACCTTTCATGCAGTCATATGCAAGGTCAGGAGGGTTCTCAATTACTGGAAAGATTAAAACTGCGTTGATTGAGAACGCAATATATTATGGCACTTACTTGCTGATTTTTGGAGCGTTTTTGATATATGTGGCTGTAAACCCAAACTTCAATTTACAATGGTAAGAATAATGTTGTAAGCACTTGCATGAGTTCTTACAGAATTGTCACTGATAGTCTCTTCTATAGATGAATGCTCTAAATATGAATCCTGGGTTCTGAGGCTGTTTCTTACAGTGACTTCCACTGTGGTGTTTTGACCTCACTTCCAGTAAGTTTTCTAAATTCATGTTGTTTCCTAAAGGCACAAACATTTTTGTCTTCCTTCCAGAGGGGGGTCAGAAACACGGAGATATGTTAAAGTAGCAGACTGACTCCAGGCAAACATTTTAGGTGATATCATGTCTGTTCCTATAAACTTGAAAGCCATATTGGTGCATAGATATTTCAAGACTGCTTTCTTGCAGGTGGGGCAGGAGAATTTTGTGGTTTGTATAGTTTTTTAGTGGTTTTTTTCCCTGTTTGATTTGCTTTTGCTATTGTGTTTTTTCTTAGGAACCAACTTCAGACTATTGGGATAGCTGCTGCAAACACATGGGGTCTCTTTCTTCTTGTATTGCTTTTGGGTTATGGTTTGGTGGAAATACCCCGTTCTCACTGGAATGGGGCCAAGAGGGGTTATTTACTCATGAAGACATATTTCAAAGCTGCCAAACTGATGACTGAAAAAGCAGATGCAGAGGAGAATTTAGAGGATATTATGGAAGTAAGTAACTAGCTTTCACTATGAAATAAGTGGAGGGTACTGTTAATAGCTTAGTGTAAAATATCCATAAATTAAGAAAATCCTCATAGCCTGCTACTTGATAGGACTGGATCGGATATAGAAGTCAAAATAGAAATAGTCCTTGATGTGATAGACTTCTCAACTGGTAACTATTATTTGTTGAGTCTGTTCTTTGACCATTTTGGAGTAATATTGGTAACTAACAACATTTCAGAGTGAACTTGAATATTCAGTGTACAGATGTTTTGCTAGCACTCAAACTGTGCACCTCTTCTTTTGTGCTCTGCTCACATTGTATTTCTGGAACCTTAAGAGTTTCCAAACTGTGGGACCATGCTGTGTGCTTTTTGAGATGAATATATAGATCATTGTTTTTTCCAGGGAATTTCTTTTGAGACAACATTTATTGCTAAATGTCACTGAACAATAGACTCTAATGCAGTTCAAGAATAGAATGGAAGTGCAGTCCTTTGAACAGCTATTCCCTGTTCTGCTGCTGTGATACCATGGCTTGGAAAAAATATGCCTGAACTCTTGTAGGATGGGGTGGAAACTTGCACTCTGTGTCAGTATAAATCAATAGCAGAATCTTCATTTATCGATAAGAGCATTTTGAAGGAATCACTAGAAGCATCTTAGTGGGATATCCCTACAAAACTTATGAGAAAATGAGTAAAGATTTACTTTGTTTACCAGGATAGCAGTTGGAATACAACAGAACAGAGTATTTCCATTGGAAGGGACCAACAGCAATCATCTGATCCAGCTGTCAGACCAATTCAGGGCTGACCAGAAGTTAAAACATTAAGGTTATTAAGAGCATTGTTCAAATGCTTGGAGAGGGAGCTGCTGGTCTCTTCTCCTTGTATCCAGTGACAGGACATGTGGGATTGGTTCAAAGTTGCACCAGGAGACGTCCAGGCTGGACATGAGGAAGTGTGTCCTCACCAGAGGGGTGGTGGTTGGTCCCACACTGGTGCAGCTTCCTAGAGAGGTACATTAGGAAGTGTGTCCCCCCCACAGGGGTGGTGGTTGGTCCCACACTGGAGCAGATTCCTGGAGAGGTGGTTGATGCCCCAAGTCTGTCCGTGTTTAAGAGGCACTTCCTCTTTACCTTCTTTTTACCTACAACTAAAGCAAGAAAGTATTTTCCATTTTGGCATTCATGCATAGAAACTAGTCCTTCACACATTTGTATAGTAATGTTTGCACACTGGCATTTTGGGTTTTTTAAAAATATGTGCCTATTCTTTATAAATACTTACTTATCTTTTATTACATGTCTTACAACTTGGTAAAAGCTACAGCTTTATATTTTTTTTTAAGTTTTGATGACTACCTTTTCCACTGGGAGGGCCACAACTCTTATTTGACTGTGTAAAAATTTATAATTTATTAAAAAATTGTTTAATTTAATTTTTTAATGTAACATGATTACACTACTCTGTATTTCTTTCCTTAACAGGAAGTCCGTAAAGTAAGTGAAAGTATCAAATATAACCACCCCCTAAGAAAATGTGTTGATACAATACTGAAAAAGGTAAAAAATTGATCATCTTCAGCCATAATTGTTTATAGTTGTATTTTGATGTACATAGTATTTTAGAAAGAGAAAAATGTCTGTTTAGAGTGAGCTTTTCAGTTCCATAAAAAACCAGACAGTTCCATGAAAAACAGCTCCAGACATTTACTAATAAATAGCAAAGAGCACTTGCCACTCCTTCATCTTCAAGTTCATTTTACCTTTTCCTTCTAGTGTCCTACTGAATACCAGGAAAGAATGGGTAGGAACATGGATGATTATGAAGATTTTGATGAAAGACAGAACAGTTATCCAAGTGAAAAAAGTCTGGTGAAACTTCACAAGCAGGTATATTAGTAAATGAGAGAATGCCTCACTTACTCTGATGTGATGTGAGTAAATGCTAGTCTGACAAAGATTTTTCAACACACTTTGCCTGAATTGTTGAGTATAGTGAGTTTTGGGAATGCTACTTAACAGAAATTTTTCTTGGTGAAACTAAACACAGAAGCTTAATATCCCAAGTGATCAAAAGTTCTGGATGATTAACCAAGTGTTTTTGCGTTACATCTGTATAGTGTTCTAGCTGTCTGTGAGTAAGCCTTGTAATGACGAATTCACAGTGCATTCTGAAAAAGAAATTATAGTGAACACTTGGTACATACCAAGATGCAAAAATACATGTTGGAAAAAGTAGCCTGTTACTGTTACAGATGGATTGTGATAAAAAAACTGCAAAACTCAGGAATCAAGTATTTAGTTCTACTGTGATTTATGTATTTATAGACTTAACTGCCTTCTTTTGTGAATATACAGAGTTAATCTTTGCAACTCTGCAGTGCACACATTTTTAAGGGATTTTGCAAGGCTTTTTACTCATTTCTTGAAACAAGTACGTTGGAACCCTAATTTCTTGCAATTTCTTTTAGGTAATCTATTCAGTACAGAGACACCGTCGTACTCAGGTCCAGTGGCAAATTCTTCTAGAGCAAGCATTTTACCTGGAAGATGTGGCAAAAAATGAAACGAGTGCTACTCGACAGTTTGTTCATACCTTTCATTCCCAAGAACCAGAGAATAAAATTGTTCAGTATTTCTACACACCAACTGTTGGTAAGTGCTGTCATGCTGATTGTGTGCAGAAGGCATAGCTAATACTGCTTTGTAAGAAGAACCAATTGTTTCAAGTAAAACCTTCAGCTGCAGAAGAGGGAAGTATGTGTACAATCTTAATGCATTTGTGTAATGGAATAGCCATCAAGATATTAATTTATGCTCTTGCTCGTAAGCTTAAATTTTACTTACAAATCCAAGAGCAGTTACATATTTTAATAAAGCATGAGCAAACTTTAAAACCTTAGAAGAAGAAAATAAAACAGCAACCATACAAAATTCAATGATGCCTACTTCTACATTTGTGGGGTCTTACTGAGGTGGCACCACTCTTCCAGTAAAGCAGAGGAAAGGGCTCCTCATCTGTCATGTACCAGACATTACGACATGTGGTTTCTTGTGCATCTTTTCCAAAAGTTTCTCCTAATCATATTTTAACTTATGACTTGTGCACTAGCAGGGAGTTATTTCTAGGGTAGGGCAATAAAATGTTACAGCCTGTTTTGTTTCTGAGATAGTAAGAGGTGAAGAAATAAGAAGTAAATTACTGATCGTATCTGGGCCAAAACTGAAGAGTTGTTCTACACAACCCACATACCCAATCTGTTTGCAAAATTCACCTCCCAAATCCCTCCCTGTTTTCCTCAGCTAGGGGTATGATTCTTTAGGCCTGAGGCAGATCTCTAGGCATTGAAAACCCCCTGAAATTAAGTGTGTGACCTGAGATTCCAGCCTTCATTTTAAGGGAGGGCATACAAGAAGTTCCTAACATCTCTTGTGAGGGAGTTCCATTTCTCATTTTGTAGTTTTCATTAACCCATTCCAGATATGTGTGTGTTTGTTTTTTTTTTCTTTCAGAGTGGTACTGGGAATGTCTTCTACGACCATGGTTTTACAGAGTGCTTGCAGTTGTGCTGGCTACATTCTCTGTAATTGTTGTGTGGTCAGAGTGCACGTTTTTCAGCACAAAACCAGTTCTATCACTATTTGCAGTTTTCATACAGCTGGCAGAGAAGACGTATAATTATATATACATAGAGGTAAGTTGGAGATAATCACTTGACAAAAACATTTTCAGATAGATGGTTATGGTAACAAAGTTGATCAAATAGATTGAAAAATAAATCTCTAAATAATCTGTTAACTTTCAGAAGATCTATAAATATATACTACCAAATTTTTTCTGTGGAGGAGATATATCTCTTGCTACTTCTCAAAACTCTCCAATACCAGGTGAAGGTATGACCCAGTTGAGCTGAGTATCATGTGTAGAATGATTTGTGAATCATTAACTTGGAGCTTAGTTGCTAATTAGACTTCATGTCTAAACAGCTGTGTGTGTGACCTCTCTTTCCTAAACAGGAACTTGCTGATGATGAGGAATCCAGTCACAGGTGTGGCTCCCATATGTGTGCACAAATTTATCAGTAAAGGAACTGAGCTGAAAAATTCCAGCATACTTAAAATAGGTTGATTTGAAAACACTTAGTTTTATCGCTTTTTTGTGGGAAGAATGTCAACATAGTCATAGTAATTACTGAGGCAATTACAGTACTTTTATTTACATAAGAAGTAGAATGAATATTTCTAGGATCAACTGTGTTAGCTTATATGTGGAATGTTACAATTCTCAATTTAAGTTAGTCTGTCAAACTGCTAGAACTCTTCTCAGTAGTGCTGGCCTATCTCAAAATAAAAAATTAAGACTGGGGATAGCTTGTCACATGCACAGATTATGTATATATGTATGGCCAAACTTCACGAACACACATTTGGGCAGGACTCTCCCCACGTGGGTGTGCCCTTCCAGCCTGCACGGTGGATGTTTTAGGTGAGGCACAGCATGTGCAGAACTGGCCCCACCGTTTAAGTCCTGCGGTCCGTCTGCCACAGCTGAGCGAGCTTGGACAGTGACAGCAAAGTCCTCGGGACTGTCACAGCACCCGGCACTGACCGGGGCTGACCCTGCTCAGCATCCGAGATCTGACAGGATGGGATGGCAGGGAGGCATTTACTGCCAGGGGATGGTCCCACTGAGACTCGAACTCAGGTCCTTGGGATTCAGAGTCCAGAGTGCTCTCCATTACACCCCAGGACCGCCCTGCAGATTATGTGCTGAATGTATTAAAACCTTTAGTAGGATTCTGTATTCAGACAATATTTTTTTTCCCCTAGATGGCCTGTTTTCTTACCATCTTTTTCCTAAGTATCTGTGTTTACTCTACTGTCTTCAGGATCCGTGTATTTAACTATTATTACTTAGCTTCACATCATCAGACAGATGCATACAGTCTCCTTTTCAGTGGCATGTGAGTATATGGTATATATTTTGCAGATTTCTTACCAAATACACAATTGAAAATACTCATGAAACTTTGTGTTCTTTAATGAGTATAAATCATAATGCACTGTACTCATTATTCTGTGATAGATCCAGTTATGATTTTGCAGTTAATGTAAGAAATTCTTTTAAATGCTCTTGTCTCTTGCATTTGTGCAGGTTATTTTGCCGTCTTACTCCACCATTGTGCTTGAACTTTTTGGGCTTGACCCATATGGATGCAACAATCTCTCACAAAAACACTCAGCCAACTGCTTATACATCTGTAAGTACAGAAAATGTGGTTTTGAGCCTTCAGTGTAGTTTGGAGAATAGGCAAAGTATTTTGAAATACTTCTTATAGTAAGGTTCAGATATTCAAATCTTCACTAGTATTAAATGGGGTAAAAATACTTGGTTGTAGACCAGGATTTTGGTAATGATTCCTAGGAGTCATCAATGGAGTTATCATGGAATAGAGAGTTCTATGATAATGATTCCTAGGAGTCATCACTGTCTATAACTACCTGAAAGAGGGTTGTAGCCAGGTGGGGATTGGTCTCTTCTCTCAGGTGACCAACAGTAAGACAAGAGGGCAGGGGCTCAAGTTCTGCCAGGGGAGGTTTAGGTTGGATATCAGGAAGAAGTTCTTTACAGAAAGAGTGGTCAGGCACTGGAATGGCGAGCCCAGGGAGGTGGTGGAATCTCCAGCCCTGGAGGTTTTTAAGGCGAGACTGGACGTGGCACTGAGTGCCATGATCTGGTAATCAAAGTGGGATTGGATTAAGGGTTGGACTTGATGATCTCAGAGGTCTCTTCCAACCCAACTGATTCTGATTCTGTAATAGCTCAGTTTTTTTGTTTTTATCCCTTTATTATAAGAAAGTAAAGTATATACTTTAGAGTTCAGACTGTCCTTCACTTACAATAACTTTAGATTCTACTAGCGTTGGCATATAGGATATCTCTATAGTTTGGGAGCAAACCCAACTTGCTGCTAAAAATCAGTGAGTCTGGTTTTATTAAACAACTAATTTTTGTGCCATGTTACATCTCACATCTTTGTTGCTAGTAACTAGGTTCTTAGTGCTGACACTCCTTTCACAGCAAATGAAAGAATCAATTTGCACATGTTCTGAATTAGGTTAGATTACAAAATCTAGCACCCTAGAAACCTCTAAGTGGATACACTGTTGGAACAGGCCTTTGTATCCACTTATTCTGGATCAACTGTCTGAATCAGATCTGTGATGATAATACTTATGTTTTAGTAACTGTAAAGGATTGTGTGTTTGTGTGAGATGGCACAATCTATAGGTATATGTAGAATATAGCTAATTAGAGCTTGTTCTTGTGGATTTCTTTTTACCTAGATAATGGGATCCATGAGAGTGCTGTCCTTCATTGCAGATGGATTCTATATATACTACCCAATGCTTGTTGTCATTCTCTGTATTGCCACATATTTTAGGTAAGTGATTTGTAAGACACATCCTTCATGTTTCTTTAATATGATTACTTTCACCAATCAGGAAGATACAGAATACTCCTTTTCCAGTACCTGAGTTGTCATATTAATAAAAATGCAAAACCTAAATCATTAGATTGCTATTTATATAGGTGAAGTGTGTACATTTTAAGAATATGGATTGTGTTAAACTGTAACTGAGTTTTGAGGAGTTTTCCCCCCATTAAACTTCATTCCTAGATTTTGAAGGGTGATCTGTTCAAACTTTGGAGCCTGGAGACATCCAGATTCTGCTTTGAGATTCAAATTGCCAAGCAATATTTTCAGCAAGGCTTTCTAATGAACTAAGAAGCATTAGCTGAAATTTTAGGTATTGAACTTCCTAACAGACTCATGAAAAATTCCTGATGGGTTAGCAGACTTCAGTTTGAAAGCATACTGATTTAAATAATTTGATCTTATTTCCCTAAGCCACAGTTGGAGGCTGGAAGGGTCATTGCAGAAAACATACATGCTGCCTTTATTCTTGCATTCAAAATGTCTGCTTTGACTGACTTTATTCAGATATATTTACATTAATTTCTTCAATTTTGCATTATGATTCAGTCAGAAGCAATGTTTTTAGTCGTAGTTAAATGACTTGATTTTCCATTAATACTGTATGGGCATCTGTAGATGGTAAGATAACTAGGATCTAGGCTTGAATGCCGCAATGAAAATGAAGAATAGAAGTTAAAGGAGAGGAATTTGCTTTAGTGACCTATCCTAATTCAGATCCATGCAAAACTGAAGGTTTAGTTAAAATCTACCTAGAACAGCTTGATTTAAGCTTTGTTTAATCCAGTAAAGTTCAGGTACTATAAGAAAAAGCCTTCAGCATAAATTACAGTGAAGCCAATTTTGAGGATGATACTGATGCTCCAGTTCAGAGAAAGTGAAACATAACAAAAACAGCAGTTGTGTTCTCTGGTGGGAAGTTGAAACAGTGGAAGTGGTCTCTGGCTGTGTAGTTCTGGGACTAGATTAAGAAAGATGGAGCAAGCTGATTATTTGACTGCTACCTAGTAGCTCTCCAAAATGGCAACCAGCATCCTACAGCTTAGGAGTGTGGCACCTGTTTCTCCTGAGTGAAACCTGGGGTGAAGGTGACTTTCCTACATTATTACTCTTTCAAAAACACAGAAATGATAATAAGCATAATTTTTGTAGTAATCGTCTTCCTGGCAAAAAAAAGTCAATGACACATCACAGGCAGAAATTCTGTTATATCTGAGAACATCTAAAGCAATTGACTTAGTTAAATCATTTGCACTACTTGTCTCTCTATTTGAATAGGATTATTCCATCACTTTCAGTTGGATTTTGGAATGTTTTGAATTTCCTGGTGTGCTGGTTTAAAGACAAACCAGCAGGGGAAACGAACTCACCACAAGAGAGATTATAAGTCAGACCTAAAATTTAATAATAATATTACAATAAAAACACTGACACAAAAGGGAAATTGCTTTCAACTCACAAAACCCAGCAGTATAACCCAGTGTCCTGGGGCACAAACCCAAGGGGGTTTGTTTGCCCTTGTGCTGAGACCCCTGTGGCTCCCCCAAGTCCAGAGCAAAAGGAAATGAAAAACCTGTTGGTGCAGGCAAGGGCTGTGGTCTGGGCGAGAGCGGTGATCTCCTCCTGTCGAGGTCCTGCTGTTCCTCTGGATCCCACAAGAAGTTCCCAAGGTCTTCTTACCCACCACTTATGTACCCTCAGGGAACACCCAGTCCCTCCCCCTGGGTGGGGACTCACACAATGGGTGATTAACTCTGGGAGCCAGGGGATATTGTTGAACTGTTGATGGCCCCTTAGCAGCTCTGCCCCCTCAGGCTGGGTGTGAAGCTGATAATGACTCCCTGGGCAGCTGCTGCTAATGGCCCATTATCCTTGGGGAATGAATAGAGGGGGTAGAATACACAGGTTTGATCACCCCCACACAGTATTAGCTGGTCCCTCCTGCTGAACTAGGACTCCTGGTTTCTCAGCTAGTATAATAATCTGTCTTCTGTGCTGCTTTTTTACTTGGGTAGCCCATAATTTTCTGAATAATGTGTTTTATGTCTTGCATTGTAATATATCTACACCATTCATTGTACATTAACAAAGGAAATTGCTTCTCCTTTTACCAGTTTAGGAACTCGTTGTTTGAATCTTCTGGGATTCCAGCAGTTCATGGGGGATAGTGAAATGACCTCTGATTTGATTGATGAAGGAAAAGAGCTAATCAGAAGAGGTAAATTAGGTCCTCTGTCATGGTCTTCCTACAAAATCATAGAACCACTGAATCATCAAAGTTGGAAAAGACCTCTAAAATCATTTGGTTCAACCCTTAACCCAGCACTGCCAAGCCTACCACTAAACCCCAAGTGCCACATCGATGCATCTTTTAAATACCTCCTGATGATGCCACCACTTCCCTAAGCAGTCTTTTCCAAGGCTTGAAAACGCTTTCAGGGAAGAATTTTTTCCTAATATCCAAACTGAACAATCCCTGGCATAACTTGTGGCCATTTCTTCTTGTTGTTTGTTACTTGGAAGGAGAGACTGACCCCCAACTCACTACAATCTCTTTTCAGGTGGTTTTAGAGACTGATAAGGTCTCCCCTGAGCCTCGGTTTCTCCACATTAGAAACCCACAGCTCCCTCAGCTGCTCCTCATCAGACTTCTGCTCCAGACTCTTCCCCAGCTCTGTTACTCTTCTCTGGACACACTCCAACACCTCAGTGTCTTTGCAGGATATGAAATTTGAGGTGTGGCCTCACCAGTGCCAAGCACAGGAGAACAATCCTGCTGTTGCAGTTGCTGACACAGTTGCTGACACTGGGCAGCTTTCCAGCCACTGTGCCCTCAGAGGCCTGTAACACTGCATGGGGTTGTTATGACCCAAGTTGAAAGGAAAGTGGTTTGGTGAGCACTTCCACCACCTCCCTCAGTGGCCTTGGGTGGATCCCATCAGGCCCCATAGACCTGTGTGTGTCTAAGCAGTGTAGCTGCTTAGTAGTGGAAGTTGTCACTGACCACATTCCCTTGGATTTTGGGGACTTTGTTCTCCCCATCCCTCTCTTCCAGCTCAGGGTGCCCAGACAACTGATCTTACTTTTAAAGCTTGAGGCAAAGAAGCCATTAAGTACCTTAGCCCTTTCCTCATCATATGTTTTTGCATTAAATTTATCTGAAATGTTGCAGAAAACTAACCATATAGCTTGTCATTCTTTTGAAAACTGTACTGAGTCAGTCCACAGTACAAAATACAAAATACTTACAGCACTGTGGTTGCTATATAAACACTGATGAACGTCTTTGACATCTTAAAATGAAGTACCAGTTTTACTCAACTAGTATCTGAATTTTAGGTATTTGTAAATATTTTACAGTGTGTTACTGATCTCATTATACCTAAGCAGGTACTTGTGTCATAAAGGATGATTAACATCTAAATTGTGTTTATCATCAAACTAATTTTAATCTTTCTTTGTTAAGTGTGTTGATTGAGCTGCATGAATTCAGACATACCCTTGAGTGTTTTCTGCTGTCTCAACTGTGTTTTATCAGAGAAAGCATGTTGTTATGTAGAGCTGTATTTATCTGCTGGTTTGGAAAGCTTTTTTTTAAGTTAATTTTTATTGAAAGTATTTCTTGAAAATTGTTAAAGGCCATTTGTGGTTCTTGAGTAAATCTTTAGAAATTAAAATTTCAGGACACAATGATGTATTATGGAATATTTTATTCTCATAGCTTATGAAAAACAAAACCTGAATTTACTTAGAGTACTAGTACTTTTTTTTTGGAGAAAGATGAACGTATCTCATTCCTTTAAACAAGAGATTATTATTTTGATCCTGTACTTCCAACTTAATAGCAGATACGGACACAAAGTATTTGAGTTGTACTTTGGGACTCACAGAACTTCAGCAAGATCTTGGTTCAATAATGCTCAAGATTTTTCCCAATGTCATGCTTTTCCCAGCTGTTTCTAAGAGGGTTTTTTTTCGCTTTACCAGCTGGTATCCAAATATTATGCTGTGACCCCAGATACCATCATGACAAATTCATTTTGATGTCAAACTCCATTATAGACAAGCAGCTTTTTGTTTTGTTTAGTTGTGCAAGTTGTCTGTTTCAATAAGAGTCTGCTAGTTAATTTTTGATTTTCACTGTTTGTTTAAAAAAAATTGCTAATGATTTTTCTTGTATAGAGCTCAGATAAATAATACATTGTTTTTGTTTATAGAGAAAAGAAAAAGACAGAGGCAGGAAGAAGGTGAAAACAGAAGAAGGGTATGAGATTATTTTAGCTAATTGTAATATTACACTGCAATATCTGATAGGATTTGCTATGGCTATTTAATTTATCATCTTCCACAAAAAAATTAGTCCCAAATAATGGATGGAATCAGTTTAAGCTTGCTGAATAATCTTGGATGAGTGTTAATAATAGAAGGTAAGAGGACGATTTTAGTCACACTACCTGGACACTGTTGTTGCTCAGTGTGCTGTGGTCTTTGCTAATAGGTGTAACAAGCATTAAATATGTTCATGATTTCTGGGATGCAGAATAATCTGGAATGGCATATTATCAGTCTTTTACATTGATACTGCTCTGCTCGAAATAACTGTAGTTGCAGTATCATCATATTCAGTGAAATGGGCACTGTGTGCTTCTCCCAAATTTACCTTCTTTTGTGTGCTTGTTGCAAAGTAACTGTTACAGGATTTATTTTGGGTTTTTTTTCCAAAGGAAATAGTTAGTTTTGAGACAGAAATAATGCTGTTACTACTGAACAAAATCCAGAATGTTTTATTCAAATCGTATTTTGTATGCAGACTGAATTGAAAGGTTTGTGAAGCTTTAGTTTTTCATTTATTCATAACATTTGGAATCTAGCATAGAAAGTCAGATAAATAGGAAGGTTGCATGCAACATAATACTGGAACTCAAACCTCTTGACTTTTCAAGCTCAGGTGCACTTTAATCCTAGATGACAGCCAGTACTGCATAGACCTTTCTTCTGACCCTCTGCCCCATCTCATGATTTTAGAACTTAAAGGTTTTGTGAAACAAAATAGTAACAAGTGCATGATAGATTTGGTATACACGGAAATGGTCTGACATGAAGCAACGATTTTATACAGCAAACTCAAATTCCAGATGCTACCTGTTATTTTGAGTTTTGCATTAAATACTGTAGCATGTTCATTTTTTAAACTTTTTGAGCTTCTGAAAATGTCATGTTTTACTGGACCCTGTTGAAATGTTTGTTCTTCTGCAGTTTAAAATTGCAACGTGTGGCAGAAATTAGCACAGTATATCGTTCCTACTATGTAATCTGGGATCTAGATATGACTCTGAAATATATTGAAGTTATTGGAGTAATTAGAAACATTTCTATAGAGACATTAAGTTGTCTCCTAATAAAAGCATGAGACATTTTCTGCTTTATTATTTCATTGTACTTCATACTAAAATGTTTACCTGCATGTGTCAGAGTGGAAACAACAGAACAAGCTTAGTAAATATGGCCTGGTTTTTTGTGGTATTTGCATCTCGTTATTTTTCCATTTTACCACTAGGTGGAAGTAGTAGTCAATGAAAGCAACAGTTCCCACCATAATTTAGAGTTGAGTGAACCTTGAGAGCAGATTTGAGATGCAGTTTGTTTTCTGCAAGTCTTTTTCTTACGAACAGTTACAGTAATTGATTTAGTGAAGAGACACATCTTGAGTTTAAAATGAAACAAAAATTCTTCCTGTATCAAGATATTGAACAGGAACACTTTTAAAGTATTACTTTCATAGTCTGATGTGATTAATTTAGCTCTAAATTACAGATGTGGAGTATTCCTTGATCCCACATATGCTTTTGTTGTGTTGCATTATCCCCACAGCTTACGTTTTGTTTTGTTGTCTTTTTTCCAGGAGTGGAAAGAGCGATATGGAAATAGAGACGATTCCACTAGAAACAGAGCTGTCCACACAGAGCAAAAAGAATCCAGCTTCACAGAGACCAATGCCAATAGACGTAAGCTTTGTTGGTTTGGGGGGAAGTTCGTTTTGTTTTCTTCTCTTTTAATGTCTTTTCTGGACAACACTGGCTGTGTGAGTAGTTTTAAATATATTCTTTTTTGTCATAGCTGATGTGCTGATCTGCTCACTTCTGTGGCACAGTGCCTTCTTGCCAATTAAGGCACTGAAAAGAGTGCTGTGTTTCTTTCCATCTCTTCAACTAGTTGAGATTGGAAATTCTGACTACTCTAAGACCAATTATTTGGACTTAGGGGATATATAATGGATGCAGTTAGAGTAGCAGTTGTCAGTAAAGAAAGTATTTATGATATATCTTGAAGTTGAGTGTTGTAAATCTTAACATTTGCATCTTCTATTTGCAAATGACCTCTCAGACTGAAGTAATGGAGCAATCAGGTGACCAACAAATGTAAAACTAGTAACATACTACACAAGCGGATACATTTTCATTTAATAATGTCTGTTAGCAAAATACTTCTTTTTCGGATGCTTTCAACTTCCAAAAAGTTCATTTGTCGGAGTGTTAATGGTGTTTTTTGCTCATTTTTGAGAGTTTTTGTACTCCTGTAAGCTAACAACAAGTTAAATGAAACTGAAGAAAAAGGAATTAAAAAGGGAAGAGGAGGGAAGCCTTGAATCTGCTTTTGAAACAACACTGATATATTTCTGCCTCCTCTTTACAAAGTTGGAAACTTGGATTTTTAGAGTAGACTACACCAAAACTGTATTTTAATGTTAACAATATGAATGTGTAGCATTCCAACACCAAAATTATCCATAGGTACTGATGTAGTGAAGGTCACAGAGTGAACTGCTAAACAACTATATTTCATTAATTCATGAGATTGTCTCTTTAAAAGCAGACTAAAGCTAATAAAAACCCCTCCAGCTAGCTTAGTTAAGCCTGAACCTGTGTAGATTAATGGATGATTGATTTAAAAGTAAAGTTTGCATGTCGTCTCTCATTTTCTTTGATTATTTGTATGGTAGATCTCATCCTATTTGAGATGCAAAAGAAAAACTGTACTTGTGCATATTCTATGGAGATACAAAATTGAAATACTATAAATCTGAGCAAGTTTGGTTTAATATTGAATCTAATTTATCACACCTTTGCTTTCAATTAGTTAGTTACTATTATAGCCTTTAAAATTTGATGTGTCAATACACTCCAAGCTGTTCATGAAACAAATAACTGTCTTTCCTTCCTTTTACTTGTTCAGCACTATCAAAGTACACCCGATCAAATGGTAGGACTGAAAGAGATAGAATAGAACTCCTCCAGGATGCAGAACCTTTGGATTTTAATGCAGACTCTGTTAATGATGACCCTCTTGAATCGGACTCAGGAAGGTGAGGAATCTTCTGTGCTATTGGCAATTAAAAATACTAATGCCTCGTGTCTTCTGACCTATGACAACTGTGTAAAATGTTTTCATAATAGTAGTTTTGTAAACTAAATTTATCATTTCACCTCTTTTCCTTTTTTTCTTCTGCCCATGATATGGGAATTGTTTTTAAACAAATTAAAACATGAAGGTTTTTCAGGTTTTTTAGAAATGTCAAAATAAGGTTTGAATTGTCACTTTGTGTAGTGGCATAATCTGAAAAATACTGCATATAAAACTGGTGATGGATCTGTATGTTAAGGAAACTGCCCAGTCTGACTGTTCAGAAGGCACTCTGGCAATCACTCACTCACCACCTCTGACTTTCACTGCTGGGACTGAAGCCCCTTCACAGCATGTAGGTCCAGTGACCCTATGGGTGCCTTGTTTTATTCTCTACACACCACTCTCACACAGTCAGACAAGTTTCCCTTTCCAGCTCAACCACAAGTTTCCTATAGCAGAGTCCCAGACATCTGGTTCCTTTAAGTAATTTAATCGTGGTGCAGCAACAGAATAACAGCTTGATTTTCTGCCTCTGGGAAGGGACCCCAACCAAAGGAATCTCTGAGCTTTTATACTCTCTAAGTCTGTACCCCCAATACTCTGGGGTCTTCCAGCATGGTCCTTGGTCCCTGTGGAGTCTCTGAGTGTCTGGTCACCTGGTTGGTGCCACAGGTGCCCCCGCACAGGGTCAGTTCATGTCCCTTTGCCTGGGGTTCGTGCCATTTCCTGCTGTCCAGGGCACAACCTGCAGCTGCACACAGAGCTACCTGCACTAGGTGTATTCCTCAATAGACATATGTACAACATAAGGTTTTCTGTAATTTCCTACAAGACTTCAGAAATCTCACTTGATTTCCCTGTATAAAAGCCATGATAAAAGGCTCCAGAAAGGAAACTGGGTATTACAGGACCTGTTGCAAGAATTCAGCTGGGGATCAGACCTTGCAACTTCTGAAGTAAATGAAAATCTGAACTTCCTGAACAGAAAATAGAGGACTGCACTGTGTAGCTCTCTGTAATAGAGAATTTTGAGATTCTGTGGATGTGACTGCAGCAGCAAATTTCCTCAGTCATGGAGTGTCTTATATAACTGCTTAGCTCTGCTCATATTTAGGAAACAAATAATATGTTTCATGCAAGCTGTTTTTAATCTAGCTCATTATGCTGTAGAACCATTTGATATAAATAATTTAAAATTCCCACGTGAAAATTTACCATTTATTATTTTTCAGCTAAAACTAGCATACATGATCAAAAAAAGGCACAAATGGTTTGAGCGGACTTCTGTCTATAAGCATGCAAACCACTTTTTGGATGCCACTGTTTGTTTCAGGGTTTTTGTGTTTCAAGTTTTTGGGTTTGTTTGTCTAGTTATTCTTTTTTTTAAGAAGACAGTCCCGTTCAACCAAAACATCCAACTTCCTTCCTTTGTATCAGGAAACAAAGGTTTTTAAGACTCCCACTATTCATATCAGTGTTTTTCTTGGTCACATGAGGTTTAAGTTAATGACTGTCTGTCAAAATCTCATGGAAACAGTCATTCAGAAGAACTTCAGATGCCATAATTCGCTGAGAGCTAAGGAGTAAGATTACAGTGAGAGTTATTTGATTTAGTGGGTCTTTGTTTTTCTAATTCTTGTGGTATTTTTTCATATTTAAAATTGACTCTGCAGGTACCAGCCTGGTGGAAGATACCTGTCAATGTCTCGAAGCAAAATATTTGATGATGTCTAAACGCCTCAAAGCTAAAGAAAATTCAGTGGAAATCTAGCTCCTACTCATTGCTTGGAAAATACTGTGTTTGTGATATATCACTGAACCCACCTGTTTTTGTTCAGAAAAAGAATATGAAGGAACAACTATTTTGGAAATGCACATCTATGATAACTTCTCCACTTATGATAAGAATATGCTTCTTCTACTGTAGATACTGTTGTGCATCAGTGTGAGCTTTTGTGTCATGATGAAAAGGAGAAAATTATTAATTTAATGAATGTTAAACTCCTAACTATACCTTGAACCATACATACAACTTGAACTGTAGCAGTCTAAGTTCTAGAGAGAGATTTTTCTGGAAGGATTTTTTTTTCTATTTCAACTGATGCCATGAGAGCATCCTATTGCATCCAAAGTGCTGTTATATCAATTACCATAATAAATACTTTCTCTAATTTTTCTATTTGAACTTTGCTTCAAAATCTACTGAGTAAAATTAAGACTCCTCTTGCCTTCAGTGATGTTTGACTCATACCTGAATAAGAAGAAAGATTGAGTGGCAGGCTGTTCTTCGTAAAACCACACAATACACTATTTAAAGAGGGGCTAAATGAAGATAGAGACTCCAGTTTTACAAGGAGTCACATGGAGATGACTAGGGGTCATGGGTACAAGTTATTCCTGGGGAGATTCCAACTGGACACAATTGGAAGTTTCTGCACAATGAAAACAATCATCCATTGGAATAATCTCCCCAGAGAAGTGGTGGAGTCCCTAAGATGGGACACGTTTAAATTGGCTGGACAAGGTGCTGGGTCATCTTGTCTAGACTGCACTTCTGCTGAGGAAGGTTGGCCCACAGAATCATAGTCACAAAATGGTTTGGGTTGGAAGGAACCTTAAAGTTCAGCTAGTCCAAACATCCCCTGCCCAGGGCAGGGCTAGACCAGGTTGCTCAGAGCCCCATCCAAGCTGGCCTTGAACACTTCCAGGGATGGTGCATCCACAGCTTCTCTGGGCAACCTGTGCCAGTGTCTCACCACCCTCACAGCATTTCTTCCTAATATCTAATCTAAACCTGCTCTTTTTCAGTCTGATGTCCTTCCCCCTTGTCCTGTCACTATAGTTCCTGATGAAGAGTCCCTCTCCAGCGTCATTGTAGGCCCCTTCAGATAGTGGAAGGTTGCTATGAAGTCTCCATGCAGCCTCCTGCTCCAGGCTGAATAGTCTCACCTCTCTCAGCCAAGCTGCTCTAGACCCCTTATCAGCTTTGTGGCCCTTCTCTGGATTCACTCCTGCAGGTTCATATCCCCCCTGTGCTGAGGCCCCAGAGCTGGATGCAGCACTCCAGGTGGGTCTCAACAGAGCAGAGCAGAGGAGCAGAATCCCCTCCCTTGACCTGCTGCCCACCCTGCTTTGGATGCAGCCCAGGACACATTTGGTTTCTGGGCTGTGAGTGCACATGGCCAGGTCATGTCGTGCATCTCACCCACCAGCACCCCCAAGTCCTTCTCAGCAGGGCTGCTCTCAATCACTTTTCTGCCCAACCTGTAGGTGTGTCTGGGACTGTGCTGACCCAGGTGCAGGACCTGTCACTTGGCCCTGTTGAACTTCATGAGGTTTGTACAGGCCCACCTTGTAGGCCACTTCTGGATGCCATCCCTTCCCTCCAGCTTGTCAATCCCACCACACAGCTTGGTGTCCACAGACAATCCTTGAGGTCCCTTCCAGCCTGGTATTCTATCATTCTATGAAATTCAGCGGCATAAATTTTGGAGCAATGTATGTTGGTCAAGAAAGGCTGTATTTTTTCTTTTCCAACATATATGCAGATAAATGATTTTAGCATGTGTAAATAGTTGAAATTGAATATGGACCAGAGTTTTACTGTCTTAGGAGCATGTGTGCAATAGCAAGAACATGTTATTGAAGATACAATGTCTGCTTAAGATCTTTGGAGTTGTAATGGTTCAAAATTTTGGCACACTAGTGTTTTTGTAGCTGTAAAAGAAATATACTACAAAAATTGAGTTAAATACTGAAACATGGTAATTTGCACGCATCTCAGGCACGGCTTCAAACTGTAGAGTATTTCTTTAAAAGAAGGGAAATACATAGCATGACTAGATAATGGCAAACACTTCTAATGTCCTAAATACCCTGGTTGCATTATGTATCAGTTTTTAAGGTGCCTGTATTTTGCAGTAAGTTGTCGCAAAAAGAGTAATACTTACTCATTTGTATGCCATTCAAAAATGCCAATTACTAACACTGTAGAAAAGCTTGACATCAATTTCACTGGTGTAGATATATTTTTAAACTGTAGTTACTTGAATGAATTCTCAAACATAATCATAAGGTAAAAGATGTGGTCAAATTCATGATAACTTTGGTAATTTGAATCGTTTAAAATAATGCTTTTTTTGCAGTTTGTCTGAAGTCTTTACCACTTGGGACTTTTCTTATGTGTTTATTGCAGAGTTACCTTGAAAACTGAAAGAGAACATGTTTGTATCATACATTCTTTATTACGCTTAAAAAACAGACATCTCTTAAAGCAGCTAGGAATGAGTTGTTCTGAAAAATAAGTTTTCATTAATGACATATTCTACAAATTTTTAAAAGTAGTCTGTGTTTTCTCAAGTTAATTGTTAATGGGGATCTAACTCTACCTCCTGTGATTTAGTACGTGTTCTGATAGTAGTGGTATTTGTAATATATTGATTTGCCTGTTTTAAAACACTGAATTGTTACTATGAAGAAGAAAACAAATGTCTATTTGTATAGAAATAATTATATTAATAAATTGGCAGACATACAAGAATTGTCAGTTTTGTTCTTAGGTGCATACACTGAATGTCAGCCAAGTCCACATGTGTTCAAGCTCATGCAATTTCAGATTGCCTGTATGAAGGCACTTTTATAGTTTGGGTATTTCGTGTTTGTAAAACTTGCTCCAAATCTTATAGCTGTATCAGGGACTGGAAGCTGAGAAAATGAATCTCTCTTTATTCAGAGTTTTTTTTAGCAATCTCTGTTAGTACCTGTTTAATTTATTTTAGATCTACTTATAAGTGCTATCCTGAATTCAGCCTTATGTGAAAAGGGGTTGTATATATTTTGGATATCCATTGACATGAATGTTCTTAGAATTGATATGTCTATTTTAAAAATTTGTATCTCATTTAATTGCCCAGAAGTTTATTTAAAGTTTCTTTGGATGAAATAAGATTAAAATTCTTTGTTTAACTCTTGAAATGTCACTGCAAAGGGATCTAATTCAGTGCTAATGGCAAAACTATCAATGGAATGTTTGTTTTTCTGAAAGCCTGTGAAGTATCCTTACCTAGTCCCTGGTGCGTTCAGAGTCTTGGATTGAGCCTTCTTGGGGCCTGTTTTTGGCCCTCTCAGTGAAATGGCTGCAAACAGAATTTTGAGGGAAACATGGTCAGGATTTTATACACAAAAGATGACTAGGCCCTGGTGTAAGCCCTCTCTGCAATTTTCATGGGAATACAATAATTTGTGGAGTTGACTGTATAAATTAATGGCAGTGGGATTTCATATTCTGACATTCAAATCTAGTTGAAGAAGTCCTGTCTGATTGCAGGGAGTTGGTATAGATGGTTTCTGCAGGTCCCTTCCAACCCAAACCATTCTGTGACTCTGGTGTTTCCCCACCAGATTGTGGCAACTCTTGATAGGTTCCTTGCTGCTGTAGCTCGAGTGCCAACATCACTACAGCCAAAGCAAGTCAAAACTAGATATGTGGAGCAGTGACTGTACTGTAGGCTAATGGTGTCCCTGCATCCCATGTGATTTTAAGTACACTCCCTTGCAGACTGTGCTTTTGGGAACTGGGTGTTAATCTATTTTTCTGTCAGTATATATAGTCATATTTATTTGCAGCTAAAGAATGTCAGGAATTTCTTTGTTATTTCACTCTCCAAATTACTAAGCAGTTAGTGTATACATTTCACTATCATTTATGCAGTTTCCTCTTCATCTGTGAATGCCACAAACCCCTCCAAAACGCCAAAAATCCCACCCAAGTTAAGTACACATATTGGAATGTCTTCATGTCAAGTATTTAAACCAGTGAAAAAATGCATGCAAATCACAATGAGCTTCAAAAAGGAGGCGTGAAAACCGTAGCTACTTTCATACTCCGTCAGTGTTGGAGTTCCTAAAACATATGGATAGCAAGAAGCTGTAGTCAAACTTACTACTCCTACACTAAAGTTGTGTTTTGGTATTTGTGTTTTGATATGTATATTAGGAAATAAGTCCTATACTCTGCTAAAGAGAGGTGCATCTCAGCAGTGAAGTGAGTCTTTCTGGGAGGGAAGGTAAAGGATATGTAACTTCTAATCTGCTAATAGTGACATTTTGGGCAAAAACAATGTAGCTTCTTATTTGGTACAGTAGCGTGGAACAAGAAGAAAAACTTTATACTACTGTAACTTAACACTACTGGAAAAATCATGGTATATAATCTGCCTTTATTTTGCAATCAAGCACTTGTAAAATAGTCACTAACAGAATCAATAGGAATGGTGGAAAGCTGCTGTCTTTTCAATATTTATTCTTGCTGTTCTAAAACATAGCATGACAATGATTTTTACATGTGAAGTATTAAAAAGTGGTTATTATTTTCTATAATTATGATAATTTGTATTTTATTAAATTTATCTTGGAATACTGTAAATGTTATGTGAAAAATATGACATTTTGTTTCAGTTTTCATTATTGCTGTAATTACTTGAAATCTGAGGGGCATTCACAATACCAAATAGAGATCAGTTTATGAAGGAAAACTTTTTATGAGGCTTCTTCAAGAAATCTGACTTGTTCATTACAGACAAATATATGCATTTTAATTATTAACAAGAACATTAGTAAGGGGATATATTGTGTCCTAGCTTTTCTTTGAAATTCAGAAAATTGTTACTTTTTTCAGAGCAGCTTAGTTGTGAATCTTGTAAACTTTCTGAAACTTTTACATTCCTTTTCCCTAATGGGCTCTGCAGGAATATTTACTGCTTCATGGCAGTTACCTAATACTAGCTGTGCCTCTAAGTAAGTAGTCTAGTCTGAAGCTGAGACACTCCTACACCATTTGATTATGTTAACAGAAACTCAGCATTCCTAGCAAGAAAAAAAGCACGTTGAACTAGATCCCTTTTTTATACATTAACTGCTGTCATTGATTTTATTGCATTATATTTGATACCTTCTGTTGGGGTCGTATGGTAAGCCCACTTGGGTTTATTCTTTGTTTCTCTTAGAATGCATTGGAATGTATTCCTCAGCATGCTTTTGTGTGCATGTGTGTGTTTTAATTGTAATTGACAGGCAATAATAATATGCAGCTTCAGTTATTTCATCAAGATAATGTTGCTGTATTTGATATATTCCTGTGAACTATAACAGTTTTATAGTGATAGCTTAGCTGTCACCATAGAAATTATTTTCTATAGAAATACATTGTGTTTCTGTAGAGGTATCTGGAAGATAAGGGAATTCATTTGTTAGCCTAGGTTTAGTAATAGATCTCATTCTCCAGTGTATATCAAGATAGGCTGTAGGAGTGCTGCTTATGGATAGACTATCTTCTTTTGCCTTATGATACAAGTATGTATGCATAAATACCTTGTTTTGAAATTCAGAGTTATAAATTTTTCTCTGTAGTGTTCTAAATTATTGTTGTACTGGATATATTTTTGAAATGTGTGATAATATATAGTCAAAGAATTAAGTTGGCATGAAATAAATAATTTCTGCAATACATTTTTCCTGGTGTATTTTAGATATTCATACCTCTCCAACTAGTTTTTGAAATTAATCTTTTGGAGAAATTGGACCTCCTTTTTTCCAGGTGGAAATCATGTTTACTTGAGAAGACAATCCAGCCTTGTTTTGGTCATCATTTTGAATTTTCTTTTAAGAAAGGAAACTGAGAAGAATCTTGCATACGTGGACTTGGGCCCATCCTTGGTCCCTTTACTGACACTCCCCCCAGCTGCAGGAGGCCAGGCAGCTCCTGCAGCAGTGAGGACATGGGGGTGCAGCCAGGCTGGTGTGGGTGTGAGCGTCCTGCAGCACCTGGGGAAGCCTTTGAGGACCCTGTGTGCTCCTGGGCCTGACTGGGCTCTGGGTATTGCTGCAGGGTGAAAGGTAGGCTCCCTGCACCTCCCCCTCTTTTGTGTAAGCACTCAAACTAGGACAAAATTCCTTCTAGTTGACACAAGCCTCTACTGAGAATAGAAGCAAGAGACTGTTTCCACTACAGCTGTGAGGAGATGCAGAAGGAGTTAACTCCATCTCTTCTTTCATTGCTTGCATATTTATCAATTTTCTCTCCCCCAAAAAGGGAAAGGAAGAAGAGAAAGATTTTTATTTGTTTATTTAAATGTTTTATTTTCTCTACACAGCTACAGTGTAGGTTGAGGGAGGAGATTCTGCCCAGCTACTCTGCCCATGTGAGACCCCATCTGGAGCTCAGCAGCCAGATCTGGGGCGACCGGCACAGGAAGGACATGGACCTGTTGGAGCAAGTCTAGAGGAGGCCACAAAGATAATCAGAAGGCTGGAGCACCCCTCCTGTCAAGACAGGCTGAGAGTGTTGGGGTTGTTCAGCCTGGATAAGAGAAGGCTCTGGGGAGAACTCACTGCAGCCTTTCAATACTTAAAGGGAGTCTATAAAAAAGATGGGGACCTACAAACCTTAGGGCCAGAAGCAACAGGACAAAGGGCAGTGGTTTTAAACTGAAAGAGAGTGTATTGAGAATAGATATAAGGAAGTTTTTTACAGTAAGATTGGTAAGCCACATTTTAGGGAGCAGCACAGGTTGCCTATAAAGGTGGGGGGTGCCCCATCCATGAAACAGGCTGGATAGGGCTCTGAGAACCCTGAACTAGCTGAAGATGTCCCTATTTATTGCAGGGAGGTTGGAACTAGATGATCTTTACAGGTCTCTTCCAACCCAAACCATTCTGTGATGCTATGAGTGTTCTGTGTATGCTTTGTTTTCCTTTTTTCCAGAGGTGTTGTGAATAGCTAAGTGAGTCATTCTCCACATAGTTAACTCACCACACTCATCCTCCAAACTTAGTGTGCTAAGTTACTGTTCTAAATCTACCAGTACACAGTTTAGATTATGGGAATTGTCTTCATCAAAATCTATTACTGATTGTCACAGGTTTATTTGCTTGGAGAGCAATATAAATCCTGGTGTTTAATGGTTAGCAGTTGCTAACAGAACTATGTGAGTGTTCAGTGAATTTCACATCTTCTGAAATAGAATTTGACCAACTGAATTGCCAGGCTTGTGAATTAACTGTACCCTTCCCTCTGCAGCTGTGACAGCACGGCACCATGGTGCACCTGCCACAGCATGTTGCTTGTTTGTTCTAGTCTCTGCTCGGCATGCTGTGATAAAGATCTTAATCCTTTCTCTTTGTAAACGTCCTGGGTTTTGTATCTTGTTATGCATTGGTTAATTACACACCATTGCCTTGAGGATTTTTTGAGAGCTTTATCAAAAAGCCAACTTTGCTCATAGCCCAGCATGGACAGAAGATACACTTTTTTTCTTCCCTTCTTGGGCAACATGGCGTGAGCTGCAAAGAGAGATTCAGCTCTTGAACAGAGGTCAGGTATTGGAGTGGTTTATGAATGTGGGTTATGCACAAAGACAAGAGAAGCTCTTGGGTACCATCCACAGAAACAGCTTATGTGGTTAGAAGTGTGTGTTTTGAGTCGCTCAGTCAACATCAAAGCAAGAGAATAAGTAAGGCAGTACCTAGACATGCTCTGTGGAAACCCACTAAGCCTTTAAAATCCAAGTGAACACTTATAGTTAAAATTTCCAAAGCTTAGAAAAGGTCATTTATTCTAAGTAAACTTCACAGAGACCAGATACTGGTGGGAATTTTTCTTTTGTGTTCTCTATTCCTTTTTCCCCCAGAGGCTGGCTCCTTCCATAACCACTTGTACTCCTGTAAAAACATCATACTTTTTATTTTGGAAGATTTTGGTGTGTTTAAAACGATGCGAATCATGAAGAAAATGCAGAAGTGGTGAACTACTACAGTATGCTTCAGTGAGCAAGCAACAGCTTTCAGGCCCAGGTTTCACAAATAACTGCCACGTCAAGAGGCCAGCACCCATGGCAGCCAGTGTGACACAGCACCACCCCCTTGTATGTGTGGAAAGGAATGAGGCAAAGTCAACCCGGGGCAGAGAGAGATGGGACAAAGGAAGTGGGTTGAGAGGCAAAGCAAAGCGTGGGAGAGTGAGCAGTGGTGGCGAGGAAGGTGTGAGCTCTGCTGATTCCTGGGGTAAGTTTACACCTTTTGCTGCTCCCAGCCTCACCTCAAGTTTTCTGTGGGAAATCTGATAGCAACATGCTGATGGTTGGCCCCTGAGGTCTAAAAATAAGTAGCTTTGACAGAGAAGCAATAAAAAGCTATGTTGGGCTCAGTGCTGTGCAAACACCATGTAGCTTTTGCCGCTCATTTCTGGTATCAAACCTGAGCACAATTCATGACTTGAAGAGCATCCTGGTAGAGGGAAAAGGAGGAAGTGAGTTGGAAGGGAGAGTGAACAATTGTGCAATTCAGAACACCAAAATAAAATACTTATATTGTGTTTTTGCCTCTCAGACAGTTCAGTGGTGGGTTGTGAAGACATAGACAGTTGAGTCAGGTTTTCTGGACTAAAGCTTAAAAGGGCTTCATGACTTCCCAGAAACTTGTTATCTCTGAGCAGTAAATGCTGAGAGACTGGCTGCAGGCTTGAATGCTGATGTGTTGCAAAGTGATGGCCAAGCCAGTGCAGAACAAGGGAACTGGAATCTGCAGGCTCAGGGGAATGGGTGGGTAGGCAGTATCTGTCCCAGGTACCCACAGAGTTGGGAGCCTTCTGCTAAAGGGAGTAACAGCATGAACTTTGGTGAGTGTACCCCCTATTGTTGGTTCTGAGTGATTTGTAAGGAATTCAGAGCTAGAAATAAATAAAACCCCAAAAACCGCTTCCAAAAAATGGGATGGTCTTTCTTCCTGTTTAAGCAGACATCTGATGAAATGATGCAGTAGTCAGATATTCAGACACAATGTATTGGGAACAATAAGTACTAATGAGCCTTAGGAATTACCAGTAACAATAATTACTAATAAGCCATAGGAATTAACAAACTTGATTCTACTCTCATTGAAATGAAGACCTTTGTCAGTAACAGTAGCAGACCATGTCTTCTTATGCCGTTGTTCCTCTGGGAACTGTGGCAGGGCTTGACTGAGTGCATTTGGATAAAGAACAACTGGGAAACCAATCATTTGGTTAGCTACAGATTCTATCTATTGGAGCCCATAGCTTGTTGATCCTTCAGAGGAATCCCAGCCGCACTGTTCAGTGTGGCTGTTTATCTACCCTAGGGCAAGATGACACTTTCACTTACTTTGGAGTAGACAGACTGGGACAAACCAGTATTCCTTCAGAAGCTTATGTTCATCAACAAGGCTAAGAATGGCTCTTCCCAATGTCACAGTGAAGAAACTTGAGCTTTTGGAGTTTTCTCTGAAAACTTCTAGCACTTGCAGAGAACATTAAAACATGACAGTCTGTACAATTATTCCTTGGTTCCAACAGTACTTGTTGGATTCAGTAGTAGTTTCCTTGGATGTTTACACTCTTGAAATGTTTTTAATTTCTCTGTTGCTTTAAAACTAAGAACTCCAATAGTCTGTGCTATCTACCACTTTAGCTTCTGCAACAAAATCAGGAGGAGCAGGCTAGCAATTGTTACCCTATATAGACTGAAAGAATTGTTAATGTCTTAAAAAAAATCTACACAAACACATCAAATTTGTATTGGATTTGATTGTTCCTTCTTTGCCAACATTTTCAAATTTGCCCTGTTCTTGGCTTTCTGCTGTTAGTGGCACAAAAACTTCTCTTCACATGGCTCCAGAATTTCATAGCTAAGTAGGGGTGAAATACAGAGACACAGGACATAGGAGTGTCCATCCCAGCTAGTATCCTAGCAGTTGGGCACTCTGCTGCAGCACACACCTTAATTTTCTACACCAGAGCAGGAAGGATTAAAAACATCAACCATGTTATGCCAAACTTCTCCTTGAAGGAACTGTGGCCTTTGAACATCCTACTGATATACCAGTTGATTCATAAAACTCGAGTAAGTGCTGAACTTATATTTGTAATGGAAGAAAAGCAAGAGTCTTTAACAGGGTGCCATTTTTTTTGAGCATTTCAATTGCTACTTCCTTGTCAAGTCTATAAATTGTGAATTCTTTAAATCTTAATGGTTTAGAAGTTAATGAAGTTGATGAACTCTGCAGCTGATCCTGTTGAAAAGAATAATAAAGTATATATAAAAACATCCTTGATGCTTGTTACCATTGCAACAGTAAGCTTAAAGTTTTTTTAGAACTTGTACTTGCAAGATTAAATTTATTTCACAGCATGTCTGCTTAAACAGGATAATGCACCTTGTTTCAGCAGCCTCTTTGTCAGCTGCATGTGTGACTGTCCCACTCAAACACTGCCACTTCCCATCCCACACCACTGCACGCTTTTCTGGACTTGCTCCTTTTCATGTCACAGGATACCATGGGTTGCTTTCCAACAGACCTGAGTTAAGGTAAATATCATTGTGCTTGAAATAGCCCCAGTGTTCAAGCAAGACAAAGTCCTGCCTTCCAGAAAACCAGGGACAGTCTTGAAAAACTCTGGGCAACGGGTTGTGCTGGTGGGCAAAATCTGCTTAAGTATCTATGTGTACAGCTCACTAGCTGCCCAGCCAGCCACTTAGTGAGAAACTTGCTGGATACTGTTCCTGACAGCTGCAAACTCATTAAATCCCTGAGCTCAGTGTAGCAATCCTTTCATCTTCCTCATCTATTGAAGAACCCATTCCCAGAGTGGTCTCCAAGGTTCTACACTGAGTATGGAACAAGATTTGGGCAAGACCAGAGCAGGATTATTCAAAAGGCTCCCCATCCTCCCTCCTGAAACAGTGAAGGGCTGGGCAGAGCTCTTAGCATGGGCAGGAGTTCAGTGTTTGTTCTGGTTTGGATCCGAGTTGTGACATTTCAGAACAACCATGTGTCAGGAACCCCTAACTCAATGCATTGTCCCTTTCCAGGAAACTTCTCTAGAGAAGTTCTTGGGCTACAGAGCCAATTAATTAAGCATTTTGTAAACTTAGCAAGAGAAGCCTTGTACCATCCAAGGTTTGCTCCAGTGTTCTCCCTGACTTCTGAGTTAGGCATTAAGGCAGGGGACTAAAGCCTTATCCATTTCCACCCACAGATGATTTCTCACACTGATGACCAGGGATGTTCCAGTGCAAAATGCAAAAATGTCACACCACCCAAGAAAGAGATGTGTTGTGTTTTGTGCTTCCTTTTCTGTTCACATGCCTCAGTTCAGTTTAGTTTAGAAATGTTTAATATTTTATTCAAAGCTCAAGATCCACCAGGGAAATACCTAGACTTGAAACTTCAGGACTCAATTCCTTGCATGTGTTTACCTAAAGTCTGTTTTATCTTGCAGCATTATCTTTGACTAGGAATAACATGGTAAAGAATTGTATGTGCATGGGGAAGGGAGAGAGAACTTCCACTGAATGACTTTTGCAGTCTTACTTTATTATTTAAAACATATTATTTAAAAAGGCACTGTCTGGGACTGTGAGGAATGCTGATGGGCTTTGCAGGTAGCACAAGCTGCTTAAGGAACTGTACACAGAAATGACCAAGACTGTACACAGAAATGACCAAGACTGTGCCCCAGTCCTCCACAAACTTGTAGGAGTTGCTGGCAAACCCTTTTTTATATTCAGCAGTGCAATGCTGGCCACCAGAGTACCTTGGCAGAGATTGGAATACTTCCCCTTTTAACTCACATGGTATTTCCAATATTTTCAAGCAATGTAATGACAAATCCTCAAGATAAGATTGAAGCTCCAAATTTCCTGAAGGTCCGGGGCCCCCTGTTGTTTTTCAGAAGCTGAAGCAGTCTCACAATTTCTCCCACCTTCTGTCTTAATCCTAGATGACACAGATCTGATGATGGCAGGACAGGGCTGTGCCAGGTCAGGCAGTGCAATGTCAGAGCAAAAGCTGAAGTTGCACACTGAAGTTGCCACTTGGGGGAGCGAGTTACAGCCGAGGAAGTTGCAGCATAGCACTGTAGCCTCTGTCCTTGGCAAAGGCAGCTGGTGGTGGACTAAACATGCCATTCCTAGAGCTTACATAATATCTACAATAGTAATATAATTAGAATTAACATTTGTCTTTTAATATTCTATTCTAAGAAATGTTTTTCTATTTTTTGTGAGCTGGTTTTTTGGTTTTGAGTGGGTATTTTGTTTTTTTTTTTCTTCTTAGCATCATCAAGACAGCCATCTTTGGTGACATCCGGGTCGTATGACTGTTTGCACAGAAACTTGTGAGGTTTCATCCATCAGAAGATAGTGACTTTCCCTCGTAGATAACAAACATGACAGATTATGCCATTTCTGGGTAGATAATGTTAGTAAAGTCTTAGCATTATCTGGTCTCAAACGCAGGAATGGTGTATAAAAACATGGCAGTAATTGTAGTCTGGTTTCTTGTTCATATGGTAGAACTACAGTTTTCACTGGCAGAAATCCACTTGAGACAATATGACTAATTTGTTATTAAAAAGGGTAAGTCTTCAGACACAAAAAGTAGTCTACAAACACTTGAATGCTGGCTCGTGTCAGTATCCCAGACTTGATTCTGTGTAAATGACTGCATCCTGGTAGCTGCTAGTGAGTTGTACTTTGTCATGTTCCCCATCAACATCAGTGTCTGCAACAGACATGTACAACAAGACATAGACTGCGAACATTAACCTGTGTAAGGGGCTGTGGTTTGCGTGACTAACTTTAGGGAGTAGGATAGACACTGGACACTTCATCTCTTCCATCAGGTCTAACCACATGTGTTAGATGCCACACTTATAAAATCAGCAGGAATTTTGCTGGGGAGTAAAGTTATGATTTGACTAGTGGAAAAGGTCTTGAAACACACAGGGTCTATAACACCCTGTAACTTGCCATGTAGTGTTAGAAATGTTTGGGGAATGCTGCTACCATTTCTGCAGCATGGGGTGTGCCTACTTGCCTGCCTTTTCCTGTCTGATGTCCTCTCCAACATGGACATGCAGATCTGTGCCACTGTTCAGTGGTCCTTGGTCCCTTCCCACACAGACCACACAGATGTCTGCTGTGTTGTATGAGTTGGGATCATGAGTGATGGCCTGGGAGCTATGGTGTCCCACTACTGGTGCCGCTCTCACCTAACCTGCAGTTAGACAAGAGCAGCTGGGATATGGAAGGAAACCTTATGTGCATTTGGGGGAGTTAACATAGATTTTTTTTTTGTTCCCAGCAGTTGCCAAAGTAGAGGTCAGAGAGAAGGAGAGTAAAAGTTGCTGGTGCGTTGAAAGAACATGTCACAGCAGGGACATATTTCCTACAGGCTGGACAGGAGGATCTATGCTATAATCTCTATTGAAAATCATTCTTGATTATCTGCTTGGTCACTTGATCACAGGGTCAAGTGAGGGGCCTACACAAAGACATCACTACTCTGCAGCCCATTTGGAGAGAGATATCACCTGCTGACCTTCCCAGCTCATAAAAACCCACCATCTCATTTCAAGGGAAATGGCAATGGGGAGGGGCAAAGCAGTCTCACTGCTGAGACTGACCTTAATTCTGTGAGTGTGAAAATAATCACACGCAACATAGCAGTCAAACTTCCCATTAATGTGGTTCTCAGCTGGCAACATGAGTCACGCCCCTCAGAAAGAGCAGGAGTGACATTACAGAATGCCTTTTGGCCCACCACTGGGAGATGAGTTTGAAGAGGCTCTCATGCTCATCTCCCTGCTGTTGTGCTTGAGGTCTCATTTATGGTCAAAAAGAAAGAATGGTTCACAAATAAGTAATGCCAGGAATTTATTGTTAATTGAAATTTAAACAGTATATTATTGCTAATCCATATCTAATTGATATAGAAGAAGAAAGAATAATACTGCATTTACAACTTCAATGTGGGGAAAGTGACAGTAGTATCAATAATACAGTTGCAACACACAATAATACAAATACAATACACCTAATTTTTATCTACCTTCTTGGAATTGCATTCATCTTTTCATTGTTCCTCAAGGTCTTATTGTCAGCATCTTTGGACTGCAGAATTACTTAAAACTGTAAATCTTCAGCTTCTGCTGCCCTTTGTGGGAATATTATCACAGATAGTCCAGTATTTACTTGAGGTCTTTTGTCTGTGTCTCCTGAGATGCATTTGCAACTTTCTCACTTTTTTCCACTGCTCTGCAGCTACATGTTGCAGCACAGTTTACTGTATGTGGTATATCCCACATATGCTGAAGGCTCTTATCTTTTGTTCTCTTTACTACAGCTAAACTCAGTCTTGTCCAATACCAGGTCTGTATTTTTCTGACCATTGATGCAGAGCTAGGGGGTCTCCAATGGCAAGCCCGTGTCCCAGATTTTATCATTTCATGCCTGTACTGTTCTGTGCTCCATGTAGTGTCTCCAGCCTGGTATTTCTCGACCCTGTATTGTGTTAAATGTAAACATCTTCATTATACATAGAATTGCTAATAGTTACTGCTATCTGCATAAAACTGCACTTTACAAAAATAAACAAAATTAAAATTAATTACTGTAGGCAACTGGTCAGTTAGAGAAACTGCTGTCACAGAAATTAAAACAAAGCTATAGGCATATAAAGGAATGGTCAGACAACAGAAGCCTGGCAGGCCCTTATCCCGACGCTCTGAAAAGCTGGTTGCCTGTTGCCAGCAATGACAATACCAGGTTACAGGGCTACCCTGCTGCACTTCCCAGCATTTCTTGCCTGCTTCTCAGGGAATTAGGCATGTTATGTGGAGGAGTCCTTTAAATTTTTATGGTGTAGTACATCCAAATGCAAATCCATATGTCTCTGTTTTAATGTTTATTGGTGAAGTAGATTATCCAGATTTTGGAAGTTTCAGAGATCAATAGCTATGAATGGAGCATCAAAGCAAGAAATGGGAGGGGGTTTTAGTGGTTTTCATTTTTTCTTTGTTTTATTTTAATCTCCCATACCATCCTCCATCACATTAAGCCTTTGGTGCCCAAACATTTATTTCAGGACCTTTCCTACCACTAGTACGATGCTGCCCAAGTGGAATGAAATGTTTGAATTGTTTATGTCAATGGCATGAGAAAAATCTTCCTTGTCAAATAATTTTCTCAGCACTGTGACTTTTTTCATTTCAGTGGTTTGTAGTTCACAAGGCATAGTAAGCAGACAGAACTGGTTTACATGCACCCATTGATGTGAATTCTTTTTTTAAAAGGACTTTCACAGTAAGATCTGTTCGACTGAAGCCCTTAATGTCATTGTAACAGAAAGAGACAGAACACTATAGAAAGGCATTGCTAATTGGATTTCCAAAACTGCTGTGTGGGGGACTGGCAGTTTCTCCAAGGTACCATTAACAAAGTCACAGAAGTTCACAAGTCCTAGCTGAAGCCTCCTGTCTCAGTGGTCTGCATCGTCTAGTGAAGAGCATGGCCAGATTGGATGCTAGAGGACGAAACTAGAAAAAGACATCCAAAAGCCAAACTACAGGAAGCCAGCAGACAGTGGTGAAGGAGTCTGTCTTCATCTGAATTCCATATACCTGCTCTGTGACAGCTGTGGGCTCAGGTCAGTACTCTGTGCTGTGATGGCAGGTCCCACCATCTCTGCTGAGCATGTAAATGTCTGTGAGAAGTTCCCCTGGAAGCTTAGGGGGAAGACTAACCCCAAATTCACCTGGGCTTGTCTGAAATATGCCAAAGACACCTACACATGTCCACTGTTCAGATAGGGAATACATGCACTTATTTAAAGAGGGATACTTTCCCAGTGCTCTAGAATTTAGAGACTCATGAAAGTGCACAAGGTGCTAAACAATTTCAATTCCTCCAAGGCTGAAAAGTAGCATCCTCAGAAAGCCATGTCTGATGACCTAGGCTGGAATTAGTCTGACTTCTTCACCAGGCAAATAGGAAGCAAGGGGGAGTTTTGGAGTTGCTGGCAGATAGCCTGCAGAAAATGAGCCAGCAGTGTGCCCAGGTGACCAAGAAGCCCAATGGCATCTTGGCTTGTATCAAGAATAATGTGGCCAGCAGGACTAGGGAAGTAATTGTCCCTCTGTACTGGGCACTGATGAGGTCACTGTGTTTAGTTCTGGGCCCCTTCACTTCAAAAAAGGTGCATTCACATTGAGGTGCTGCAGAGAGTCCAGAAATGGGCAATGGAGCTCGTGAAGGGTCTAGGAAACGCATTCTATGAGCAGTGGCTGAGGGAGCTGCAGGTGTTTAGCCCAGAGAAAATGAGTCTCAGAGGAGACCTTATCACTCTCTACAACCACCTGAAAGGAGGCTGTTGCCAGGTAGGGCTCAGTATCCCCTGTCATTCCTTCCTCTCATTCTCAAGCCAAAAAACGACAAGTAGCCTTTAAGTTACGCCAGGAAAGGCTCAGATGAGATATTAGGGAAAAAATTAATTGAAACGATGCTCAGGCATTGGAATAAGTTGCCCAGCAAGGTAGAGGAGTCACTGTCACTGAAATTGTTCAAGAGGTGTCTGGATTTGGCACTTGGAGATATGCTTAGGGGTCATTACGGGGGTGCTGGGTTGACAGTTGGACTCAATGACCTCGAGGAGCTCTTCCAGCCTTGATAATTCTGTGATTCTCTCACTCTGAGGACCACACTTAGATTTTTTATCTCTTTCTGTTCTTGAGTATGTGCATCTGTGCTGTGCAGGCACTTGAGCTGGTTGCCAGCAGTGCTTTTTTCATCTAGAAAGTGTTAGGACCACCCCATGCCTCTACTTTCAGGCTTCAGTCACAAGTCCTAGCAAATCTGTGTTACAGCCCTCATCATAAGGTTGGCAAGCCTGCTAGCAGAGACACTCTTGCTGGACTTTTCCAGCCACATCACCTCTCACCTTCCAGCCCTCACTTACCAGTGAGAATACCCCAAAATCTCGATGGCTGCTTGCAACACCAGATGTGACCTGCAGGTTATGACAACTGAGCACTTGTGGTATCTGGAACTGTGAGAACTTTGCAAGGAGCAAATGCGTTAATGGGTTCAAAGAGAGGCTAAGGAAACTCATGGAGAACAGCTCCACAGGTGCAACAGCTCAGAAAGATGGGAAATATCTGGTTGCTGTAGGATAAATGCAGTAGAACTGCTGAGGGATGAGGCATGTCCAGTGCTTATAACTCAATGGTGGCTGCTGTGGGGATTAAGTAATTGGGCCAAATAAACTTTTTAAATTGTTGAATGTTCAGATTCTTGTGGTCACAAGCCACAATATTTTGAGCACGGCAGAATTAGGAGAGGGTAAATGCCAGTACTTGTCATTCATCTGTTTTGAGATCTGGGTCCTTAGTCTACTGACTCATCCCTGTATGAATATTTTCTTCACAGGCAGAGACCTTCACTGAGGCAACAGCTGCTCTTATGCCAAGGTGGCAACATCTCAGGACTCCTGTGCAGAAGAACCTGTCAACTGCTTATCTTATTTGTGACAAAACTCACTTCTGAATTGCTGAGGCCATGGAGAGAAGGGACTCTGGGACATCACAAAGCTCTCCAGAGCAATGGTGTATCCCCAGACATGTTGATGAGTGTCACCAGCATGTTGAGTGCTGAATCGTGCTGACCTGGTTGATAGAAGCATTTAATTCACATACCACCAGCAAGTTTCTGGAGTCAGGTACCCAAAGGAACCCTGGGAATTTGGAGAGGAAGCTCCAGAGAATAACAAGGAATAGCTACATCCTATTTGTGGTTGTTTTAGAAATGGTACCACACAGACTGAGGTCGTAGATGCAGTCAGTTTGGTTCCACAGGGTGGTAAGAGAAGCATTTCCCTCCCTACCAGCTACTACAGCCTCTCCCTCCACCACCTCCCTCCAGATATTCCTGCAGCAGTGCCCTGCCTGGCTTTGCCTTCTCCTTCACAGCTGACATTCCTACCTGCTACCTTTTCCTCTCCTGCCTAATGTTGCCTGCATGACTCCTGTAAAAACATTTCAGAGGACTGAGAGAGCCATATAAAATTCATCAAGACTTCCCCTCTTGGCATATGCCTGTGCCAAGCACAGAGGCTTCACAACCACACTTCCTTCCCCAGGCCATTCCAGCACTTTGTGTTGATCCTTAGGGAGGCCTTTCTGAGGAGCAGCTAGCTGAAACCTCTCTGGTTTTGGCTCCCTCCTCTTTGCTCCCTTCACTGAGGACAGATTGTTCTGGGTTTTGTTGCAGAAAGCTGCAGACTGTTCTTATCCTATTCTTCCTTACTTCCCCACTTTGCAATGATTAAGGACAGCTTTACAGCATCAAAAGGTATTTGATCCCACTAAATGCTGAGCCCATTTAACTGTTTTCTTTTGTGGACAAAAGAGAGAGAGGGTTGAGCACAGACGTTTTTCATGCTGTCAGACTTCCATTGCATTGTTTCACTGTGGTTGACAGAAACTTGCCAATGTTTTTCAGAAATCTAATAGAATAAAAAAAAACCTAACCCCCACAACATTGTTTTTTCTATTTGGCCTGAGATATAGAAGAACTTCAAGTTCAAGGCACAGGATAAAAATAAACAATTTTTAGTAAACATTAGTTGTTGAACTTCTTAGAAAGCTGCAGTATCTAGTGTTTTCATTTTCCATTCTCCAACTGAAAGCAGACTTGTGGATTCTCAAGAAAAATAAAAAGTTTAAACAACTACCTCCATTTCTGGAATGCTCCTGTGCTCAAATCACCTTCAAAAACTTGCCAAGTGACACATGTCTTGAGCAGGTGACATAGTGCTAAAAAGTTGAATCTGTTTGCACTGTCCCAGAGCGAAAGGAAGGCAGGTAAAGGTAAGGGTTATGAATGCTGTAGGTGTGTAGCCAAGCAGATCAGTCTGTTGCACAGGCACTGATGGCCGTGTGCACCCTTTGGGCTGGAAAGGCTCCTCATCCTGGAGGGGTGAGCTGAGGGCCTCTGCTGTGGGTCAGATACACGTGGAGAGACTGGGCTGCATCTCTGTGTCCACCAGGTGTGGGGACTTGACCAAGCAGGTAATCTCCATCTTTGGAAGTAGTTCAGCAGCATGAACACAGGCTGCATGTGCCAGATGGTCTTCGCTCTGAAAAACAGACAATTAATTTCAGATGGATAACTTCAAACCACATAGGGAGAGGGCATTTTTGAATATGAAAGTATTTTATTTGGAGTTGGAGTTCAGCTGGATTTGGAACTAGGTGATCTGTAAGGACCCTCCAACACAAACCATTTCATGTTTCTGTGGTTTAATTGGGTTATAGCTTGGTTTAAGATCATAATTCTTTTCCCGTGATAATGTACTTACCATGAGGGTTTCATTTTTAGTGTATGTGAAGCTTTCTTAATTTTAATGTCAGGAAAAATCCCCAAAGGTTTATTCTGTAAATTAGTCCTCTTTGGTGAATGGTGTTCTAAGACTTCATCTTTGCTATTTTATTTTTTTAACTTCCTAATTCAGTTGCACGGAACATGAACAACCATGCTGATCTCCCATCCGAGAACAAGGATAGCTGTTCACTTCTCACAGTTGAAGAGTTTATCTGCAGTGAAGGTCACAGATGGCACATTAATAAACAATGATATCACATGTAAACTATCATAGCAAAACACCAAGAGCTAGTTTTTTGAGACACTTCTGATAATGCCTGTAAGGTATTTCTTACACCTTCCCTCCTGCCTAAATTCAACGAGAAATCTGAACTTTTGGAAACTTAAATTGACAAATTCTCAATCTTTGTCATGAGTTTATAGATCATGTTAGACCTCTGAGAATATTTTTCTTAGTAGATTCAGTCCAGTGCTGAACCACAAACTGAGCAGACAGTTCAGGCTGTTTAGGCAAAACCAAAAATCAAACAGGCGTTTATTCAGAGCTGGTTAGAAAATAAGAAGAAAAAAATTGTAGTTCTGATGAAATCTTTATCTCCTTTATGATAAATACTGAATTCATTGAACTCTGCTTAGAGCTTTGTGCACAGTAATAGACCAGGTACAATCAAATCAACTTCATCACATCCTGATGTAATGTGAGACACCTGAAAGCACACTAATAATTTTTCAGACTGGTAACTCATTAACCAGCTCCAACATGACACACGCCAGTTTTCAGAGGAGTGTGTGGAAGGCAGACTAAACATTCTTGTATGCCTGTGTATGCCTTGGCTCACTGGCAGAGAGCAGGCAGGCAGCAGAAAGCTGCTGAGTATCCAGATGTTAAGTTCACTTAATTTTTTGCTTTCAAGAGCCCCTCCTTCTTGTTCCAGTCTATGTGCATCCTTCTAAAAGTCAATGCAAATTCTGCTTCTGAAGAATTTCTTTATTCAAGTGGAATGCTGAATTCCAAGGACTGACTTGTTCAGTGAAAACCATTTCTTCAGGTCCCGGTGCCTCTGCAGAGTGTGTGGGCAGGCAGCAGGAGCTTCTCTTCCATGCCAGCAGCCCAAGTAATGTTCCTAGGTCCTTACTTCATCTGTATCCCCAGGAGGTCTCTGGAGATCAATTCCCAAAACAAAGCTAGTGGACAGAGGGATGTTATAGTTTCACAAGATCAATATTTCTGAATCAGTAAGTGATCAAATAAGCACTATTTCCTGCTTAAGCATTAATGTGCAATCAGCCGCCAGATGAGAGATATAAAAGAATATTTTAAGTCTTGCACAAGCTTCAGTTTGGTACCAGGAAGTACCTGTCGATGGAAGATAAGCAGCCTGCCAGTCTGCAAGTGGTATTACTCTAGCAATTGCCTAAAATAATTTTCTGCTTTTGCCAGGAAGAGATGTGCTTTTTCATTCTCAGTCAGTGTTTTATCTGTGGCCAGAACTGGGCTCTCCCTCCATGTCCCATATGCACTCACTCTGGGTTGTATGGACTGCTATTGCCATCAGCTTTGATCCTCTGTGTTCACCTTGCTGCTGCCTGAGACACAGGGGACACGACATAGGGCATCTCTTACACTTAGGGAGTCTATCAACATCCTGATTCCTTCCCCAAGCATCACTGATAATGTGACCTTCTGCAGGCAGAGTTGCTAATAGCTGTGTCTAGGCAGAGAACAATTTTTTCTCATGGTATAGGTGTTTAACCTTTTCAGTTTTCTTCTTGCTGCAAATGAGCACAAGCTCAGTGTCTCCCCAGAGTTTCCAACCACCAGTGGGTCTACAAAGTGCCAATTAAGCAGCAGGAAAAACACACTGGTGAGGGACTTTTTGTGGCAGTCTTTTACTTATATTCTCCTATTATGTTTTGACAAAAAGATTGAACCAGTGAGTTTTATCAACCCTATGAACTATGTAAGCTGAGAAATGTTGTGAAAACACAGTCATGCTCAAGGCAATGCAGCACTTTCCCACAGCCATCCCTCAAGGAGGGGCAGCACAAGGTGCGTCCCACTCTCTGTTATCCCCCAGCCCTTGTGGGCAGAGATGGGACAAAGGACATTCTTTTGTAAAGAGATAAAATAAAAAGACTCTTCAAATCCCACAGCCATCGCTCAGGGAAGCAGCATAATTGCAGGTTGGGCCACAGCCTTCAGTGTCACCTTGGAGACCGGCTTGTAAACTCCAGGCCTCCCAAAACAGGGGGGCCAAGGTTGTGGGTGTGTAAACAAGTAAAACGAGATGTTATAAGTAAGCTTTGCAGTGAGGCTGTGGCTCATTATTCCCTCAACTTGTTGCTTGCCTTCCACCTGAGCCCAGCAGCATAGAAGCAGGTGGGGCACGACACCATCTCAGTGCTCTGAACAGCTCTTCAGTCCTTGGTGAAAACTTGAGCTTCAGGAAAACTCTACAGGTAAAGATTTTTTCTCCTGTTTGTTATCTTGTAATAAGTTTCTCCAATCAGCCAAGAGCAGATTTTTTTAATATATGTATATCACTATATATTAATATATATGCTATCTATCTCTCTATCTACATATGTATCCGTCTATCCACCTATCTGTATGTTCAAAATAGCAAGAGCAGTGGTGTCTCCCTGCCAGGAGGCTGGAGGTGGCTGATGCTGGGGATGATGGAGAGAGAGATCAGATGCTGCTACAGAGTGGGACAGGGGAGCCTGGGAAGCCAGATTTTTAAAGTGCTGTTAAGATGGTTGACAACATTCCTGTAGTTTTCATTTTCATGCTTTTAATAACTTTGTGAAAGTATTAGGAGTAAACCAAATTTGTGCAGTTGGTTTAGGCCACTTCACCTGTTCCCAGCCCTAAGATCTTGTGTGTTGCAGTAGGTGGTGTTCTACTCTGGTCTTTGGCTGGGACAGGGGTTCTCAGAAGAGAAGTAGTATGGGACTCTGCCTGTTATGCTGTGGTGTTTTTCAGGATTTCACAGGAGGATTTTGGCTCGCTGAAGGATAACATTTAAAGGAATGGTGCAGAACTTAGACCAAATCTGACTCTTTCCAGATTTAATCCATTGGCATAGAGAAATGTAAAAGGACCTGGTTGCTAAATGGCCTAAGATTTTGCTGGAAAAATTCAGCCCAAAATTCGAAGGTTTGCATTTGTTCAGAATAAATGCAATAATTTCTCTTCAGCCTGCACAACACAACATCACCCATAGAAACAAACAATACTGACAGCATGGGTATTGTAATTGTTCATATCCCCGGCTGTTAAGCAAAACAAAACTCTCTGGCATTCAAAATGAAAATAAACACTGCTGGTTAATTTCACTGAGAGAGAAGGCTGATAATTGCCTAATTATTTAGCCAAAGTAGGTTTAAAAGGGACCTTAAAATGCTTGCATGTGGGCAAACTTTGAGTAGGTAGCTCTTTAGTCTTGTAAAAAAAGGGAAAATTCACTAGAAACAAACAATGCATTTTAAAAGGAAAATCCTTCAAAACTAGAACAACCTGGCCTAGAGATGCTGAGTTCTCAGCTAGAAATGTTTGTAGATGTAGCAGCAAACTTTTTAGTTACTGAGAGATTAAAGAGGATTGGCCAGTTTCAGTGGCTTTTATGGAGGTACAGGAGATCACAATAGCTACCAAATTAGATTATCCCTCCCTATTCTGATTTCATGAATCTCACTGCAGTGATTATTTTATGCACATTGCAGTATACTGGAAATTGTCCCACTGAACCCAAGGCAAAGAAATGTTACACTTTTATTGTGGCATGTGTTTGTGTAGATTTTTGCAGCATGTAGTGGAGATTAATTATGTCCTCATATGCATACATATAAATGCATAACATAACGTAGAGCTACTGTGCACAGTGCTATGCATCCATTATGCATTCTGTGTATTGATGGATAGTTGTTATATATTGTATATAAGATATAGTGCATAATTATATAATGTAAATACAGTTTGCACTGCGTTTATGTAACCTCACTGTATTTTATATTATTTCCAGCTAAAAATCTCCCCTTAAGGACGGGTCATTGTTTACAGAAAACATTTTTGGCTGCTGATCTCACGCAGCTGTAAGGTCTTTCTGGTCACTGGTTAATGAGTTCCCAGAAGAACTTTGCTTGTTCATTCTGAAGCAAAGGCCAAAATAGTCTCTATTCTACCTCTCTAGACTTCTACAATAAGCTAATACTGTAACCAATTGGGGTGGACAAAACCATTTTATTTTTCTGTTTTTCCAAGCTCAGCTGGAGTCATCTTAAGGGGTAACAAAATTCAGCACATTGACAGTACCAGCAGCCATAGCCAATGCTGTGAAGACAGGAGTGGAATAGTTGAGATGAAACAGTTTGATTCCATGTTTCTCACAAGTTTTCTCTGATCATTCCAATTCACACTTCTGTATGTGCAATGACAATGGATTGGAAGTGCTACATGCATTAATGCCTCTCAGGGCTGCCCATCTTCGTCCCAGCACTGCCCCAGGAGCGCACCAGGTGCCCTCTGGGTCCAGATCTCTGCCCAGTCCTTCTGTGACTGTTTTGTGTCCCAATCCTGTGATGCTTTAAAAGCTGTAAAATATTTTGGGAGCCTTCATGGTCTGCAGAGAGCAGCAAGGCTAGGGAGTGGCAGTCTTGGCCCTTAGGTGTGCCCAGGGGTCAGGATTCAATGTGCCCATACTGGTATGGGCATGGGCAGCCCTGCTGTTTTTTGACACTAGGCACAAATAATCCCTGTGGGAGAAAGAATGACCCTCTGCCAATCTGGGCAGGCTGCTCTTGGTGGTGCTATTGCAGCATTGCAGATTTGCAGGCTGGTTTTCCCTCTTTATTCCACTGTCTTCCTCTGAGGGAAGCTGGAAGGCTTATGTGACTTGGCAGAGTCTGAAATCCTGAGGTTCTAAATGCTGTGCAAGTTTAAGGTACTAATTTATTCCACAGTTCTGTTATAAAAGCAGGAGGTGTCATCTGCAGGTGATAGCTGTTGCTCAGACTTGCAATAAAAAAAAGCTCTGCTCTGGAGAATTAGGGTCTTAGTGGAACAAAAGTAAATCTAAGGCAAAGATCTTTACCCAGAATAATTTTTGTATTCCTGTGGTCAAATACTGAAACCTGGGCAGGTGGGGGAGAAGGCTTGTCAGGGATCCTGGGAACATGGAGGCAGCCACACTCTCCTGTGTGCGTCCATCAGTTTTCACTGTTTTCTCACTCTGTAGGCAGAAAATTCTTACCTGCACATTCTTATCTGGTTACAGAGTGGTTGACTGATCTTTCTTTTCATGGTTGATGGCATGTATTGACAGTGTCCTTTCTGACAGAGGGCTATAAGGAAAAGAAAATAGTCAAAATGAGTGGTCATGACGGAGTTGCCACCAGCACCTTGCAAGTGAGGGATTTGGGATGCTCTGTATTCTAAGGCAAGTGTCTCACTATGCCTGAATGTGAATCCATGTCACATGACTGTTTTGGTCCTTCAGATGCCAGGCACAGCAAGACACGACCGAGACATGGCAACCCAGGCCAAAAGGAAATTGATTGAAACTACTGACCCTGTAGAAAAGCTTCGTCTACAGTGCTTAGCAAGGGGATCTGCAGGCATTAAAGGACTTGGGAGGTGAGTCAGCCTAAGCGTGTTAGCTGCAGGAGGCTCATAGGCTAAACAGGGACCAAAGTTTGAGTCTTCTGGTTCCAATGCAAATGCCACAACCCACAGCGACTGGCCTTGGGCCTCATGTGTTTTTAGTTCCTGCTTGCCCACTGAAGCGATAAGAACCATGAATCCTTCATGGGAAAGTACTTGTGTTAAACCCAGATCAACTTCTGCCATGGAAGAGAAGGGGAACATGAGCAACATATCTCTCTTCAGTGTTTTTTAAAATTAACTTAAGTATCTCAATATTGGGCATTTTATGCCTCCTTTCATTCAGAGTGTGTAATGGTTTGCTTGTGCCTAGTTTATGAGAAGCATCTAGGCTCCTTTTGCACCCTAGTCCTAGGAAAGGGGAGTTGCATCACACCTTGAAAACCCTGCCAGGCCCTGTAAACAAAAAAAGGATCTACTTGGTGACAAACTGGAACTTCATCTAAATGCCCATCTTGCAGAGAGCAATAATGAACAGGAAGATCACGGCATTCCTTTATTTACTTTAAGATGTGTTATAATTGGGCACCCAATAGAAACAAGTCATCTCTGCTACCTGTAAGTGGTGGTGGTGGTTGTTGGGGGGGGGTTCCTCTTTTTTTTTCTTTTTTTTTTTTTCCTCCTCCAAAGACAGAACAAGGGGCAAATGTTATCTGAGTCAGGTGACCCTCTGCTCCAGCACTGTGCTAAACCACTGCAGCATTCTCCATGTTTTCCTAGGCATTTTCCTCAAATTTCCCATTTTCCACAGAGTATTTAGGATAATGGATGCTAACAAGAGCAGAAACCTTGATTTCAATGAATTTATGAAAGGATTAAATGATTATGCTGTGATGATAGACAAGGAAGAAGCATACAAGATTTTCCGCTTATTTGACAAAGATGGCAGTGGAACAATTGACTTCAGTGAGTTTCTTGTTATGCTGAGAGTAAGTTTGTGAATTTTTGCTAATACTGCATTAAATGGAGAAATATGTAGCAGAACAGAACAAAATAGAATAGACTATTTGCAAATAAATTGTTGTGATTTTTTCAGTGAATTGCAGCCTTGATTAAATTACCTAAATTCCTGCGTTGCAGTCTGTATACCTAAGTGGTTCAGCCCATCAATCTCACTTCTTTGTCAGCCATTTTATGATGCACCTCTTTGTAGCATGAATTGATTCAGGGGAGACTTTATCTAATCCACCACAGCGTGGCTATTTTTGGTTGGGGTCCCTTTGCTCTGCTGAAGTCTAAACAATTAAGGTAGAAAATGCCTAGAGTAATGAGTAATTTCTTGTTAGAAATATTTAAAATGGGTAGAACAGGACAGTGTTCTGGGTAGCATTTTCTCTGTTACTTCTCTCTTACTCTCTTACTTGTGCATTTACTATTGTATTGGTTGACACTGAATAGTCTCAATCACATTGCTGTTTTGTGATGATATATTGCCCTTTATAGCTCATGAATATTGTAGACTGTCAGCAGTCTATAGTCCCATATACCTTGAAATAATTGTACTGCTACCAAGAGCAGGTACTTGAATTTGGAACCAGACAAGTAGTTGGCAAAAATAAAATGATTCTGTTAATATTTCTTTATAGCCTCCCATGTCAAATGCCAGAAAAGAAGTCATTATGGAGGCATTTAAAAAGTTAGACAAGACTGGAGATGGTGTCATAACAGTCGAAGACTTACGAGGGGTGTATAATCCCAAACACCACCCCAAATACCTAAATGGAGACTGGACAGAAGAACAAGTTTTTAGAGCCTTTCTGGATAATTTTGGGTCACCCTATGACAAAGATGGGAAGGTAAGTGAACCACTTAAGGTCAAGCCATGAAATCACCATCTGACTCAGCACTGGACTTACTTTATTAAATGTAGGATCAATTGCAGTACCACACATGCATCTGCGTCACATTTACATGGAAAAGTAAAGTGCATAGGAATCCTGGTACAGCTTGCTTGCACATTCTGAAGCAAAGGGGCTCTGCAGGAGGTGCAAAAGATTGCATTAGTCTTAAGGCTCTAATTTCACAGGTCGCTTTAAGTATATCTTCAGACTACCCCACAAAACTGCTGGTTTTCAAGATCCATGTGAATTGGAGGATCTTTCACTACTTAGGAGGATAAATACTAGGTAAAATAAATTAAATACTTTACAGTTAGCTCTTCTCCAGTGTCATTACTCAGAAATCAGTTCATAATAGAGATAGTTTTATCTACAGAGAGTTGGAGGGAGGATGGGACTGGGGATACTTCCATTAGCTGTGTGCCCTGAGGAGCCATTAGCTGGGACAGAGCTGCAAGCTCTTCCTGCCCTATGCCTCAACTCCCTGCTAATTTTATTGGGGTTTTTTTTCCAATGGTCATTTTAAAATTATCCCTCCTCAAAATACCCATGAAATATATTCCCAACTCCTAGGCATTTGAAAAAATACTTGCTTCATTAAGTGAGCATAAAAAAAAAGTTCATTTTCCTTTTTTTAAATCCATCTCAGGTCACAACAGAAGAATTCATGGACTACTATGCAGGAGTGAGTGCTTCAATTGATACAGATATCTACTTTATCGTTATGATGAAGACTGCTTGGAAACTCTGATGACAAGATTAAAGAAGCAAAACTTTACTTCCACCTTTTGTAGGTTGCTTTGATTAAGTGTATGCCCAACAACACTCTCATGTTCCATAACAAGAGTTCCCAGTAACTGTGCCAATTACAGTCAATCTGCACAATTAATTCCCAGATGCTTCAGTAGCCTCAGCCTGAGGGGATAGGGGAATAACCAGAGAGCCGATCTGGCATCCAGCCACCCTGCACATCTGTCTCTTTTCTTCCTACCTCCAAGGCATGTCTTTTCTTTTCTAAGATGAGATGTTCCTTTCTTTTCAGACATCTGCAGTAGGCCCCTGTGGCTCCTGACATGTCCCCTCCTCCAGTGTTTGGTATAACTCTGTTAGACAGAAATGCAAGAGGATGAAGCCAGACTATTCTGAAAGTGTGGTGGTCTTAAGCAGGCTGTTATAAACGGAGATCTCTCCCAAGTGGGTTACATAGCCCTCTCACCCGTAGCCCTGCAGTATCTTGTGCTTCTTGTGGGATGGAGCAACCACTTATCTCTCTGTTGGGAACACTCAAGTTCCCACTGCAAGGAGGCTGGAGGGAGAAACAAACCAAGAAGGGGAGACATGGACCAGAACTCCAAAATGCTCTTTAAAGCCCTGTTTCCCCCCTGACTCACAAATAAACATTCAGGCATCTTTCCTCAGTATGCCTTGTTTCAAACCCAGTGGGCCTGCTTATAGATTTCCACTCACCTTCCCCTTCTTTGATTCCTTGATTTTTGTATTGTGAGACTGTTTAACTAATATTTTTCTTTAAAGGGGATAAATTTGTCACAGTATTTTTTCTCTCTGTTCTTGGAACATTTGCTGGCTTAGTAAGTGTTGGATGTACATACGTACACTGAAAGTTGCTTATTACTTTTTTGTATTTACAGTAGTTTGTGACCAAGCTATGACTTCTGGGAAATAAAGAACTTGTCTTGTCTTCTGTTTCTGCTGCTGAATAAAGACTGAAAACTTGTACTCCTTGTCACACCAATGAGGCTGTTGTGGTTCTTTTGTCCTTTGCCCACACAGACACTAGGGAAATGGTGCACAAAGAAAACTAAAACTAAAACCAAGCAAACAAAACAACAAAAAAGAACAATATATGAGTGTGTGCTGCCTAATTATTCCTGCTTTGAGTCCTTTTCTTTTTTTTCTTCTACTTTCTGCTTCTCTCTTATCATTGTACTGCTCTTCTAGACTGAGAAGGTGCTGCTGTAGCAAAGATTAACTGTCTTGAGCATGGCAGCCTTTGCTCCATTTCAGGCTGGCAACCAGCTAAAAGTGGTACAGAGTTATACACTGGACTTGGAAAAGAGCCTTTCTGATGAAGTCTCATTCTTAGTTTGGGTTGCTAACAGTGCAAACACTGAACTCCTGAGTGCTTGCTGCACTGATCCCGTACAAACCCCATTTTTGTTTTTTCTGGTCATGATCTCAGTATAAGCAATAGCTGCCTGAAATTCCTTAGGGAAGGCTGTGCAAATTATTTTCATTGACCTGTAAGGCTCCAGAAACTTGCATGCTGGCTGACAGTGGAAACTGACAGAAAAATTCTCCTTATTATTGTCATCAATCATAAGAGGAACCTTTACTTGCAGTGATGCTGCAGAAGTGCCAAATATATGAAAAACAAACATAATATCAAATAGGACCTGTACAGTTTGGGCAGCTTAAGTAGAATCCATTTATTCCTCTTTTATTAACTGATTTCATAACATGCTGCCATGCCCTCTGTCTTTTCTGTTTCAAATAAAAAGAAAGTATCTGGAAGGATTGTGGGAATCACAAAATGAAGAAAAAAAACATTTCCTTTTGACATGCTATCTTGTGTCTTCAGACCCCACAGTGATCTGACAGGCTGATATTTAATCAAGTGCAGTGGAAGTTTTAATCTGAATAACTGCAACCAGTTTGCCTTTGGGTACTAATACCTTCCAATTTTACTTAATCCCAAACAAATATATATTGTCAGAAGTGGGGAGTGGTACTGAAAAGCAGCAATTCTTTTTCAAAACCAGCAGGAGCTTTGTCACTGGCCTCTGGAAGCCTTAGCTGAGCCTGTGGTGGCTGGAGAAAGCTCCAGGCTTCAGGAAAAGATCTCTACACTGAGCTTAGCCAGCAGGGTTTGTGTGGGGACCTGAAGGCCATGAGCCAGGAGAGCTCATACCCCTTCATCCTGGTGCTCTCAGAACAGTTCCTTGCTCCTCAGGTCTGCCTGTGTGTGGATGTCATCACTCACCAGATAAGTTTCTCAGCATCAGGAGAACATTGTTCACAAGTGAGCATTTCAACAATTGTACAGAACCATATTTTCAAGTGCTGGTTTCAGGTTCCTTTGAAGTCAGTGGCAAAGTTTTCTTTCACTTCTGTGGGAACAGACTTACTCTTGGAGCATTCTAAATAAAACTGGTAACTGCAGAAAAGTATAGTGCTTCCAGGAAAAAAACAAATAATCTGAGAAGGAGTAATGTGATTTTTCACTTGTCATCAGATGCTGTAGACCAAAAATTGAAATCTTTCCTGTAAGAAACATAATTTGATTAATATCTGTGCAAATTCATGGAGGAAACAAAGGCATTGCATGAATTGCTAGGTAGGAAAATCTCCACTGAAAGATGTGCAGCTGTAATGACACACTGGGTACACACACTGGAGATTCAGAGGAAGCACTTTTCACAGCTTAGTGGCAAGTTACAGGGATTTGAACCAGACATGAAGGATTATGAGGTCTAACAGCACGTACCCAGAGACACCCTTTGGCACTTCACTGTCCCTGCCTGCCATCTGGGAGAGCCAAAAGTGAAGCTGAAATGCCTGTGCTCAGCTATAGATTGCTGTGTGCTGGTTACAGACCCACCTGATGAAAGAGATAGGTGGACATGCAGGCTGTCCTGCCAGCCTGTGGCTGCATGGCGCACTCAGCAGATTTTGGGAGATAGGTGGCAATGCACACCATCATATCTGGTGCTGACATCAAGATTGTAGATCTTGGCTGGTGCTTCATGCTTGAAGCACTGTTTCTTCTTTCTGGTTGTGCAACAGCTGCTAAACAGGATGGCACAAACCATAGGAGCATCTGAGTCTGCAGGGCTGAGGGCCAGTCCCAGAGACAGAGGGTTCACGTGCACTTTGAGCTCCAGCTTGCTCCCATGGCACAGTGTCTTGTTGAGATAAGTGCTGTCCTCTCCACCAGGTAGAACTGAAGCTTGCTCCAAAATTTCTGGTAGAGCCCTGTGGAAAAGAGGAGAACAGGCACCCTTATAACTCCCCTAAAACTCTGCCCCAAATCCCTGACTCTGCCTGAGCCATCAGAGCATCTCTGTGACACCATCCCCAAAAGAGCATGAGGGTGTGAGGGCAAAGAGGTGTGAGACAGCAATTCCTTCTGGTGTGTTCCCCTGGGAAAGGTGGCACTTCTGCTGCATCCTTCATTGCATTTTGGTTTGCCCTTTCTGTGCTATTTGTGGCTTTGTGTTTTTGTTCCTGGAGAGGAAATTTTTGGCTTCATATGGTCCAGAATTGTTCTTTGGCTTATACTGTCTCCTACAACATAAAATTCTGATTCAAGCAAATGAGTATGCAAGCCCCACTCTCTGCTATATATTCTTTAAACTAGACCACAAGAGTTATGCAGTGATCCGTTTAATTTTGCTGCCCTTCTGGCACAAAATTGTCTTGGCAGAAGCAGCTGGAAGCCGCTGAGGTTTTGCAGATGAAACCACCTGCGCACGTTGCTGTACCAAAGCCAACTTGCCTTTATGTAATTTCTTCCACACAGTGCCTTCTCAAACCTCTGCAGACGCGTGGGCAGTGCACAACTTTGATATTCCAAAGCTGGGCTTGTAGCATTTGCTGTCACCACCTGGCAGAAGGAGCAAGCCCAGCGATTTTAGTGATTTTTGCCTCTCAGCTTCTGTCCTCCATACTGGGAGAAGCAACAGCAGTAGCAGCAGAAGCATCATATTCAGCTTTCCCCAGTAAAACACTTAATGCTAAGAGCAACCTGCCACTGCCAGCAGCTGCCCACTGCCTGTGGCTTTTGCTGTGATTATAGCCTGCCTTGTTCCTCTACCAATTCTCTCTCCTAGGAGGACAGGGTGAGTGGAAAGCAGGTTTCTCAGTAGGCTGTACTTAAGACCAAGTCCTCAGGCGGACTCAGAGAAGCCTCCCTACCTGCAGCAGCCCCTCAGCCATAATGGTTTGCCTCAGCTGAGTTTGAAATCTCTGTGATTCCAAACTGAGCACTGGTTTGGCTCCAGCACTGTTTTCACTCTCACAACACCAGCAGCTGCAGGAGGTGGGAATGCTGTAGGACTCGAGGCCTTCAGCTCTCTGGTCTGCAGCCACCCCATGTACAGCAGTCCCATCTCTGCCAAAACCTGGACCCAGGTGTCATCCCAGCTCACAAAGCTGCTGCTGATCCCAGCAGGAGCTGCAGCTGGAGGCTGGGGACAGCACCCAGGTTTTTTGAATATCTTGACAAGTAGGAAAAAATAAGAAACGAAGTACAAGGTGGGAGTTAAATTAAGCGTGCTTTTCTGTGCAAAAAGAGAGATTGTGGTAAAACATAAGAAGTGTTTATTTTCCAGAGATTAATCTATTCTTTTTTTTCTCAGTGAAAATGTGGGGGGGGGGGTGCCAAAAGCTGATATATATACTTTTTTACTTTCAAAATTTAGGGATTATTTTTTTAGCTTCTGTACTTTTCCTGGAAAACCAAATACTGGATTGTGTTAGCAAAGCTCCAACTTTGTGGCATGGGTTTATTCCTTTAGACATTTCCATCAATGCATTTCTGCTTTGTGTCTCATTTTTTTTGTTATCTGAGAAATCTTTGGGGCTTTTTACATTCATTTGGTGATGGTGCTGATGTTGGACTAATATAATTTCCCTGTGACATTTAATTTATGCAGTCAATATTTAACAATAACCATAACTTATATTATTTTTTTGAAGACATAGCAGCAGCTCTGTTTTGCAATGCAAGAAGGTCAAACTTTATGTTACGTTTTAGCTGGTTTAAAAGGATAGATTCAGAAATCCACAACCACAGATTTCACTATCTTGATTCAAAAGCATATTGTCTAAAATCCTGCTGCTCCCTGCAGGCTGCAGCACTGCAGTATTGCTGTACTATAAACTCTTCTGCTAAGAAGCTGAGAAGTGGCTGCACTCCTGCCCTGTAGAAATATCCTGGCAGCACCACCAGGTCCTTTGCTGACAAAAAGGATGGCTTTCTGGTCAGCTTCTGCCTGCCAATAACTTCCCCAAATTCAGCCTCGTTTCCCTGTGGCAGTAGAGGCTGAGCCACTCCTTCACCATTTATTTCATGGATCAGATTTCACATTACATACATTTAACCATCCCTTCACTCTGGCAGAAGCAGTTCTCCTGACTCCCCATGCTTAGCTGATCTTTTGCTGCCCCACTGACACAGAGCATTTGTGTGTGCTTTTTCAGCCTACCTAATGAACCTGCTCCAGAGAAGATTTGGTAAACAAACTGGTAATTTAAACAGTGGATGATTATCACTTTGAGATGCAATTAACATTTTTCAGCATCATTAAAATCAGACCATGACTCACTATTGTAACTGACAAAAGTCTAAGTTTATTTGTGTATAGCAAGGAGACATTTGCAGAGTGCAAATAAGCTGCACATAGATAAGGGGAGAAATGAAGATGGGAGTGTATGTGTTGTACCACAGCTGCAAAAGAGCTGTTGGAGCCCACTGGGCAAATGCAGAGAGAGGAGCAAGCAGCTCCAGGCACTGTGTCATAAAGCAGCTACGTAGAAACCAGGGTCACCAAGTTCTTTTTGGTTGTGTGACTGAGTAAGAGCACCAGAGGCAGAAAGTGTGGAGAAGGAAGGTTATGCTGAACTGGAGAGCATGGAGTATGTGAAAGCAGAGTAATATTCCTTTGCAGATACTGAGACAGATGTGAGTTTGTGAACAGCTGTAGGGAAACTCTGCCTTGTAGAATAAGGAAACTACTCAATGAAGTGTTGCCCAGACATAGCCATGGATTTACCTTCATATATGTACTGTATATAACCTGGTCATGGACAAGGAGTGCTTTGGTGCATATTTGACTTTATTTTTTTTTCCAACAGGAAGCTGAAAATGGTTATTTCTGCATACACCCATCACATAAAATTGGAAAAAGCGTAGCACACACTGTAGAGGATTTTCCTGATGTGCTTTTACTTCTTCCTCTATCCCCTTTTTGTTTGTCACTGTGTTGCTGGAAGAAATCTTTCCAGTACAGTCTGTCTGTATCTACAATTACACTGTGCAAGTCCACAGAGTATAAGCATTACCAGCAGCATTTTTAAAAAGAAATACAAGCATTATAAAACAAATGAATGTCCAGAGCTTTCATTTTCTTCTGCATCAGTCAGTGCTTCATTTGGCAATAAACAGCAATAAAAACCATTCTGTAAAATGTCACTGGAATGCTTTGAGCCAAACCTGAGGCCCCTTTACACACAGTTACCATAAGTTCTCCCCATTCAAAGGTTTCTGTGGTGCTGATTGGAGGTGCAGAAGTTGGAATGCTGTCTTGGGAGGACTGTTGTTGACTTTACATGGTCCAGAATTTTTTGGCTGATGCTGCAACATAATATTCTGATTCAAGTGACAGAGTTTAATGCATTCTCTGCTCTCTTCCATATATTCTTGAAATTAGACCACAAGGTATATTCAGTGATCTGATCAGTTTTGTTGTTCTCCTGGCACAAAGCTGTCTTGGCAGAGGCAGATGGAAGTAGCTGAGGTTTTGCAACATCTCTGTGACCATTACCAGTCAGAACAAATTCAAGCTCTGAGGATGAGAGGACTCTTCATGCTTAGACTCTAGGAATGTGAATACAAGTTGGTATGGAGAATTTCAAGCAGCTAGATGAACTGAGGCTGCACAGTGAGGTGAACCCCAATCCCAGAGTGCAACAAAGCAGCTTGGATGTCCGAAGGCCACATTTCTCTGCTGTCATGCAAACATGCGGCTGTAGCAGCTTTATCTCCAAGTGTGTGCTCCATAATGTAAAGCATCTAAGGAGGACTGTGAAGTGGCTCAGCCACAATGAAAAAAAAAAAAAAAGCGATACTTTAAAGAAAAAAGTCACAATGCAAAAAAACTCAAAAAAAACCCAAAACCAATCAAACGAAAAAACCCCAACAACAAACTAAATACTATTTCCAGGCAATTAACAAATTACTTTGAAAAAGAAAATAGGTCTTCTGATCACTGGCAGAAGACATGGCATTCCATCCATCTCTCTAAATCAGATGTTGCATGAGAACATTGCCTGTCCAAATTCATAGTATTCATATGCAATCACAGCCATCAGAAATAATGCTAGTGAAAAAACGTGGTCAGCTCAGCCTCTGTTCTGGAAAGTACTTACATGCTGGACTAATACTCGCACAAGAGCAGCAGAGAAAGACATCATTGTGCATTTTACAGCCCCAATTCAGTTTCTAGGAAGAGAAGGGACTTTACGTAGTTAGTACATGAAATATTGAAGACCTCAAAAGTATTAGCAGAAGTATCTGTGGATCCTGTAATTGGCTCCAAGGTAGACCTTTGCCAACAGCAAAAAGCAGCACCATGTAGCATTTTGCTTTGTTTTAATTTGTGTCTCAAAAACAAAACAAACCTCAAATCAGCCTCAGGAAACATCTTCCTAAAGTGGGTCCATGTACCATTTCTCCTGAATCCCCAGGCAGCAAATCCTTGATAGCAACTCTGATTTACTGTCTTTTCGCAAACTCATGAATTTACACTGATTTCAGAGGAATTACCCTTGACTTACCACCGTTTAAAAGAGGTTGGAATCTGTTTAACATGAATTTGTTGCCATATTTCTTGCTTAGGCATTAATAAGAGCTCAGCTCTGTAACCAAGAGAGTAACAGAAGAGTTCATTAACTTTTACAAGACATGCTGTGATCCTCAGCTCAGACTGTACTGCCATTACTCTGGATTAATCATATTTGAAGATTAAAATGAAGTTGAATTAAATGTAATTTCTACTGCAGTGGAGACTGCTAGCAGGATGCTGAGTACTGAGGTCAGGCTACTTCTTGCTGGAAGGTTGGAGAACCCACTTACTTGCAGATACAGCTTTGCACTGTGAGCAGAATGAGTGTAGGAGGTGGGAACTTGCAGGATACAGGAAAACAAAACAGGAAGCTTCAGTGTCCTGCTTGTGTTAGAGAAAAAAAGACAGGCTATTATCTTGCAAGGTTCACTGAATTTTGTAGAAGCTGGACATTGTTACATAGGCCTCCTCATTGTTTGGTGACCTCATTTCACTGTCAGGCAGCATCTGGGATACGGTGTCTTCATTCAGGTGCTCTGGACTGGGCTGGCCAGAGGGATGCAGGGTAGCAGCAGAGGAAAGGTTGAAACCACCATTGTGCATGGGCACCCTATTGCCGTGGCACACCTCGTACGTGTTGGAGCTGCAGTTTCCTTCCGTGTTTGCAAACTGGCTCGTGCCCAGGAGCCTGTGCAGGGCTCCAGCTGGCCAGACACCTCCATAAGTCACAGACAGATTTAGGTTGCTGTTGTCTGTCATTGCAGGGATCATCTTCAGGTCTGATCTGTTTCTGGATTTTTCTGGAAGACTTGTCTCTGGAGCAGTTGATGGCTGCAGAAAATTTTCCAGTTCTGCTTTTGCCTGAATACCATCCACTTTATGGATATGAACATAACCAAAACTCTCTGGGTTAAAGCTTATATCAAAACTCTGTGTGGCAAAGGGAACAGCACAGTTAGTTAACAGTGGGTAATCATTAAAAGAAAAGGTACTTTTATAATTTAATTGATTTTTTTAAGCAAACTGAATAATAGCTTAATATAGAGAATGTAAGAGCTTAATAGCTTAATATAGAGAATAGTAACTTTATATAGAGAATAAACTTACATATGGCTGAAAATCCCTTTCCTTATTAGTCTGGATCTATCCAATATCTAAGGTGCCCACAGAAGGGCAGAACTACTGCAGAGCATTTTATGCTGCACAGGATGTGGTGGGAACTGGTGTCTCAGAGACTTTTCTGACACACCCATCTACTGCATGCCTACCATCTCACATGAATAAATGTGTCCATCCAGGCAGTTTCTTTCAGTTTTGCCTTCATAATTTATCAGAGAGGAAGAAAAAGTTTGCCATGACTTCCTGAAACAGATTAGGAATCCCTGCACTAGGGAGCACAGGAAGTGGGAGAGTTGTCTTAGGCCTCTTGTTAAATTAAGAACATGTTAATAATGTACCAGCTGGACAGAACTGAAGAGAACTGGTGACCTTTTCATGAAAAAAATGAAGTTAGACATACAGTTTTAACGCAACAGGTTAATCCCATGCCTTACAGTTTGCAGGATTTGTTCATCTGGCTTTTAACAGACAGAGCAGTTCATGTACTGTGTGGTGTATGGACAATTCTTCTGACCATGTAAGGCTACATAGACACCACCAGGGATGTTTGCAAATGGTCCTCATCCAGCCTCATGATCACAGTTTCAAAGAATCACCAAAGCATCTTCATTGGAAAGACCTCTGGAGCTCAACCTTGTGCAAGAAGTACGACCTGGGCTGGGCTATCCCCAAGCCTTGAACATTTTCCAAAAGGGAAACCTACCTTATCTCTGGGCAAACTACACAATGTTTAACAGATTCTTTACTTATATGCAGAAGAAATTTGCCTTGAAGGAACACATGCTGGTTGCCTCTGATCTTGTCACTGTGCAGCCTTATGGTGAGAGTACTTCCCCATCTCTCTACCTACACCTTAGATATTGGAAGGTTGTAAATAGTATTCCTGACTCTAAGCTTCCTTTTTTTGCTATAAACAATCTCATATCTTTCAGTCTTTCTTCATATATCAACTTCCTAAGCCCTTTGTAGTTACTTTGTGTAAGTTGATGCTCAGGCACTGGTTGAATTCTCTGTTATTTCCACACCCTTCACTGGCATCTGCCTGTGGAGATGTGGGCTCTCTTCAGTGAAATGTAGCAGAATTTTTGAAAGATGTCCTAATTAATGCAGAAAATGCATATACTATCTCTCATGAGTATTAGTTTTGTCCCCAAGAGTCTATACTGAGGTGGAAAAAACAGTGGAAAACATACATTTTTTGGCTTCTTGCATAGTTGCTCCAGTGTTTTTTTATGATCAGGAAGGTTTGGCCATACAGCAGGCTTGATTCTGAAACAACAATAGCAGACATAAAGCATCAAAGAGAGGAATATATTGAGGTTCATATTGCATCATTTGTACTAATTCTCATAAAGCCTTAGGGCTGGGTTGCATAATCCAGAATAACAATGGAATAGAACAGACAGGAGAAGAGGGGTCATCAAAAAGTCATTGTTCTTTTGAGTGCACGAATTGTCACAGTTAAAGAAAGACACTTCACCAGGTACTGGAATAGCAGCAAATTTTGTTGGCAAGGAGCCTGTTTGCATGTAGCTGTGTTAACAGGGCTCTGCATGGTGAAACCAGTTTCTGCAAGTGCAAAAAGATGCTGTGGTTAAAGTGCAAATTTTTTCATATTTGCCTCTGCATGTTTACATAAGTCAAAGAGCAACATATTGCACTGCTCCTTGGCCAGCTTTTTTCCCCTCAGATATTTGTACTGTAGCTTTGTCCTACAGGTCTCATTTTTACTCCTTGATTAACAAAGTTCTCATGTTGTTGTCCTGGATACCTGCAGATATGATGCATCTAAAGAATGCTGTCCAATAGACATTCAATGTTGCAATGAAATAAATATAACTGTACCTGCATAGTGTGTGTATATGTAGGTGAATATATACACATGTATAAAACCTTTTCTTAAAATGGAAATGTCTGAGATTAAAAAATCTCACCTGTTTTTCCTGCAGTTTTACATAAGCAAAACTTCTTGCACAGTTAGAGAAGTGCAGGTACAATAAAATGCAAGAACTAGAAATCTCAAGCTACATCTATCCTTGCAAATAAAACAGCACCAGGGCAGATAATTGCAGTGTCTAAAATGTTTGATTATTAAAATTGTTCTTTGTGTGGTTTGTCTAAGGCCAACTAGCACATTCCCAGGTAAACCTCATTTTTAACTCAGGAGTTAGCAAAGACCAAGTGCTGTCCCAAAAAAGCAGCTCACACACAACTACTGGTCTTGAGCTGTATGTCATGGACAGGCTGCACTGAATGCCATTGAAGAGTCGTGTCTTGCCAGGAGTTCTTCTTCTATGGTTAAACTTGAATTTTTTTACTTCAGATTCTAGTGTCACATGGTTATCTACATATCTGTTCATTTTCTTAAATTTGTCAACTGTAAATACCAAATGAGCATATATATAGCCATGTGGGTAAAAATATATTTAGAGTTACATGTCTGTTGCTGTGTAGCAAATACATAAACCAAAACACAATGTAAACAATGGACTTCCTGGGTAATGAATGTATCTCCAGATACATTCCATATCTCCCACTTCTGTTGTAACTGCTTTGGTGGAGGATGTGGAACCTGGTTTCACCACATGGCTGGCTGGATGTGGGTCTGGCCAGGCTGGTGCCTGACACCACTGAGCCCTTTTTGCAGAGGGCACTGCCCTGCTGCTTCTACAAGTGCTGCAGCGCAAACACCCTGCTGACTCAGCTTGTGAAAGGGAAAGAGGAAATCTTCCTGGTATGTTGTTTTCACACCTCTTGGGACTTTACAAAAACCTGAAGGTCACTTTCCTGCTCTGGATCTTGCTTTTGAGTCAGACCTGCCTCCAGTGGAACACTGACTCTGTGAGTGTTTTTTATCCAAGACTGAAGTCTACTCAAAGTGGCAGGTCACCTTCTGTCTGCCAACACTCTCTCTTGTATTGGCCATTTCTGCTCTTTGCCTGCCTTCAGCTTTCTACAGAAATCCAGAGATGGAGAGAGGATAATTCACAAGTATAACAGGGAAAGCAGTAAGACTGTCAGAACAGGAATGGCTTCTGACACTTTTTCTGACATTAAGAGAGTTAGTTTACCTGTTTTCCCAAAAAATTACGATCAGTGCAATCATAACAATGCACAGCATGAATCCCAGGATGCAGAGTATAAACACGACCACACTGCTGTCTAAAGGAAAACAAAGAACATCAGCCAATGCATGTACATGTCTCACTGCTAAGCCACTGTAACTGTGATGTCTTTTCAGATGATAAACTAGAAATTAACACCAAGTATTGAACTTGACTATCAGTGGATTGATGCAATGACTCATTTATCCTATTTCCTTGAGGGAGGAAAAAGGTAGGCTGCCAGAGCAGCAGCACTTGGTTAAGCCCCAAGCTGGATTCCCAGACTGGATTGAAGCAGTTTGAAGTCTGCTATCACCTCCAGTGCATTGAAATCACCAGTTTCTGTGTCCTCACAGCAGCACTGAAATGACTTCTAACACACGTAATACTGGGGTGCCCCCGTGTACTGAAGGGATTGTAAGTACTACATGGATTATTCCTGTTCACAAGTGTAGGGATGAGATTTTATCCTGTGTTACAGTTGTGATCAAAGTGCCATGTTTGCACACAAATCCAGGGTCCTGAAGTGGGTCATGTTTCACAGCTCTTTGTGCCTCACCTTGCTGCTTTCCAAGTCCCCTTCTCATGGTGCCCAGTGTCTGTGAGGGCTCACCCTAATGTGGTTCTGGGCTCTTCCCTCCCCATGCTCTCAGAAGCCCAGGGCCCCCAGCTCAGCTGTCCTCCAGGTGGACCAAACTGTTTTCTACCCTTACAATTCTCCGTGGAGTGCGGCTCTCTTGCTGTCCTGAAGCTCTTGGAAGTGCTCCATTCACTCCATGTACCCTTAAAATAATCTCCATTGGGTTGTGAACGTACTTTCACCTCATATGATGCATCATTTTCGAGGGTTTTCCCCAGCAATTTTATTTGAAGGTATGGCGACTCTATTGTCTAAATACACACATACACACAAAAACCAAAAAAACAAAAACAAACAAAAACCAAACCAGTTATTTTTCCAGGAGATAGTGGAGAATTATCTTTGAGTTTCAGCAAAAGGTGTGAGATCAGGTGCATCCCTGCAATACTGTGCTCTTTGTTCCATGCCTTTTGTTATTACACGGGTGCTTATCAAGGCAACAGCCTCGTTTAACAGGAAGGTAGTCCAGGCAGCATTGAGAAGAAGACAAATGCCAGGCAAAAGCTCCTTGAAAAACAGCTGGGACTATCAACTGTGCTTTGCTGTTGCCAACACTGCAATGGGTAATATATGATTCCCTAGGAAGGCTCAGAAGAGGGAGGGGGAAAATACATTTGTGCAGGGTGAAAAGACAATTTCTGAAAGAGCAGTTACAGGGAACTGTGAAGCTGAAATCAAACAGTGAAGCTCTGGTGCTTCTCATTTCAATGTATTTTGCTGCCTGAATCCCTTTTTTTGTTCCTAGTTAGAGTTCTCCTGTTGTTGCAAAATCTGGAGTACATAAAACTTTCTTAAGAAAGGTTGTTCTTTGATATCTGATCTTTGTGTTTTTTCAGGCCTAATCAACAATAAAGGAGATGTAGTCCATGAAACAGATGGCAGCTAACAAGTTCTAAGTGATGCCCAGTTGTTAGAAAAACAAATTACTTGTTGATAGAATTGCCTTGTTATGGTTTAGGGCTTGACATATTTGAAGGATCTCAGAGTTAGGGGGAGGTTAACAAAGCTTGAGAAGGGTGTATCACTAATAGGGAACACAAAGAGTGCAGAATTTATAGGCCACAAGGACATCTGGCAAAACTCCCAAGATAAGAAAGAAACTCAAAAAATAAACTCAGCAACTGTGGTGAAATTAGCTCCAGCTGGGTAAAAGGTATTTCTAGCAGGGACAGATTGTCAGCACTGACTCATAGACCATCAACCCAAGAAACCCACTGACCCAAAGAACAGAAAGACTGAACATGCAGGTTAATTAACATAAGTGAGAGAATCACTAACCAACAGAAGATAGAATACTATTTAATAAAATAATTAGGTAACTTGTAGCCAACGAACACTAATTCCTTTGTTTTCTGAAATCTATAGTAATACAGTATATAGTAATATAAAATAGTAAGAAGTTTTGATAGTTGTGTGCTTGATTTGTGGAGTACCACTGGGCACCCAGGCTTGCACAGCTCTGAAATAAATAATCAATGGCTCTCTCAAGAGTGTCACTGTCAGCCTCTTGCACCTCATGTAACAAATCTGGTTTGTTCCCTCCATAAGAACTGACAGCACTGTGTTTCCCCCTAAAAACAGGTGTAGTCTGTGCTTTCAAATATCGTGGCTAGCATTTGCATGACTGCCTCTGCGGCAGGAGACACAGAGGTCCCTGCAGCTGGACAGCGCAAACCAGACCCAGCAGCTGCAGGCTTAAACAGTCTGAGGGTGGGAGAGCTGCAGAGCTGCACCCAAGGGCTGGAAGGACTCAGTGAAAAAGGAGCATGAAGAAACTTGATAAATAAGAAAAGAGGTCATACATTTTGCTGGCTGATAAGCACAGAAAATAAGAGCAAAAGTACCACAGGAAAGAGCAAGCCATCCAAACACTTAGAATGATTTGCCACATTATGTCTTTTCTTCCCACTGTGAAAGCTAAATGAATGAAATGTTGATAGCCCAGAGAAGGGTCTGACTGACAATGGTGCTGCCAGCCTGGAATTGTTTTTAATCATGAAATTTCAAAAAGCCAAATACTGCACTTTTCCAAGTTTTCAGCCGAAGAATTGTAGAAATGCAGGTTTGAGACTATTTACATGGTACTGGTAATTTTGATAATGCTTAATTTTGGAAATTAGTACAAGTCACAGCAATACATCATTACTTACCTTCCAAGTACTTTCTTTGTGCCGATAGGCTATTTGGTGTATTAATTTGTCCTTTAAGTATTTCTTTGATGCATGTGGTGTATGGTAACAAATAAGATATTCATTTGCCTCCTTTTGGTAAGTGATGTTTATACCGAATGGTACTTCAGGCTTAACTGCAAATGACAACAAACCAGGATACAACAGGAGTTGTATAATGTTACTAGAAAATAGTCAGATTTTGAAAAGTAAAAATACAGTTCACTTCAAATTACAGCCTCTGCAGGGTGATCTCTTTTGAGCAAGGCCTATACTGGGCTGGGCATTCTAAGCCCCAGCTCATCCTTACACCCTGATCCTGATTGGGTCTTGGTTTTGACCTGCTGAAGCACCAGTTTGACCAGCAGAGAAGGTGCTTGTGAGGGATGTGACACTTAGTCTTGGAAAAAAATTCATGAGCATGCCACCCTCTGCCCTGGGGCTGACTCAGTCCCAGGACAGTGGGACTGAGGAAAGGACCAAGTCTGACAGTGTCAGACAGAGCAGAGGGGCCTGTGGCTCCAAGCACTTGCTGTGAACCCACTCCATACCCAATCTGCAGGATACTGGGTCAAAGACAATCTCTGCAGATACATCAAGTCCAATATACAGCCCTCAGGGCTCTCCCCATACTGAGCCTGAGCTGGATGTGCTTCAGACCTTCAGGGACCTGTGGTTGTGACACTGAAGTTTCCTGAATTCATCTTGTAGAGTACATCAGCCTTCACAGGAAGAAAGGAACCTACACCTCTCTCCTCTCAAGTAAATTCATATAGCCATAAATTGTGCTCACTCCTTCAGCAAGCTCCAAACACTTAGTCCTTCCATGCACATCTCACAGTTTCTAGAGTAGGGACCATCAGAGATGATCAAGGCTGGCCCATAAACTGAAAGGCAATGTAAGATTACTAGAAAACTATTGAATTGAGGGAGAAATGTTTCACAAGAGAGGGATGTTGCAGTGCCTACTCAGCGGAAGACAGAGCAATGTGGCACCAGAGAACAGATAAGAATCTGTCCTACACGGGCTTCTCTGCAGCCCTGGAATGAGTCAAGTTCCTCTTCCTCTTGAGTTTCCTCTTTCTTGGCTCAGACAGGTCCCTAGTGTAGTGTTGCATAGGCTGTCCATGGGTTCTCAGTGCAGGTTCTTGTTCAGACAACAGGATGCATCACAATGCAAGGTGTGGAAAAGTGAGATTTTGCAACCTTGTGGTGGTCCCTGTGCTACCGAGCTCATGCTATATATGGGGCGATCAGTCCCAAAACTGCATAATCCCTAGTAAGAATTGAACAAAATGTCCCTGCTTGACAGTTCACCCCCACCTAGGAACAGCTGCTTCACCCATGGACAGAATTTGGTCTATGACCAGAGCTGGGCAGAGCATCACAACAAGCCAGAATTCAGCTTCACATTTTGAATGGAGGTTAATCATGTTTGTCTTTGAATCAAGGGAAACACAACACTGATAACACTCCAATTCAGGCTACATGCCCTGCTAAGGTACTATTTTATATTGCCTCTGTGTCATCCAGATTGATGTTTAGGCTTTGTGCCAGGCTACTTTCCCCTCCAATAACTCTTATATCCTGAAAATGTCCAAGATGTTAAGTGTCTTACCAATGTCAGTTACAATCAGACTCCTGCAGAGCCTTCTCTTCATCTCAGAGAACATGCAAACATCTGTATTTGAGAGTATATCAGTGAACTGTAAGAAATAAGCATCCTCCTGTTTCTTCATATTGTAGCACATGAAACTGTTGTCTTCCTTGGTACTGTTGGCCAAAGTGATATGACATTAATTTCTTCTCAGTCTGACTATAAATTAACTACTTACTATAAGGGACGAATCCTGGTTGCTCATTTCACTTCAACTGAAGTGACACTCCATGTGAAATAAGAGGAAATGCCATGCAAATAAAGAGTTTGAGAGAGATAGTGTTTTTCCTTGTGGTCGTTGAGCACAATAATCCAGTGATATGAATCACATTAAGAGTCATGGAGCTCTCAAAGAAAAAAATGCAATTCTTTAATTACAGGTATATGTGTATAAACATTTGTATATTTAAAAATTTTCTCAGTGCTGCTGTTTTAAATTTAATGCAATAGATTTTGATGCTTAGTGAAGATAAAGTGAAATTTCTTATTGATTTAAGTGGTAGCAGATACAGGATCAACAGTCAGCCTGGCCATGAAGGAGTCATACGGCAGTTTTGGAACTGTGTTATTCCATCTGTGTGGATCCCATGTTTGAGGACTGTCACAAAATTTCAATCAAAATCTGTAGTCAATCCCATGAAAATATAAAAATGCTAATAAACTATGTGAAAAAAGTTAATTAGAATAACAACATTTCAAAAAAATCTACTTCTTTTGCTGCCTGCCACAGAATCTTCAGGTAAAGGGAAGAGCATGCTAAAGAAAAAATGTGAGCTTCTTCAGATAGGTGCAACAGTGACAACAAAGATGGAAAGAATTTGAAGGCCTCAATGAAAAGCTGGGACGACTGATGTGTTTGGTAACTGTTAGGGGTTTGTATACTTGTTTTAGTGTGATTTTTGCATGTCTGTGTGCAATAACAATAGCTTAGATTTTGTTCTAGCCCAGATAAAAGCATTTTCTCTGATGTGGAAAATTAATCTTCTTGCTAAAGAATTTTCTGTGGCAAGGATCTGTGTCTTCCAACACATTTCTTTACTTTTCAGTTGATAAAGCCTAGGTTTGGAGGTTTTAAAAATACCATTTAACTTAAAGAAAAATGCTCTCAGTTCATTCTGGGCTACATAAACAATTACAGGTGTTCCAGAGCAATAGAGGCAAGATCAGAACTACTGGAGATGTTATAATCCCCTTTAGAGATCCTTCCTGCTCTTTTGTTTTTCTGCTTAGAAAGTTATGTTCTCTTTCAGTAAGCTCCCTTTCCTTGCTGAATATAGTATTCAAACTTGGCAAAACATTCTGAATAAGAATTTTGTCTAGGTCTGCTGTCCCTGTCTCCCAGCGTGTGGCAACATGACTCACTACTACTTAACATTTCACTTCCCAGAAGTTTGCCAAAGGACAGACTGACAGCACTTACCACAGAGTCAGAGTATAGTTTGTGTTGTGAGGAGGCAGCTCAGTAAAATTGCAGGTCAGGCTGCTAAAGGAGTCCTTAATTTCCAGCTGGCTGAAGCAATCAATGTCAAAATTGTCTGGTTCGTCATCTCCGAGAGTCCCTAAGGAGAGATTCACAGGATGTTACTGAAGCAAACCCAAGAGTGTATTTGATTTGCAGCTGCATTGTATAGGAGGTTGTTTCTTCATGTGGTTGACTAAAAGGAAGAGGATCAACCCACCTGTTTTGTAGGAAGAAAAGAAACCTTTTTTAAAATGAAGTTAAAAGCCATTTGCACCCTTCAAGGTTGACCTCCCTGCATGCCAGTGAAGCCTGCCCACTTACAAGAGTATTTTGGTGTCATGAGGAAACTATGCCCCATTTTGATTGGACTGAAAAGTTTTCTGAAATGTCACTAATTTGGGCTCAAGAGGGAAAGCTCTGACTTGCTGCCAGAATGCGTGTTTTCCTGCAAATTTACTTCCATGACTAATAACACAATCATGATTTGTGTAAGAGTGTAAGCCTTGAGTCCTACACTTGGCATGTATGAGGTCAGTGATGCAAAAACTGATGCTTTTGAGAGAATTCCTCTCCAGCAAAACTGCAACTTCAGCCTCATTTCAACAGAGTGGATGTGGAAAAGGTTATTGCCATGACCCTTGAGTGGATCCTTGGGGCAGGAATGCCTATGTCTCCTTTCACATAAACCTCTTCCTTTTGTCCAGGGACTATCCTCAATCCCCTGCTGAGTCCTCTGCTATCTGTTCCTCAGACATGTCTTTGCCATGTGGAGCATCTGATGCAGTGAGAAAAGAATCATAGAATTATAGAATGATTGGGTTGCAAGGGACCTTGAGATTATCTCATTCCATACCCCTGTCATAGGCAGGGATGCCACCCACTAGATCAGGTTGCTCAGGGGCCCATCCAAACTGGCCTTTAACCTCCCAAGTTGGGGCATCCACAGCTTCTTTGGGCAGCTTGTTCCAGTGCCTTACTGCCTTCTGAGAAAAGGACTTATTTCTGATATCTAATCTAAATACCTCCACTTTTAGTTGAAAATCCTTTCCACTCCATCAGACCTATCACTGTCTGCTCTGGGATATCAGTGACTCACACTCACAAAAACAATGGGGAAATATTGAAATGTTTCCAATGGAAAATCCCTGCCAGAATAAATGATGGTCAATTCTGCTGTAAACCAATGGGATCACTGTGATAAGCTGTTTGGATACTGTGACTCATAGTCCTTACTGTGACATCCTATGAACCCTGGCCAATCCTGCCAGTGTGCAGGGAGACCCAGATCTTGTTCATCATGGAAACACATCTGCAGATCCAAAAGGCTTAGGGTTGGACAGCAGGGAGAAAGCAGGGGAGAGGTTTTTGACTGCTTTAAAATTAAGTCAAGAGGATCACCATCAGCTGTGCTTCTTTCTGACCTCAGAGCTGAGCTGCATCTGGAGTCAGGTTTTGAGTAAGAGAAGAAATTCAAAAGTCAGCTGCAGAGAAACACACAAAAGCAGTATTGGCAGAGGCTGGGAAGGGGACTACTGCCACCAGCATCCATGGTGGGCAGCAGAAGGAATAGGAGCATCTGGTGCTGTAATCCAGAACCCACAGGCAGATCTATGCCTCCTGAGCTAAGTAAGATTTAGCAGCATTCATCACCATGAGCAACCGGTGTAAGAAATGACTGGTCTTCTCACTGGAGCTCTGGGAGACCAAATCTCCCTGAAGGACAAGGAACGCAGTGTCCTCTACCAATGTTGCTGCTTTGAGGGGAGAACCTGTGCAGCACAGACATGGACTAAGCAGGTCCTGTACTAAGTTGCTGTATTTGACCATTGTATTCAAGAGAGGCACAGAGGCCAGTACAACTCTAGAACAAGTCCTGCAGCAGTTAGTTTCACACAGGTGAGAGTCTTGTCCAATGCAGCCATATGGGCATGTACACATACAGAAACATGTACCACATACAATTTCATACCTGTGGGTAAAAGTATGGGCATATAAATATATGCATTTTCAAAACTCATACAATAACCATTAAGATGAAATGAATCCATGTAAAATTGAAAAAGCCCCATATTTTATATAGATATATACACACAAAGTTGACATGGACAGATATGTCATGTTTTAAGCCTAAAATTTTACTCGCAGTTCGAGGAAACTTGGTTGTTTACATTCAAGACAATATTAAAACTTATAGATTAGGATGACTAATCTTCCTATCAATAAGACTGCTTCGTGCTCTCTGTATATGCAAACTACACATACCAGATTTTGCACAAACCTACAAAACTGATAATCATCCTATTAATAAATTAATTCATCATCCTATTCATAAATGGTTTATCATAAAAAAAATCTTTCAACTGTCCACTCCTACTTTGTTGAAAAATCAGAGAAATTTTAATTCATTCTTCATGAGGCTGGTTGCTAATGAAAAGAAAGGTTTAGTCTTGCAGTTCATACAGCCATTTGAGGTTTAACCAACACAGTGCAGCTTTGGTGCCACACTGGAAGTAAAGCTGACTTTACCTCTTTGACACTGAACTTTCACATTGTGATTACATGGTTCCTTATTCATGGAAATAATGTACTAACCATAGAATATATGATAATTAAACCTTATCCATAATGATATGCAAGCAATTTGAAAGGTGCTTCCTGCTATGTTTTTTCCATGGACTGACTCAGTTTTTTTTGTCTGACGTAAGTATGCATGCAGCTTCAGTCACACTTACCTAAACTTCAGAACCACCATGCACAAATGTGTTTGGCATGTGAATGGTTTGGATGACTCTGGCATGACTCATACTGCTAAGGACTCTTCACTCAATTAAAAACTTACAAGATTACAATATTTACCTTAAGAAGCTGGATGAGGCAGAGCCTTGAGCCTGGTTCTGCTGAAACCAAGGCAGGGACTGGGAGGGAGTGATTCTAGTGGGATAAAAGCTGCTCTCATAGCTGCAGCCGTGGCAGGTACTTCACAGAAATGAGTTTGGACAATATCTACCAGGATGGTTCAAACCACAACAGTAATCTCAGGAGCCTTTACCAAGAGAAGGGTGGTAGGAGATGGTATGGACATGCTTCAGTTTCGAACTCTAAAGCCATTGGGACTAACAGCAGTGCATGAAGCCAAAGCACTGTTAAGCACCAAAGAGGCAGTGGCCAAATTTCCAAGGTCAATGAAGTGACTTTCTACATGGACAGAATAATGCAGGATCTCTAGTGCTGATGTGATTCAGGCAGAAATCGTTTTAATCACGACAGTTTTGATGTGAGTTGGACAAACCATACAAGTGTGTGTAGAAGGAACAACTGAGGCCAAACATCATGCCCGTAAGACCCCACAGCCTGCTGCCTTCTGCTTCCCCTGCCCATTCTCTCCTGCCCCTCCATGACTTCCATTTCTCAGCTCTACTTGTATCTCTCTCAGGGTTTTTGGGGTCTCTGCCAATTCTGCCAGACTAGGGGACAATGTTTGGGAGGCTCAGAAAAGAGGAGGAGATGAAAGAGGGTGCTGAAATTAGCTTTTCCTTCCTCTGCCCATAGGAGTACCCAAAACAGTGAGCTCATGCCCAAATCTGCTGGTGGCACCTTGTTAGGAGACAGGGTGAGTCAGAAAAGCAAAGAGTGAAAGCAAACACCTGTCAGTCCAGTGTAATTTCGCCCTGGATTCTTTAATTTGTTAGTGAAACCCCAGAGACCCATAAGGAAATCATAAAAGCTGGTAATTGCTCAGTGGGGATTTCCTGAATCTGTTTGTCTTTGATTTTGAGTAAATTAGAATTTACTGGAGTTAGTAACTAAACAAGTAAAGACCTGATCATATCTGCTTTTGGGAAGCCCTGAAGACTTCAGTGATACCAACAACAGATCAGTAGCATTGAATATGCTTCACTATAGGTGCTTGCTAAAGCTGTCTCTAAACAGCTGTAGATTGTATGAATAACAGGAAAATAGAAAACCCAAAGTCGTTAGATGTAGTCCTGAACCAGACTCTGTTTTCTTTTAAATAAATAACCTATCATGCATCTCTTATCTATGTGTGTGCATTTATATATATATATATATATATATATATATATATATATATATATATGTAAGTACAATTGCCTACACACACATATGTTACATGTGTGACATGCAGGGAAAATGAGATTCCCTAACTCTGAGATAGCACAGGAACACAGTCACTGTCTTTCTAAAAACCAAACAATGGAGCTCTAAACAATCAGGAACTGAGCAAATGCCCATGTCCTGCAGGCTTAGTGCACAAACTCTGTCACAGCTGTTTGTTTAGTATCAGACAAATAAGAGTTTAGCCATCTGGGACTAAACCTCTAAATCAAAGCTGGGTTTTCTTGTCCCTGTTGAGAAAAGGAACAGCAGTCTGAAACAGTGATTTTATTGCTGCTTTTCAATTTGTTGTATTTGGCCTTAATGCAGCTAAATAATTTTCACATCTCTAAATGAGATCATGCAATGTACAATAAGCCTAAATTTAAACTGTTGATTAATTTATAATTATTTGCTGAGTAAGCAACGAGTGCTGATAGTGATGGGCTGTGAGAGCACTGTGGCTGAGTTGCTGTATTAGCCATGCTATGAGAAAGACTGGGACTGTTCCCTAGATACACCTGATGCAACTGCTTGAAGAAAATGCAGAAGTTGGGCTTCTAAAGTGGAACAAACTTTTGGTCAAGTTTAAGTTACATTGAGGCATTTTATTTGGAGGAAACTGACAAGAACATGAGAAGCCAGAACCTTATCCCTCTCCAGTGGCAGGTCAGAGTGACCATGGGCTGCAGAAGAGTGAAGCGGTTCCCTGCATAACTCTTCACATGGACACTAGATACAATGAGAGAGGACTAATAGGTCTGACCATGCATGTCCTGTGCATACAATCATGTGCTCTCTTTTTTAAATGAATCTGGATGCTATAAGGACAGCAGATTTGGGGATAAAACTAAATAGGTATCCTTCAGCTCCACCTGAGGTGCTGGCATTGAAAGAGAGACTGGAAATTAAAATATGAACATATTCAACCCAGCAGTCGCATTTTTGAGCTCTTAACTGAGGTGTTTCAAGATCACGCAGGAGTGGAAAGATGAATATGAAATGACTCACCATCCCCGTCTGCTGAGGTGCAACCACTTTCCCCAAAAGTGGTGTGAAGGAACATGGCGAAAATGCTCAGAACTATACTGGGCTGTGTCATCCTGAGCACGCTGCATGTGTGCAGTGAGTCTGTGTGTGACACCTCCTGCCTTTATAGGCGGCACTGAGCGAATCCAGCCTGACAGCGACCTCAGGCAGGGGAAATGCAAACATGCCCACGCAGAGGGTGGCTGGTGGCAGAGGGCAGGAAGCCAGCCTGGAGATAATCGCTGAGCTTTTACTTTGAAACAGGCTTCCCCACTTCAAAACTAAGGACCTTCTGGATCAGGCTTGCCAACCTACATGGGCAAACCTGAAGTCCAGTGGGAAGGGAGGGAGCATGTTCCATGGGCAGTGCTCCTACTCAGCTACTGAATGCTGCTGGCTTCAGCTGAGTGCATTTTCCTCCCAATAGAGATGCACAGGGTCAAGGGAGAAAAATCTTCCAGGTGTGAAACATTAAGCCTGATTACTTTTGTTTATTCTTTAACTATTGGTCAAAAGCAGCATTGTCAGCAGGACAAAAGAGGTGATTCTTTGCTCTTTATTCCACCTGGACTACTGGTTTCAGTTCTGTGGTCCCCAGCATAAGGACATAAGAGACATTGAAGGGAGTCCAGAGGAGGGCCATTAGGATGATGAGAGGGCTGGAGCGCCTCTCCTGTGCAGACAGGCTAAGAGAGTTGGGGTTGCTCAGCCCAGAGAAGAGAAGGCTCTGGGGAGACTGTATGGTGGCCCTTCACTATTAAAAGGATGCTTATAAGAAAGATGGAGCGAAAATGTTTACCAAGGTCTCTAGTGACAGGACAGGGTGCAATAGTTTTAAACTAAAAGAGGGTAGATTTACATTGAACCTAGAGAAGAAATTCTTAACTATGAGGGTGGTGAGGCATTGACACAGTTTGCCCAGAGAAGTTGTGGATGCCTTATCCTTTGGAAGTGTTCAAGGTCAGGTTGAACAGGGCTTTGAGCATCATGGCCTAGTGGAAGATCTCCCTGCCCATGGCAGGGGAGTTGAAACCACACAATCTTCAAAGGTCCCTTTCAACTCAAAACCTTCTGTGATTCTTTGAAGTTCTGCATAAGGCACTGCTGACCCAGAAAAGCTGTGATTTAAAAGACAAGTCCTGCAAAACCTGGCTCCTGAGAAAAAAGTGTCATGTATCACATTTGTTCAGGCTTTGGATAAAGCAAAGGCAGAAAGCAAAAGGTAAAGAGGTGTTAAATATTTCCTTTGCATACTTTCTGTGGCTGTAAACACCAACGCACACCGGAGGGCAAAGCAGGGCCGTGCACACGGCTGACTGATGTGGCAAACTACAAGTGAGCTGAAGACCTGAAAGAGAAGAGCAAGCTCTGGCACAGCCGTGGCTGCACTAAAAAAAGATTTAGGTTGGAGGCGTAAAGGAAATCGAGGGCTAAGATGGTAACAGTGCCCAAGCAAACAGAAAAATTATGACACTATAATAAGGAAGCTCAATATGGAAACCACAGCATCTTTCTCATTTACAAGGAAATAATTTAAAATGCTCACCAAAGTGATGAAAGCTCAGGCCTCATGTCTAGAAGAGCGTTCTTGCCAGAACATCAGGGGCTGTCCTGCCATGTCTCCTGCTATCCTAAGCTGGGGGCAGTGAGTTGTCAAGGTGCCATTTCTGGTTTCCCCTGCCTTTTTTTAATGGGAAGACGTGGCCCCATTTCCATGAGATTTCAGGGAGGTTTCCTGGAAGATGGAGATCTCAAATACTTGTATCAAGCCCCTCCTTGTAGCAGGACCCTGGGAGTCCCCACCAAAGCATTCCCTGAAGGTGCACCAAACATAGGTAGATACAGAAGGATGGGTTGGGTTTGCTGGCCTCTTTGCAGGCATTTACAGCGTGTACTGCTATGTCAGAACTCCTCATGCTGTGCCTCTGTCTGGGCAGTGAAGAACATGATTAATCTCATCTTAACATAGATATTAAAAAGATGAAACCTAAATACATAAAATACATTATACGTTTATTTCTCTCCACTGAAATCAAAAAGAGCCCAGGGTGAGGCAGGGGTAGATATCTGCTTGGCAGTCCTCTGTGATACCTCCCACCCACAAACAGGAGAGGGACCTGCCAGGCCAGTAACCACTCACACAGGGCAGAGCAGGAGCTGGACATGGTGTGGGGAGCACAGAGCCACAGAGGTGGCATCACCATGGCCTGACTGACGCTCTCTCAAGAGCTTGACTTCACTTACAGAATTATTTAGGTCACTGCCAAATTCTCATGATATCTCTTCAAGAAACACAATCTTTCCAAGTCAGCAAAAACTTCAGCAAGAGTTTGTCCTCATCTCTCTCTCCCGAGTTTTCTGTGATTGATCCAAGTTGATTGCAGCCAAACTTGAATTAGTGAGATTGGTTCTTAGTGACCTCACATCCCTAAGACCTACCCCTTGCTTGATTTAGAAAAGTTTAGTTAACAATTTCAACACCTTTCTTAATAAGCTTCAATATCATGTTATTCTAGGAACCCTCGGGCTAATTTCTACCTCATTTTCAGCCATAAGTGTCATTAGAGGAGGACCCTCCTGTGCAAATTGATTACTATCCAGAAACAACACCTTTTCACTTTAAATTTGTCTTGTTTATAATTGAGTGGGCTATCACTCTGATCTTTTTTTTTTCTTTTTTCCTGTTTCAGTTGGAGCAAACTAAAAGAAAAAGTCTTTTTAGACATAATATTTTTGTGAAGCTGAATAATCTTATTATCAGAGCTGTGCTGCTCAGGGGATTTCCACGTTGTCATGGCTTCATTTTGTCTGGGTGGGGAAACGAGGGACCACAATGAAAAGAAAAAAAAACTAGTATAGAGAAAAAAAAAACCCTGAAGCAAAAGTACATTTTGTTTTACTTCTGCATCTCTTCTTCAGAAGCTGTTTGATTTCTAAGAGATATTTGAGTCCATTCATCTCCCCTTGTTGCCTTCCTCTAATGCCTGGGAAATAGGAAATGAAATCCTTGAGAGTCAAATCTTAGGACAGCTGAAGGGTTAGTACACAGGAGAGGCTAAAAGAAAGCTGTATTACTTTTCACTTGCAATAAATTTACACTGCTTCTGCCTCCTAGTTCAAGGTTCCATAAAAACCCCCAACAACAACAAAAACCAACCCACGACAAAAAAACCCCTCCAATTTAAACAGATACATTTTGAAGGTCCAGCAAAAATGTACCTGTACTTCATCCATATGCCAGTTCTCTTTGGGTCCCAACACTCTGTTTTGGAGCTTCTGAGTCACCCTAGACCCTCTTACATTTTTAGCCATTAACAAAGTCCAGGTTACAACCCCTGTGACTGTGAAAAGCAGTTTTTCAGTGCACAAGTGTGTGCTGTCCATGTGGCATACCAGTTCTACAGCACTTTCTGCTGAGCCCTTCTTGTCATGCATTGCCTTCTTGGATTATCACTTTTGTTACATCCTTTGAAAATGACTAACCAGGCAAGTCATCTACAAGTTAGCATTTCTGTTTGCATCTCATACTGTTTGTTCACTTGTTTTTTATTCTCCTGAGGGCACAAAAGTATTTTTGATTCTGTTTTGGTTCCAAAAAATGCAAAAGCTTCTGCACATTTGCTAAACTTAGATCTGCTATCAGTATCGGTTTACAAAGATTAAGTTACTAGATCCCTGGCTTCTATCAACAATGTTTTCAAGTGTTCCAGTTCAGGAAGTTCCTGGAACACCTGTGGAGTGGGTTTTCCAGACACATCCCAGTGAGCATCACTGGAGACAGGATTGGTGCCTAAAACTGAAAAATGTGGCGTTTACTATGTTTAGCATTACTTTTTATTGTTGTCATTAGCAAAGAGTTAGGTAAAGTTTAGGCAAGTCATAAACCAGAATCTTAGTAGAACTTCCATTATGTACATGTTCAAACACACCTAATACTTAGATTTTTATTTTTTTTTAACCAGATATGCCAGGAAGCAGAAATCTTCCAGTAAGCTTTAGCTGTGAGGAGGAGGACTTCTGCATTAAGAAGAACAAGGATTCAGAATCTTCCTTTTTTGTTGCTTCCTGACATTTCTTTCCCCAACCTGCTTTGAACAACCTTGTTCCACGTATCTTCTCCCTGCTGGAGGGATCCCTCAACCCTTCCTCAGCTGAGGGTTTGTGGGTTGGCCTGAGGTTGCTCTAAAAAGCAGGAGCCAGCATTGCTTAAGGCAAGCACAAGAGTGGGCACTCCTGGGAATTGCCTAAGAAACCAGTTCTGGTCTGAACACTGGAAAGAACGAAACTCTGAGATTAGATGGATTTATTCTACAAGACATTGTATTTGCCTTATCACCAAATTATTTTGGTCCACAGGGTAAAAGAGAAATACAGGGTTTGTCACCACATTGTCCTGAAGAATGGAGCTGTGTGTGACAAAGACAAGAAATTTTGGAAAGTTTTTGAAGCTGTCTTTGTGGGCTTGCCACTTAAAATTGCTTTGAACTTCCTCACCCAGTACTCATGAATTGGTTACATATTAACAAGGGTACATGGTATACTGAGCGGAAAATACAGGTAAGTTAGAAAAACATTGCTGGTTGAAGTGTAAAGCAGGAGGTAGAGACCTGAACTTTAAGCAGGCATTCAAATATTAAAAGATCAGACTAAAAACCAACAGCACAGGCTGGAAAAGGTGATTTTTTTCCCCCTTCATCTCCCTAAGTAACCAATACCACAACAGCAGTAAAAAGAACAGTCATATGAATAGTTCTGGACTTTTTTATTTGCTTGCTAGTTTCTAAGTCTTTAGGGTGCTTAGGATATTATTTTCAGCTATTCTCTACATTAATGAGTTAAACTTTAAAGACATGAAAGCTTAGATTGTTTTCACATTATTTGTTTTAGGTATGAAAAAACCATATAAACTACTGCAAGATGTATTACTTTTGAAATCTGGTAGGAGAGCGAGCACTCTACTTGCTCATATACATTTTCCAGAAACAATGTTGGGCCAAACCCTTGGTATTTTGGTGACAATAAGTATTTTGTGAATGTATTTTATTTCTGTAAAATGCTCCATTCTGATGCCTGCAACTTTTAAATTAAATGTTTGAATTTTCATTCTTTTTAATGATTTTGGTTTTAGAATTGCCTTTAGTTTAAAAATGTGAATTACTAAAAACTGATTTGGTTTCATCTGATTGCTTTCTTTTAAAATCTGTCCATGAAAGCTGAAATTGTTTGGATATTTAATATTTAGCCATAGTGTTTCTGCATGCAGACCCCATTCCAGAAATAAATGCCAAAGGAATGTAGGAGTTTCAATTCCAATGTATGACTGGTCTGTGACTCAGACCTGGAGTCTTTTGTAAGCTTCAGATGAAAAACAGGCATAGACCTCAGCAAAAAGGACAAAAGGAAGGAGTAAACAGAGGTAACATGATGACAGGTCTTGAGGAAGCTGAGGCTGGTGGTATGTACGAAAGAGCATGAGGAATGAGAAATAGCATTTGTAATATCTGTGTTTAATGTGCTCTGAATGTGGGGCTTCACCACCACCAGGTAAGTGGGAAGGAGGGGCAGTGTGCACCCAGTGGGCATGGCAGCACACCCTTCCCTTTCTTTCCACTTGGGCAGACACATCTGTGATCCACATCTGTGTGGGCACAGTCCAGGATGCAAGCACTGCTCCTGCAGTTATGAAGGTGGACAACAGTGGAAACTGAGACTTCCAGGAAACCGACCAGTGTCGAGTGCATGTGGTTGTAGCAAAGCCACGGTGCCCACAGCCCAGGGGAGCCAGGGATATAGGAAGTACCATGGCTGCTGTGCTGAGTGTACTGTTGAGAGCCTGACTCTGACAATGTTTCTTCCCTCATACTTTTTCCATGGGGTTTGTGCTGCAGCCCTTGAATGCCAACCCCATTGTGGCCACGTCTTCACCCCTCTTTGTGGAGAGTCTTCAGGAAGAGGCAAATCCTCCAGGGATGGGCTTTGGGGAAGATGATGCATTTCTAAACCAAGCTCTGTGCTGTTTAGGTGGATGCGAAGTGGACTTGGACAGCAATTTATGTGGATTAGGCTGCCAAAGGCAACCTTGAATATCACCACAGGTTTCCTTTGCTTCTCCTTGCAGGTCTCCGTGTTCCAGCAGCTCTGAAGAGGCAGCTGCAGCCATGCTGACTGTTGGGGATGACAGAATTTATTGGTTAAATTTGCCCTGGTTGAACAGAGCTTCATCAGTAAGGCTAGACTCATTAAAATATTTTTAAGACATTTTTATAAAACATTTAGAATGCTTAAGCAAATGAGGACTAGATAAACATTAGATAACAAAAGGTCACAAAGGAGAGTGATAATTTAAATGCTTTTATGTTTAAGTATGTTTTAAAATATTTTTCCTGATATAAAACCTACTTAGAAGGACTGAGAAAATCAGACAAGAAAATGAAATTGCAACTGAAAACAAGTATTGTAAACAGATATTATAAAAGGTATCAAAAATACATATTTGATGAGATTTTTTGGCACAAATTTTGTGCACTGAGATGTTTATATATTCAAAATTAATTACATCTATTTCATACCAGTTAAATAGGAGTAATGTTTGAGATATCATTAAATTGCTGTCTGTAAACAACAGGAAAATATATGTGATCAACCTGAAAGATAATCCTCTTTCTAAAATATGAATGAGGGGGTAGGGAAATCACTATAGCAGGGAAAAATAATTACACATTTTCTCCCATTCATTATGCCAAATTAGCAAGAAGAAAAAGAAATATGCAGATAAGGCATTGATTGCCGAGTGATATCTGTGAGCTGTGACAGGACCCCATCTGGCAGACCTGGCATGCAGAGATCTGTTGTCATTATTATTACAGTGAGCATTTAAAAACTATGCAGAGATGGTTCCACATGTGGAAAGGAGAGACTCCATCATCTTTCAAATACTGTCCAGCATGTTTGAATAGTCCCAACAGAGACTGTTCTTCAGGGTTGCTCTCAGCCCAGCTACCAGCCACAGGCTCTACCCTTCCTTCCATGGCCTTTGGAAAAGCTCTTTCTTTCAATCTCTGTTAAAGCCTGCTGCTGGATGCTCTTGCTGTCTACATTTCTGCTGCAAAGGTCCCCTTTGCTGTCTTGCTGCAGTTCTTCCCATGCCTTCCTGCTCCTCATGCTCCACGTCTCTCTTTGGTCAAGCTTAGGGGCTGCCCAGCCTCCTCCCCCAAAGGGTGTTACAACCACCACCACAAAGCCAACAAAGCGATGCTGTGTCCTGCTCCTGACAGGGCAGGAAACAAAGAATGCTCTTCAACCACTGAAATAAAAGTGATGAGCCACCAAGATAATGCAGACCTGCTGGCCACCTGCTTCACCCCAGGGGACACATTCTTACTTGCTTCATGTATTTCGTTTCACTTTTAACCGGCTCCTCCTCTGTGCTGATCAAAGCAGGCTAAAACCTCAAACTGAGAACATTTTGTCGTTTCTTCTTTCTCTAGAGGATTAAATTGCTCTGTGCTAATAATGTAAATAAAATGCAATGTGATCTAGGACTGAAATGATTGCTGTGCCAGTGTAGTGTCTAATGTGTAGTAATGTGGGACTAAAAAGCCTGCCCAGCTTTTTGCTTTACACTGAGGTATTATCAGCAAGATGGCCAAAGAAACACAGGGAATTTCACCGCAGCAATGTTGAAAGTGTAAGAAAGAGCATAATTGGATTCCATGCATTCTTATCTGAATTGGAGAACTGGGTAAAGGGTAAAACCAAAATAATTGCTTCCAAATATGTTGAGTGCTCAATGTGATATCAAATCTCCATCCTCTAGTCCAGCAATATTCTCAGTTCAGAGTCCAGTGAACATTATGGGTAAGGCACCACTTCAGATGCTGTACTCCTGTCAGCTACGAAGGCTGGGTGCTATGTAGCACTGTCTGCATACAGCCCAGCTTATTTACTGTAAAAAGGGCTGGGTATAGAGGACTCAAAACAGCACAGCCATGTCATCACTGCTGTTCACACCCTGCATCCACATGAGCTGTCTCTAGCACCGGCTGCTCTGTGTGCTGTGAATGCAACCTGAGGTTTGATTAAGGTAGAACAGACTGTCCTGATGTGATCTGCCCTGAAGCAGAACATTGTCCAAAGGATATCACTCTCTCTCCATCAATTGTGGTGCCTGAGTTATTATATTGCTTCTTCTCAAGACCTGACATAGAAGAGGAACTACTGCACGCCTGCAAGCTTGTTTAAACACAGCTTTAAGTGACTAGATCTTATCTGCTTTGGTTTATAAAAATGAATTATCAGAAATCCTTTCTCTTGCAGTTGCAGTCAACAATGAAATTATAATTTTATCATGTTTTTGAAAAAATAAACTCTATTTTAAACTCCTCACTCAGTAGGACAGGTCTTCCTGATAACAAATTTTCCTTCAGATTTTTCCCAAAGTGCCCAGAACTAGACACAATACCCTGATAAAAGTCTCACTAATCTCTGTGTGTAGGGATGTTGTCACCATTGCAGTTCTCTGCATTTTTGGGCATATACATTCATTCTGCATCACAACTGCTGCATTTACCAGTATTATGTGCTGAATTACAAGGCCACAGCCTTACCTAACATCATTTTGGAGCCATTACCTCCCTAAACTCAGAGCTTTATCCAACAAAAGAAATGAGAGAGTGCAAACACTGACCAGCTGATATACAAAGCTGACTTCTGGGAATGTGAGGGTCAGCATACCTCTATTAGTCAGGTCCACTTGGGACACTAAATGCTTAAATTCCTGTTGTTGGTATCTGATTTGATTGCATGCCTTCCCTACAAGCTGCAGTCAATCTTCCAGCTGCTTGGTCTGCCTTTCTGGGCTGCCCAGCATGGGCTGAATGAACATCATCACAGTTGAAAATGTGAAGTGTCATTAGGGAATACATTACCCAAAATGGTTCTGATGAGCAAAGAAAGGATCATTATTTTTTTCAATTTCAGCACTGTGGTTTAAGAGACGTGTTGCCTAGGTGGAGAGAGTAGAACAAAAATGAAAGAAAAGCTGGAAATTATAGTGCAAGACAGCTCTTGGTGCCTGCAGAGGCTGCGAAAGCAGGACAAGGTGACCCGAAGTAGGACACCTTAACCATCTTACACTCTTCTGAGTGACCAGCATGGTGCTTGTGGAGAGGTTTGCCACAAACTGTGTGATATCAGAGTCACATGAATGGGAACCAGCACTCCAGAGAGAAGAAAGACAAAAAGCCTGATCAATTTCTGGGTCTCTGTACACAGGCATGGTGCAGAGCATACTGTCCCTGAAGTTATGACTTCTTGTAAATTAAGGGATTATTTCACTTCCAGCATTATAGGGCCAGTCCCTTGCTGTGGGTGCAACTTGGCCAAGAAAGAGCTTTTTGTTTGCTATTCACCTCACTGAACAATATTATAGAATCACAGAATTGATAAGATTGGAAAATACTGCCAAGATCACTGAGTCCAATCTTTGTCTGAACACAGTAAATGCCAACTAAACCATAGCACCACGTGCCACATCCAGTCATTTCTCCTCCAGGGATGGTCATTCTACCACCTCCCTTGGCAGCCTGTTTCAATGCTTAACTACCCTTTCAATGAAAAAATTCTTCCTAATGTCAAACCTGAACTTCCTCTCGTGCAGCTTGAGTCCATTTCCTCTCGTCCTGTTGCTGTTTGCCTGGAAAAAGAGACCAACTCCCACCAGGCTATACCCTCCTTTCAGGTGGTTGTAGAGAGTGATAAGGTCTCCCCTGAGCCTCCTCCTCTCCAGACTAAACACCCTCAGCTCCTCAGCTGCTCCTCACAGGATTTGTTTTCTAGACCCTTCCCCAGTACCTTTTGCTGTTGTCCTCTGGACACCCTTCCAACACCTCAGTGTCTTTCTTGTGAGGGGCCCAGTTCTGGGCACAGGAACAGAGGTGTGGCCTCACCATTGCCAAGTATAGGGGAAGAATCACTGCCCTGATACAACTGCTGATACAAATCAGGTGCCACTGGCCTTCTTGGCCACCTGGGCACTCGCTTGCTTGTGTTCAGCCACTCCCAACCAGCACTCCCAGGTCCTTTTCCTCCTGGCAACCTTCCAGCCATTCTTCCCCAAGCCTGTACTCTTGCATGGGATTGTTGTGATTCTAGTGCAGGACCCAGGGCTTTGTCTTATTGAACCTCTTACTGTTAGCCTCAACCCATCAATCTAGTCTTCACTCATTGATACAGATCGCTCTGCAGACCCTGCCCTCCTGCAGATCAGTGCTCCTGCCCAACTTTGTGTTGTCTGCAAACTGACAGAGGGTCAACTCAATCCCCTCATCCAGATCATCAGTAAAGGTATTAAACAGGACTGGGCTCAATACAGAGCCTTGGGAAAAGCCCCTAGTGCCGGCCTCAACTGGATGCAAATGTCAATTCCCCTGGCAAGATCTCTTCACAGTCAGCAGAGGTGCAGGCACTGCAGGAGGAGCCAGAGGGGCCAGGCAGCTCCCCTTCCATCCCGGCTCCTGCAACAGCATCCTGATTGCACTCTGTCTTTCTCTGTATCAGCCAGCATTTTCTATCACTACACAAAGCTGATTTCTCTTCACTATAATGTATACAGGGAAGTTAATATGTGCTAGGTCTTACTGTCTACCATGGGCATGGATTAAAATCACATACTGCTGTCTGGACTTGTTGGAATGGCACTAAGTTTTGTACATAAGACAAAATTTGTAACTTGGCTTTCAGCCCATAGTGGGTTATATGCAAGGAGTGTTGCTTACAAGTCAAGGAAAATGCCAAAGCTAAGTCAGAAATTTATCAGTCATATGAACCTGTGCCTAGGCCTTACAAGAAAGGTAAGCTGGTGAAAACAGTAAACAAGGATTGCTTACAGGTTATGAAGGCTGCCCAACCTTTCAGTGACCTTGGCCTGAGGTTTGTTTGTTTGAACATGGAAACACACCTACCTCCCCTAGTTTCACTTTTGGAGGCAAACACCAGCCCAGCCTCAGTGAAGCTGAAGTTGGACTGCCATGGGAGCCACCAGGTCGAGGTTTTTCTGTTCACAGCCAGAATGTTCTGCTAAACTAAGGCTGCACCAAATCATCTCATGCTGGGAAGGAAGAAAACTAAAAAACAAGGAGGGAAGCAAGATGTTGAATATTGAGCAACCAAAGAGAAAAAACAAACTGCAATAGACAGCAGCTGCTGAAATGTGCACTTGTTAGAACCCAAGATTCCAGTGATCAGTAAGGTACTATGTGCAAGTACAGCAGAAAACAAAAAGATGGCTCTGATCATGCACTTTTGAATGGTACAGTGATAATGTTACTTCTTTTCTCAAGGGGACAGTGGTGAAAACCATGGAAGAGTTGATGGTCTGAGGCATCTGCTCTCCACTTGCCACAACACAGCTGGTGAGAGGAGCCAAGATGTCCCAGTGAAGGAAGCCACCTTCTGGGCACAGAAGGAGAGCAGATCCTGGCTCCTCTGAGGAGCAGGAAAGGCCAGAGATTGAAGTGAAACACAGGGACACAGGCTCTTCCAACCAACCTGCTCTGCTGTCTGGCCCATAGCCAGAAGGCATACATGCCACAGTGCTCATGGCTTGCAACTTGCTCTAGTAACAATTCCCTTGCGCCTTGGAATCCTAGAACCATAGAATAATAGAAGCACACAAACCTTAATGTTGGAAAAGACCTTGAAGATCATCAAGTCCAACCATGAATCCAATACCACCAACTGTTTCATTTCCCTTCAAGTCTCAGATTCAGTAAATTTTACTAAAACTACGTCCACAGACTCAATACAGTCAAAGAAAAGCCAGAAAAAATGTTTTAACTGCTGGATGCTCTAACCACTGAGAATGAGGAGGGTACAGTAAGGCCCTCCACAACCACAGATACACCCCTTAGTTGTTCAAGATCATTATGTTAACGTGTACAGGGTAATGTTATACTTCTCTATGCAAACTGCATCACACTTACCAGTGACAATTTTTAGTGCTTGCCAGTGCTTCACTTATTGGCTTCTCCTGTCTTGTGTGCTAAAGCATCATTTGTGTATGCTTATGTGAAGTGAACTTTGCAGGGAAAAGGGAGTTGTATTGCAAATGGAACTGGAATCACAGCTTCACACCTTCTGAGCCATTACATTTAAATTTCTTAGCTTTATGATTATTACAGAGAAAAAAAAGTTCAAAGTGGTATCATGACTCTAGGAAAAGATTTTGAAAGTAATAAAGTAAAAGAGAGAAGGAAAAAATAATTTCACTAGGATTTGCACTCCTCAGCCACTGGAAAGCTTTTGAAACTCCCATGATAAACCTTCTGTTACCTAAAGTTTATCTTGATTTTCACAGCTGATCAACAACTTACATTTATCTCTAAGAAGTTGCTAATTACCTCTAAGTAATTGACTATGTATTTCAACAAATAGAAATGGATTTCTGCACCTAACTTTAGGGAACTCTTTTGGAAAGGGCTGTCCATAATTTCTTATGTAGAATAATTTCTTTCTGTTTCACAGCCCCTTTGACTAGCTATGGGGATACTTGGGGCAGTTTTATTGATTAGTATGGATTGTCATTCTGCAGTTAAGGGAAAATGCATGCATAACATTTTAGAGAACTATAATTGGGAGCATTACAGTTTGATTCATTCAGGAGTTGGAACATGCACAAGGAGTACTGATTTCCTTCTACAAAACAGTCAGGAAAGGATTGGCTGTAGATGGAACTGGGTGCTCATTTAAGTGCATTGATAAGTGTAGTTGGGAATGGCTTGGAGAGGTTGCAACCATCCCCCGTCCCAGGGCAGGATGGCTGCCCAGGTTTCCTGTGTCTGTTGCAGTTACCTTCAGGCTCACAGCAAAGAGGATGTAGACACCATCACAAACAATACTTTGAAAACACAGAATGGAATCAAGCTATGTACAGCACACTGATTTGGAGCTATTGATAACAAACCCCACAAAACCTACCTTTCTAAGATAAGTAAATACTAGCTTCATTTCACAGAGAGGAAGCTCACTCTGCAATGTGAACTATGAATCCTGGCAGCATGATGATCCTCTCAAAACTTTTTTTTTGTTCACTCATCCATCAAATTCAAACACGTGAAAAGACTGAGAAACTTGGAAGGGGAACTGAACATTGTTTGTTAGGAAAGCCAATAGAAAAGAGCACCAACATTTTAACAGAACTGCATGGTTTGAAGATCTTTGTACCTCTGCCCTACTGGAGACTTAAAGACAATCTCATTAACACTAATTAGTAGCTGAAGGCACTAAATGAATAAACATGTATTTCCAATGAATTCATGGTAGCTGTCAAACAATGTTTGGGAAAGTCAAGATTTTACCTGACTGCAATGTTACATCATGAACCATGATTTTGTACTTCAAAAGTAGTAACAATAGTAAAACCTTTCATTTCTGTTCCATTCTGAAACCACAGAAGGGCCAAACAAACAAAAACCTGACTTCTTAATCTTGAAAAGTTTTAATATGCACTTTTATGCCAGTTTCACTTTATTTTCTCTAAAATTGCTCTCACATGTAAAACCATGGAGTGAACTCTGGAATTAACTAAGTAGCTGAGCCCAGCAGCAAGGCATACAGGGTAGGAAATGCACCAGGAATCAGAACAGCACACAGCCACATTCTATCCCTGCCTCAAATATGCAACTTTGGTTCCTATATAGGTGTGCTGAGTCTGTCCCAGGTATCTTTGCTATCTAACAGTGGTTTATGCTGTCACAGAAGTGGTATTTTAACAAACACATGCCGAATCTAGAAGTTTCCTGACAACTGACTCATATGCACATGCAAACGAGAAAATGGTGTTCAGATAGGAAGTTATCAAAAAACTTTGCTTTCCTGTTTACATAGCAGAGCCAACACTTAGAGCTTGAGAAGTTTATTATAGTATTAAATACTATTAAAATTTCTTACTAATATAAAAATTACCAACACCTCATGTGCACTGAACATCTGAAATTTTCTGTTCCAAGGTAAGAGTAGGCAGCAGATGAAACAGAGGATTCAACATCAGCTAACAACAGTTAACACACCAGCACTGGGGATTTATGGTGAGTTAAACAACCTTAAGTGGTTTGAACTGGTTATTTAGTTGGGCTCGAAAGTCTCAGAACAGAAATTCTGGAAAGAGAAACAGATTTGATATCTGATTTGCTATTGGTGGTTGAGGTCCATAAATGTTGCTTCCCCTGCCCAGAGGCAGTGGGACACTGTGGCAAGGGGGTGTCTTCCTGCAAAACTGCCATTTTGTCACAGACACCAGTGAGCAAAAATAGCTTTCAGCAGTCCACCCCTCCTCATCTATTATTAACAAATACTTGTAGGAGTAATGTTATTTTTATACAACCATTTGAAAATTGCTGCTTAGTTTAATTGCTACAAACAAGTATACTTGGACATGCAAGGACCAATTATTAATGTATGAACAGGAATACCTGTTACTAATTTCCCTCCCTTTTGTCAACACAGTAACAGGAATGTGGATAATGGATAATGCAAATTACTAAAAATATGTAGAAGTGATATGTACAAACCTAAAATTAATATTCCAATACCTAAATCAAGTATATGAATCACGGGTACATTGCCACATCTTTGGATCAGTGAATGACAAGCAAAGATTAAAAGAGTTACATTTTTATTTAAAAAAAGTTGTAAACCATCATTTCAGTGACTACATACAGTGATGGATTTGACAGCCCTGATAACAACGTCTGCCATGCAATTTGCTCTGAAAGCCTTTCATCTACTGTACAACCACAAAAATCTAGTGCCTTCAAATCAGCTGCAAGAATTTACTACATCTGAAGGGATAGTCTACAATAGCTACTTAAGATGACAAACTCCAGATGATTACCTCAATTAAAACTCAGGTCTTATACTGGGTTTCCCATCTCCAAAGCAATACAGAAATCCATACTACCATGTTTTGATCCATGTCTTCATTTATGATAGACTGTTTTGTTGTGTAAAAATAAACAAAGGTACTTCTGAAAAAAACATTGACCAAGGTAGATTTTTTTATTTACCCTAACGGAGCATGAGTGGTTCATATAGGTGTGGGTGCGACGTGACACTTTTGCCTGTGGTTTATGTGCTAGAACTGTTTTATCTAATGAGCCACTAGCATGCAGGCAACCTGCTGCTGGTTGTCTGTGTTGGGAATGAATGATTGTGGTCTGCACATTTCTCATAGCTCAGCACTCTACATTTAATTGCATAAGAGAAATCTTTGTCTTTTGAAGAAGTTTCACTTCTCACAGGTGAAAATGGAAAAATCTAATGCTTGGCAAGATGCACAGTCTTTCTCTTTCCCCTTCCCTCTTCCCTCGCCCCTTCTCCCTCCTCTTCCCTCCCCCTTCCCCTTTCCCCCTTCCCCCTTTTTCAACTTTTCCCCTTCCCCCTTTCCCCCCCTTCCCCCTTTTTCAACTTTCCCCCGTTTCAACTTTTCCCCTCCTCCCTCCCTTCTCTTTCCCTTCCCTTTCCCTTCCCTTTCCCTTGCCACCCCTGCCCCTTACCCTTCCCTTCCTGGCCCTGCCCCTTCCCCTTCCCTTTCCCCTTCTCCTTCCCTTTCCTTGTTGAAGAGAAGAAAAATCATAGCTTCCACTACAATGCCACCATGACATTTAAAATAACATGTTTAGCAGAAGAGGTTAACTGGATCTAACTTCATGTCCACTCATTCTCCACAGTCAGTTACAGACCCTCTGAAGAGGCAGAGAGATAATTGCTCCTCCTGACTACACAAAGGCAAGAATCCATGCAAAAAAATCGATATTATTGATTCTGCAAACCACACAAGACTTTGAAAATGAGGCTGAAGAGGTCCTCCAGCACTACACAAATCTGACAAACTCTCTTTGCCATCTTTTCAGATAGAAGGAAGAAAACTGACCTGATATGGATTTTCCCGATGATAGTTCATATGTTTAAAACATGAGTTAGTCAAGTAATGTAAATTATTATATCTGAGTCACTGCTGCTACAATTGCTGAGACAGTAATTTCATTTGTTTTGTCTATCTGAAAAGTTTCCAAAGCCCTATACTTTTAAATATGCAGAGATCTTTTACCCACAATAACGTATTAAGACCTAAATTAGGTCAGCTTATATTTGTGAGTGTGTTAGAAGTACAACCTACTCAAATCAAATGAGGTCAGCTTGCAGTGTCCTGCTTAGTGAAATGTGGCTCTAGAGCAGGAGTTGCAAACCCTGTCAAAACATTAAGTAGAAAGCCAGAGCACCTCAGGAGCACAACATCTCCTGTTCCAGGGCAGCACACCCACATTCGGCCCTTGTTAACGGAAGTGAGAAAATATCCCGCAACATGCCTTTCCTTAGCAGTGTAATTATGTATCTCCTCCTCCAATATCGTTTGCCTGTTTATTTCAATTGTATGTCTGGCTGAATATAATTGTATTTTCAGCCAGGATATTCCAGGAAATCCTGCAATATATTCTCTGTTTGCACAGAAAAAACCTCACAGTAATATGAAACTTGCACTTTTTTCCTCACTAATTTTACAAAAGAATTCCAGTCTCTCCAAGTGCTATTTTTTCATGTTCATGCATCTTTGGCTAAGGAGAAGCAATATGATAACATATATTGATATTTTCTTTTTAGTCATACAGATTGTGCCCTCACTAGACCCTTAAACATGCTCCTGTTTCCTTAGATCATCTGTGTTCATGCTGTCCTTACTTGGCACTTAATGTTATACTGTATGATCCTTTACTGATTACCGTCTCTCGAATAATACAATTCTACTAGAATAAGATTGATCTCTATCTTGCAGTTGCTGCTTAAATTCATTAATTCCCTGTGAAGACTTTTATACTGACATACAAGTCTTCATCTTAGAAACAGAGGGAAGTACTTTACTATAGAAACATGTGGCGCACCTTACATGAAGACAAAGTATTTAATGTGCAAAATATTTTATGCCTCTAATAGAAATTAACAAAACTTTAGCCAGTCATCTCCAAAACCTGCCTGGGCCCTGCACTGTGTATGCTACTGTCATTTGTGCTAACAGTCTTTTGAAGAGCTATTAACACAGCCAGCACCCTTTAAACATCCATGCAAGAAGGTTACCTTGAAAATATCTGGTAAAATATCTTAAAAATACTTCACAATGCCTGCCAAACAAATCTAATTCAACTTGATCTAATTTTTAGGTTTGCAAATCTTTATTATGTGAGACTGAATTTTCACTTCTAAAAGGAGAGCAGGTAAGTAGCTTTGTTCAGTACTGGTATCAACACTTACCTGCAGATTAAAAAGGACAAATGAATCGAGCAGACCTGAAAATGCAGTTTACAATGCCTGACTTCATTTAACAGTTTAGCCTGTTCAACTCTGAGAGTGCTTAGACCACTTATACGCATATATAAAACTAACATAGATGTGAGCTCAGTGTTCCATAGCTAAGTCTTCAAGAGCAATAATATGATAAAGATCAGCTGCAATACTCACCAGCAATGCATTAAACTGCATTTGTACATTAAATGTTTGCCTTCGTGTGTTCTGTAGTGAAGTGCTAAGAATAATGATCTCATAATACATTCCTGCATTTGTAAGCTGAAGAGTTGTATGTGTCAGCATCAAAAGTCTTCAAAGGGAATTAATGAAGTCAAGCTGCCACTGTAAGGTACTAAATCTGTCTTATTCTAATTATATTGTATTATTAGAAAGGTATTAGTAAAGGAATGTATGGTATATCATAAATAACCAAAATGGCACATTCTGCAAATTCCCCCAAGTCCAAGCAGAGCATAGCTGCTGTCAACAGGGTATGTAAAAGAAAACTGCACCCATATTCAGCAATAATATAGGCTCACTAATTTTTAAGGGTGTTTAAAACCTTTGTAATATATTTGTTTGTAATTGGCCTTTTCTACTTTAAAAACATATCTGAAAGCCTTGTTAGCAATTTATTGGGGAGATAGAAGATGGGAGAAGAATCATTAATACCTAATTTGTAGATAGACTTTAAATAAGTTCTGTAAAGTCTGACCAGATGCCTGGGATTCTTGATTCCAGAATGTGAACTCAGCAATGTAGAGAAAAGCCTATATAGGCATAGGGGGAGAGACACAAGAACTTAAGTTTCTCTGTAAGTGAAAAATTAAACAATTGGTCATTGTGTCTAGCTTTCAAAAGAAAGAAAGAAGGCTTTTCACCTTAGAACACAGCACATAACAAAAGCTCTGGACCATGGAGTTAGAATTCAACCTGAACAAAAGGGAAATATTTTCTGAAATGGGAGTGTTAAAATAAATCAGCGTATGATGTTCTGCATGCTCTTTCTCATAATCTTTTGGAATCATAAATGAACAGTTTTCTAAAAATTGTAATACTAGTCTTTTTGTTGAGAACTTCTGGACGAACTTTCTGGCAAACAAAGGCCAATCTCCAGATGTAAACTTGGTTTGGTTTGAAATCAGTATCAAACAGTCCACTGTCTTTAGTAGAGACAAAACTTCACTCTATGAATATAAATGCTCCAAAACAAACTCATGATAGGAAACAATCTTTGATTTTATCTGAGTACCAGCTTTTTTTTCTCTTTTTTGAGTTTGTCCTCATTTTGTTCCTTACCTTACCATTGTTTTTGTTGTTTGTATGTTCAGATGTGGGTAGTGGTAGAGAAGAGGAAACCTGTTTCTTACTTCTAATTCATCCGTTTCTGAGAAGCCACCTTAGCCCTTCCTTTGCTCAGTTTTGGATCTTTTAAGGAGTCTTGCATTTTAACTGTTTGGGTTTGCAACTGAGCATGAGAAGAACGAAGTAACAGAGATATTTTTCTTCTTTTCTTTAGAAAGAAGGTTGAAGAAATATCAATTCAAACTAGGATAGTTTGCCTGGGGCAAAGATGAAGCTGTGCTGATTGCTGAGTAGCCTGGGTAATTCAGATAATCAGAGGTGAAAATATGCCATGGGCTAAGCTTCAGAGGCTCATCAAATTCAACCAATTTTAAAGGAAGTGGTGGGGGAGAAAAAAAAGCCAAAAAGGCTGAGATACTGACAATGTACTTCTTTTAAAATCAAAGCTAATTGTTGCTAAAAGTGTTAACCAGAAAACCTGAAGAGGTTAATATCAATCTCTAAAAATTAAGAAAATAAGCTTCTATGGATTCTTTGAGATCTTTTAGAATGGAAGCTGAAAGCTTCTATTTCCTGCTCCATTTACCAGTGGCAGAACAGAAAAAAGGCATTTTTCAGAAAACTGTATTTTGTCTCCTAAAAATGTATGCATGCTGCAGAAAGATTACCCATCTCTGTTTGATTTAGCAAGATTCTACAGTGTCTGAAGTAGCTAATTACTTGCACCCAGCTTTGATACCTCCATTTTGATACTTCCATATTGTATTTCACTTTGGCTCCATCATAGGCTCAATTCTCTTCAACATCTTAATAAACTACCTGGATGCAGGACTCGAAGGGATACTAAGTAATTTTACAGACTATATTAAATTGGGACAAAGTGCTGACTCCCTCCAGGAAAGAGAGGCCCTTCAGGGAGACCTTGACAAATTAGAGAGATGGGCAGTTACCAACCATATGAAGTGTTACAAGGGCAAGTGCCGGATTCTACACTCGGGATGGGGCACCCCTGGCTGTGTGTGTAGACTGGGGAATGAGAGACTGGAGAGCAGCCCCATGGAAAGGGACCTGGGGGTCCTGATGGATGGCAAGTTGGACATGAGTCAGCAGTGCCCTGGCAGTCAGGAGGGTCAACCCTGTCCTGGGGGGCACCAGGCACAGCATCACCAGCCGGGGGAGGGAGGGGATTGTCCTGCTCTGCTCTGCACTGGGGCAGCCTCACCTCAAGTACTGGGTGCAGTTTGGGGCTCCACAATATAAAAAAGACATTAAGCCATTACAGAGTGTGCAAAGAAGGGCAATGAGAATGGTGAAGGGCCTTGAGGGGAAGCCATATGAGGAGCAGCTGAGAAGAAAGTGAGGGGAGACCTCACTGTAGTTACAACTTGCTCATGAGGGGAATTGGAGGGGCAGGCACTGATCTCTGCTCTGTGGAAACCAGTGACAGAACCCAAGGGAACAGCCTGAAGTTGTGCCAGCAGATGTTTAGGTTCGATATTACAAAATGGTTCTTCACCCAGAGGGTGGCTGGCAGGCTCCCCAGGGCAGTGGTCACAGCATGAGTCTGACAGAGTTCCAGAAGTATTTGAACAATGCTCTCAGGCACATGGTGTGACTCTTGGGGTATCCTGTGCAGGAATAGCAGTTGGATCCTGATGATCCTGTGGGTCGCTTCTAATTCAGGATATTCTATGATTCCATGATTCTAGGAGACATGTCTTTACTGTAGAATCCTAATCACAACCTTCCTTCCTCCCTTTTAGGTTTCTCTGAGAAAAACTGTGAATGATATGTCCAGTTTAAAAAAATCTCAGGTTTCATTGTGTCACTATTAATCATTATGAAGTTGAAAAGGAAACATGATGCTAAATCAATTGCAACATATACTATCTGAACATCAGCTGTCATGGTACCGCAAAGTTTTGTTCTATGTTTAATCTAGGCTTGAGTATACTGAACCTGGAATTCCAAGAGATTTCAGAACACAGAGTTTCTAAAATACTGACAATATTGATTTGATTGTTGTAGGTGCTGTTATTTTCATTAACAACTAAAAATGCCCAATGAAAATTCCACACTGACATAATTAAATATTATTTATTATTATTTATGTAGATGTTGAAACATTTCCATAGGACCAACTAAAACAAGACCTTCTCCTAAACCTACTTTATGGTAGTTCTAATATATGTGAAGTTCTATGGTGGATCAGATTATGAGTTGAACAGGTATCATGCTCTACATTAAAAAAAAATCATCTTGAGCAAAGAATGGTATTTGCTGAAAAAGCTGCAATTAATAGTTAAGCAGGAAGTAATTTAACTTATTGAGGTAAAAATCTACTTCTCTCTGTAACTAGATTAGAAAAGCTTTAGTTTTCTCTATGTATATATGTATTTATATATGTGTACATACATATATGCATATGTATTGTATACATGTATAAATGGATATAAACACACATATACACACACATATATATATATATACACACACATGTATTGAAAACAAAGATGAACTGCTCTCATAAGAAAAGACAGGAAAACCCAAAGGTTTTGCCTAATTTGAACTATGAACTATGCGTGGGGACATTCTTTGTTCCTGACAGGTACTGCTGGTAGGTTTTAATGAACAGGTATGGCATTCACAGAGCAAAGTAAGTACAACTCTTTCTCAAAATACAGGCAACCACGTGGCAAGGTCATGAGACAGAAGTTTCTCGAGCCTTATCTACCAAGTCAAAGCTCTGCTGTTCTGAACTGTAAGGATGCCCAAAACATTACTGCTGAAGCCACAACATTGAGAAGTGTCAAACGTAAAGTCTTGAGTGTAAATGGTAAGTCCTGAATAGAAATGCCAATGTCTTTCTGGTATTGGGAGGGCCAGAACTGGACACACACTGTAAACATCTGCTTTTAGCTGTGTTCCTGTTAATACATGCCATGATTGCTCTTCGCTGACAGGGCACACTGTTGGCTCAAGTTCATTTTGTTGTCCACCAACATCCCCTTTTCAGCACAGCTGCTCCCCAGCTGGAAATCCCCCAGCACTTATCACTGAGAGAGGTTTACCCCTTCCAAAGGGGCAGCCTCTTGCACCTTGTTCCTGGAATTGGCAGGGATGTCCTATGATAAGAAGTTGAACTGCAGAATTTTCATTACATATAATACTTAAAAATACACAGAAAATATTTCATTTCCCACTGTCAAAACATCTGGTAAGAGTGAGAATTAAATGCAATTGCTTTTCTACTTACAAATAAACATATTTGTTACAGAATCTGCTAGAGGTAATAAAAGCAGTATCAACACAGGTAATTTTGACTGACAATATTAGATCTTTGGAATTTTTCTGATTGATGTTGCTTTAATTTCATAACTAGAACACTGCAAAGAAGTTTGTGTAGTGTTTGATTTTCAGATTGTATCTATCATTCTGTGTTTCTTTCAATGATTTGGTGTCTTCACACACTAAGAAAATTCAGCAGAATTAAAGGGTTTTAACAAAACAGCTGGCTTCACTTATGGAGAATACAGAAAGAAACCATGTCTGAATCTCATGCTTAGTGGAAATTTTGAGGTAAGGACCACAGAGCAGATTGAGGAACTGTTCTTGCTATTATGGCAACAATGTGACATCACACAGCTGCATTTTAAAGCAAAAAAACCTGAAGTCAAGCCAAAACAAACCAGTCTTTAAACGTGTTCTGGTTGCTTGCAAAATTTTGCATCCCTCTGTACCATGCTCTTCTTCCTCTGAGGAGTGAGCCTGGAAGGATTCTACTTATGTAAAAGAATGGGTCCTGAAGGAGACTAATACAGAGCCTGAATTCTCTACAGAATGAAATGTTGAGATTGATTTATGCAGAGAGATTTTATACAAGTTAATAAAAGTGTAGAAAATATCCTAATTCAGCAGAACCTTTTGGTTCATTGGGTTTTTTGAAAGATGATTTTTGCAAGGATGGAATACAAGTAATTTTAATTATCATAAGAACATTGATAATGTAAGCTTCCTTGCATCTTTTCTAAAGTAGACTATACAAGCATTTTCTATGCAGCATACACAAGAATACCTGAAATAAGTGAAGGAGTAAATAGAACATTAAAAGCAGGCTGTGAAAACAGGATCAAGCACATTGCATACAATTAACTGAAAACAAAACTAATATTTTAGGTTTAGTTTTTAATTATGTATCCTAATATCAGATGTGCAGTTATTTATTCTTTCAGTTCACTTCATCATCTGGATCTACAAGAATTAAATATCTTGATTTTACAACTCTGTGAAGAAGAAATAGGCAGGTTTAGTTAGTTGCTTCAACAGTTAATCTACTCCCTATTAAAAATCTGCTTGTTATTTTCAGCCTAATGAATCTATCAGGATACCAGAATGAAGATGCCTTACATGGATTCTTGTAAAAATGCTATCTGAAACTTTACGAAGTTCTCTTTTGATGAAGTAAGAAGACCAAGTTTCCTTGAATTTTCTTTTACAAAATGTGATTTCCCATCATTCTTGATATTATTCTCTGAACACTTTCCAGTTTCCAACTTCCTGCCTGAAGTGTAGATATGAAAACTGAACAAAATATGACAGAAACTCTACTGCCAAATCTGAATGCAAATCTACTCAGCATTCTCTCTTCATAAAAACAAGAACCTCTTTCATGTCTGGGTACCAGCACTTGGCTGGGAACTCCAAGTCTCTTGAATAACTATTGTGATACTCAGGTATACTCAAGTAGTAACTGTCAACAACAATAAGTTGCTATTATCAGGCCATAAATACTTTGCTTTTTAAATCATACCCTTCTTTTTTCCATACAGGAGTATGTGAACACTGCATAAGGTTTGAAACTTCATGCTATCACCTTCACTGTTTATTACTTGACACTGCTCCACAATCTGCACTTAATTTCAAATTTTATCAGTAATGATTTTATGTCCCATTCTAGGCCACAGGTAAAATACATAAGCAGTGTATGCCAAAGGAGTAATACTTGAAAAATCTTACCTAAATAGAAATCGATGATTTCCAGCAGCTGAAGTTCCCTCTTCCCTCATTCAGGTTTAGGGACTGTAGGCAAGCCTTTCTGAAAATATTTTTATTTATGCATCTATTTATATATATAATTTATAATATCCTTTTTATTTTCACATGGAAATCTCCAGCATGCAGGCAGAATCTAACACTAATGAAAGCTGGCTTTTAATAAGAAACTAAATATGGATCAAAAGCAACAATTTAAAGATTATGAAACATGCAAAAGGCAGAGAGCTGCATTGCAATTCTTTCCTATCCACATCATATTTTCATATGAGAAGTAAAATGCCAGTCTTGTAAGAATATATCTATCTATATATCTATATCTATATATCTATATATAAAATGTTTCCAAAATGTTGGAGATGAAACTTTGACCAAGTCGTACATATTATGTGAAGAAATTTTTCTGGTAACAAAGCAGATTAATTTGTTGTCACAAGAAAAATGAGGATGTTGAGGTTTGAGCATGGTTTGTGGGGGCACAACAAAGTTACATCTGTTTCTGTGCCAGTGTGGTTAGACAAAATAGGTAGAGTTAAGAGACACAACACTATTTGCCTGAAGTGATAATCTCACTGGGTTCTATTCTGAGATTCGTATATCACATATAAATGTTTTGATCTCCTACCTCTAGACTACTAACTTTCAAAACGTGACTGTCTTTAATCAACAAAGAAATAAACCTTCCATTGTTGACATCATATTCTAAAAATCTGACAAAATATTTATTACTAGATAGATTTATTTATCTGGTCTGTTATTCACTGTGTAGCCAAAACTATGTCAGTTTATCTTTTTTGTTTGTATGCTACTATTGCTTTTTTGGTAATTTTTTTATATCTCAAGAAGGCAAACTAGAAACCTCACAAGAAACAGCAGCAACTGTTGTGCAAGTACTATGCTATCATACTCATTTGGCTAAAAAGTAACAAAGGTACATTAAAAATGTAAAAATATTCTGTGCAGATACCATTATCAACAGACAGCAGTCCCAACAAAGGGAAAGGTTTGTGGTTCCCTATGAGTTATCTTTGAATGCTTTACTGAATCAAACCAGGGAAAGGAACTTTTAAATATTTTGTACAATTTTTACCAGGGTAATGCTGAATCCAGAGAAAAATATACTTCAGAATGAAGGAGCAGTGTTCTGATATGAGTAGGCCTCTTGGAATTATTTACTTATTAGTTACATTTCTAGGCTAGTAAGACAAGGTAGAATGCTCAGTGTTTGCTACAATCTTGGGCAGCTGACAGACTACAAATTAGATGCTATACTGAGTTCAGATAATCACAGTTACCTGCTTCCTACATTTAGTCTTCAGAAAACTTGAAACTGGAGATCAGAAGAATGAATACTGCTGAAAACTGAAGATTTATTAGATATCTCAATTTTTAATTCCAGAGGAATTAACTATGAGGAGTGTTCTGAAATGTATGTCACCATGTTCCATGAAAGAATAGTTCCTATCACCTTATAGTTAGCCATCACCAGGCACAAGAGAATTGAAAAACTGAATAAAACTACACTGAAAAACAAACATCCCATTAACAGAAAAATTTATTTGAAATCTATTCCAGAACAACTTCCAAAAAAACCAGTAAGAGTCACACGTGATATAGAAATACAAACAACCACTTCAACCATAAATAAGGAGGGCATTTGACCATTTGCTTAGTCTGCCACAGAGGGCAACATCCTCTAGGTGTCATGGTGTGCCATAGAGAGTTTTAGACAAATACCCATCACATGAAAATCTGCAATATGTGTCTGGAGTATATGATGCTCTTGAATACAGCATGTGAACACAAAAAGGATTCTTGGTCAGTTACTGGTAGGAGTTGTGTGGAATCCCTACAATTCTACCTACGACTGATGTGATGTACAAAATGAGCAGAGGAACCACAAACGGCGCACTGCTTGTCCTGCTGCTGAATGTCTCAGTGCCTTATGTCGGGAGGGGAGGTGACTGGGGAGCAGCATCCCGTGCCACCAACACCTTTGGCCTCTGCCTGGTGCTGGAGTGGAGAAAGAGCCTGCAGAGTTTTACTAGGTGGTAGCCCAGGTGAGATGTAATGGAAGGTTAGAAATATAAAGGTTGCACAGCAAAGAGTCAACATCTCCACTGTCAACAGGCATTCCATTTTCATGTCCTTTTGGTAGTTTAACCTGATTTTAGAGAAAGCAGTGTTTTCATTTATTTATTAGCTACAAATTGCAACATGTTTTAAAGCATTAATTGATTACAACATATAATTCATTAAATAATTAATAAACTATATACATAACAAAAAGTGAAGATACCTTAGTGCATTTAGAAGAATTCTAAACCAACTTTCTTACACCAACTTTCAATGACGACACTATCAACTCTATTTATGTTTAGAAACTGGTTTAATTTTATTTAGAATTATCATCAGACTACTTGATATGAGCAAACCATAAATTTTCCTGTTGGTGGTTTTTAAATTTAAAGTAACAGAAAATGTGTAATTGCAATGGGAGTTTGCTCTTGCAACAACAAAACAAAAAAAAAACTATTCTTGTGAAGGAGATGACTGGAGATGTAAGACACATTTCTTACAAACTTAAAAAAAAAGATTTCTTAGTGTTCATGAATAACAGTTTCTCATACAGTTATGTTTTTACTTCCTCCCCCCCACCCCCCTCCCTCCCCCAATCAGTCGAATGTGCTTGTTTGGATCATTGGAGAAAGATTTTAATGTCCTATGAAAAAGAAAAAAGAAATGTTAAGAGATCATTCCATGTTGTAGCCTGATCTGCCTTAAAACTTGTAATAATAACACCTGTCTGTCCATAGGGTGAGCTTTTTAACTACTGACTACAAGATTGTGATGAAAAACTAACTTCAGTGGAGGCAAGTTACATGTTCCCCTGGTTACAGAAATTGTCTTCCAAAAGGTCTCTAAAACCAAAGCTATCATTCAGCTTAAGTACTAATATGACTGAGATGGTGTTTTCATATGATTCACAGAACTTAACTGCCTTTGGTGGCTTTAGAAATCTGCAATGGCTAAAATGCAATTCTTAAAGTAAAGAGAAATATTAAATAATCAGCTTAAACTTACCTGCAAAGAGAGAGGTACTAACACTGTTGTTTAAACCAGTAAATGTTATTTAGGACATAAAAAAGACAAACACTCCAGTAAAGTTTCTTTTTTTTATATATGTCATATTTCAGGCTGAACTTAAACAGTGATCCCAGGAAATGGATATAAAAGAAAATAAGTAACTAACACGTGAAATAATACATACCCTCATACCTGTACATACCCATCTTGTGGTCAGTTCTTTATAACATATTGTTCGTTTTGTTAACTTTCAATAATTTTGTATTAGCACAATCTGCTCTATTTCCAATTTCAGCAATACTATCCACTGAGTTAGCAGGATGAACAAGGAATTTTTGGTTTAAAAAAATAACATGCTGAATGTTCAGTACAGAGATAAATAGTAATTTAACATCTTACCATTTTCTGATATTGTCAGTAAGCATGTTTTTTCCTTTAGGAGAATGATTAACAATCAGAATTTTTGTAAAATAACTTAGTTTAAATTCAAATATACAGTCCAATATATATATTTTTTGCATTTTTTTTGCGATACAGCCTTTTTTCAAAACCAGAAACTGCCTGTATGTAATGATGCCTCACAAAATTGCAAAATGTCAGTAGCATTTCAATGAATACATAAGAACCATGTCAAGAAAATTTTACCAGTCCTTTGACTCAGAAGGCAGCACTAACATTTATCTTTGACTCTAAGAAATATTTCAATATTAGAAGGTCTTTTTCAGCACATTGAGTTGAAAAAAGGAGTTTCAATTCCAGTTCAACAACTGTAAATGCTAGCAAATGTCATTTTAATATTGTCAAAACACTATATAGTACTCCAACACATTTACTTTGTATTTCATGAAGCAAACTTACTGTTTCAGTTACATGAATATATATTTTTTAATATTTCTGAATGTAAGAAACAATATTGTTCATGTACATTTCATTTTCTAAGACTGTTTTTGGGATAAAATATGTGATAAAAAGAAGCATAACATAGATCTCTTTTTTAAAGGAGTTATTTAAACACTGAGTTGAATTTTCCTTTTCTTGCACACTGGGACATTTAAAACACCACATGAAAAAAGTTTTTGAAGTGTCACAGGTATTACAAGTACAGCCTATGCCTAGACAGTGATTCAGCAGTGCTTCTTTCTGTCAAAGCATTGACTATGAACAATCTGGTCCAGGTCAAAAGTTGTAGTGAACATAATCTGGATGAACAGATTATTTGTTAAGTGATATGTAGAGTTCTGAATGTTTGTTGAGTCATGCAATATCAAATGGCTGCTATGGGTATAAACAGGTTTTGTAATAATTCTTTAACATATTAATAAATATTTTTGAGAAAGATATGTTAACTATACATTAATAGAAATCCTCTTTCAGTGGAATTCCTATTTGAATAAGTATCTGAGTTATGTTACTGAAATGATTAACAGAACCAATAACAGCTGTAAACAATTAATTTAGAAGGAACCAGCATAATGCAAGGGCCTTTGTTAAATGTATTTGAAACATGGATGCACAGAAAGACAATGTGATATCCCTACCTTCAAAGCCAGGGCTTTTTAAAAAGGACTATTCAGGATTTGAAAGTAGAATAAAAAAAGTAACATAATTTATCCAATATATTAGATTTTTGATGTCAATAAACTGGATGCTAATTATCAAACTATCTTGTTATCCTCAGTAATTATAAGAATGTTTTCCAGTCAAATTAACAGATAACTGCCTTAAGCATTAGGAATTACAGAAGTAGAATATATCCCAGACTCTTTAAATTTATCAGAATCAAAACGCAGAGTTAGTGAAATTTATTTCTACATCTGTGGCAGCCTCAGAAGAGATGGCAAAATCTGTTACCATAAGTAATATGAGGCCTGAAGAAGATCCCTTAATTGACCAAACTGAACAGACAAACCCATGCAGTGGAAAAGGCAGAATTGCTTGTTTCTTTCTTCTGAATCAGTTGGTCTAATAAAAATATTCTCTCATTTATTATTAGTGGTATTTAAAGAAAATTCAAATTTAATTTGGAATGTGATGAAGGGTATTCATAAACACACATGTATAGGTGTCATCAAGTCTCAAGTAATAAATGTTATGTGATAAGCAGAAAAAAGATGTGTTGATAATAGTGAGCCACTTGAAAGCTCTAGTCAGGAACAGAAAGATTTGTGATCAGGACAGGAAAGACCAGATCAGAGAGTAATAAAGTTTCCAAGTTTATTCTTTATTGACATTTGTACTAAGACTGACAGAAAAGTCATCATCATGTAGGATGTTGACAGCCCACTGGTACTTGAACTAAGAAAACAAAATCCATTCAAAAGACCAGAATGTAACACACCTCAAAATAATACTTTTATGAGAGATAGTATTGGTTAAAATCAAACAGGTCACCATGATCCAAAGGATTCAGGTGTCCTAACTCATATTAAAAGTATGTAAGATAGATATTCCATTTATAGCTTTCAGCAAAACATTTTATTTTCTGATGTTTTTGACTGCATTAGTAGAATCACCTTAACTTTAGAAACCACACCCTAACCTGCTAAATTTATCTTGTAAATTATCTCAAAATAACAGCACTGTGCTTAAACTTCATTTTTAGAGACATCTATCAAGACAATTTCTGAAAAAATAATTGTCAAAAATATTGTTTACTTAATTAAGCAATGTCTCAGAAAGAAGAAAGTTCACCTGTTCCCCAAATGTGGAATTGACAGAATTGAACTGAAAACTCTTGCTGGAGTTCCTATGTTTTAGACCAGAATTGTAATGTAATTACAACAATGGCCCCTGGGTCCTATGCCTGTTTGCTGGTGAATATAACAGGTCTTTTTGTAAATCTGAGTAGGACCTTGTGGTCTTAACTCTTCACCAGTTAGTCAGACTTTGAAAGTAAGACTGTGAAGTGTTGATTTCATGCATAAAACAGCAGTCTGTATATAACAGTACAGTCAAGGAATAAAATGATCTGGATTTATGTATAAAACCATAGAGTACTATATTTGAAATACAGTCAGTATCTCAAGACTATTTCAAGGGGAAATTTTAAATATTGAAAACGAGAACGGTAGCTATGCATCACCTAACTGTTGAATAACTGCCGAATAAGAGGAAAAATGTATTATTTAAGTTCAATTATACCTATATATAAACTAGATGTCGAAACTCCTTTGGGCTAGAACTTGTGCTCTGGAACCCTCACTTTCTGCGAAGATTCATATGCACTCTCATACACCTTTTCTCACAGAGTGACAATTTTTATAACTGAACTGCTCTGAATATATCCTATCAGCCAGAAACAACATAGGTGACCAGTGATAGCTAATAAATTTTAAATGTGTACTACGGTCTACTCCTTAAGCTGTATAACATAGTTTCTCCTAAAAGTTGTAAATAGAGATTAGAAATATTAACAAAGAATAGATGTTGTGCTTTATATTTTCAGCTCTTGATTAGTGTGAAAAGTTGGGGTTTTTTTAACAAAGCCCCCCTCAGTGTAATTAACTGAGCGATAGATACAGCTTTACTCACTTTACACCTTAGTTCAGTTACTTTAGGTTGCATCACATTTGGTCTACATAAAGAGGTTGCATTATGTTCAATGTTCCAAAGTCGGTGAGGTGTTTGTGTACAGAACAGTTTTTGAGATGAAACACATACAGACTACTAGTTTAAGAAATGCTTTGGTCTACAAGAAATTCAGTGAGGACGGCAAAAAAGTCTAATTAGAAAATGCAATACTAATTAAATAAAAAGGGTCAGGAAGAAATAATGGGGAAGAGAAGGGAGGAATGACCTAACATTCTGTGGTGTCTCTCTTCCCAAACTGGCTGAGATATCAACGTAGGCAATTATAATCTTCTATTGTGCTGTCTTTGTCTTAACGTTTTCCTTTTCTATCCCTTCCTATTGTAACAAATGAATTTTTAACCCTCACTTTGACTGAGTAAATATATTATTTATTCTTATGCCTTATCTTTTACTAACAATGTTTATGGGTGATCCAGTAAATGCTGGACACTTCACCTTCTACAAGTGATGAATACAACTAAGAAATAGCAAGTTACTCCTGAAGTATCATTTAACTTACTCAGATTTTGTGGGACACTATTTGCCCCTGGTGATGATCATGTCAAACTCATGAAGATTGTTTATATTTGATCTCTGGGCATGCAAATTCAAGCATCCTTTCACCTTGTCTCACACTATTTGCTTATCCTGTATATCACGAATTTTTATCATAGTTTTATACATTAAATAGGGGTATACTCTGTCCTGAACTTGCCTTATGTCCAGGTGTTTTAATGAATGTTTAAGCATAGGTGCAGGTAACAGGGAAGCTCAAGAGAATGGCAGGGAAGAACACCTGGACCTGTATTATCTCTGTATGCCCTCTACAGCCTGGTTGGACCTATCACATATCCTATAGTGTCTTGCAGTATGATCTCCTTCGGAAGATAACACAACCAGTCTCCTTCCTATGGGTGAGGAGAAAGTCAAGGCAGTAGAAAACCTGTAGGCAGCTAAAGGCCAGCTAGACATGTACAAAAAATAGGTCAGAAAGCAGCATAGTCTTTCATGGATGGAATTTTCATGGAAAACAAACCAAACTATTTAACCTACAGCTGTATAGCTGTTCTATATTCCAAAGTGGTGGCAGTATCTACATTAATTACATTTACATTTCTGGGATAATGCAAATTTAAATATGTATGCTTACAAAGTTCTTGGTCCCAGAAAGCAATACTTACAGGAAGTCTGTATCCTTGATACGTGTTGATCAAGTCTTTCATGAAAGGGTGGCACAAAAGGAGTTCAACTGGAATAGGTGTCAGATCTTCACTACCTAATTCTTTGTATATTTTGATGAAATGCTTTAAAAAATAATTAGTGGTCAATTTATTGTTTAAAAATTGGTGAAAAAGCATGGATTACAGCAGATATTTATATAACATATAATGCAAGCTACAAAACCCTCTTGGAATCAATCTGCCTACCTTATCACAGCTGCCTGCCTTCTCCAGATTGCTGTATCTGTGAATATCTTGATCTTTACTTCCTCCAGTAGGAAACACTTGGAGTAGAGTTGCCACTGAAATTATTCCTTCACCTGTGTAATCCAAGACTTCTTTATCATTTTCTATTAAAGCCTTCTCATTTGATGATACGTCGGAGTATGGAGAATCCTAAGAAAATTAAACAAAGGTATAATACTTGGGGATAAATAGTCTGTAAGTAGATCACCTGTTTCAGTTAAACATAAATTAAGGATCAGTGTATTAGACTTCCAAACTTCAGTTGTTATAAAAAAAAATCATCAACTCACACAAAATTATCTACTGTACTCTAAGATAGAGGAATAGATCTTAAGAGTTCAAAAATATCCATAATGAAATTCAATAAAATGCTTTTTCCAGGAATGTGGCCAAAATTCTACAGAAAAATTATTACTTCTCAGAGCAACAAAACATAAAAATATTTAATAGCTGTAAGTTACAATACCAATAACTTTGTGTTTCTATAAGGAGTAAACTTGGTGATTGTGGATGTTCACATGGAAAAAACAGTATGAATTTTCTAGTCCAAATCAAGGAGTCACTACAACAACTTTATTTTGGCCAACAGCTGACATAGACTCAGCAGCTCACCACAGAAAAAGATGAGATTTTCTGTTTTGTGCAGAAAACCTAGAATTTTATTTAAACAGTAATAAGGTAACTTTGTGGTGATATTAGAGCTGGCCAACGAGAAAAAACAAAACAAAACAAAACAAATGCTGTAGAGATTTGGGAGCACAAAGACAAGAAAGGCCGTCACATGGGTGAAAAATGACTTGACAAGATTATGACACCATGAAGACTAACTGCTAACAACAACAGGAGATTGCATTTAATTAAACAAACCATTTCTTTCCTCACTGAGAGGGAGACATTGCTGACACTTGTGCTACGTACCTTAGGCCTTAATACATGTAATTTTGAACACAGAAGGTGCAGTCATTTATAGTCTTTTTAACACACAGCACTTGAGACTACACAAATATCAGCACTGAAGTTTTTTTATCTCCCACTGCATCATTTACATTTAGCTTTCAGACCAATAACATTACTAAGACTTAGAAGTTAAGCATTTTGAGTGAGGGGGTCTTTGCTATGAAGTTAGCAAAAGTAAAAAAAGTCTCAAGAATATGTTTGTTTGAGATTTTCTTACTAACAACATGCAAGATTCAGATGTATTTCTGCAGGCAGCTACCAATGAGAAGTCATTAAAATTATTGGCACAGAACAAGAAAAATAGAAGAGAGAAATCTGGTGCAGGTGTATAAATGCCTACTTACAAACCAGCTACCTAAGGTATATAACAAAACTTCTTAAAGATGAGTTGGATAGCTCTTTATATTTCACCGATGAATATTTCACTGAAAATATTTACTAAATTTTCAGTACTTGTAGTGAGAACTGGTATATTTAGATCACATATAAATACCCACAGGGAAACAAAGATTTAGGTTCTTAATTTGGGTCTCCAAACCACTTTGGATGTCATCATGGTTCTCTATATCTGATGGAGCTTGGCTGAAACATGACACGTCATCAATGCACAATTTACTTTTTGCCCCCTTGTGTTTGTGGAATAACCTGCATGAAATGCTGAGTCTACCTAAAGCCAATGGAAAAAACTAATTCACTTCAGCGGAATGGGGATTCTTTTCCTCTCTTTTGTCTGTATTCCACATTATTGTTAAAGTGCACAAAGATGGAACACAAGGCATAAGAAGACAGAAAATATTAAAATTATGTTCTGCCAGTCCTGTGATTCTGAGCACCAACTTACAACAAACTATTAAGTCAAAGAGAATCCACACAAGCAAAATTTATTTAACATTTAATTCTTAGATATTCTGAGGTTTCTAAGGAATTAGGCACACAAACTGTTCATGTAATAGACTGTGCATCAGACATAGCACAGATTCACAGAGCTAATGCCTTGATTGGGAAACTAGGCACAAGGAAATTCTCGGGTTAAATGGGATATAACTCCTTCTGCTCAAAGATACGTTGTTAATTGTAGGCTGAAGGCAAATGTTCATCTTCACCGGTGGCTCAGAACCTTAAGAAGTTGTTGACACTTGGGTGGTAATGTCAGCGCAGTTACATCTTACAAAACCTCAAACCAAACAGGTGAAACCAAGCAGAAAATGTTAAAGAGGAGAATAGGTTGGGCAGCTTTATGTCCAGTGAGATCAGAGTTAGAACCTTCCACTGAAATGTGGGAAACTAAGTTCAGGTCCATGGTATCTAATTGAGAGCATTGTGCTCTCCGTCTTCCTATGAAATGTGAAAAGGAAACTCTTATTCAGTCTCTCCAATGTACAACAACTCTGCTGTGCCAAATAAAACACAGAGAAGTAAAAATGTTTTGTCATTTGAAGTGATGCTATTATGCTTATGTGCATGATTACACCGTGTAGTAAAATAATGACCTTTCTGTGCTGTTTCTAGAGATCTTAACTGTACTTTAAGTATTGGGCAAATGCTGCCATCACTGTGGTTGTGACAGGGCAATGAAACATTGTATTATCTGGAACAGCAAGGTGTGTACAGATACATAATTTATGTCTCAAAAAATTACTTACACTTCAATAACAAGTAACTGATGCATGCAGTGCACTAATTGCAGTTTTCACAAAAAAAACCCCATTTTCCAGAAATATCAAAAATGTTCAAAAAACCAGTTTCATTTGATGTGACAATACATTCATCATAGATGCAAAAATAATTTTAAAATTACTATGTATGAAACTAATTATTATCAATCCTTCTGGTTTACTGGTAAAACTAAACACTTGAAAATAACAAAAAAGGTGTATCTACTTCTAAATACCCCAAGAAAACACAGTGGAAAATAAAGTAAGACCAGCAATAATATCAGGTTTTGCATCTACAGGTCACAATGCTGTAAGTCACATTACAGTCTAATTCCTGCAGAGTGATAGCTGGTCTTAAGATTAGGCCAAAGAACTACATCCATTTGTATGTACAAGGAGCAGTCACCAGTAAACATCTTAGACTTCCATTATTATTTGGCAAGAAAATTTCCACCCTTTTGGAAGAATATTTCTAAGTATTATTGCCAAAGTCAGTGAAACTATTTGCAGAGTTCACATGAAGTCAGTGAGACTACTTGTAAGGACTGGAGCTACCCAGAATAAGCAAATACACAGAAATATAGCAAATGTATAATTTTAAAACACTACTACTGTTCTCTAGCAATTGACTGTAATAACTTTACCTCACATGGATGAGAAGTTTCCTTCTTTCTGTGAATGTATGTTCCAGTAGCAACACTAAGTGCTCTGTATACACCTTCAACTGGATCACAGTGGGAGGCTAAATAAAGCAGCATCTCAGTATAGTTGAGCAGAGCAGGATCTTTTCTGGTATCAGCAAATAAACTGAAGAAAAACTATAAAAGGACAAAAATATGCAACCTAATTTATATGAGTGGATTTAATGGAATATCAGTCATGGACTGTAGAGAAAAGGATGAAATACAGTAATTATTGCTAATAAGAGACACTATATATAAAAACATGTTTATGCTGTGTAAATCCAGATAAATCCTAAGTGTGTTTAAGAAACAGAAACAGAAATCAAATTTCATAGATCATGAAGAAATTAATAAATCTTGTATCATGACAAACATGTTGAAAGAATTTTCTGTATTCAGATCGTACTATTAACTCTCTCTTTCATGGAAACATTTATGAGCTTAGATGCAGGGATCATTTGCCTCCTATTCTTTACAAGGATGGTTACTGTGTAGCAGAATTAATGTCATTCAGTGAAGAACACAAATAATTAATTCTGAGTAGACCCTGAGTTAGAATACTGTAGAGTTCTTAGATTCATTTCTAAATTATTCTGAAGCACCACCTGACCTCAAAAAACACTGAAACATTGTTGCACTTGTGAAAATAAAAGAGACACAAGAAATTTTTGAATGAGACCTCTCCAGTTTGAATAGTGGTCTCTTCAAAATACGTATGTTTTTCATTACCTTTATGAGATGTTTTAGTCTATCTAAAGCCAAAGGTTCCATGCAACCTTTCTTTATGCTTTGATCTTCATTTCCATTAAACCATAAGCCAACCTGATTTAGGGAAAAGAAAAAAGTTTGTTTATTTTCATACATTAAGGTGTCTTTATGCTCTAACTGTTCAACGGACAGGTTACTAAGAGCTTAATTCCTGGACATGATGAAAATGAATTTGTTATTAAGATACAGTAACATCAGAATAACTAAGTAGATGTTTGTACTTTATAACAGATATTTGAGAAATCAGTAAAAATTAAGTAGGAGAGAATTGAATTTATGCTCTTGAAAAAAATGAAAATTAACTACATAGTGGTAAACCTACACTGCTCAAGTAGTGGAATGTGATGTGGAGTTTCTATACATGTTCTTGCTTCTTTCTTTTAGGATATCATTTACTACCCTCATAGCTTTTATCTGAACTGTACTTTTAGAAGAAACTGTCCACAATTCAGGATGATGAAGAATTGAGGCAAGGCTCTTCTCATGTTAGCCTGCTCCCAACAAGATGACAAAGTGTCCTGTAATGTCTACAAAGCTACAGCTACAGCTACAGCTGTGAATTAGAAGTGCTCAGAACCAATTCTCTAATACTAGATTCAAGACATAGGATGTATCAACTAGATCTAAAATGGGATATGTATGAACAGACTTTAATATCCTGTGTTAAAAATGCACATTTTTGGTCTGCATGTTTTGTAACTGTTAGTTTATTTCTAAACTCTCATACTTCACTAAAAATTACAATAATAAAAAAAATACTTGCAGATAGATCTGAACTTTTTGTGGGTTTTTTGGCTTTGCAGAATTTGTTTCCTGGTAAGTCTGCCATGTGTAGAGATTGGCAGGCAGTCCTAGAAGTTTTAAATTAATCAAAGTAGTTCTGAAACTGACAGAATTCTGGACTAACATAGCAATTATTTAGTCTTTGAAGAAAACCAACACTAGGTGACTGGAAAAAAATTGCAATAAAAGTTGCATGACACATATTTAAAACAGTTTGAAAATTATTTTCAGTATCACAAAACAAATGCAAACTGGCAGAACTGTAGAACTCTGTATATACATGCACACACACATGTATCTACAGACATATATATATATATATATATATATATATATATATGATATATATAGCTAGCAAAAGGACTAAAAGAGTAAAACAGCACTCGTAAGTATAATTAAGAATGGAAAGTGAAAATGTAGTGAGCAGAATTTTGCTAGAAGAAGGAAAAAGTATTCTTAATATTCCTTCATGCAACTTGGTTGCTGAAAAACCTCACTAAACTAAGTGGCAATTCAAATAGAAGCCTTCTTCAGAGAACAGATCAAAGAATTTTATAATTTCCCATTATTTAAGTTCTGAAAAACAATCCTAATTTGAGAAAATAACTAATAGGGAAAAACCTAGAAATATTTAATGGAAGTACAGTTGATGAGCTGAAACTAAAATCCTTATTTTTGCTTGGAGGAAGTTTTTTGCCTTATTCAGTGTCAAATAATAGTCATCAAAGTGCATGCTGAATATTTTCTTTAAAATAGAAAGGGTTTCTACTTGAAATTCATGGTGAAATTAGGAAATGGAAGTAAAAATTAATCTTAATTAGCCTGATTTGTGAAAATATGGACAACATAGATATTAGGCCATCAATTTTCTGAAAACACCTTTCACTAGAAATCACCCTCAAACCCAAAAATATTTAAAATTCAGACTGAGTTTCTGAATGTGAATAAACCCAACAATGCACCATTCAATTTAGAGAGTTTAGCAAAACAAAACATGATTCAAAAGAGAAAAGAATTGCAACCTGCATATAGTATTCCTGTGTAACAAAGCCTGATCCGGCTACATCAACAGTCTTGAAGCTATGCAGTGTTTTGAGGAGCTGTGTCACAGAGGGCACTGGCCAAGGCTGTGCTGCTGCTACCAAGAATCTGCGCCAGTCAATAAATTCTGCATTCACTGAGAATGCAGATGCCAGATGTGGTAACTATAAAACCAAAATAATAAATATTGTCAAATAGGCATGCATAAACAAACTCTTTAGATACCATCTGTTTCCTCAGGTCTTTTCCTGGACAGGATGGACAAGGTTCTGCAGAAAGATGTCACAGTTACCTAAAGGACACACTTATCAGTAAAAAAAGCAACCCCAGACCACTGTGTGTCAATCAGCCTGTGCAGTTGATATCCCTCCAAATAAACACTCTGACTCCCCAAATAGGGGTCTGTATCTAAATTGCCTATGAGAGACCATCCCTTAGTACATTATAAGCCCTGAACCCCAATCTGTCTGTGAGAGCAGCCAACAATTTAGCAGCATACAGTAAATCCTTGCTCCTGTGCCTTGTCCCTATTACAGGTATTCACCAAGTGGCTTTCTCTGCTCCAGCATTATTTTCAGTTAGAAAAAAGTAGCAGTAGAAAAGGTGCTTTGTATCTTCATACCAATGAAGACATTGCAGGTACATAGCAGAGCTCGTTATAGAGAGAAACAAAAAGGAGAACACATGTATAATTTCCTGACACAGCACTGCAAAGGCTGTATGTGATCAAGGAAATCAAACCTGCTGAGTTCATTTCTGCACTATTGGTATGGTGAGACCCTACTATGTACCTCTAACACTGACTTCTCCCCACACCCAGATTTCCTTGTCAAGGGAAGTGTCTGGGTTACTCCAGATTGGAGTTTAAGAAGCAATGTGCTCACAGGAAAAGGCCATGGGGCAGCACAGAGGGAGACAATTTGGTGACATTGTAGATGTCATCTGTGCTGACACTGACTGTAACACTGCCACTGGTTATTAACCGAAAAATTATTTGAGATTCTATTTAGTCACACAGTGATGAAATGGTTAGCTCAGCTCAGAACAGCTTGTTTAAAGTACATGTATACCTTAGCTTATGCTTCATGCATTTTTTGTAAGTATTATAAAGTCTCATTTTGAAATGACGCTTTTAAGAAAATTCTGTTATTAAAATAAAAATAGTATTTATAAGCACTAAAAGTTCTCAAAGAATACAGAGAGAGCATGGGATATATGCACATGTGGTCTATTAATAGACTGTATTTGACTTGTACTTTTCCCCATAATAATTAATTTCCTGTGCTAAGATTAGATTTTTATATACTGATGATGACAGCTGGGGCTAGTTTTCACTAAATTCAGTGGAAATACACCACTGAGAAACTTTAAAATGTTTTACTCATACAGTTCATCTGTGTGAATAATATATGAAAGAAGCTGTTTCCCACATGTGAAATCCAATAAAAATATAAATGGGAGTCATGGTTGACTGACAGAAATAATTACCAAAACATGCTAAAACAAGTAAATAATTTCATTCCATAGGCCTACCAGCAGCATCTGAAAGTAAAAATAATCAGATGATTCAGTATGGATTATTCTTCATGTTCCTAAACTTGAAAATATTGGGTAAATAAGTTTAAGGTCATACAGCCCCAGATTTTAATTTCCTGTCTTGGAAAGAAGAACATAAACAGTCTTATTTTAACTCCTGGAAATGTATTTTCAATGGTGTCTAAAGAAAAACATGATTTGAAAATTGCAAATAAATATATTGATGACAAAAGCATTTTATTTTCGGCACAGTGGCTTCCAGAATCCTTCTCTGGTGAAACAGAAGGATTTTAAGGAAAAATTGATAATGTTCTATAATAGCTATAATCTTGATGTTATCATAATAGGGAAATGCTGCATTTTTTACAAAAACCAATACTTCAGTTGAAGAGAAAACAGGGATTAACTTACATCTGGAAGTTTTAAGTTCATCCATGGATCAGGAAGGCAATTTGCTCCACGACTCAAATTAATCAATCGACTAAAAATGTGAATAAATACTTTCTTTCTTATAAAACCTAATAAAAAAAGTCAATATCAAAAATACACTTAGCATTTTAAATAGACTTCTTCTGTAAAAGGAAATCTATTTTTTAATTTTAATAGCCATTTGAGAAACTTATTTACTTTGCTATCTTGCACAATTGATAATGCTAATATCTTTGAAGCCAAACATAAAATTTCCACATTTAAAATAAATCAAATAAAATATCAAATATTCCAATGCACTGCACGTCTTTTGATACTTGCCCTGATCTGCATTGTGATCACTAATTCAACCTCACAGAGTCTTCACCTACAGTTAATGAACTGTTCAAAAATACCAATCATCCAGATTTCTATGTACTGAGTATCTACCAACCTTCTCTCCCACTGTGCTCTATTTTAATCAATCACAAATCAATCTTCACTCTTTAAAGCAAGCGTAAATTAGTGAACAGAAAAAAACCCCACAGATTATTGTCTGTTGAAATTTGAAACAAAATTCAACTGTTTAAAAAGTGTCTCAGAACTGACATGCAGGAGCTAAAAAAAAGCTCCATAAATTTTTTTTTTTACAGAAATCTTTAGACAGGTAATGGCAAGAAATCCTATTTGTTTTTTAAATAGGCATGGATTTGCTTATGAGTAATCAAACTTCAAACTTCATGCATGGTATTAAGATGCAAAATGATGCATATAAAATTCAACAGACAGGTAAGTTTTTTCTTCCAGAAACAGACTTTGCTGGCTCAGTGAAGATTCACTGCAAAACCTGTGCATTAACAACAGAAATGTAAAATAAGTTCAAATTCTTTAAGTTTCAAGAGACAAAGAAGATTTGGTTGGGTCATGATCACTTTCACAGCATCAAAACTAGAAGTTTTTGGGTTAACTTTAAAAGAAAACACAACCAATGAAATACTGGAAAGACTTCCTTATTTTTCTTTTTTCAAGACAAATATCTTGTCCTTTTGAAAAAGCACATTTTATGGCTAAGAAACACTTTAGTTGAAAGCCAAACAGTGAAGTGAAATTTAAGTTTATAAAAAAGATGTAGAAAAACAGTAAAAAATCTGCCAATTTTAATTATAATCTCCAGTCTCTGCAAACCTGTTTACCTCCAAACAGAAAAACCAGGAGTAATGCCCTCATCACATCTTAACACATATACAAGCTTGAAGAGAAGAGGAATAAAATTGATTTGGGAAACTTAAAGTCTGTTGGGACAGGAGAAGGAAGAAACATCTGGATTTGAAGCCTTATGTCCTACCTCAAATTTCAGCATGAAAGCAAAAGCTGGGGAAAATACCGGCAGACTGGTAAAAGTGCCCTGGTGTCACCCTGTGGAAGTTTTTGAGTTACCGACATTGAAAAAGAGTATCTTTAAAAATACCCCATGTGATAAACCATTTGCTGTGTACTGAAGCAACTTGGATTCCTGATACAATAATTTTAAGGTAACCAGGAATTTGGGTTTTGATGAAAACTTAACACCACAAGAATCAGATCTTTTCCATATGGCACAATAAAGCCAACATCACAGAAACATCATCACTGGGAGACTACACAGACTAGTCAATAAACCAGGTAATATTTTAGTTGTTCATGGGGAGAACAGGCTATGCTCCATGAAGGAGTCAGTGAACACTTCATATAAAGAGCTACAGAAAAAAATTTGACATCTTCTTTGCAGTCTCATTTTTTTCTAGTGCTTTACCACAAAGAGACCAGACCAGCTATGACAATTTTTATTTCAGTTTTTTCGAAACACTTGAATTTCCACATCTGATCACTTGCTATCTAACTTCTGTCACATTATCTTCTGTTTAAAACTGTTAAACTCCTACTGTGATTTCCCTATATGACAATAAAGAATGCAGTTCCTGTATTTCCTATGAGTTTATGGCTTCCTGAAATGAAATTTAGTTTTTTTGCATAAAATTGTAAAAGGATACTAATATCCTTATTTCTGTATGAAAGCTACATGACTTCAGAAACATACTTAAAAAGATTTGAGGGACAAAGAATTTTAAGAACTACCATCAAAACTAATGTCTGAAATGGGATTGCAATCTAAAATGTTACTCACAATTACAGAACTTAGATGGATTACAGAAAGTGCTCAAATGGGGGTTTGAGGTAAATATTAGGGCAAACACTGTAAGATGTTTAAGCTCTGCCAGGTGATCTGCAGTGTCCAACCGCTTTTCTTCCTGTGTGAAGAAGTGGTGTGAAGAAACACATTCTCTTTCATTCAGAGCTAAGCAATTTTCTATCTACTAATTACAGAATGGCTGATGTGCTGTAGGGTCATTTCTTTTACTTTATTACCTCCTCCTGAATCATCTGATGTGGGACAATTTCAAAGTTATAGTAGTTCAAAAATTTCAAATGGACTGTGATTTAAATCCTTCTACTGACATATGCAGGAGGAACAAGGAAGTCTTGGAGAGACAGAGGAAATGCCTCACAAACATGTAAAAAAAGATACAAAATACTTTCCTTTTTTATGCATTTTTGTTTAGATTTAATTTGGGTATATATTACAGAGCACGTAAAATTTTTTTAATATCTGATTATAATACGAGACAAAAGGTGATTCATCATTTTAAGTTCAACGGCTGCTAATGCTTTATAATCCTGGGGAAATGCTGAGAGCTGGCTGCTACACAGATGGCACAGAAAAGAATACCTGTGTCTGCAAATGACACTCTGCAAGTGGTAAGAGTAAATAATGTCTTCTAGGAAAGAACAAGGAAAACAATTCCCAGAATTGCCTTTGTCCACCTAACAGAACACATTTCAAAATAGGTATGCTCTTTACAAAATCTTTTTAAGTCCAAACTAAAAGAAATCAAACCCAGTAAGTTTTAATTGAATAACATAGGAGATTGAATAGAAAATTAAAATATTAAATGCCTAGAAAAATTCTTAATGAGAAGGTGTAGCAAGCACTTTGGAAAAGAATCTGTATTCATGAAGATTTTGAAAAACTAGTGAGATGATCAAGATCAGTAAGAAAATTTCACCAGAAACTGTTCAAAGTACTTTGAGGAAACAGACTGCACAAGTTGATACATTTATTACACTGCAGATGGAAAAATTCAGGAATGGACTTTAAGCACATTGGAGAAAGGATTAGAATTCAAAGTGAACTTTACAAATTGGAGATACAGTCTAGAATAAAAGGACACTATCCCATAAGGGCTGAAACAATGAACTGCATAAATGTCACAATGGGAATCTTACTGATAAAGTAAAATTTGTGCAGAAAAGTCTCTGGGGACTAGAGGCAGATTACAGTATCACCAGAAAGTAGACCCAAAGCCCTTTTTTTTGGTCCCTTCAGATTTTAAAGCTTCTGCTAGCATACAATTTTGGAATCTGCTGCTCCAGAAGGATGTACGTAAATTAGACTGCCTAGAATAAAGGAGCAAGAATCATCACAGACTTAGAAAACATGTCCCAAGAAGCAAGGTTGAAGGAATTCTGCTAGTTTCATGGATGAAAGGAAGATTATGAAAAAACGTCACCCACCACATCATGGAAGTGACTTCAATGTTCTAGATTCTAAACAGGCTTTCAGTTCTTATTTCCTTTTTTTATGTCTTCAGCTGTGAGACATTCAAGGGACACATTTTCAAACTTTTTCTAATCTCAACATAGTTAAAAACTTTCCATTTGAAAACTTTGAGGGAAAAAAAAATCCTTTTGCTGTTATGTGATTGAAGAGAAAACCCTTGAAATTAGCAATGCCACATATCTAATAAGGTACATTGTATAATATATATAAGGTTGCTTATTAGGCAAAGTATATTTAAACTATTTTTTTGTCTGAGAAGAAATCACAAATTAACATTTTTCAATGATAGATCTTCTATAATCAACTGCAGAATGCACAGTACTGATCTCTTTTTCTGATCTCTACAGATTAACTGTCCATGAGCGGACTCACATCTCTTAGTGAGGCTTTCATTCAAAACCTACTCCATGTCTGACATACTATTTAGACATAGATATATGCAAAACACCAGAAAAGAGACTATATATATATATATATGATGTATTTGTGTGTGTATAGTATAGTATAGTATAGCATAATATAGTGTAGAGTTGTGTGGTATAGTATGGTATGGAATGCTATTGTGCATCTTCTGCTATTATGACACGTTTTATTTTGAAAGTAGAGTTGGTCTCGATTCACAAAATGGGTTGATTTAAAGATAAATGATGTCACTTTCATTTCTCCCAAATTACCTCTAGTACATATTCATTACTATAGGAAGAACTAAGAACAGTCATTAATGATTTAATTTTACCTATCTTTTGATAAAAATAACTGCTATTTCTTCAAAGGTGAAAATACAGTCTGCTGGTATGCTTTACCTTGATTGGAAATTATCAAGTAGAAAGTTGCATTTAGAATATGTAGAACTATGAAAATATGAAATCAGATACTTCTCTGAATGATACTTAGTCTCAGCTCCCAAATTAAAAACCAAGATACAACACTCTTACTGCAACCTTCAAAAATATTTTTACAGGGGAAAAAGAAAAGTGGTTCAAGCTGTGAAGTATATCAGTCATATCCTGGCTGTAAGAGTACTTGTTATGTGAAGGCTGATTTTTGCAATTAATAATCAGCAATGGCTCTGTTCTGCTTCTGTAGAGAAGTCTTCTGAAGGAAAAGTTCAAGAAAAACTGTGAGAGGGCATGTTAAAGCTTATCTGGTTTACACATTTCATCAAGATCTGTAAAGGGAGAACCAGATTTAGCCATAGCATAGTAAGTTCTAAAAATATTTTCTACTCTACCTAATGTTACAGAATTCATGCTCTTCAACATCTGCTCAGCAGAAGCTGTATCTGGTGAGGCCGTACTGGCAGCTTCTATGCAGGTAGCCCATGCATGAGCTTCACTACTCTGGTGTGTGGTTATTAATTCAAGTTTGAAATCATCAGTGCCAGAACAAAAATTATGAATGTTTTCCCCCAAATTCACATTATGTCTACGACATGGTGCACAAAACATTATTCCCCTTTCATCATCATATTTTAACCATGAGTATTTTGTTAGCCATATTTTTGGAAACTGGCGATTCCTCTTTGTTTTCTGATGTTCCAATTCTTTCTTCTCTTTTCCTCTGTCACCAACTTCTCTCTTGCTAGAAGAATTACTCTTTCTTTTAAATTGCTTCAGTGCTTTTATGGCTATAATTTTAAAAAAGAAAAAACTAAATATAAAATAGTCTTTATTCCATAATATATCAATCGTATATTTTCTTTTTTTGTCCCTATTTATCTTGTTAATTTGGGACTAGATTGTGACTTGAAATAAACAGCATGAAGAAGGACAAGGCAAATAGAGATCTACTCTTAAATCATTTGGAAGCCACTCAGAATTCTTGTAAGAAATGATTAGTTTTGACTTCAATTTCCTTTTGAGTCTCATGAGTTTGTCAGAATATGCAGCCAGGGAAGTGCAGCAGCATCAATACTATTTTTGAAAAAGAGAATAGCAGAGTTAGAAAGTGGAATTAAGAAGGGTCTTAAAGGAAAAATGTCTCCAAGAGATACCACCAAAGTCACAAACCTATTTCAATGCCCATTATACCTGACACTAGCATAAAAGTTAACCTGAAGCAAGTCTATAAATACATAATCAAAAACCTGACACAAAATGCATAAGATGCTCTACGATATATGTAGATGACAAGATCTTTTTAAAATGTATTTATATGCAGAATTACTTTATTACTGCTTTCAGAACACAGAACTGTACAAACTTCATATTTTGTTCTTAAAATTAAAACATTCTTAAAACATTGAAATTGTTCTCAACATTTTCCAAATTGTTCTGAAGATGGTATTTCTTGTATTTTGTAGGAGAAAATGCCATAAGCTGACATTTTTGAAAATTTAACTCTAGAGTTCATGAGTTTCCTACTTTTGGTCAGTAATTTAATAATTCTTTTAGGACACTGCTGTCAGAAAGTTCAGATTTTAAAAGAAAGCAATCAAATAATGGCAAGAAATTACATGCAGAATGGAGGAAAGGAAATGAAAAATCTACTTATTCACTGGGAAATAGTAAAAGTAAAGCCCTGAGCAAATGACCTAAATCCAGTCTGACTCCTCACCCTCCTTATTGTGATGTGTACGTCAAGAGGCAAAATTTATGATTACATTAAGCTAATCATAGAAAGAAATACCATTTCTGGTGCTTTAAAAGGTCTTAAGAAAAAGAGTTTTTGTATGCCACTCTTTTCTATTTTACAAGAAGCAAATTTTTATATAGATGATATAATTTGTGAGAACAATTTGTTCCTATTGTCATAAAAATTACAGTTTGATTGTTCCAGTCTATTCTAAGCACCCTGAAAGGCCATAATATTAAAAAAAGTTAGGAACACGCAGTTTCAGTTCATTTGAGTGATTCTTTTAAGGAACTTTAAATCTGAGGTAGCAGCTGTGGTCCACATGGACAGCAAAACCAGCTAGATCACAGAAGCTTTTACTGACATGTGCCCAGGTACCATACCCAGGACTGAAAAGAGGGTGAGAAACATTCTTAACATCCAATAAAGATTAAAACTCTTCCCTGACATTAGGCAGGCACAAAACCACAAGAAAAGGTGAAAAAGAGGTGGGGAGATGGATTAATGGATCTGCAACTTCAGAAGTCAAAGTGTGGAAGGGACAAAATCATTTGAACACCTCTATAGTGCCTACTGCTTCTTGAGGGGTATGGGCACCTGTAGAAATATCCTGGTGATTAGAAAAATAGGAGCCAGAGAAGAACTGTGATCCACTGTCAGGGATAATATTTTCTGTAAGATGGACCTTCAGTGTTACCAACATTTTTCAAATTACATGAAGAAACTGGGAACACAGGAAAAGGTGACATTTGTTGCATCGGTACTGAGAAGAACATAGGACACAAAAGGAAGTCAGCCTGTACTACTTATGAAGCAACCTCTTTTTCACACAAAGTTCGTCATCAGGGAAATCAAGAAGTAGGAAAAGCTACACCAGGTAAAGTTATTTTTCATTAAAATCTTTTTGAAAGGTAGTATTATTCCCTGGTACACAAGGTGACATTTGCAAGCCTTTATATGTTTCAAAAAGCAGTGCAGGAACATCATTAAGTTAAGATTATGACCACAAATGAAATTGAAAACAGAAAAATTAAACATCCAAAAAGGAGCATTAAGGATGACTGCAGTGCAGTGTACACTAGATGTGTACCCTCTGAACCAGGACTGCGACATACAACTAAGGAGCAATCAACCATGGCTCAGTCATAAGGCACAGATCTACAAAAGAAGAGACTATTTCTAATGATGCATCAGTGAGCAGAATATTTTCGTACAGGCACCGTATGAAAATATGTCCCGAAAGTGAGGAAGTAGTAAACCTCTATTAAAGATTCAGATTATAAATTTACACAGGCAACAAACCTATACTAGAGAATTATGTTAACATTTATTCCATTTTCATAAAATTTTACCAAAACATTTGAACAGATTTATATTCCACTCCATTTTCATGGAGAAAAATGTTTCCATAGCAATTTCTGACTAGAGGTTTGGATGATGATCCACGCAAGTTACACACTAGACTCTGCAGCAATTCTGTAAGGGATGGAATAAACCCTGAGGCTGAATTACAATCATCTGACTTCAGTAGTCTAAAAGGTAATATTATGGGATACTTTCACCCTTAGATGAAAAAGGTCGATGTCTCAATATATTGTCTCTGTCCAGGTTACTGAGAGACTCATGACTCCCTGCAAGTGATTTTCACTGTAAATATTTACATAATTTATTTACTAATTACTGATTCTGTTATATATCCAATTTTCATTAAATAGCAAGAATTGGCATTTTGAATTTAGAATCATAGAGAGTAAGATATTTCTGTTGCTGAACAGATGCAATGAGGGGCAAGGTCCTCTGTCATGCTGACTGAAATATTAAAATTGAATATATTTAAACACACAGCAACATACAGAAACCTGTTAAATATGTTCCATACAAGTAATGAGATACACAGATTTATAAACACCCTAGGCAAAAGGTCACAAATTTTTGAAATGAAGTAACATACATGATTTACTAAGAGACATAACAGGAGATGTAAATAGAACTATCAGTAGAATTACCAGTTTTTCATCTAGTAAAAGATATTTTCTCTGCCTACAAATTTAATCATTTTTTTCATAATTTGAAATAAATATTCTCTAAAAATGTAAGTTAGTGATATTTGCATGCTCACATATGAACTTCAATCTTTATTTGCATCGAAGTCATTGCTGATCACAAATGTAAGACCTTCAATTGCTTCTACAAAACTGCTTGGAAAAAGAAAGAATAATCTATGGACATTATGCAGGGTTAGCATAAAATTCTGACTTAACAAAAAAATTCTCTTTAATAGAGCTATTTGTTCCAAATCTAGTAACACAGTAAACTTCAATTGACAAGTTTACAATTTGAAACGAAATAGCAACACAATTTGGTTATAGGTTGTCCTTTATGTTCACATCTTTGCAGATTATTAAATAGTTTTATAAATATTTTAAACATTATTGGATATAGAATTTCTTTGAAACTTGACTGAAGTATATTTCTGATGAATAACAGCTACTATAATTAAACTGGAATGGTTCATAAAGATCATGACTATGAAAAAAAATAATTTAAAATTCCCTTGAGTGATTCAGTCATAAGATGGAGAACAAGTTTGGATAGAGTATAATTTGATCTGCTTGGTAATGCAAAAGTTTACCCAAATTGCATTTTCTGAGGCACCTTTAAAAAAAAAGAGACATTCCATATGTGTGTTAATTGCAATGACAGGAGACATGGTCATAAGAAGAACACAGCGCTGGAGGGAACCAAGGGAGTGAGAGCTGATAGATAGTTAGTTTAATTTCACTGGTAAGAGCACACATCCAAATACACTGTAGAAAAGAAAATTAAAAAAGAGAGTGTTAGTAGCTCCATTTAGGACATGCCATAGCTATTCCTACAAAAAAGCATTCACAAGGTAATATATTATAGAACTGGTAACAGCTTGATCAAAAGTTAGTGAAATTAACAATTACTGTAGAGCCACGTTGAGTCCGGGCAATGGCACTTGGAATAGTAAAAAAAATAAATTAAGTATTTCCTTATCAAAGAGAGACTGTCAGTAGGTGGAGGGTCCAGCATAGGTTGTTTTTTTGACCGTCGGTGCTTAGAATGGAGGGTAATGAGCTTCCATGGAGAACCAAGTGTGCAGGATAGTACAAAGTTGTCTGTGACGCATCAGCAGTTCTTTAAAACTTTATATTCCTAGGAAACACAAAACTGTTTACAATTTTTATAAGAATTCTTTTGTGAATAACAAAATTCTTTTAAGTATATTGGCACTACCACTTTTAGCTTTAATTTTGGTCATTTGTTGAACATACCTTGAAAAGGCTTCCTATTGACATTAACCAAATATCCGGTGAGAAACCTGTTCACCTGTTCATTTCTTCCCACATCATCATTCCTTCTTTGTTACTCTTTATTTGCTTGCTTCCTAAATAAAAATCTGCTTCATGTGATCTCCATAATGCTTTAGAAAAGCCTAATGTTCAATTTTCAGAACCACTTTAAGAATTTTGCCATTCACCTACTGCAAGGAGATTGGCATATTTATTCTACTTAGTCTTGCCTAAAAGCCTCGGCCTCATTGTGTGTGTGGATTTCTGTTATGAATGCTCAGAGATCTGCTGGGGTGGCAAAGAATAAGGAAAAATAAGTTGTCTGGCTGCAATTCCAGATCAGTTTAGAGGTTCTCTAAGGCAGGGATTTTTTTGTTAATTTTTTGTATCTGCTTTAGAGCTGCTGTTCAACAATTGTGCTGTCAGTGTGCTGGAAGCTTTAGTGTTTTTCCCTCTTTTTTTCAGTTGAGACTAACTGCTAAGGAGGCATGTATTTTTTGTTGAGCATTCTACTGAACACGGGGAGACAGAAGGATATGAAAAATTTTCCAGATGTTTTAGGAGAGGAGTTTATAATGAAGGGGAGTGGGTGCCTTAGGAAATCTAGGATACCATTTATGTTGTCTTTAAGAAAGAGAGGAATTATTTTCAAGATGACTTGCACAGCTTGAGATTTCCATCCCAATTCAGCTATCCAAAAAGGTAAATATCTTGACTAAATAGTCACCAGACAGTAGCAAAATGCTGTTGCATGGTTTTTGGACTTTATTTAAACAATAATTCCCTCCCATTGTCCCAGAGAACACGCACTAGCATTCTTTTACTGTTCCTTTTTTGGATACCATTCAAGTCATGTTGGGTCATTTTAGTGAATATAATATTATCAAAAGGACAATATTTTAGAAAGATAAAGATTTCAGTTGTTTTCTTGCTATTTATTACAAATACATAAGCAAAGTAGTTGTTCTGTCTTAAATATGTGAAGAATATTGAAGTCTGTAATAGACAAAATCTTTTAAAAATCTCGAAGAATGGGTGACTTAAAAACAAACAAAACCCCCCTTTTAAGTGCAATGACCAGTCATATTGGTATCTGTGCTTCACCTCTATGGTGCTATCAATGATTACAAACATAGAGATTTTTCACTTCACATTGGGATTATATATGAATACCTATTGCAAAATTAGTCTCTGCAGGAAATTTTTAAATGCTTACATGCACATCCACACTCCTACAGTACAGATGAGATGACATGCATCTCTCTAAGGGAAAACTGTAAACATCTTTCTGCCTAAAATGGTTTCATATGCAAAAAGATTGAAATTGCTCTATATAATTATATAATCTATTACATAATCTATAATTGCTCATAAAAGCATTTCTGAATAAAGAATTAAATTCAACTTCATAGTGTCTTTGTGGCCCTAGTACATTGGAAAAGCTAGATCTAAAATTGCAAGCACTTATTGACACATTGTATTTCATAATCTTAGTGGTAATAATATTAAAATTATAATACCAAACACTGGTAGTAATGAAACACTGTGCAAATATGTGCATAACTACTTTCCATCTCAGTTTAAAAGTGCGTTACCTTAACAGTCACAGGAAGTTTTGCAAGTAAGCCTTTTCAAACATCCTAAGCCTGAGGTTTCCTTAATCAGCAGGTAGGTATACAATAAATGCACATTCAAAGGAAAAGAGCTAACATTTTTAAATCATCAAAACCTGCATCTTTAAGCAAAGCAAGCATGATACATAACCCTCATAAAAACATACTACAGGGACAGATGTTAGTGGAATATGAAATGCATGGTCTTGTGGATACAAAGCCTGTATCAAAGCCATTAAAAGCTTTCAAGTGGTATTTCAAGTGTATTTCACATTTTGAATATTCTGCACTGTGACATTCCTATGTAGCAGAATCTTTAATTGTAGTACCATCTTTATCAAAATGTTTAGAAGTACTAATACTTAGTAGCTCTCAGACAGGTATTTCAGATTGTAACCAGGTAACAGTTTTCAGGAGTTAAAAGGAAAAAAATTTCTGACCTTTAGGTGCCACCTGTAGAAACTGCTTATGAAGTGTAGAAAGCTGTGAAACAGTTAGAGTACTACTTCCAGAGATTTCTATGCGTGGAACTTGTGGTGCAGGAACAGGCTCAGGAATGGGGTCAGGAACCACTTTTACATCACCATTGATGAAGAAATCTCTTTCTTCTAAAGTCATTTCATATTGGATTTTGCTAGAACTCTCAATGTGGTATCGTGCAACCTCAACCAGCTTTTCAACACTGTGAAAGTGCAAATGAAGAAAACCATAATTTTAATACACAATGTTAAAAACATAGTTCTGAATTTTAACCTTTTAAATGAAAAAAATTGTAAATTTTACATTTTTAGAGCTTTCCTGTAGTAAGAATTACAAATCCTTTGTGCAAATTCTGTAATCAGCAAAATCATTAGGAAGTCTACTCCTCCTCTGGTAGCATGACATCTTTGGACTATATAAAGTCAGATCTAAGACACAGAAGAGACCAGATAGAAAAATATGAAAGCACTTCCTAGGGTAGCACTGTGGAGAGACATATGAACTCCTGTTTCAAGTGCAATGAGTACAATTTACAGAGGGAAATACATCAGCCATCTTTAACATACAAGTAGACCTAGGTCTGGCTTGGAGTGTCAGGTCATGTCCTGTAAATACCATGTCTCTGACAGCACTTTTTGTTAGGAGAGCAAATAAAACTGACCAGAAGGCAGAGGCTTTGCCTCTTTGAACTATTGCCTGTTAAAGGCTTCACATCCTACATTCATGTCTCTCTTTTTGGGCATGCCCTGACATGGATCAAGTAGCCCTGTCCCTGGTATGATTCAAAAGTTACTATAGGACAGAAATATTTTACAAAGGGCAAAGGGACTCCTTTCCTTTGGAGAGCAAAAGTCCTTTAATATAGTACTTGAATATAGGTCATTCTATGCCACATGGCCTAAGGGCCATATAGTAGTCCCAAGTACATTTCAGCTACTAGGACAGAAAAATTGCAAAGAACGTTTTTAATAGTCATTAAAATAATTTTGAGAAATGTTATACACAGTGATAATAACAGTAGGTGGAACTGTCTAGCATGTGTAGACCTCAGTAAAGAAAACAATCCCACCTTCCAAAGCGACAGAAGCTTCTGAAATGATACAGAGCATTCTACTAAACAGAATAACTGACGGTCTGCTCATAAATCTGCCAAAGCTGTTGTCTAATAAATAGACTAGAAATATATAATAGAAAAATAGCAGAACTGATAATTACCTCTACAGCTACCAGTAGAACCTTCTAATCAGCTAAGAAATGAGCTATTACCATTCAGCTATTGAAGATAAAATTAAATTTCCATTAATTAAATAAAATTACTATTTTTTGCACTTTTTTCCCAAATGATTTCTCTTTATATACAGCTGTATTTACTACTATAGCCTAGTAAAAAAAAACAAAAACCTGTCTAAAATGGTATACATTACCTGGACATTTCTGCCAAGAAGCTGGATCCAAGCCACTTTTCCATATCTTTATAAGCCTCTTCTGCTTTCATTTTTAGCTCTTCGAGAAATGCTAAAGCTTTTTCTTTTATAAGTTCTAGTCGAGATTTTGTGGCTTCCTCTGTTTAAATGGTAATGTCATAATGAATAATAATTATAAAATTTGAGGAAAGTTCCAGTACCTAAACAGGCCTTATTAGAGAGATGGGGACAGACTTTTTATTAGAGCCTGAGCAAATGGACAAATGGTGCTGGTTTTAAGCTAAAAGAGGGTAGATTCAGATTCAAGGAAGAAATTACTGTGAGAGAATTCTTTACTGTGACACACTGGAACACAATGCTTAGGGAGCCCCCCAGTCCTTAAAATGTTCAAGGTCAGGTTGGACAGGACTCTGAAGGTGTCCCTGTCCCTGCCCATGACTAGGTGAGCTTTAAAGCTCTACCCAAACCATTCTGTGACATTCTATGACTTTAAGGAAACGATGCAAACTGTGTGAAAAGACAGCTAAGACACTATATTGAGAGGTACATGGAACTAGCAAAAAGCCTTACAAAAGAAGACTAAGAAAAGGGGAGCAGGAGATACTGATTATTTTCAATCCTGAAGGAAAATTCAGTATTCAACTTGATTTGTCTTCATATTTAACCTTCTGTACCACAAAACCTTTTCTATAATTAATATTATATAGTAATTGATACAGTGACTTCAAAGTAAAAGTCTTTCCCATTATTTATGTAACTACATTTATTGTACATTCTATTAACTTTTTAAAATACTTAGATTTGGAGATGAAACTTTCTTTAGAAAGTGGGACTGTAAGAAGTAAGGCATGTGATACTGCAGTCACAGCATAATGCAACTCTGCACACTTCCTGTTTTGAGCAATGAAGAGCTGATGTTCAAAATTTTAAACACAGAATGGATGTGGGTCTCACAAAGCATTATTTAATTAATGAGAAAATGTAAAGTTCTAAGCTGAAAGTACCTTAGAGGATATTCTATGCCTGTCTAGTCACCTTTCTGTATTAAGAGTTTATGGCTGCCTTAATTAAGACTTCTCTGCATGTTCTTTGTGAAGCTGCTATCAGCATGTTACAGAGGTAAGTGTATGACAATTTTTGTCTCCCTGCATTTTCAGAAGTAGATACTGCACAGTCCACTGATAAAACTGTTATCTCAACAGTAACAGAGTAAAAGCCAAGGTACATTGAGGCAACAGAGGAATGAAATATGAAATCAGCATTAAAAACTGGCAACTACCCACAGCTAGTGCTGTGCTAAACTCAATGTATCTGCATAACCAAAAGCACAAGTATTCAACTACCAAAGGTGCAAGTGAAACTATGATTCTCAAATAATAGGTGCCTGTGCAAGTAGAAAACAGAGCTCAACATGTTTAGCCTTCCTTAGGTTCTTGGATTTTCTTAAATGAAGCAATGTAAAGAGAACAAAACATGTTAATGGAGAACTAAAATTCATCTTCACGCTATTAGGATCTTCAAAGTTATTACTATTCTTCTCCTTATTAGCCCAAAATCTTAGAAAATCTTCTTAAACTGCTTTTGCATTAAACCATGTTTGAAGTGGTAGGTGTAAAAGCATTTGGCCTGATTGGACCTAAAGAAGTCTTATGAATTTGTGTTTTGTTCATTAACTGAAGTTTGTCCTCTACCTTCCATAACAAAACACTATGCAATAGTTAGGCCACCAAAGAGGTAATACACAAGATGATGGGCTTCCCAACTGCTGCCAAATGGAATCTGTAAGAGCTAGGTTCTACCTTCCTTTAGTGATAAAGAGGTCTTTTTCTTTTAGTCTAAACCTATCTCAAAAAAAGTTTTCAAACCAGTTTTAGGCTAGGACTCCTTTTTTCAGAAATCTACTTTTGGCTGAATTGGCTTGGAAGTTATTGGATAAGAAACACAAGAATACAGAATAACTGCAAAAACATGTAGTTTTTGGAAGAGTTTGCTGTAAAGGAGTTTGGAAGAATAAAGAAAATCTGTGTCCTGCTGTTTGAATCTCATGTGGCTTAAGAAGAGGGAATCAGAGAAAAATATCAATGAAATACACAACTGCCAAAAAATTCTTCCCACATCAAAACATTTCAAATACTGAACTCAGTTCACTTGAATACTGGAAAGTGGCTAATCACCTATGCTAAACCTTTTTTCTCATGACATTTATTTAGTCATGTCAAATTCAATTATATGAAATGAAACAGAGAACAAAATGAATGAAAATCACATTTCTACTTTAAATATATTTCCCATAAGATCACTCTTACTGCCCTCAAAAAAAAAATCCTGATTTCTCTAAATACTACTTTCTGCTTTCTCTTTTCTTATCTATCCATCTTCCCTAGTGTTTCTGGCTAGTTTTGACTGTTACACTATTAAATTAGGAATAACCATCACCTCCCCAAAAAAATAACCAAATAGTAACATACCCTCATGTTTCAAGGCAGTCAAATGTTCTTGCTTTATTTTAAGTGCCAGTTCTTGTTTCCTTAATTCTTCTGGGTCTATAGGAACTGGACTGTCTTTCTGCCTTGCTCCTGCAGGAGAACAGATCTTTCAGTCTGGACTTTGCTGGTAAATTTGTGTATCAGTACACAGGCACACATAAGCATACTTTTTTGAAAAGAAAAAATTACTCTTTCTACCTTACTTGATGTGACCATTTATGACAATACAAAGGGGAGCAGTCAGCTGTCAAATGTGATTTACATCTGCAAGTAATGCTAGGATTAACACTCCATAAAAACAAACACCCCAGTAAAGACAACTATACTAAAATTGGTTAAATAACATCCTAAAATATTTTTTCTGAATGCAAAATCATGACTGAGTAGGCGTGCCTCTGTTTTGATCCTAAAATGGTCAGAATATCCTGTTTGACCCTAATATCTACCAAGTTATCACAAATAGCACATAAAATAAACATGTTTTGAATAACACTTATCTCTTCTGGAGCAAATTCAAGTTTAACAAAGTGTATTATAGTAAAAAATACTATGTTAGTCAATATGATTCCTTACCATGAAAGCAGTGAAAAGAACTGTGCTATTAAAATACCAATCATCATAGATCAGAAGGAAAAAAAAAAAGAGATCTGTGTTATTTCATGCATTTCCAAACCATTCTGTTACCTGCATATCCAGCCTCTTTTAATTTATGCATCTATGATCAGATATTTTAAAGGTATTTTATAATGTGTTTAGAGTTCTGTAGCCATGCTATTTTGACTATTACTCAAAAATATTAATATTTTTGCAATTGCTTTACTGGAGAAGAAGAGCAGATGGAGGTGTTACAGAAAAAACAAACTAATGACATCTGCATGATACATAAGGTCAATATAAAGCAAAAGATCACATTTTGAAGTGATAAAACTACATGTGGTAAGTTGTATCAGTTTCTAGCCCACAGCTCTATCCTTGGAAATTCTTGTGTTACAGGAACACTACAGTAACACGTATTTGGCATTAAATCAAGGTTGATGCTTCAGTTACAAATCATCAGTTGACACTTCCTCTCCAGACTGGAGGAATGCACAGCTGAGTTATACTTGCAGTTCTGTCACTTTATGGTTTTTGATTTCAGGTAAGTTGTCTTGTACCAGTTCTGAAAAAAAATTTAGTTCCAAGAAACAATCCACAAATGCCAACCTAGCCACTTAGCATGCAACAGGTGACAGCTGCTGATCTTTTATTCACATGTCTAAGAATCTGCTTCTGTCTTGGCTGCATTGAATGCTAAACTAAGTCTCAGGCTCTCTGGGGCTCACAATAGGCTAAGTATTTGCAAGGCTTTGCTTGCTCCATCTACTGTGGGCAGGATCAACCAGAGACAGAGAGACAGAGACAGAGAATGAGAGAGAGCTGAACACGGAGTGCAAACAAAATGCCTGTCAATGAAAAAAGTCACCTGCTTTATGCATAATAACTCCTCAGGTACAGCTTTCTCACTTCAAAATGGAATACCTGAATTTCAGATTGCCCTTTCATCACAGTGCTTGGGCCCCTTCCTTGCTGTGTAGAATGTCTTTATAAAAGGTAAAAGGTTTAGGCTGCTTGCCTTGCTTCCTGCTGAAGTTAGGACATTTTGCATTAAAAGAAACCCAAAAAACCTGGAAGTTACATAAACCACTACCTTCACAAGGAAGTAGTTAAGACAAAAAGTATAAACAGCCTTGTATGGCACAATCCCTTCCAGCAGAAGGCCTGTTTCTCTTTTACAAATAAATTTTACATTTACACCTGGTAGATCAGGTTCTTGCCAGGCATGCATCCAAGATCTCCCTCAACAGGGCTCTGCTCTTTTTTAGGACTACAGATAATACTGGATTCTATGTTCTTAATTTACACCACATTGCAATTACACATAAAAATTATGAACATTGAATGATCCATGCTACTATATGGTTGCTAAATGAGTCTTAGGGTATTGGATAATTTACTCATTCCATTCCAGTACTATTATTTTAATTGCTGAGGAACACATTCAATGCAGCTAGCTTGGTTTGTGAGTTTGTTTGTAGTTTATTTAGTTGTTAACAAAGTAGTATTTGCTGGCAATTAGATTAAGCCTCTTACTACAGACCACCACATTTATCTTGTTGTTTTACCATGATTAAATAATGTTAAGGGTCCAGACATCTGAGACTCTGCCATAGGAAACCTGGGATCAAGACAGGAACAAAACCTGGCCTGAATATGAAATGTGTAGAGAATCAGGTGGGGACCTGTCTGCTCACTGGAGCTGCCTGCTTTCAAGGGGCCTCAGTCCCAGCTCAGGTGGTGCAGAGTATGACTGCCAGAGGGGCTCCTGGATGGTCAGACAGGGAAGTTTCCTTAATATTTGAAGTATATATGTCTTACAGCTGGCAAGTAGGCAGAATGTAATAAAATTTTATTAAATTTGATAAACTCGTTCTAACTATTCCTTTCCGTTCCAACACAGAACGTGGAGTAAAAATACTTTCTATGTGCCATTTAGAATAATTATTTATATACATATAAAGTGATGCAGGAAGGATTTTTGATCTTTTGATTTTCACATTTTATAGGGCATCAAAGACAACACATATGTTTAAATAAATGCAATTGCCATTTAAAACCCTCTGCCCTCCTTTATCACTACCAGCATTTCACATTGACATGTCACATTTGAAATTTTAAAAGAGGAATTAAATCCAAATTAAATGTCTTTGCTTACTCATTTATGTATTATTGACATAGTCACACTTCAGTAATGCTTAGCACTGCTAAAACAAAGCCTGGGTTTTAAATACCTTTCTGTTTAGTAGGTGATTTGGCAGAAGGCTTTTTGGCATCTTTGGCATCTTTCCCAGCCGCTTTGCCTGGGCGTTTCTGTGAAGCCTTCTGAGTTTCTTTCAGTTTTTGCTGCTGCTGACGTTCTTCTTCTTCTTCCTCCATTTGTTTGAACTCTATTTCAGCTGTTACCTTGACACCACAGTCACACATAGTACAGTACATAGTATCAGCTCTATGCAATTAGTGGTTTGAATTGCCTATACTTTATGAAAATACTTGATGAGAAGTAAACACATAAACAAAATGAGATATTTTAACTATTTGATTAAATTTTCATTATTTGTCAAAAATACAATTGTACAGCAAAAATGAAAGAAAGAGTGGGTTTAATTCTTGTAATCATTGCCTGTGCTTGAGGAGAATCTGAAAAATACAAGGATCAACAGTATATGAAGCAAGCCTACAGTTACATGGTAAGGGTGCAAAAATTCATTTATTTTTAAATGATCAATGAGGAAAGAAAAATCAAACCTAGAAACCAAACATTTGAAAAGTTCACCTACTTTACTTCTAGCTACACAGAAAAAAAAGGAATTTAGCAGTAGCTTTTCAAGTTGTGAAAGGTTTAAGCAAACACTGCATCACAGGTTTAAATTTCTCAATCTTCTCACACTTCTACTGAGGGAAGAGAGTTTTTCATCGAAGAAGTAGATATAAAGAGGCAAAATTTAAAGTATTTCTCTCAGTACTGGAGTAAGAAGGTCAGTTATAAATACAGAGGTGCTGATAACACACAGATTCCAACACTTTCCTCATAGAACGACAAACATATTCACTGAAAATATCAGCTGAGGAGCAGGAGGCATGAAAGTGAGACACACAGAGCAGATTATGTGTTTAGATTGCCTACTGAATGTGAGGCTTTAAATGTATGATCCAGAAATGTTTAAGTAAATAAAACATTCCTTACCATATTTGATACAGCTAATACTGCTTTTTGCCATGTATAAATAATAGTTCTTTCATCATTCCTGCATGTAGCCACCCCATTTTCAGAATTTACATCCTGAGGACTCTTCCGCAGAGTTCTGTTGTTTTCTGTCTCAGCATTTATTTCTGATGAAAGCAATTTCCAGGAAACTAGAGGAATCCTCAAAAATAAAATACAAGGAATAATTCATGCACTCCTTTGTAAAAAGTGTTAATAACTACATTGGATAATGTGCTGAAAAAATGAGAATGCTATTTTCAAAACTTGAAATAGCAAGAGAAAAGGGAGGAACTTTCCTTATGGCCAAAGGTGATGAAGTGTGTATATGACAAGAAAACTGTCTGATTTAAGTGTAACAGCTAAGGAATAATAACAGATGGATAAAACTATGTCAAATGACTATGTGATTTGCTGATGAATTTCACATGGGTTAGAAGCAGAGTTTAATTACTCAGGTATTTTCTAAATGCACTGCAAGAAGGTCAAAAAGAAGGTGTCATTATTGATGGTATTTTTTATATTGTTTTATATTGTTAAATTATCTGCTGCTATTCCTTACCTTTTAATATGTCATTCAGCTCTGTGCATCTTTGTAGGCTGCTTTGATTTACATTTGTCATTACATAACCCATTTAATTATGTTAATTGGTGCAGATTTCAAACCTTCTAATGTTCCACAACAATATTTTAACTTATTTATGTGAAGATTGTGCTGGAAACTATCAGCACCACAGAGGAAACTTATCTATAGTGGATTTCCTCCTAAGACAGTTTTTATAATGTTTCACAATTCAGAGATGCATTAGTGAAAACATGTGAATCAGCCAAAAAAATCAGGGGGACATGTAACCTATAAGATGATTTAAGATTCATCATTTGACTCTAATCCTCAGTTAAAAATTCTTATTTCCTCATCCTCTTGAAGTACACATAGACATATTTCCACATAAACCCACAAAGCTATCAGTGCATTGTACTTGTTCATATTTGTATAACTTAATAATGCATTCCTACCTTCTTGATTTGCCTTCATCTTCCTTCTGCCCTACATCTTGATTCTGCTCTACATCTTCCTTTTGTTCTACATCTTTCTTCTGCTCTACATCAATAATATCTAACAATGGAATTCTAGTAAAATCTTGACTGTCTTCTGTTGGGATTTTTCCTTCCATTGCCCTGTAGTAGTCATGAAGAAGTCTCTTGGTATCTTGGAAACGATCCAATTCAACCTCAAGAAGAAAGGACAGAAGGATTGCAATTCAAAATAGGACAGAACAAACTTTTGCTTAGCCATTTATAGTGTATTCAATACATACTTCTACTTGCATCTACAATGTTTCACACTGTTATTTCTAAGGAGTGGTAAGAATCTTGGTTGTTAAAATAGGAAAAATAGGAAAAATTCTTTACAATAAATAATCACAGAGTCACAGAATATGCTGAGCTGGAAGGGATGCACAAGGATTGAGTCCAGCTCTCAGCTCTGCACAAGAGCATCCCCAAGAGTCACAGCATGTGCCTAATGTTCAATGTATTAAATTTAACTACACTATATTTTGATGTATATATATTTCTATAGTAGCAAGTATACTACGGCCAACATATTACATAGATCTTATTTTTGAAAGGAAATAACATCCCTAATACCATAAAATAAAAAGGGTTATGCCATTGAGAAAATTTTAAAAGTCATACAGTTTTTCTGGACTGAAGCAATCAACAGACTTTACACACGTAAGTGTCCTGAAGGTCTTTTTGTGTGAATCATCTCGAAAGAAATCAAGGAAGATTCAAGAAGCATTTAACACCTGTCATGTTTTGATTTATTGATACAGTATGGTGTTAGTCTCTAACCGACAAAACAGTACTAAATATTCATGGGAAAATGCACAAAACCACATTCACAAAACAAAGGATAAAACCTTTGTGGTGTAAACCAGCACTTATCCATAAGTTAAGGAGGAAATATCTTCTAACATAACTGTGTGTACACAGAAAGACGGAATGAAATCTGATAAACAGCATTTATACAAATCTATGTGTTTACAGAGTAACAGAGCCATCCAGGGAATATATGTGACTTTCAACAGAAAAACCCACAGATAGAGAGCTCAGTTCCAAAGAGGCCTATTTTTGACTGTTTCTAAAAAAAAGTCATTACATAAAGTTATTTCAATTTTAGTTCTGTAGTTTTAGGATTAATAATTAATTTATTTTGGGGAATATATATTAAGTAAAGAGTCAGATCATGCTTTCCTTTAAATTTTTCTTTATGAAAGTAAAAGCTTTTATATGGTTAATACATGTGTTTGTCATTTTAAATGGTGTTCTGCAAATCCACACAAAATCAAATTAGATTCATAGTGAATCTCCACTGGACTGCATCATAGGTGTCCATGAAATTCTGTTAGAATTAGGATTGCAAAGTTATACATGATTATAAAAGGAGAATATTAAAAATTTCTAAGCTCTGTAACGTTAATTTGTCTCCTTTATGCATATAATTCAAGACGGATTTTTTTAAATACTCAGGCCTATAAATAACCTAATTACAGGATGAATGTGGTTCAGATAGTCAGCAGTTATTTGATATTTCAACCTCACTCTTTAGTCAGTGGCCTTAAGTATTTCTTTAGGGCATTATTTAGACTCTTTGAAAATGAAGTTAACAATTTTCCTACTGTAACAACAGACTATTTCACAAACTTTATACTTAAATTACCACGAAAGTCACACAAAATATATTAAACATATAAAAATAATACAGAGAATTAAAGGCAAGAAGTCCATCCTAAACTGATTAGACCTGCTTTTTTCAGCTAAATCATCATCACAAGGCATGCTTTTAAAGCATTGTTTTCATTGTCTTCTTTACAGTTGCCAAAACTTTCACAGAATGGTCACTTCAGTTTACAGAAAAGCCTGTCTAGTCTAGTCTATTCCAGTCCAGTTTCAAACCAAAGTTATGTATCTAGAACAGCAGTAACAGGGAAATCCTATATTACTGCAGGAACTGAATGGTCTCTTGAAGACTTTAAAGTTAGATATCTGAAACCTGGGTCATATTTGAACTGAAATAATTTTGAGCTATGGGAAATACTGTAACATCAAGTGGGTCTGCAACAGTGGGGAATTAAATAATTTGCGAATTAAAAGGAGATGTCAATATGATTACAGAAGGGTAACAGCTGTAACATTTTTATTACAAAACTCAGATGATTCACTGAAGTGATAAAGTTGCAAAAAGTAGCACTATAAAATAGAGATTGAGAGTTTGGGGGGTTTGAACAACAATAATGGTCCTTTTCTTAAACTTTTCTGCCTGTCAAAGTGAAATGTATGGAATGCCACCTACTTTTTGTCTCTCGAGCTTCTAGATAAATCCAGAAGAGACATGAAGATTTGCTTAACTAATTCTCAATCCCTCACATATTTGGAAATTTCTCCCAGGCTTACTGTCCTCCAAATCTAAATCATTGTCCCTGTCCATTGCAGACTCTGTAGTGGTCCATACCTGCATAAGTGAAAAGAAGTGGTTCATTGCAATCCTCCTATGATCTGGTAACCAGTGTGTATTCATGATATCAGTACGTTCCTGCTCTGCATCTTCCCTTCTGCTATCACAGATATCCCAGAGAAGATCTCTTAGGTCCTAAAACACAAAATCAAGTATGATAAATAGTTATGAAAGATAACTTAAATACCTTTTTTTTCTTGCCTATGTATAGGACATCTTTTAATTTGTGGCTTTTTCTTTATTGCTATAAATATCAAAGCCTGGTCAAATCATATGCTTACAGAGAACTGACAGAAAGTGGCTTTACAAATGTGACAGAGAGAAGAATACAAAGATATGATTTCAGTGTGCCGGCTGCCTTGCTCATCTCAGGCAGAGATGATCTATCTAAACTAGACAAACAGAGACTATGAACAGCTAAAATCTCAAATGCACTCACAATTTTCCACTTCAATGGTTTGTTAACTAATACACTAAGAATAATACTCAAAGGGGATGTGCAATATGAAAAATTCAGAGAAAATTATGTCAGATTTCAAGTGTCTTTACAATCTGGACAGCCTTCATGCCATTTTTCTCTAACATTCTTTTAATTAAGGGCTCTTCAACTAATGTATGTATCTAATAGCAGCACTACTTGGCTCCTTGAGAGCACTGAAGACATACTAAGCATACAACATGCATGCAAACCCTTGGTTCCCTATTGCCATCTCTGCATGGAAATAGTGTGACAGGCCACTTTGTAGAAGGAGACCATGGGAATAGAAGCATGCTATTAAATGCAGTACTAAGGTAGGACAAGATGACCTGTCTCTTGGGCTCCAAGCAGTTCTGCCTCACCTGACCTGTTTTGGAACAAAAAAGGTGTTCCAGACTACTAGCTCTGCCCTCAGGAGCTTAGGCTTCAGTTGAGGTGATTCCATATTCACCAGGTCTTGGTTTCAGCCTGGTATGCCAGATCCTGTTTCTCTTCACCTGTACAAATACTTCAGAAAAATCCACTAATTCTCTGTTGGACAAAAGCCACAGGGAAGCTGACTAATAGGAAGTCCAAACACATCAGTGATAGCTGGAAGTTACCCCAGGTGCAGGCAATCATATTTTCATGGTTGTCCACATTGTCGTGTATACACCTAAGGATATGCCGCGGAATGAAAAACACATAAACATACAACTTATCTGTTAGCAGTAATGGGTTGATTTTGGCTGGCTGCCAGCTGTCCACCTATCAGTCCTCCTCACAGGAAAGGGGGAGAAAACATGACAGAAAAAGTTCACATGTCAAGATGGTGATGGGAAGATCACTCACCTCTTACAATCATGAACAAAACAGACTCAATTTGGGAAAATCCATTTAATTTAATGCCAATTAATAACAGAGCAGAATAATGAGAAATAAAGCAAAATTAAACCATCCTTTTGCCCACCATTCTTCTTCCCAGGCTCAACTGCTCTTCTGACTCTTCTGCCTCCTACCTGCTGCCTGCCACAGGGAAAATGAGAACGGGTGGTTGTGGTGAGTTCATTATACATTGCATCTGTCACTGCTCCCCCCTCGAATTCTTTCCCTGCTCCAGAGTGCGGTTCCTCCCATGGGATAGTCTTTCATTGGTTTCTCCAGTGTGGATCCTTCCTATGTGTGCAGGCCTTCAGGATTGTACTGCTCCAGTGTGCAGACTCCATGAGCTACAGGTCCTGCCAGAACATCTGCTCATGCAGCATGTCTGCCTGATAGAGCATGGGTGGACTGCAGGATGGCTACCTTACTTCCCTTTCGTCCTCCACGGGCTCCAGAGGAACAATCTGCCTTACCATGGTCTCCACAGGCTGCAGGGGAATTTCTCCTCTGGTGCCTGGAACACCTCCTTTTACTCTTTCTTCACTGATCTTGATGACTGCAGAGCTATTTCTCACATGTTCCCACTCCTCTCACAGCTGCCATGCCTTCTCACAGAAGCCATCTCTGCAGACACTTTGCTACAAAAATTTTCTACTTAAATAAAGTATCACTCAACATAAACAAACTGATGTTTTGTACAAACTGCTGTACAGCACTTTCCAGTACCTTCCTGAGACACGTATCAGGAACTTGGCAAGCGACACAGGTGGGACAGCTGATGTCACCTGATCAAAGGGACATTCCACACCATATGGCACCATGCTCAATATATAACACAGAAGGGGAAGAAGGAAGAAGAAGGGACATTTGGAGTGATGGCATTTTTCTTTCCACGGGACAACTATGCCTGATGGAACACGACTTTCCTGGGAATAGCCAAACACCTCCCTGCCCATGAACTTGAGTGGTGAATGAACTCCTCCTTTTGCTTTCTTCTGTGTGCCATCTTTGCATTACCTTTTAAACTGTTTTTATCTCAGCCCACAAGTTTTCCAGCTTTTGTGATTCTCTCCTCAGTTCCACTGGTGGGGGAGGCAGTGAGTGGCTGTGTGAGGTTTAGATGTTGGCTGGGGTTAAACCACAACAGCATGCCAAACAAAGTCTTGGCTGCCCTTTGGGCTTTAGGCCTTTAAGAAAGTTCTCATACATCACAAAATGGGGTTTTCTTTTACATTTTACAGTTGGTGTCAGAGAAATTTTGTTTTCAGGTTTTACAGCTGACATTTTCCAGTGCAGACAGTGTTTTAGAAAGGGTCCAGCTGAGATGAGAGAGTTGAGCAACCTGAGAGTTGGAGAAAAAACATTACGAAGATTACCACTGTTTTCATTTCCTCTTTTTTTTTCCAGCATCAAGGAAGGATAGTTGACAGCATTCTTATATGCAGGGAGGTACAATGAGCATGGCCTAAAATGTTGGAGAAGGTATCATCTTCACGTTCACCCAAAGGCTTGGGATCCACAAGGAACAGACAGGTCATTCAAAAAAAGAAATTCTGAAAATCACATATTCATTACAAACTGCTTAGCCTTATAACAGTATCTGAGTCTCAGTGCATCATATGTGAGTTCCACCCCCTCTTAACAGAATTTCAATTGGATAATGTCAAACATGGATTTCTGTTATGAGCAAAAGTCCAAATATTTTAATTTTACCTTTCTAAAATATAGGACAGAGGGGTCCCAGCCTGTTTATAATTCCATTTAGTAGAAATTAGGAATATGGATGATGATTTTTAAGTCCTCTAATTCATTCTATTGAAATAATTCCATAGAAAAGGAGGTCCAGAGTTTTTTCCATCTCAGTGAATTAATCCAGGATTCCATGAATGTTCTCTTTGACTAACAGTGTTGTCAGTATTCTTCTTTCCCTTTTTTGGGACTGTTTCCTGATATGATTCAACTGAAAAACATGTCTGTTCTGAAATGGGAGTCTGATCAATTCAAAGATAGCTCTACTCTTGCCGTATGTTAAATCTGGCTCTGAACTTGTTAGCACCTTTGCTGTTATGGATTTTTGTGAAGAACATCCAGGACATGTATGACCAGGCAAAGATCTACCTGAATCAAAACATTTCAAGGAAATTCTCTGTACTTTGTATGAACCAGTTTTAAAAACATGCATTACCATACACAACTTACACAAAAACTAAAATACTGCCAAAGATTTCTTAGATTGTCCACAGAAATGTCCACAATTGTAAACAACCATACAATGTGAAGAAAAGGAGAGCACTGTACCAGAATAATACAGTGTAACCTAAAAAATTAAGCAAGACATAAGAAAATTATGGCCAAAACAAAAAAATAGTTGTGAAGAACACTTTATGCACAAGAGGAAATTAAATAGTTTAAGAGGACTGGTAAAGAAGAAAAAAGAAATAAATAATACCATTCATGTTATATGAATTTTATATACAATGAATAATAATCTAGGACATATTGTAGCTTTTGCCATTAACTTACAGTAACTCTTTGGTGTAGTTCAGCTTTTGTTTCCTCATCATCTCGCAGTTCATCAGAAATAGAATTAAAATCTGCTTGCCACTGAGATACAAACTCCTGCTTAAGATCTGGACGCATCAAATAATTTTTGTAATTTTTTCTGTAAGTTATGGTAAAAATAATTTTGGTGTTAAAAGACATACAGAATGCCATAAGAAAAATAAAATATACTAATATTAATGTAATAAGCTAGTATTTCTACTCACTTAATATCTGCTATGTAATGAATCACTGCATGCTGTTCATCCCTTAGGCATCTAAGTATAGCTTTGATGGTATTTATATATGCATTTTCTATCATTTCCCAGCGAGGTACTAAAAAATCAATAATCTCCTGTGAATTTTTTAAAAACATAAAAATTAAATTATGTATTTCTCAGTAACTCACTTATCTATAGCATTAGTAAAGACATAAAAACATTATGTCATGAGAGTGCATTACTGAATTTTTTAACTATGTATTTCTTTGGATTTACAGTTGATTGTAGAGATTGTACCAACATAGAGCTTCATCCTGTAAATTTCTTTGAAAAAAAGTGGCAGGTCTCAAAAAGAATGGGAGGTTCCAGAAGACTGCTCCAGTATCTGTGGTTTTGGATATGCTCATTAATGACAAACATGCTTATATTATAGTACTGAGTACTAAAGTATGAGAACTTGTCATTCCTGTTTGAACTTGTAAACATCTAAGCTGACTGTCTAGTGTTCCAAAAGTGATGTTTGACTGACTGACTGTCACAAAATGTAAATAAAGTCCATGGCCAGAGGAAACCCAGCGCATGCAGTCATGAAGGAAAAATTGGTAAACATTAGGAAAGGAATTACAGAACAAAATTCCAAGCTTCATTGTCCTCCTTTGAAATCTACATTCGAAAAACTGCATGCAGTCACATCTTCCCATCTCCAAAAATCTACAGCAGAATTAGAACAGATTATAACTGGATTGGAGAAGAAAAGAAACACTGAGCAAAATGAACAGGTAATAGATCTCTGTCACATCTTAAACACCTTCAGAGGGTGATTATAGAATTATTATTCTTGTATCTCATGACACATGAGTTAGGGTCATCAAACCCAAGCAAAGAACACGGTTTAAAGAAAAGAGAGAGGAATACTTTTTCAGATGGAACATAATTATAAAGCCTATGTCATGGAGAACAAAATTAAATTTCTTCGAAAAACAACTAAAACACGTAATCATGGAAGAACAGTCTATTGAGAGCTACTAAACACAAAACGTAGATATAAAGCCATTTCAGGAAACCCCTGAATTTCATGGGGAAAATATGCAAGGAAATATCTACCCTAGGAGAAACATTAGTGCACACATTCCTGTATGGACTATTCTTACTCTTTGTATGAGATCCTCAACTGACCCTTGTCAGAGACAGAAAACTGATCTAGTAAGTCTGTACTGGTGTATTGTAACAGCAAAAAGGATTATTATTTTGGCATCTGTGTTCTTTACCATAATTATAAGGAATTTAGGAAAAAAACCAAAATTTTAAAGTATGTTTATTTATTGTATGTATTTTAGTAGAAAGAATTGTTTTTATAGTTACTTATTTATCACACAGTACTAGCACAACATTTGTTGAAAAATACTGAAGAAAACAACATGCACTGATGCAAAAAGTTTATGTAGAACATACACAGAATACTAAGAAAAACATATACTTTCATATTTAAGACTTTTAATCATGAATTAATGTACCTGGGGAAGTGGTTCATCTACATAAATCCATTCATCTGATCCTGGTTCTGTTGGTGGTGGTGCCTCAGGAGGGGGAGGAACCAGATCTGGTAAAACCTTTTCTTCTGCTGGTGCTATTTTTGCTGGTGCTATTTCTTCATCAGACCCTTGATATGAATATACAATTAAGTACCTTCAAATATATTTTAAGTATCAGTAAACAGAGATGTCTGTGCTATTCTGACAAGTTCAAAATAATGGAACAGATTCACTATTTCATCACTTAGGTGTTCATCAAAAATACGCGAATAATGTAATCAGCAGTGCTCAAAGAGGATTGGGCCAGAGAACATCTAAAAAAACTTAATATCCACAAGTCTGTGTGGTCCTGATGGGATGCATCTGAGTGAGCTGGCAGAAACCATAGCCAGGCCACCCATGATCATCAATGAAAGGCCATGGAAATCAGGAGAGGTGCCTGAACACTGGGAGAATGCAAATGTCATCTTGGTGTTCAAAAAGGGCAAGAAGGAGGACACAGGGAAATACTGGCCCCAAAGGTGATGGAGGCCATCTGGAGGCCATCTCTGACCCCCATGGAAGACAAGAAGGTGATCAGGAGTTGTCAGCACAGATTCACTAAAGGTAAGCCGTGTCTGACCAACCTGATTGCCTGTTCTTTTATGAATCTAACTGAAGGACAGCTTGGAAGCTATCAAAATAAATATGAAGTTAAACAATATTAATTGACCATAGCGCTTATTTCTCCATAGGGAGTAAATAGCCCTTTACTGTACTTCCGTAAGATAGATGGATTCTAACTGCAATATCTTTGATCCATATGCATCAATAGGAATTTTGCCACTGACTCCAGCAGGGCTACCAATTATACCAAGCGCATAAAAAAAAGGATCAATTCCACCTAGGTAGTTTTCTGAAAACACTCCATTCAATTTTCTGTCAGATGTGCTATTTCTAAATATTTTTCATGAACTAGAGACCTTATGCAGCAGTAGTGGGATAAACTTTCACTGTAAAGAGTACTTTTCCAGTTAATACTTTTTTTTTTTTTCATTTGGTGGTAGAAGACATATCAAAACTTTCTCATAACAGTTATGAAAAATACCTCTGGTTATTCACAGGTCTCCTAATACTGGTCTACTTGATGCATTTCTTCCTCTAGATACTTTGGCTTTTTTGCTTTTTTTAATTATTATTTTAAATTACTTTCCCTTCTCCTTGATTAAGAAGAGAAATGGAATAAAATGTATCAAAACCACTTCTAGTTATCCATATTTTTATGCTGCTGCTGTTGATAAATGAATATATGTTGAATGAATGTATAAGAAAGTTAGACTTTCTTATACCATTATGCTATCTCACATAATGAAGATGCTAGCTGTAATTTTTAAACCAGGAAGTAAGAACAGAACTTAAAGTTTTAATTAATTTTTAATGTGAAATTGGTCCAGGTCATCTGAAAAGGTAAAAACACAACAGGAAAGTCTAGTGTTCTGGTGCAATTATCACTAACTGACACATCCTCAAAGTCTTCCAGGGGCAGCAAAAATGCAGGTTGCCATTTAGTTTTATATAGTAATTATTTAATTATAACGAACAAAGTCTTTTGTTTCTAAAAAGTAAGAATGTGAAAACTTACTTATATTCTGCTTTTTCGCAATTTCTTCTATTATAATTTCCTTCACTGTTTCACACACGTGACTTTCTTCTGTCTCTGCATTTACACTCACCAGAGTATTTTGACAGACTGAAAACCATTTCTCTAATTTTGGCCATGTGTCTAGAAAGCCAGAAATTCTACAAAAATCATATTAATGTATGAAAGTAAAATCTAAGTAATAGAAAATCATAAATTTTCTAAAATTAGTAACCAAAAGAAAAAGCAGGCCATCTAGTTTCATACTACAATAACTCCATTCACAATAAACCATTTTAAACATAAGAAAGTTTTCAAAATCCTTGTCTTAAGTAGTCTTATGTATTTCCTACTTCCTGTCACAAGCTAAACCTACCTTCCTATATCACAAATAAGCTGGTAATAATACAAAATAGTCTGAGTTAGTTAACATTATTGAATATATAGAAACAAGATTTGTTGTTCTTGATTTTGCCCTTTGTGTAATGTTAATCATCTAGTGATTTAATTAAAAATAGAAAATTTAGTGCTTTTTATAAATGCAGAAATCCAAAATAACATCTTAGAAAATCTGTAACTCAAATCAAGTGCATTTCATTCAAAGGCAGTTACATCATGTGTGATGTGTATGTATAGCCAGATTTCGTGAACACAGATTTGGGCAGGGCTCTCCCCACGTGGGTGTGCCCTTCCAGCCTGTGCAGTGGATGTTTTAGGTCAGGCACAGCGTGTGCAGAACTGGCCCCACTGTTTAAGTCCTGAGGTCCATCTGCCACAGCCAAGCGAGCTTGGACAGTGACAGTGAAGCCCTCGGGACTGTCACAGAACCCGGTACTGACCCTACTTGGCATCCGAGATCTGACAGGATGGGATGGCAGGGAGGCATTTACTGCCAGGGGACGGTCCCCACTGAGACTCGAACTCAGGTCTTTGGGATTCAGAGTCCAGAGTGCTCTCATTTACACCACAGGACCACCCACATCATGTGTGATATACCTCAGATATATGTGTACACATAGATATGTATATATACAAATATGTATATACATAGTCCCTGCAATATATATCTGAAAACTAAATGCTATTTGGAAGAATACACTGGAAAGTCAAAACACATGAATTCAAATATTCTAGGATTATTTACATTGTGCGAACAATGAAAATGTGCTTTAGGCTCCACATTAGAGAAATGCCTATGTAAATTTTTAACATTAAGCATGTCAGTATTGTGATGGATCACAAATGAGATTCAGATTAGTTACATGCCTAAATATCTGCCTGGAGCAACTTTTTTGTACTTCATATAACCTACCTATGTAGGACCTGGTCTTTGTCTAATCCAATCTTCTCTTCTAGGATTCCAACATCTGAATTTTTACTTCTCTTCTGCTCTTCAGTTTGAGCTTTATCTGATGTGTGGAAAACAGCATATATGAGCACATATTTAAAAAGGCAATTATTCAGGTTGTTTGCCCCAAGTAAGATATTATAAGAAAAGATTCAGTGTTCCTTGATCTTCTATTTTTCATTCAAAATTGGATACCAAACTTCCTCAAAGAAAGTAAAAGTCACAGAACATCACGGAAATAAAAAATTAAGCTGCAAAGGACCTGAAGACACTGTCTTGACTCTCCTAATGGATGCTTTGTAATCATAGAAATCTCCAGTTGAAAGACGGAGCATTCCTCTGGGCAGATTACTTCAGCCTTATCTACTCTACCCGTTAAAAGGTATTCTCCCAGTCTCATCTGAATCTTCCTTGAAGCAGCTACTTCTTTTCACAATGAACAGATATTCTACTGCATCAAAAGACAAAGTATCAACTCTCTCTGAGTCTACTCTAAATTTTAAGAAACTTTTAGTTCATTAGAAATAAGTCATTTCTAAAAAATTCTAATTTATTGGAGGTTTTTGACTTCTATCACCACATTACATTGCATGAAATAAATTCTGTTGTATTTCTGACATTACATATGTTCCAAGCATTTTGGAAACACAAGGTCTTAAAATTATTGGGAATTTCAAGTGTCTATACATTTATCTTCACCACATTGTTAGCAAAAGCTCTGAAGATTTTGTCTCCTACATAAAAGCTAAATGTAAAGTGTGCTTTAATTTAACCTGCATGCCATCTATGTGCTGCAGTGAAAACAATGAGGAAGAATCTCCTTATAATTTTGGATAATATGGGACATATTCATTTAAAAACCTCATGTTTTGCCAAGGTGTGCTAAGGCAATTTAAAGTGTGTAGTCTAAAAGTGAAACAGCCCTCAAGAAGCCTTTGATGCCTTTGCCTTGGTTAGCTAAAAATGACAATTTCTAAACACCCACTGACTAACTGAAGACAAGACAAAGGCAGCAATGAATAGGGAATTTTGGCACTCCCAGCAAATGAATACCTTATGCCTCTGTAATTTCCTCCTTTCCTTTCCAAATGTGTCTCCTGGACAAAAACCAATTTACATACATTTATCTGCACTGAGGGATATTTCTGCAACTGTTGTAACTTGTTTTTTTTTCCAGATGCTGTTTTATGTGACATCTAACACCAGCCACTGTGCTACCTCAACTCCCATGAGAGTTCAGTACAAACTCAAAATACACACATGCCCTTGCACACTTCTGATCTGCCTTTGACTGAAACAAACAGAAGTATTTGAAATAATCTGGAAGTATTCAAGGCACAGTTAATGAAAGGGATACTGTGAGTTGTAGAGAAATTGTGCAGTAATGCTATTTTGCATTAATAACTACAACTTAGAGATATCTGCTTGTCATTTTACTTTTATAGCAGTTAGAAACTTACACTTCAGGTCAGCTGCACGTTTCAGTACCACAGGGTCTGAAATATCCAACAACACAGAAACATCAAATGCAGGTGAGGTAACAGGAGGCTTTTTAGAGGTTCTGGGATCTAAAGCAAGTGAGAGTTTTTCCGAAATTAAATCCTTTGCTTCTGGATCATTCCCTGTATAGGCTTTGTCAAATAGCTTTGCCTGATTAATTGTCATTGGAAACCCTTCCACAATCCACCCCTTCTCTGGTGGTATTTGGCTAAAAGTAAATGAAGAACCAGAATTATACAGTGAATTGACAGCATAATAATAAAATCTAAAGAAGAGCTTGCTCTAGCAGTCTTTCATTCCTTATTCAGTATATTAAATATCCTGATGAATACTAAATATGACAGGTATTACTAAACTGTAAAGCAATGGATTTTAAATTAGCAAAATCAACATTAGGTCTAATAAAAAATTAAAAAAATCAGAAATAAAACTATTTTTGCTGTCTTGATAAAGAGTTTTCAAAAAAACTCTCTATAGGGGCTCTTCTCAGAGCTTTAATTTCACTGTTTTCCCAATTAACATTTGTATAGAGGTAACAAAACTGGAAAATCTGTTCTGTAACTCTGAAGTATACTAATGGGAGTAATAAAACTTAAGTCCTAAATGCACACTGGGGTAGTTGCAACAATTTTCTGTCAAAAAAGAGTAGACAAAACCAAGTATCTATACGATTTCATACTTAATGGCTTCCAATAGGATGTCAATGAGTAGTTCATCAGGAATACTTTTTCCTTTCTTCAGCCATTCCTGTGATGCAGCACCAAGCTGGGCACGTACAGATAGCTGTGAAGAGTGCAGTGTATGCTCAAAATGTTCATACCAGTCATTGTGAAAAAGAACAAGATTCCACTTCTTATATGATATACTATTTAATTTTTTTGTTATTTAATGGTGAGGTTTTTTCTATTATGGGGATAGTTCTAACTGTAAAAAATGCCTAGTTTAATTGTACTCTTCAACTGAATTTCATCACTACACTCATAAAAATGTCAAAAGAAATGTAGTTGAGAAACTGAGGATATGAAGGTCAAGAAATCAAAGAGTAAGTGTCCTGGCTCTAAGCTTGTTTTGATTCTCATTATCACAAATCCACTTACGGTTTCCTACAGTAGCATATAAATTTATTAGTTCTATAGGGATTCTTTTATATCTTAGCATTTGAAATATTTTTCAATGACAATAAAGTCAAAGAAATTACTGCAGAATTATGCATTTTTAACATGAAGGAAAGAAACTTTGTCACTGGAGGAATTATCTGCTTGGCAGCAGCAAGATCAAGAATACAGTTTTGCTAATTCAGAAATTACATAGAAAATACCATACCTTATGTAAATATGAGATTAAACCAGAAAATATAGAACTTTAACAATATGTATAACTCTAACCAACATAAGAGGAATAGATTTTCAAACTAAATCCTTCTATATTTCAAAAATAAAATGCTTGCAGTGGGGTTAAATATTTAGAACGATGAAAAGGTGCCACCATTTAATTAATTTAACCATTTTAATTATTGCCTCTGTGTAAAGTAGAAACTAAAACTGGGTTGCAAACCTTGGGGAGGCAATTTGTTATAGTACAGAAAAAAACAAAACCATCAATTCAAGTTGAGTCTTGAAGTGTTACACATCAAAACTTAGAATTAAGTTTGAGTAAACAATTGAAACATGCTTTCTTCCTTATATATTTCATTCTTATTTACCTGTTGGAGCCAAACTCAAAACTAAGAAAAATGCTTACCTCATTTTGCTCCCCAGAACTTCCTGTTTCATGTGGAATCATACCATGTTCACTTTTCATTTCATTTTTTAGAAAAGACTGGATGGCCTCCTGAACCAAAGCGTCAACAGATAGTACCTGAATATTGCAAACTAATACACAACAAAATTAGATAACTTTACAGTTTGAGTTGAGCTCGCATACAGAGAAACTATTACAGGCAGTTACATTAATTATCTAAGTTATTTCCATACTTTCTTCTCTGTAACCATTGCACAGTGTGTATCTTCAATCACTAGCTATCTTGCTATTCTCTTCTAAAACATGTATCTCCAAACAAGCTTACTAAAAGCATTTTCAAATTCTCAATGCAGAAGTAGTATTATATTAACAGTTATTTCAGAGTTGGGTGCTTGTAATCTAATTTTGGAAGATAATGAAGGAATGACATGAAATCAACCCATGCAAAATACAAATGCATATGAGATTCAAGAATCAGTAATACAAAGATTTACTCAAACAATCTTCATTTTAAGAGTGAGGTATTAATACAGATAAAAATTTCAAAGAATTTCAGGGAAAAAAAAGCAACCAACCTCTACCTTTTTCAATAAACTTTGCACAAGTAGTTTTTCCACTAAAAATTTTTCCCAAAATACATCCCTGGATAGGAAATGAAGTACATGCACGTGGTGAAGATTTGGGTTGTGGAGGATAGAACATCTCCATCAGTCTACGAAGCACATGACCCAATATGTTATTATTAAGAGGAGGTTTGTTTTCACTGTTCTCTTCAGCTGGGCTCCATTCCCCTGTCATACTCTGTATAAATGACAAATTAGCAAATCATGTCTCAATATGCCTTGTCTTCCACCTTTCTAGATGTATATATTAATACACAAACACAATACATAAAATAACCACATTTGAATAATATTAAATAATAACTTATTTTTTAGAATAGACCCTTGTTCAAAGGTATAATTACATCATAATCATTAAACATCTATGATATTCACTAATAACTTGGTAAGAGACATATATTCATACAAACACTTGCATGAATTCAGTGATGTTTTACCTCTGGCTGGACACCAGGTGCCCATCAAAGCTGCTCTATCACTGCCCTCCTCAGCAGGATAGGGTAGACAAAATATAACAAAAGGTTCATGAGTCCAGATAAGGACAGGGGCAGATCACCAGTTACCATCACGGGCAAAGTGGACTCAGCTTGGTGAAATTAATTGAAATTATTATGTATCACAATCAGAGCAGGATAGTGAGACCTAAAACAAATCCTAAAAACATCTTCTGCTCACCCCTCCCTCCTTCCCAGGCTCAAGTTTATTCCCAGTTCTCTATGTCCTCCTGCCCAGCAGAGCTGGGGAACAGGAAATGTGGGTTATGGTCAGTTCATCACATGTTGCTTTCGCTGCTGCTTTCTCCTCAGGGAGAGGAGTTCTTCCTCTGCTCCAGTATGGAGTCCTTACCATGGGAGACAGTTCTCCATGAACAGCTCCAGTATGAGTTCTCATGGGCTACAGTTCATGAACGGCTCCAGTGTGGATCCCTTCCAAGGACAGCAGTCCTTCAGGAACAGACTCACCAGCATGAGTCCCTTCCATGGGGCACAGTGCTTCAGAACAGGCTGCTCCAGCACAGGTCACCCCATGGGGTCACAAGTCCTGTCAGCAAACCTGCTCCAGCATGGGCTCTTCTCTCCAAAGACTCTTCCAGTACAGGTTTCCCATGGGGTCCAGCCCTCTTTTGATCAACCACCTGCTCTGGTGTAGGGTCGTCCAGGGGCTGCATGTGGATCTCTGCACCACTGTGGACCTCCATGGGCTGCTGGGGAGTCTCAGCTCCAGACCTGGAGCACCTTTTCCCTGTCATTCTCCACTGACTTTGGTGTCTGCAGAGATGTTGCTCTCACATATTCTCACTTCTCTCTCTCCTCTGGCCTCAAGACTTCACTGAGAAAAAACTGTCTTTTCTTCTTAAGTATGTTATCACAGAGGTGTCATTACCATCACTGCTTGGCTCAGCCCTGGCCACTGGTGTGTCTAACATGGAGCCAACTGGTATTGGCCCAGCTGGGCATGGGACAAGCTTCCAGCAGATTCTCAGAGATCCCACACCTCTGCAGCCCCTCTGCTACCAGAACCTTGCTGTGCAAACCCAAAATAGACTCCTATGATCACTTTTTTAAATTCCATAAACATGAAAAATAATTTCACCAATACCACAGAATTGATCAGTAGCAGATTTCTGTATTAGAAATTCAGCATTCTAACATTCTGCCATTCTAAAACTTGGCAATTTTACTGTTCAGTATCACACATAAATATTTGAAAATTTTATAGACAAAGATTTCAAATATATATTTGCCTAACACACATTCAATGGATTAAAAAAACCCCAACCACACCAAATAACCCAATGGAGTTCAAACCATTTTAAGGGAAGAAAATACTGAGTAGAAACTTCAGTTCATCTACTCTGAGACCAATAGCAATTTATCAGCTGTATGATTTACCAGCATCCTCTTAACTGAGAATCATGTTAGAAGAAAGATAAGAATGGAAGGATGTAGTCAAAAGAACAGAACACTGAACTGTTCTTTTGCCACTTTAATATATACTCTACTAGTACTTAATCTTGTAGCACTATTGAAGTCCTGATGTATAGTTTATGCTGTGAGAAGATAAAAGACATCATTTTGAAATGCAGGACAATAATATTTATTTGGTTGCAGGATACTAACAGCTGTTTGGAAGATATGTAGATTAACTATTTCCACTAGATTCTAGCTTGTCACCTCATTTGGGGTGCACAATGAAGTGCTGACATACAAAGTCAAATGTTTCAGCAAGAGAAATTCCAAGTAGGGGGAAAAAAAATTAAGAAAATGATGCCAAAGGAGTTTTTGATTTTTCGATTGTCATATTTTGTAGATTTTAGGAACACAGTAGATGTAGCACTGTAGATTTTTAGTGGGTTAATATTTAGCAACTTAAGTATAAGGTCTTTCTATCTCTATCCCTGCTCCAGAACAGGCAGCTCAGATCTGCTAGCTGTTTAGTCTCTTTCTCAAGGTACAAGATTGGAGAATATCAGAGGGAAACATAAGCACGAAGCAGAGTGACCCAGAGCACTAGAAAGCATCCAGGAGACCTTCATGTGCTGAACAAGAGGAGGTGGATGAAGAAGGGGGTCTCATCACCCCCAGCCCCAAATCCACAGGGAGTGGGGACTGGGAGGGGACAGAGGTGGAACTGGATATGTGTAGAGTAGTGATTGGACAGATTATATTATAAAAGCCATGGAAATCCAGGCTTGCACATGCATACGTCTATGTATTCCTGGATGAGCTGGAGTGCTCATTAAAGTAACTACCCTTTATCATATCTCCTACTAAAACTTGGCTTGGAGTCTTTTTTTACAGACTTTTAAGGCAACAAAAAAATTGTTCACAATGAGAGTTGTTGAGCATTAGAACAGGTTGAACAGAGAGACTGGAATTTCTGTCCTTGGAATACTTGAAAGTTGACCAGACAAGGTGTTGAGCAACCTTATCTCAGAAAATGGCCCTGCTTTAAGAAAAGGCTTTTTCACACATCTTTAAACCTAAACAACTGTGATGTTTTATATAATTTTTATTTATATATATATGTGTGTTTATATGTATATATGTGTAAATATATAAAATATTTCATCACCATCAACAAAAGTGGAAAGATTTAAATTCTTCTGAAAGATAATGTTCTGAATTCATGTTCTGGGTAGAATATGCAATCTTTTCCTGAATCTGCTATTTGAATGATGTATTGCCACAGCATACATTCTACTAATAGAACTTGATGACTATTTGCTTTGAACTTATGTGCATTACATAGAAAAACACAATGTAATTATCACTCTAAATTAAATTTAAAATAAACTTAAAATCATCTATTTTTAATCAATAAAACAGAAAAAAAATCTGAGTTGCAGAATATTCCCTCTCCGACATATTCCAGAAAACATACTTTTTCATATGTAATTGAAAAGACATCCTTAAAAAACCCAAATCCTTGTTGTTTCTGAACCATTTTTCCTTAAACATGTAAGTAGAGCTCGATCAGTTGTTTTAAGTCCTATTAGACCTCTAAGAAAAATTAATTCCAGATTAAATGGGTTCCCCACTTTTCACTTTTATTGTCCTTTTAACCAGATGATTGCTAGACTGTACCTGTCCTGAAGTAGTTTACCTGTCAGAAACAAGTTTTCAGGCATCCAGATGACAGTTACATAACTCCTGATCAACACTTTCAGATGAAACTGGAAATTATTTGCTGTTTCGAGCAGTACCTAATGTTATGCTTGTTTTGGATGATTGAAATCATATGTTAAGTAAATAGCCACGACTGATAATATGGTAGTTTCCAAATACTGTCAGGCTAAATCTAACGTGCAATGTGCAATGCACTGATAGCACTGCATTTTCTTGTATTTTATCAAACACATTTGACACTCTTAGTCAGTATTCCTAATGGAAATGCACTATTCTTGAGAGATATCAAACTGCATGTCCTGGGCTTTTTTCACAAGGTTTAGGAAAATCAGAATAAACATTGTCAGAATGCCCTGCCAATACACTTTCACCTAGAAGTAAAGCTCGAAGGTATTAGCAGTTCATTTAGGCTTTTAGAAGACATAAGTATGAATTGGTGCCAACAATTTTACATGTCATATGAGATCAGCTTTTGAAGAATTTTGAAAAAATTGTACAATAGATTTTAACGAGGAAATGTTCATCCTTCATCTTCAAATTTTGAAATTATGCTAATGTATTATAAAGCTGAAGAAAACTTTTAAAGTACCATGAAAAGCAGTTATGTGTATTCCAACAAAAATTTAAGAAAAATTATAGCCATTTCTAGTAGTTTTCACAAACATTACTATCTCAAAATGAATGAATCACTCAATCAATAAAATTGCTCAAATTTGCTCAAATTAAGACTTCTGGTATTGTAACATACACAGTATTTAATTTTACTGCTTTTACTGATTACTTTCTTTTACTTCAAATTCCAACTGTCTGAAAATGCAAGATGTATTATCTTCCATTATGTATTATCAGTTTGGTGTACCTTGTATTCACCATAATCTTTTTCATCTAACAGACTCATTTTATTCATCTCTACAAGTTGTTCTGGGTCAGGTTCATTTGGCAAAGGTTGAATTGAGGCTTGTTCATATATTGGTTTTCCATTTAAAAAAAAATCCTTCCAATCAAGCACCAGTTTTAATGGAACTCGGCTGCAGGAAAAAGAAAAACAAAAACAAACATTTCCAAACCAAAAATTAAAGGGTTAGATGTTTGACAACAGTGAACCCAAATTCACAAGAAGCCTAATCATGAAACAAGTATATGCTAAATTGGTTATAGCTTATAATGCTTTCTGTAATTATTACAGCTTTTTGTAATGTTTGTTTACTTATATGACAGCTGTAGGCACTTGTAAGCTTCAGTATTTTCACAAATGTGTTACCACACAACACTTGGCTGGCAGAGCTGTGTAATAACAGTTTTGCTGTAACTACTTTTCCCTGCTCCAGAATATTCTGTTTTGTTGGGTAAAGCCTCCTGTTGCCAAAAATCTAGAGAATGTAAGTTAAAATTAATTTAGAATTGTATGAATAATTAAACTCCTTTTTTTTAGTTACTAATTTCACTAAATTACTGACTGTATTTTCATGTACTTACTGGGCCTAAATTTATATCATTTTCATAAAATAAAATCGTATGTATTTCATAGGGTTACACCTTTATTATTTTAACATGCAGTTACACTAAAAAGCAATTAAGATTTTGGTATACTTTCTAATACTCTAAGTCTTACTTCATAGTCAAATCACTGAATACTAATGAAAGAACTACAGCATAAAAAGCCCCACTCTCTGGTTTTTTAAACTCCTCTACAGCACAGGCATCTGGAGATTAATGCCCTTTTAGGACCTTCTCAGAAACCCTGTGCAATTAGGGCATGTTGTAGAGGGAATCACAGCATGTAGGACTCAGAAATACTGGGCTTAGTTGCTACTCTTTGGACAACCCAAGCAGGTTTATATATCTTAGGAAATTCATCCTGTTTATATTACATGGAGGAAGTATTCAGCTAGTGGATGAATCTAGAAACCATTCAGTTTTAAACTTTTAACTAAGGAATTTGTTCATAAGAAAGGAAATCAGTAGTTGCATAAACTGTAGCATTAGCGGATTTTGGTCTAGTAAGGATTCGAACTAGTTGAGTTTTCAAGAAATTATGCTAAGGCTGTAGCACTAGGTCACCCTGCATTACACACCAGCAAATCCTCGCACAAAACTACTGTTACCATTTTCCCACACAAACTTAATTGGAAGCTGTCATGTCAAACATCTGAGAAACTACATAACCTGTTACAGTGCTTAAAGCAGTCTGAATGCTGCAGCCTAACAGCCATCTGGCAGCTGTTACTTTTGTCTAACAGCTATCATACTCACTTTTTTGTCATTTCACGATATTCTCCTACTTTTGTTGACAAATCAATGATTTGGCCCATCACTTCCCAACATATCGAATAATGTTTGTTATAGCGTGCCTGAGCTCTTTCAGCAGCAATTTTCTCATGTTGTTGTCTTTCCTTGAATATTTGTTCTTCATTATCAATATTTTCTTGTTTTGCGAAAACCTAGAATTGTTTTAGAGAGAAAATTTGAGACTGCAATGAAAATAGAAGTGCAGAGGTGCACAACCCTGGAAATGAAAAGAAACTTGTTCATTTAAATCAAGAAACAAAACAGTTCAATTCTCACCAGAGTTTGATAGCCAGCAGGCAGAATAATACATAACAAATATAGAAATTTTTATTCATTCCATAAATTCCAGGTTTTCTGCTTTCTAACTGCTAAAATATAACAAAGTAAAGGGGAAATGCATTACTTCTTTCAGGGCAAACAGATTAACAACATATTAAGTACTTGGGGGCAGTGAAATTGCAGTTTTCAGTGGAATTACTCATTCAGAAAATGTGACAAGTAATTTATCTTACTAGATTCTGATCTTAAAATAATTTTAAATTATTGATGTTTTTCAGTCTTTGAAAAAGATTTCTGGTCATAGTAGAAAATTATTCCCGTGATGGTGTGCTGCTTTTGGCTGAAAGCACACTTAAAGAGATCAGATAGCTGCTGATTACACAGGACTCCAGTTGTGTTGCAGGACTTGTAATTACTAACTGTTTTTGACAGGATCACATTATGGCCAACTATGAGCATTGCACTTGGCAGTTCTCTACAGAATTATGAGTCTTTTTAATCAACTGAAAACTTAAAGGTAAAATGAAATGAGCACTTGTGAGTGAAACTATTCCAGCATTTGTCAAAAATGGACATTAACAGATTACATCTAAAGGAAATTAAAAACATGATTCTTGAAACAAGATCTTAGGTTATTGTCTTTTGTCCTGTTGCCTTCGCAAGACTGGGCCTTTTAAACTCAGCACACAGAAAGGTTTTCCTACAAAGTTAAAATTAGTATGGAAGAAAAGATCAAAAATAGACTTTAAGTAGGACAGCTTTACCCCTTATTATCCCCCTGCCATGGCAGGGCTGTTCTTCCTCCCTACATAATTCCCGTAAAGTTTTAACACACTACAAAATGCTCTCAGTTCCACAGTTACAGTTACAGGCTTATTGTTTATCACCCATATTAGCTGTAACTTTGAACTTAGATAAAAGAATATGTTTATCATTAAATCATCCTGTCCCTAGAAAGTCCTAAATTCTAACAGTTAACACTACAAATTCCAGTTAATAGTATTCCAATAGTCCTGAAGCAGTTCAGAGAGTAAAACACTCATTTACCGCTTCTCTGTCAAGAGCTTCCTGGAACTCCTTCTGTCGTCTTTCTTCATATTGCTTTTCCCTAAAAATTCTGCTTTGCCTTAACACCTCTTTTTCATGTCGAACATGCATGAGTTGAGTAGCAATCCTCCGCTCGTACTGAGATTGTTTCATTAGTCTGTAAATAAGCTGTTCCTCCTTGTAAGCTTTCTATAAGATAAAAAATATTAATAGTAAATATGGTTTATAAATTATTTCCCAGACAACTCATCAGTGTCTCATATGTGAAATATGAATGGAGTCATATAACAGCATTTACCTGCTTGTATGATCCATAAATGCAGAACAACATACATATCTATTTATTAGTACTGTTTTTGTGTGAAGCAATACTATTGACATCAGTAATTACAGCAATACTATTTATGCAAGAATTGTAGAACTATGGAAGAGAATTCTAAACATGCCTTAGTTGAGATACTCAATAAAAATACATTTGGCCAGATTAACTCAATTTTAACGTGGTTATTTCCTGTGTGCAAAGAAACTGTAGCATATTTGAAATAATGTCTTCTGTATATAAAGACATTCCCTTTCCTCAAAAAACTAACTTATCCCTGCTATTCACCAGTCCCCAATCCCAATCATATTCTACTGAATAGTTGATCACTCAGTTTTCCTCAGTTTGAACATTTTCCTTCTTTGGGGGGATTTGGGTAATTATCTTCTCCATTTTCTTCTATTCAGGAGACTGGGAATTAGGAGGAAGCATTCAGAACAGAGCAAAACACAAGACTTCTGGGTAATAGTTCCAGTGTTCTCACTGGGACATGGATATAATACCCTATTTGGTGCTACAGGAAAATCATTCTGAACCATTGCTTTAGGCATGGTCTGCATACACAACACTTTCAAGGCTGTGGATTGTTATTTTTTGAAGTTCTCTTAAAATATACTATCTTATCACTACTTCTCTAGCCAGTTCCTGGTATGTAAACTAATGCTTACCCTGATCTAAAATTATGTCTCACTATCACTTTTTCTGAGTACAAAGCAAAAGCAACAGCTTGCCTCTCAAGTCCCATTGCCAAATACTACTCCTACAATGAAATTCTAGAGGAAATGCCTGATTTGCTGAATATTTGTTTCAGTTCAGCAAAACTGCTAGGAATATACTCAAATATAAGGACCCAAACTGGGAACCAATTTGATGATTTCCAATTCATTTTCCTAAGAACTGAGGCACAGGTAAAGCCAGTTAGTAGCACGAAAAAACCTAAACAAAATAAAGTATCATGTCTGTTTTCTTTTCATCTGGTTTATTTTTTTTCATCAGCTGTCTGTGACAGAGAGGGCAAAACACATAACATAAATATACCTACAAATGAAAATTCCAACTTGATTACATATTATCATATTACTTATGAAGGACTGTACAAAGGGGTCTAGACCTGTGCTACACAACACAACCAGCACAATTGTAATAAAATTCTAATGCAAAGTATGGCTATTTTAATTTCTATAATAAAACCAAGAACTTTCTAAATAGTTTAGTTATTTAATGCTGATGCTGGGGAGAAGCCAATTAAAAAAAAAAAACCAAAACACAACGTCCTTCCATATTTTTTCATTCTTTTCCCTTCACAATTGCTGAGAATAAAGTACATTCCAATTAAACACTGGTGACTTGAAAATACTAAGCTGATATTAAAATATATCAACATTTTTCTTATTTTAGCCAAAATGTGGGCTTTGCACTTCCCTTTCTTAGCACTTAATCTCATAAAACTGCATGATAGATCTAATGGCAGATGCAGTCATCTCAGACTTTAATCCCAGAGCACTTCACCTGCATGCTATGTTGTCCCTCTGCAAAGCTAATTTTGAACGTGTTCTGTTCTGTTTCCTATTTGTAGTGTACTGCTTGTGAGTTAATCTTCTATGGAGGGAATTATCACCATGCATGCAATGGAAATGGAAAAAAAAATGCAGTCATAACAATTTCATATTCATTCTATTTGTCATTTGATACAGTTCAGGTGACAAATTTTTCCAACAGAGCTGCCTACTGAAGAGTTAATCTGTTCATTTTGTCTTACATTCCTGAACTCAAGGCAATAAAAGGAGTTACAGCACTCTTTGGCATCTCAGTTCTATCCACTGCTTCTTTGTACTTAGTATTTCACTAAGATTTCAAAGAAGAGGAGAGAATGCACAATTTGCTTCCTATTGTAAGTAAATATCCTTCATTATTTTCTTCAGTTGCTACTGTTTACTTTCAGCAAAAGGTTATTAAAGCAGTAGGTGCTTCACCAGAGGAACATGGATTTTAAAATCCTAACTCACAGGGAATTGAAGGAGCCATCCTAACAGAGTGGTCATTGGTCTCACTCAAACCATCAACTCTATGGTGCAAATAGTTGGTCCAGTGGGAAATTAAACCACCTTACTTAGGTGAATGTGCACCTCCTAAAGGAAACAGAAGATGGTCCTTTAGAACACTTTAGAGCAACCAAAATAGACCTTATCTTTGTTAACTGAAGGGTAGAGAACTTCAGTATTCTGTGATCAAATATTTTGGCATGCTCAGTAGGCCTTAATAGAGCCAGTAGGAGATTTTTGAGGAATAAAAATAAATGAAAAGACAAATAACTCAAGCTACACAATAGATAAATACAGATTTTGAACAGTAAACTTATAGTTTCAGAAAGGGTGCTTATGGGTGGGAAAGTGAAGCATTGGTAGATATCTTTCATACAAGAAGGAATGGACAAATTTTGAAACTTCTGAACATAGCAGGAGACAAAAGAAAAGCTGTAATACAATTTTTAGACCTAAAATTTTACATCAGCATCTTCAAAGAGGACTGTGAAGTCCTTGAAGAAATCATAAATATTCTAACTGGGACATCTTCATAATAATTTGTAAAATTACTATTAAAAAAGCGCAATATATACTTTTTTTTCTAGTCTACCTACTTGAGACAACAGTGGCATCCAGTGGCCAAACCATGGCATGTTTATGGATCACATTGTCCATACATAATTACTGTATCATGTTTCCATTTTTCTATTTCCTTGTTTGATTTACATGTAAGTGAAACAATTCTGTGCTGTTGTGTGGTCATAAAATTTATGACCAAAAATTACAGCTCATCATACACAAATCTATGTGGTTGACAAGTAATAACATAGTAACAATTCATTTCTCCTCCCATTTTCATGTTCTCAATTTATTGCTGATAGTAACTTATTTCTGATAACTTTTTAATTCAGAGCATTTAAAAATAACAATTATAAAGCATAAATAATTTGTTGAAATGGTGGAGATAAAGGTTGAATATGGATGAAGCCATATTACTGTCAATCATTTTTAACACCTGCCTATGAAAATCTGACTGACATCACACTGTGCTCTACACAGAATGCGGTCATGAAATTGTAAAGTGTTTTCTCTACCAGGGTCCAACTTGTAGTGTGCCAAAAAACCCCAATTTGAACAAGATGCTATTAGTAAGGTTTATATATATGTGGATACTAAACAATCTACCACACTCGGAAGGGATAAAATTCATTTGACTCTAAATGGTCCCATGCCATGGTCAAGGTTTATGCTGTATAGGTAAAATGTGACCTTAATGCCTATAAGACAGCTACAACTTGAGACTGAAGATTGCTTCTGGTTCAACATGTAATGGAGGGAAAAAGTAATTTTCAACTATTTTGTATATTATTGCATTTTTTAAAGAAAATACCTCAGTTTGCTTCCCACTTCTCGTAAGTCAAGCAATATCTAATTTCTGAAATCTCACAAAGCTCCAACCAAACACCTCTTCCTCTGCTAATTTAGAACCAAGTTAACACTAAACAGATTCTCTGATATGGTGAGACTACTGTTACAGTCAAATGCTCACATGTCTTTCCTCCTAATGTCTGCAGCCTGTGACTTCAATTGCTCCTGTATCAAAACTGATTTTTCTTCATGGCAATTTAAGAACATGATTTTCACTTTTGCCTTGATTTGGAGCCTCACTGAGGCCTGTCTGATTGGCAGCACACTGCAACAGTTCCTCCATCCCAGAGTGACAAGGCTGGTACTAAAACTGCAGATGGACCAGCTGTGTTACTTCCTCAGAACATGGGCTGGCTTGGCTGGCTTACAGCTGGTGCATCCACCAGGTGATCTCTGGTGACTGATAGCCAGGACTTTTGGAACCACTAGTCCAGGCTGCCAGTGCTGCAAGAGCTGAGAGCAGTTAAAGAGCAAGTTTTGGGACTGCAGTGACTTCAGTCAAGTGAATCACAAAACTTCTCCATGGCCTATGCATATCAACAAGAGCATGGTGTAAAACCTCTTTTAATGAGAACTCAGAGACCAGATACAAAGATAGATGAAATCTTGGTCTAAACCACTACAGGTGTTTTTCATGAATACAGGACTGAGATAGACCCTGAGAAACATCCAATTCCTATGTGACTACCCCAACAATTTAAATTTTTTCTTAACATTTCCAAAAAAACTCACAGAGTCATAGAACATGGTGAGTTGGAAGGAACTCATAAGAATCACCAAGTCTAACCCCTAGCCCTCCAAAGGCCCTCCCTCAAGAATCACACCATGTGCCTGAGAGTATCATCCAAATGCTTCTTGAACTCTGCCAAGAAGAAGGCGTGGTGCTGGGACCCCTTCCCTGGGTAACCTGTTCCAGCATGTACCTCTGGGTGAAGAACCTTTTTCTAATATCCAACCTAAACCTCCCCTGACACAACTGCAGGCCATTCCCTCAGGTCGTGTCACTGTCCAATACAGAGAAGAGACCAGTGCCTGCTCCTCTGCTTACTCTCATGAGCAAGCTGTAGACTGATGAGGTCTTCCCTCAGTCTCCTCTTCAATCTTCAGATATTACATGCCAACCCTTAGAGATAGAGATATAGATATGTATGTATGTAGGTTATGCATATATATGTATGTATGTATGTATAAAATTCCATCTTTTCAGAGATGCTACACATCTGAAATGCTACTATTATGCAGCAGCAGTGGAGACAGTCCTGGTTATAGTGGGTTCAAACATGTGATCTAAGCTAAGGACTCACAGTGAAACACTAAAATAAATAACGAGAAATCACAAAACCCCAGTAAGTTACAAGACCTGTTTCTACACAACCATCCTAAAAGAGATCTGTGAAATCAGTAATCTAAGGGCTGCTTTTTGAATGAGGAGTATCTGAAGAGAAATATTAAAAGCCTCGTGCTTTACAGGACAGGACTCAAAAGAAATAACCTGTACCACCCATTTTTAGATGCAACACAGACATGTTCCAGAGATATATCTTCTATTCTGTAACATATCAAAATCAAAGAAAGCTCTGACCTGTAAATTAAGTTTTGACTCTTCACATAACCCAAGAGAATAATTTCAGAACTCACCCAGTCCAGGTCAAAACCTTTACATGACACCTCTGTAAACAGAGGTTTACAACCAAGGAATGCTTGTTTTTTAATAAATATGTTCTTTAGAATCTGTATACATTTTAATACCACAGTATGTTCAACTTTGGGGAGGGGGTGGCAAGGAAAAGAAGGCAGGTCTTCAACTGATTTTTAACAAGCTTTGCTCTGCTCCTTCCCTTCATTGTTTGTAAGTATGGTGTATGACATAAAGGTGGTGAGAAAGAAGAGCTAACTGTCAATATTTTTCAAGGAAATACAATGGTTGCCATAAAAGCATTTTTCAGATGTAGGTGTCTATTCCTCGCTTTATTCCCTCCAAATTTTATTCAACCCTCAAAAGTGCTCCTATTTCATATCTGTAAGGAAATTTTTAGATCAATAATTGTGTCCTTCAGCATACAATTCCTCACCTCTTCAGATTCATGTGCTATTAACTGGTCCATTAGCATTTTTCGTCGTCTCTTTGCTCGTTGTTCTCTAGCAAATGTGTCTTCCTCTGAACGCTTCTGAATTTTCCTTATATATTCACCATCTGAATAAACACTTAACAGCTCAGGTTTTGTTTGTGTTGTAATTTCTAGAGTTGTTTCTTGCAGCTTCAGTGTTTGCAATGATTCTTTCATGTCACTGATTGAAAAGATTAAGAAGAGAAAGATCACTGACTTTACAGGAATTATGGTTCTTAAAAGTGTTTTCATAGAGATCCCTGTATAGTTACGTGCAAGTCTAACAAATGTACAACATCACTCTGTGGGCACTGTGGCTACTTCTTGGTGCTCTTCTTATTTGGGTCACTCCTCAATATAACCACACTGAGTAGTTCTGCAGTTATTAATCACAGGCTTACATACAGAAATATCTGCAGGCACATGCATGACTGTCACCTCTTCTGAGTAGAGTATCACTAAAGGGGACAGAATGATTATTACTTACAATTACTCACAAATAAATCAACATACAGGTAAGTTTCAGGAAGAAATTTACTTTTCACTATTTTCTTCACAATGTGTTACACAGTGTATGTACATCCACAACCATTCCCCTCTCTCTGCAAGGCTCATTGACCTTATAGAGCCCATGATTAAAATTAACACAGAAGAAGAGATGCACTTTGAGTCCCTTCTTGCTGCATTTTTGGTACAAAGTAGTGAAGGAAGCTTGAGCCGTGCCTATTACAACTAGAGGTAACATAAAGACACTGCAACCATGTTGGAATTGAAGTATTTGCAATATTAATGGGATAACTACTCAAAGGACAATCACAGTTTAAACTAACTGAGACACTATGGTTTCCTTAAGTAGCTGTCTACATAGATAGCAGATGCCTGAGGCAGGATCCTGTCTATTCTTAACAATCTAATATTCAAATATTACCTGTCAGTCACCTGGGTGTGTCCTTCAGAGCCACTTCCTGCCATAGACTTCTCAAACTTTTCTATCTCCTTGTATACGTTCTGGAGAAGTAATACAAAATTTAATGTTTCCTTTCTCTTCACAAAGCATTATAAAGAAGGTTTAACAGAATAAGTAGAAGGGTATTACTTTTATGTCATTAATGTACAACAGATAAGTTTACACTGAAAATACTTTAAGCATCAGCTAGACCAAGAATAAAGGCAACACTATTTTCATCTTTAACCTTTCACTTCTTCCCCTCTTTCCTTTTCCTAGATACACTTACTTCCACCAGCCACAGTATCCTAAAATCATAATCATATTCAGCTCATTTTCACTGGCTGAGTCTACTTTATAGTTTTAACAGTTATATATCAGCAGCTCTTGGATGGTGAAAGCACATATTTGTAAGCGTAAATGTTCCCTGAAATCATGGCTTTTGAGTCAATATAATTAACCTTAAAAGAATATAGATGATAATTACCTCTGCTTCTCTCTTCTTTAACAATTTTTTGGCTTCAAGAGCATTTATGGTGGGTCTTGGTGGAGGTTTTGGAACCTGTGAAGTGGCTGTTTGAATCCTGGCCACTACTTCATTTTGTCTCCTTCTTCCAATGTGATCCTGAGTATTCAACATCTTACATTCAGATACACAGGTGGAAACAAAATACAACATATGGCCCTAACACACTACCTAAATATCTCTAAAGTAAAAGAAGGAAAACAATCCTTCAGGAAGAAAGAAAAGCTTGTCAGGCTCCATATTTGAGCAAAGGAGCAGTGCCTTACAGGCATTTAGAGGCATTCATTTGGTTCAAGTTGTAGCATGGTATGTGTTTCAGGTCTGAATATAGCACAGAAACTGAGAATACCAGTTTCAGGCTGTAGAAACTGAGCATACCATTAGGTAACACATTAGGTAATACTTACAGTGAACAGTGAGCCTCAGATGATCAAGAAATAAAGAATATATAAATTACAGTTGTTTAAAGTGCACTACAGATATATGCAGGTAATGGTTGATAAAAGTAGAAAAATAGTTTTCATCCAAAAAATTCAAAGAGTTAAAAATAAATAATATAACAAATAAGATATTAATACATTTTCTTTTAAAGTTGTTTTTTTTAGTATTTGGGATATTGCTTGTATTTTCTTTTCTAGATACATGAATTGATTTCTTCGTTTTCATTCTTGTTCATGTAATGACAATAAAACATCTAAATAATCACAAGACTCTCATCCTTAATTAGCCATATAAAACACTTATCAAATTAGTCAACTGCATCTTCAATGTAGTTCAACACCTCTTGGATACCTTGGGATTTCCTCTGTATAAACTGTAAGCTGTACTTTGGATGAGTGCTCCCATGTCTGAACAAATTCATTCATCTTTTTTGATTTTATCAGAATAGCTACACAGAAGCATAAGATGTTCTGAGGCTATATCCACTAGGTCTCCTTTCCCTGCCTTTTCCTGCTTTTGAACAATGCTTCATCTTTTCTTCACAAAAGAGGAATGTCACAAATCTCTTTTACAAAGACACCTCAAACACATACAAGTTGTGAAATTTACATTTAGTCTTCAAATCTATAAATATTTTCCACGCATGATAAAATGCAAATACTCTCAATTTAACGTTAAGTGATTTTTAAATAGTAATAATTTTTAAATCTCATGACAGTATATTGACTCTATGTCTACATATTAAGGATTTCCATGCATACTCCTTTCCTTCATTCTCGTATAAACATGACTACGTAGCACAGAATTAAGAAGCCTTCACACTGGCTTTAACTAACTCCTTATGTACATAAGAAAATACTTCCTCAGAAGACTATAAAAGGTAAGCAGTCACCTTTTCAGTGCCTTGGGCTCTTGGCTCTTCTTGAAGCTTCTGAGCTCTCTGCTGCTCTGCAACATGTGTGTGAGCTATTCTATCTACTGCTGCCTCGGCTTTTGTTTCAAAATGCTCTGAAATCTGCTGTGGCTGCAAATCAGCCCAAGGTAAAGTTTTCAAACACTAAAATTAAACATCAAGCAACGAAGAGTCAGAAACAGTACTAAACATAATTAAATATGATGATTTTAAGATACTCATTTCAAACTGTGCTCTCCTGTGTTAATGCACATAGAAAAAAAACATCTAAACATGGTTGAATAGAAAACCAGGACTAGGTCCATTGAAAAGAACAGAGAGATTTGAACATTTGAATGATGCCAAACTTTGTTTAATTTAAAGAAAAGGACCCATCACTCTGTAGAGCTTCTTGAGGAGTGGAGGGGCAGAGGGAGGTATTGTTGTACTCTTCCTGGTATCCAGTGAGAGGACACATCAGAATAGAATTATAGAATCACAGGACCATAGAATGGTTTGGATTGTAAGGGACCTTAAAGATCATCTAGTTACAACGCTCCTGCCATGTGCAGGGACACCTTTCACTAGACCAGGATGCTCAAAGCTTCATCTAACCTGCCCTTGAACACTTCCAGGGATGGGGCATCCACAGCTTCTCTGGGCAACTTGATCCGGTTGCCCACATACCTTCATAGAAAAGAACTTTTTTCTAATATGTAATCTAAATATATTGTCTTTCAGTTTGAAGCCATTTTCCCTTGTTCTATCACTACAGCCCTTCTAAAAAGTCTCTCCACACCTTTCTTGTAGGCTTCCTTCAGGCACCTGAAGGCTGCAATTAGGTCACTTGGAAGCCTTCTCTTCTACAGGCTGAACAATGCCAGTTCTCTCAGACTTTACTCACAGGAAAGATGCTCCATCCCTCTGATCAACTTGGTGGCCTCCTCTGAACATGCTCCATTAGGTCATGTCCTGCTTGTGCTGGATGCAGTGTTCCAGGTGGGGTCTCACCAGAGGAGAGATGAGGGGCAGAATTCCCTCCCTTGATCTGCTGCCCACTCTACTTTGAATGCAGCGCAGGACACATTTGGTTTCTGTGGCTGTGAGTGCATGTGGCTGGGTCATGTCCAGCCTCTCGCCCACCAGCACCCCCAAGCCCTTCTCAGCAGGGCTGCTCTCAATCTGTTCATCCCCAGCCTATGTTGATACTGGGAGTTGTCCTGACTCAAGTGCAGCACCTTGCCCTTTGTCTGGTTAAACTGCATGAGACTTCCATGGACCCCCTGCTGAAGCTTGTCCAAGTCCCTCTGGATGGCATCCTGCCCTTCAGGTGTGTCAACACCACCACTTAGCTCAGTGTCATCTGCAAATTTGCTGAGGGAGCACTCCATCACTTTGTCACTGATGAAGATACTAAATAACACTGGTCATGATACAGACCCCAGAGGGGCACCATTTGCACTGATGTTCATCAGGACCCTGAGCCACTGACCACTGCACTCTGGACGTGACAGTCAGACTAAATCATTACCCACCAAACAGTCCACTCATCAAATCCAAGTCTCTCCAATTTAGAGAGAAGGGTGTTGTGACCGTGGCACAGGCTTTACAGAAGTCCAGATAAATGACATCAGTAGCCCTTCCCTTGTCCGCTGATGTAGTCACCCCATCATACACAGTCACTGGGTTGGTCAGGTAGGACATGCCTTTGTTGAAGCCGTGCTGGCTGTCCCAATTCACCTCCCTGTCCTCCATGTGCCTTAGCACAGCTCCCAGGAGGATCTGTCCTATGTTCATCCCTGGCACAGAAGTGAGGCTAATGGCTCAGTAGCTCCCAGGGGTTCCTTTTCTACCCTTTTTAAAACTGGTACAATGTTTCCCTTTTTTCAGTTGCCTGGGACTTCTGATGGCTATGACTTTGCAAACATCGTGGAGAGCAGCTTGGGAATTGCATCAGCCAATTTCCTCGGAACACTGGGATGGATCTCATGGGGTCCTATAGACTTACATACATGGTGGTACATTATGGACATGATTTACTCAGGTGGTCACGGACCTGATCTTTCCTTGCAGTGGGAGGGACTTTGCTTCCCCAGTCCCCATCTTGCTGTCCATCCACTCAAGAAGTGTGGGAAGAGAGGCTGCCAGTAAAGACTAAGGCAAAAGAGTTGTTAATACCTTAGCTGTCTCCTCACCTATTGTCACCAGTTTTCCAGTGCTATGTATCAGAGGGGGTCCACTTTCTTTGACCCTCCTTTTCTGGTTAAGGTACTTGTAGAAGCCCTTCCTCTTTTTCTTTGCATCCTTTGCCAAGTTCATTTCCAGCTTCAACATGGCCTTTCTCATCCCATTCCTACACAACCAAACTTCATCTCCATACTCTTCCCAGCTCACCTTTCCTGGCTTCAACTGCCTGTGCATTTGTTTCTTTTCCTTCAGTTTGACCAGCAAGTCTCTACTCAGCCACACCAGTCTCTTGCCTTCCTTGGCTGACTTCTTGTTTATAGGGATTTCTAGCTCTTGCATTCTATGGAAGACATCCCTAAAGATCTTCCAGCAATATTTCACTGCCCTGTCCCTATGGCATCTCCCAGGGGATCTTACTGACTATCTCCCTGAAGAGCTGGAAATCTACTTTCCTAAAGTTCAGGGACCTAACTTTATTCCTCACCTGACAAACATCCCTCAGGACTGCAAACTTCACCAATGTGTGATCACTAGACCCCAGGCTGCCTCCAATCTTGATGTCCCCAGTTATCTGGTTTGCATTGGTGACCAATAGATCCAGGAGCACATCCCCTCTGCTAGGACAGTCTATTTCCTGGGTCAGGAAGTTATCCCTCATGCACTGGAGGAGTCTCTGCGCTACCTGCCCAGCAGATACCAAGGTGGCTGAAGTCCCCCAGCAGGACAAGAGCCTGCAAATATGATGCCTCCTGTAGCTGGAGCAAGAAGGCTTCATCAAGAGGCTTTCCTTGGCCAGCTGGACTGTAGCAGACACCAACACAGGGTTCTCTTTCTTGCCTCAGGTTTTTGTCTTGCTCATGTCTAACTCTCAGGGTCAACTCTTCATAATCCATCTCTTGATGGAGAGGGGAACCCATCTGCTTCACTTTCCTCTCCTGTCTCTCCTGAACAGCCATCAATAGTAATATTCCAGCCATGGGATTCATCACATGCTGCACCAGGGGAGGTTCAGATTGGATGTCAGGAAGCACATCTTTACTGAGTGTAATCAAACACTGAGACAGGCTTCTAAGAAAGGTGATTGATGCCCTAAGTCTGACAGTGTTTCAGAGGCATTTGGACAATGACCTTAATAATAGCCTTTAACTATTGGTCAGCCCGAAGTGGTATGGTAGTTGAACTAGATGATCATTGTAGGTCCCTTCTAATTAAAATATTCTAATCTATTTAAATAGAAATATAGAAAAGTCAACTTAAACATCACAAAAAATTACTGAAATGGTAATAAACAATTTACAGGTTATGAAGCCTACAGCTTTAGAGATATTCAAGGTCTCACTGAACAAGGTCCTGAGCAACCTGCTCTAGTTGGCTTTGCTTGGAGCAGTGAGGACAGACTAAGTGACTTCCAGAGGCCCCTTCCAACCTCAACTATTCTATGATTCAAATGCTATTCTGATCCTGTCCAAAGACCAAACCTACTCTCAGTTAGTCAATTTCTTTAAGCTATCCCTCTACAAGTGAAGTGATATTTCAACCCTCTGGTATTATATTTGTATTTCTGGGTAAACTTTCTGCTTCTAAACTATTTTTCAGGAAGCATGCCAGAAAAAAGTGTGAAATTTCACTCTGCTGATTTTAATTCATGGTATATAGCTTCTTAAAAACTGCTCATCTGAAATAAAAATAAGGGTTTACACATGCTGAATATTACTGTTGAAAACAAGAAGAATGTCTTCAACAGAGCCTACTACATCAATATTGATTTCCTCTTAAGTACTCTCTTTTATTTTTGTTTTTTTTTCTCTTTGTATTACCCAGCATATGATTATTGCTGGCTGGAGTGTAGTATAAATATATGGAGAGGCATGCAACAGAATGAACCAAATCGTTGTGGCACAAAGCTCAACACAGTTGTAAACACGTTTCCTGGAGGGGAAATTAGTCTAAGTTGATACCAAGACCACAAAGCAGTCTGCAATCTGCACTGATCAAAGTAAAAATGCAGCTGCTGAATAACTGCTGGCCTTTGTTGTTGTGATATTTTAAGTCTGAAAAAAGTTTGAAGGCAGAGCAGGTAACAAAGAATGAACCAAAAGAAAGGAACACAGAAGATCAATATCCCGTTGAGTTACTGCATGATCCCATTGTGCAAGACACAGCAAAGAATGGCTTCTTTTCAATAGAAGTGTTGGGTTTTGAATAGGAGATCTAAAAAGTGAGGAAGGGAAGCACGCAACACGCTCAAAAAGTTCATGTAAATATGCTACCTTTTCTCTATTTATACAAAATAGCCATAAGTAGTTACCTCTGGATACAAAACACTTTCAACAGACTTAAGCTTTGTAGTTGCTGTGGGTTTCATTGCTTCCATGTATACTCCAGGGTGCTTTGCTTTCTTCTTTTTTTGTAAAGCAATATACAATTCATATAAAAGCTTTGTTGCAGCCCCATGTTGTCCTGTCATAATGTTTTGGGCCACATTTTCATTAAACTGCACACCAAGCAGGTGAAGTGTGGGTTCCAGGCGAGAAAAATTGCTAACTTTTGCATCTGCAACCCTATGTGATTAAAAACAACAACAAAACACAGAAAATAAACTTATTTTCAATTTCAACTTCTTGCAGTAAGCATGGCCATGACATTTGTCTCTTACCAAGACAGGAGAAGGAGGGAAAAAAAACCACAGAGAACTTCCTTAAATAATGCAATACACACTTCAGCTTAGGTTTTAATAGTGCAGTATTGTAAGTGCATTGATTACTATGCATGACCTTCACCAAAAAAAAAAGAGCACACTGGATTATTTAAATCCTGATCCATATATACACAAAGTCCATCTGACAGCAAAACTAACCCCCAATGCAGCTAATGGTATTTCATCCACAAAACACACACAGAGTTTGAAGTCTCTATATTAGCTGTATCGTCACTTGAGCTCTTCCCAATCAAAACATAGGAAATTATAAAAAAGTCTATGTTACCTATTAACCCTCACAAAATTTTGACATATTTCTTCTCCAATAAAAAAAGACACACAGGTTAGAATGAACAGTTTACATTCAAAATAAAATAGTGGATTGAAGATTACTGTTTCTTTGGACATGTAGATTCTCCTATGGAAGTACTCAATATCAATAGATACATATGGAAAAAAAACCAATAAATTATCAGTTTATCACAACTAACAGGTCAAACTTCATCCAACAAATCGGTAACTTCAGTCTGAGTCAGAACATCATGCTTTCTACACTGCTCTATCTCTTCAGTTCACAATAGTTCCTTCATTATCTACTAACTAGCTTTTGAGGTCAGATGGGCTTCAGCACAATTCCACAAAAACACCCAATTTTACCTTAAGACCTTCTGGTAACAGAGTATTCATCTTACTTCTAGATGAAACTGTCCAGGAGCATATTCTTCTCACTATAATAGTCCATGCCTTATTTCTTACACAAGTATAAACTGCAGCTTACAACTACTGAACATTTTTCTGCCATTGATTCAAGATTCAGATAAATTCTACTGTCACAAAACATCTCACAGGCACTGAGATGCTGTGGTGATACCACCTCTTAATGTTTTATTCTTGTGAGGTGAGGTGAGGGTGACTGCATTCCTTGAAGACAGGAATGACAGTTGCAATGTCCCAGTATTAGGGATCTCCCCAGTCACCAGGACCTTTCAGAGATAACTGAGTGGCTTAGCAATGAAATCACCCAGGTCCCTCAGCTCTGGTGGGTGTATGTCATCAAGTCCCATGGACTTGTATATTTTAAACTTAATTAAATGCTCCTTAAACTGTTCCTCCTCCACGGGTAAATCTTTTGTGCTGCACCTTCACCAGTTCCACCCCACCCCCCCCCCCAATCAGCTGGAGACAAGAGCTCAAAGCACTCTTTTATTGGGAAGAATCAAGAGAACTTGTTAGAAGCTGCAGTAGCTTCTATAAAATTCCTCAAAGAGCTACCAAGGGCTTTCCAATGATCCCAGAAATTCCTGAGAGACCTAGAAGTCCTAGAAGCAAAGCACAAAAACTGCTGTGCTAAACTGCTTTTTGTTGCCTGCCTTTCTTAGCCGTGCTCAAGCTGCTCTCTTGCAAGTAGGTGGGACTTGGATAGGAAAGGGTCTGAATACATAAGAAGTTTAAAGAACATAAAAACAGAGGTTCAGAAGAAACAGGAAGATTTTGTATAGCCTGGCACTCTTGATACATAAGCCAAGGAACCTCATGAATTGCATCATCAATGTACCAATGCTCACAGATCAGCACAAGATCTTTCAACTTCACGTTTTCAGTTCTTCTTCATTATAGATATCACATCAGATCACTTGTAAATTTATAAATTCTTGTGTGATTTTCTTCCAGGGCTTCACTCAGAGCCTCACAATGTACCTCCATCATTTCCATTTTAGCGAAGATGTAATGGTCACCATCACACAACTCTGTTTTCCTGACTCGACACAACTCACAGGGACAATGCCAGTATTTCCAGACTTAGAAACATTCTGGAAAGGCTTTTTGAACTTTTGGTCTAATCTGCTACTATCGAAGTTACAATAAAAATGCAAAGTTTTCTTGAAGAAGTAAGATCAATCTCTCTAGAAATACAAAACTAACACATGCATCAAACACAAGCAGCTTTTGAACCATTGAAAAATGTTTCAGAACTTGCTAAATTCTACATGTTTTTCCACTCTGCATTAGCAAAACCTAAATGAGAAAATACATATTTCGTCTATTTTATGTAAAGACATGTTACACATAAATACTAACCTGCTCTGTGAAAACTGTTTAAAGTCATCCTGAAGACCATGTTTGTGTAGAATTTCTCCTATGAGGTAGCCAGTAGAAAATTCTTCTGGAAATGATCCTGGAACTAAGTTTGGGTTTTGTTTTTTGGGTTTTTTCCAATAAAAAGATAATTAAAAGAATTTATACATTATCCTAATACAACTTGTTATTATTCTTATAAAAAAATCTAACTCCAAACTTTATTAAGTAATACAGAAGAATTTCAGGAGATTGATCTAGCAGTAGTAGTTTCCAACTCACAAATATTTTGTTCTTTTGCAACAGCAGCTTTAGGTAGTAATTACTCATTTTCAATGTTAAAATATAAACATGGTCATAATCATCACTGACATTGTGGCAATATCTATAAACTATAATTACTATATTTTTGTACAAAATGTAAATTAAAACAAAGCTACATCTTAGGTGCTTTTCGTCAAGAGTCATAGAATATGGTGTGTTGGAAGGGACCCACAGGGATCACCTAAGTCCAACTCCTGGCTCTGCAAAGGTCACCCCAATAATCTCACCATGTGCCTGAGAGTGTTGTCTAAACACTTCTGGAACTTTGTCAGGCTTTGTTGTGACCACTTCCCTGGGGAGCCTGTTCCAGTGCCCATCCACCCTCTGGGTGAAGAACCTTTTCCTGATCTCCAACCTAAACTTCCCCTTCACAGCTTCACCCCTTTTCCTTAAGTCTGTCACTGGTCACCACAGAGATCAGTGTCTGTCACTCCACTTCTCCTTGTGAGGCGGTTGTGGAGCGCAGTGAGGTGTCCCCTCAATCTCCTCCAGGCTGAACACACAAAGTACCTTCAGCTGCTCCTCAGCTTCCCCTCCAGACCCTCCAACATCCTCATTGCCCTCCTTTGGACATCCTCTAAGAGCTTGAAGTCTTTCTTGTATTGTGGACCCCCAGATTGCACCCAGTACTTGAAGTGAGGCTGCTCCAGTGCAGAGCAGAGAGGGACAACCCCCTCCCTCCCCTGGCTGGTGATGCTGTGCCTGATGCCCCCCAGGACAGGGTTGACCCTCCTGGCTGCCAGGGCACTGCTGACTCATGTCCAACTTGCCCTCCCATCAGGACCCCCAGGTCCCTTTCCATGGGGCTGCTCTCCAGCCACACAATTCCCCAGCCTACACACACAGCCAGGGGCGCCCCATCCCAGGTTCAGAATCCGGCACTTGCCCTTGTAACACTTCATACAGTCAGTGATTGCCCATTGCTCTAATTTTCCACAGCAAGTTGCTCCCTCCTCGCAGAACAAACGCTTTTCCAATGCCAGCACAACACCTGCCATTCAAAACAAAGCACTACTTTCCAAACACATCAAAATACTTTTTAACCTCTGGAGTCCTTATTAGCAGGTGAAGCTTGAGCATCTCCTGTCTCCTGAGAGCACCTGCCCCACGAGGAGAAGCAACTGCAGCTCGAAAATTTTCAGGCAGGGGAACCTGCCGCCCAGGGAGGTGGTGGAGTCTCCATCGCTGGGGGTGACCAAGCAGGTCCGACCCCGGCGCTGGGCGATGCGGGCCCGTGTTTGGGGGTCCCAGCGGCGGCGGTGGGCGGACGGTGGGACTGGGCGATCCTGAGGGTCCCTTCCAACCTTGACGATACTCTGACTTCATGACTAAAAATCTACCAGGGGAGGCACCTGGGGCAGCGGGGTGGTGCGCCAGAGAAGCGGCGTCGGGGGACCCGTCTGGCTCGACGGCGGCCTGACCCTGCGGCAGCGCCCCCGCCCCTCCCCGCGCAGCAGGGCCGCACTCACCGACGCGCCGGGAGAGCTTCACCTCGTCATTCAGCCACTCGCACAGGATCCGCGACATGGCAGGACCCGACCGCCGCCTCCGCCACCACCGCCACCTCCGCTGCCACCACTCAGCTCCGCGTCCCGTTGCCGCGGCGACCGTGCGCGGCGCCTGCGCGGCGAGAGCGGCCCGAGGAGGGCAGGGGAGGGCCGGCGGTGTCGCGGCCGCGCAGGCGCTGCGGGCGGGCGCGCGGGAGTGGCCGCGGCGCGGAGGAAGGTGAGCGCGCGCGGGGCGGGACGGGGCGGTGCGCGCGCCCACTGACCCCGCAGCGGGGCCGGGAGCGGCAGGGGGCTGAGGCCGTCCCGGGTTATCTGAGCTCGGCCCGGGTTACCTGAGCCCGCCTTCCCTCAGCCCAGCCAGGGTTACCTGATCGCAGCCCGGGTTACCTGAGCCCGTCTTATCTGAGCCCGCCTTCCCTCAGCCCAGCCTGGGTTACCTGAGCCCGCCTTCCCTCAGCCCAGCCTGGGTTACCTGAGCCCGCCTTCCCTCAGCTCAGCCAGGGTTACCTGAGCCCGGCCCGGGTTACCTGACCCAGGGCTATCTGAGCCTGCCTTCCCTCGGCCCAGCCCGAGTTACCTGAGCCCGCCTAACCTGAGCCCGGCCCGGGTTACCTGAGCCCGCCTTCCCTGAGCCCAGCCCAGGCTAACCGAGCCCAGCCCGGCTTACCTGAGCCCAGCCTTACCTGAGCCCAGCCCGGCTTACCTGAGCCCAGCCCGAGTTACTTGAGCCCAGCCCGGCTTCCCTCAGCCCGGCCCGGCTCACCTGAGCCCACCTTCCCTGAGCCTAGCCCGGCCCTGGGTGGCGATGCCCGGGGCAGGTGTCCTGTCCCCGCCCTGTCCGCCCGCGCCGTGCGGGGCCGGCGGCTCCGGGGGCAGCTCCCCCTCTGCCGCCCCTCTCCCGCCGCTCCAGCGCTGTGTTCCACGTGTGTTCAAACAGGCACTTCGCCCGCTGCGGTCAGACCTCGGCGGCCCCGAGCCTTGTTTGCTCGTGAGCCTGGAGCGGATGGCGCAGGGTGAAAGGCTGAAGGTTTCAGGCTGGACTTTAGGAAGGCTGAAGGTTGGGCATTAGAAAGAATGTCTTTGTAGAAAGGGTGTTCAGACGCCGGAATGGGCTGCCCAGGAAGGTGGTGGAATCACCGTCCCTGGAGGTGTTCAAGGAAACACTGGACGTGGCAGTCAGTGCCAGGGTGTAGTTGACAAGGTGGTGCCCGCTCAGGGGCCGGACTCGGTCTCGGAGGCCTTTTCCAGCCTAATCAATTCTGTGACTCTGTGAAACACAAGCCTGGCAGGAGAAAGAAATTAGCCCAGGTTGATTTTCGCAAATCCGTTCACATAACGGCACAAATTACTCTGTTGGCGCAGCGTGAGAAGGGGGAGGGAGAGCAAGAAGTGCCGTGAAGAGCTCTGGCGGTCCAAATGTGCGCTACACATCGAGGAGGGTTTTCAGGAGCATCCCTGTGCCAGAACAGCTGCTAGAGAGGGAGCCGAGCCGGGTTTGAAACGAGCCTTGCCGATACAGCACTTCGCTTAGCTTTTGTTTGTATTAAGTCGTCTTTGGTTTAGATTCTGAAACAATTATGGGTGGTTACAGTGCTCCTATTGGTGTCACAAAACTATAGAGCATAGAGCATAAAGCTTCTTTCTGGAAAATGCAGTGCACACCCACGGGGATATAAATTGGCCAGTTTTTTTCTGGAAAACAGTTATATTTTGTTTACTTTTTCAGGTATCTTTCAGAGCAATACAGATTCCTAAAGGATTATTTGTCCTGCAAAAGGCAGGAGCAAGAGGATCTAGTGGCTAGTGACAGACTGACAACAAACTGACCATAATTTTCAAAAGTGACAATGAGCAACAGTTGACATAACTTGGAATGTTACAGGTTCTCTAGAAGGAACAGAATTGCTCAGGTTAAATCTCTGTGCTTTTGCAGAGGGTGTGCTTTAAATCAGATTAAATCCTTGAGAATAAGTGCAAGTAAATGAATAACTGACTAGATATTTATATATCTTGAAAAAGTCAGTGTGAATTAGTGGCACATGAGTGAATGAAGTAACAGGAAACTTCAAGAGAGGGAAAGTACTTTCAAGGCAGATGTCTAAATGAATATTTATATTCTTTTAAAGATTCAAAGTTTTGTGTAGATCTGAAGGTATAAAATAGGGGGTGAAAAAACCTTGAATTTTTAATATTTTTATGACAGTTTCATAGTAGGGTGAAAGTGGTAGTAGTAGTATGAAGGTAAGAATACTTCCCCATTAGTAGTAGGTATATCTACTATCAGAGTGTTTTTCTGGTATGTCAGGCTATAGTTTTCTCATGGAATTTTTCCCTTAGCTCCAGAAAGCAGTATGTATGTATTTATGTTTATCTCTAGTTAAATATTGCTACAGGTAATCATTAACAGAAGTTTATGTTGATTTAAAACATGCAAAGCAGAACTGATTTATATTAAGTATAGAACTTCTTTCCGTATCACCTCTGACCTTGTAAAGCTGGTATTTCCTGTGTCTCTAGATTTTTTTCTTATGGAATGTATTCCTTCAAGTTCATTATCATATCCAGTGAATTTTTAAACACCTGGTTTTGTTTAAAAATAACATGGGTTGTTCTGTCTGTTGAGATGACATAATAAAATCCTACTTAGATAAGCTAGAATGATGAGAAAGATGTGGAATTTCGTATTTAAATTCAGTAGTGGTTTGGTGGTTCGCTTAAGTCTGGCTTAGCTCTTAACAAATTAATGCAGCTTTCTTTCAGAATTCTGGGTAGTGATAGAATAGTATATTAATCAATTTTTGCTTCATTTCTCAATTTAAGAACTTGGAAGATGTCTGTGTTCTGCACTGTGAAAGCTGAGTCCAGGCAGCATTTAAAGGAAAATTCTGGTGGACAACAAAAAAGGTTAGTTTTCCTGGTTCTACCCTTGCTGGAAACACCAGTATTTTCAAATGTGTGTGTTCTGTGTTCTCTTAGTCTTTTACTTTTTTTACTCTTACTTTTACTTTAATTTTTTCTAGGAATGCCAGTTGGAACATTCTGGACATTTCAAACTGATTTTTGAAAGGATTTTAGACAGTAATACTTTGTTGTGGAATGCATATGAATTTTTCCTCTAAAACTTTGTCTTCATTTTCAACTTCATGCATCTTCTCATGGACTTGCTTTGAAAGAGGAGAGGATTGTCTATATACTAAATTTATAATAGTTCAAGGAATAGAAGCCGTCAGACAGCAATCTTGGACACAGAAACTGAGGTGTCAGGGATTATCTATTACATTTCATTCCTTTTGCTGTCCTGAAAGAAACTGCTTATATGAAGAAGAAAAAAAAATTACAATATAATCAAGCCTACAGCTTTTTTGTACATTAGTTTTGAATAACATGGGCATATAGTGGTATGCATGAACAACAAGAGGGCAAAATCTAGTTTTAAAAGTGATTATCATTAGGACAATCAAAATTCTTCAAAATGTTCAAGGTAATAAACTGAAGGGGCAGTTAATCAGGAGGAATTATTTACAATTTAACACAAAGAAGATTAAGAAAAGTCAAATGTAACAGTGCCTGAATTCTTAAAGTAAATTCCATTTAGATTGAAGCTGTGCACACAGTAATAATGCTGAACTGATACAGAGTAATTAAAGAATGTGTGAGTTCAGGAGTTTCCTTCTTGTGTACTTGCTGCATAAACAAGATTAAGTTTGTGATTTTATGGTTTGTATTGTTTGCTTGTCCTTTCTCCTGGGAAATTACAATGAGGCTAAATTCTCCTAGGGCTTCTTTTAACTTTTCCCTCTTTAGTTTGATTATTCATTTTGCTTCATGTTACGTATCCACTCTGACATGACCAAATGCTTAGTTTTGGCTCTATTCGTCCTTCGCAGACTCTGCTCTGGTCACCTCTGGGTCTTCATGTCTGTACCGAGGACAAAAATGGATCAAACTCAAAACAAAACAATCATGATCTTGAGGCTGTGCCTACCCCACATTTCCACAGCCTTTAGCTTTGTGCATCCTTCAGCTCCATTGCCCAAACTGGCTCTTAGAACAGCACCACTCTGGAAGCCTGACCTGGCTTCTGCCTTCTATTTCTCTGTTGCCACAAGACTACAGTTCCCTTGATTCAGAGCTCATGTTTGCCTGGTTCAGGTCTGGTCTCTGACAATGATCAGTAAAAACTTCTGGAGAAGAAATAAGGGGAAATCATGTACTAAAACTTGTTCGCATATACTATGTTGCCATACAGAACATTCTTGCTGCCATACTGATTGTGTAAAGGACTTTATGTATCTACATATATGTATGTATGGCCAGACTTCACTAGCAAAGATTTGGGCAGGGCTCTCCCCACGTGGGTGTGCCCTTCCAGCCTGCGCAGTGGATTTTTTAGGTGAGGCACAGCGTGTGCAGAACTGGCCCCACTGTTTAAGTCCCAAGGTCCATCTGCCACGGCCGAGCGAGCTTGGACAGTGACAGTGAAGCCCTCGGGACTGTCACAGCATCCGGTACTGACCCTACTTGGCATCCGAGATCTGACAGGATGGGATGGCAGGGAGGCATTTACTGCCAGGGGACGGTCCCACTGAGACTCAAACTCAGGTCCTTGGGATTCAGAGTCCAGAGTGCTCTCCTTTACACCATAGGACCACCCTATGTATCTGCATAAGCTTGTACAATTAACTTTTCCTTCGCGAGCCCTTATAGACAGTTCTGAATCTCTGTAAAAGTTTAATATTGACAGTGGTCTGTGCTAAGGAATTCCATAACTTAAACTGCATTTATATAAACAAATTATCCTTCGTTATGTGAAGAAGTACATTGTTTTGTGTATTTTGAAGATGCAGCCTTTGCTCATTTTTTTCAGTGCTCCAGCTGTTCTCTTAAACAAGAGTATTAGTCATCTGAGTTGCAGGTTGTACTGATGCTTCAGGTGTTACCTTGCTTCCAATAGCTGTATAATAGGTATATTTTATATTAGCCTGTACTGCTTATCTTTGTTTTCTCTCCATCCCAGTTGTGGGTTTGTATCTCTCGAGCACTGTGGTTAATATGGCTTATTCTGCACTTATCTGCAGAAAGAATGCTAAGGTGGGAATCTGTGCTACCAATCCTGTAAAAAAAGTCCCCCACTTTAATTAGTACAACAAAGACTTGGCAATGCTAATGTGGCTACATACAATATAAATGTAAGATCTGCAGTTGCTTCTTAAATCATTTTTTTATATTGTAAGCTAGTGTGTCACCTGTGTTCAAATACCAGTGAGAATATATGATGCATCCTGGAAAATTACAGGTATGCTGTGTGCAGGAAAATACTGAGTGCATTGTTTTCTGTACTGCAAGGTGGATTATTAGTATGTAGGTTCATTTTGAGTAAATCTTGGTAAATTATAGGGCAAGATTAAGGCTAGAGAACTGCAGAGACATTTGGGTACTGTGAAGAGAAAAGACAAAATGATTTCAGTATAAGGAACAGCTGTAATGTTATGGCTGACTGATGTTTTAAATCTTTTCCACAGTGGTAACCAAGTAAGGAAGCAGATAATTTAATCTTCTTAAGTGAGATCCATAACTCTCTTGTAGTATCTAAGACAATATGCTTCTACTTAGTTCAGTTATAGCAACTGCACATTTAAACCAAGGTCTGAAGGATTTTTCAGCTTTAAGTGAAAGTTTAGTGTCTCTAGCGGGACATGTTTGTCAGGAATTACAATCCACTCCAGTGGGTAGTGGTATATGATACTGAATGACATATGAATATTGATGCTAGAAGACTACTTAAGGACTTAATGGAGCAGAGGGGTGTTTGGGGGGGGCGTGCTAGTTTAAAGGTGAACCAGCAGGGGAAGTGAACTCACCACGAGAGAGATTATAAGTCAGAGCTAAAATTTAATAATAATATTACAATAAATACACTGACACAAAGGGAAATTGCTTTCAACTCACAAAACCCAGCAGTATAACCCAGTGTCCTGGGGCACAAACCCAAAGGGGTTTGTTTGCCCTTGTGCTGAGACCCGCATGGTTCCCCCAAGTCCAAAGCAAAAGGAAGTGAAAAACCTGTTGGTACAGGTGATGGGTGTAGTCTGGTCAAGAGTGGCAGTCATAGTCTGGTCAAGAGCAGTGATCTCCTCCTGTTGAGGTCCTGCTGCTCCTCTGGATCCCATGAGAAGTTCACACCCAGTCCCTCCCCTTGGGCGGGGACTCACACAATGTGTAATTAACTCTGGGAGCCAGGGGGTATTGTTGAACTGTTGATGGCCCATTATCAGGCATGCTCCCCCCCCCCCCCCCCCCCCCCCCCCCTCCCCCCCGCCCCGTGTAAAGGTGCCATTGACTCCGTGGGCAGCTGCTGCTAATGGTCCATTGTCCTTGGGGAATGAATAGAGGGGGTAGAATACACAGCTTTGATCACCCCCACACAGTGTTAGCTGGTCCCTCCTGCTGAACTAGGACAGGGGGTTGTGTTGTTGTTTCTTTGTTTATTTTTAAATAAATTGCTGCCTTCCATTGGTTACTGACTTTAACTGAAAGTGTTTGAAGAGATTCTGTAGCTTTAAGGTAGACGGTGTTTCTTAACCACTTCAAGAGCAAAGGGGTACTTTATGTAGAAAGCATCAAAACAATACAAGCTGAGTGTAAATGGTCAAAATAAAGAACCAAACTGCCTGACGGATTGAAAAGTCACATAATGACAATAAAAGGAGGTAGAAAGCTCATTAGAACCTCCATGAATAATGAATACATATATGTCTTAAGGACAGAGTAAATTGTGTGAAAAATAGAGACTGAAAGTAGCTTTAAGCAAGTGTGTGAAACAAAAGAATGAGGAATTAAGGACATTTTTATTTTCAAGATATTGCTGTGATACCACTGAATTTGATTACCCCTTCTGCATGTCTCATTCTTCTTAATAGTTTATTTTGGGGTTTATTACCACTTTCCTTCCTGTACAGAAATTTTTCCTGTCAGAAAGTTAAAGATTCTGGGTGGAGGATTCCATGATTCCTTAGTGGGACAGTAGGGGGAATTGGGACAGCAATAGGCAAGGGGTTAAAAAAAATTCAAGATTAGAGATTGGAACTGAATAAAGATTCATCAAGGAATGTGACTGGTACAGATAGGCTAGCCAAGAAGAGGATTCTGTCAGGGATGGAAGAAAGGGGATCAAGATGACACAAACTGCCTTAGTTCTGTGGCTTAAACAGAGCTTTGAAATTCTAACTCACTGTTTCTCTACCTTAGGAAACTGTATGTAAAATGCACCATCAAAGGATGGATTTAGTCAACCCAGTAATTGCCCACATCGACACACAAATCTGTGACATAGAACAAGACTAATTTTTTCTTGTAGTCATTCCTTTATTTACAGAATGGTTTCATTTCTTGGTGTAGAAGAATGAAAGGTCTCTCCAGCTGGCTGTTAAATAAAAAAGAAGGCAGCTAAGCAGTAAGTAAAGTTTAGATAGTTCATTTTTGTCACGCACAGTTTAATTCAGATTATGTCTTAGTGTTTCTGCAACATACAAATCAAGTTAATAAATCAGATTTTTCTAGGCAGCTACAAATTTTGAGTATATAATTTTATGGTTGGATTACTTTATATACAATGGTCTGAAATATTTTATTTGGAATACTCACAAGGCCTCATCAGTTATTATTTTGTCTTTATCATTCAATACATTCTCATTAACTGTGGAACATTTGTCTTAGGTTCTTTTATTGTAGCTTTTGTCTAACATTATTAAAGAATGCATGTAATGTAAGTAGAATCTTTTTGGATGGTACTGAAATTCAACTGCTTTTTTTTTTTAGAAATAGTACAGCTATTGTGTACTAACAATTCTGTTCAATTATGTTTTTAGAGTATAAAGTTAAGAATAATGTGTCTGTTTTGGAGTAGAGGAAGAATGCAAGTAAGCATAATGTAACTAAGTGATCTGGAATTTGGCTAACGTCCTTGCAGCAAATGCCAGCACTTAAAAGCCTTGGATAGTTGTTCTTTCTCATTATGTTGAATGAGAACATTGGTCAAGCATGTTGTACACTGGAAGCGTTCCTGGTAGAACATCAGGCTTTCATAATTGTTCTTTAATCCACAGTACTGAGCTAATTAGGGTAACTGTGATCATGTAAATAGTTAAAATTAAAGTGATGTTGATGTAACTTGACTAAGGAGAGTCTGTGGACTAACATACCTATTCGAGTCTTTTAAGAATAAATTACTGATACATCATGGCATGATAATGCAAGTACACAGCATATAACTTCTTTTCTGCAATAACGATTTATCTTTCAAGTTGCTAATTTCTCCCCTTATGCCGGAATAAATTTGTTCTTAAGCTGATTTCAGCGAATATTTTGGTTTTTTTTCTCGAACCCATGGATGTTTTCTTTTCTTCTGGAGCATAAGAGTTGCTGATAATGTTAGGGATAATATTGTACTTCTGTCTAATGGCTACCAAAATACAATTTTGTCTAAAAAAATTATCGAATTATTCATAAGCATTTTCTTTTTCGGTTGCTTTCACTCTTGACTGGAAGATTTGAACAGGAAGAAACAGCCTGCTTTAAAATAAATGAAATTCTGTTAAAAATTTTAATTTAATTCAGAATGACTAAACACAGGTCCAAGTGAAAGATGCAAAAAAAAGGCACCATTCAACTGTTCATGCTTTAAATTGTGGCACAAATAAGCACTTTAAACAAAAGAAAGAAATTGTAACTTAGGGACTGGCATGGTAAAGCATTGACTGCCTTACTATTACTGACAGATCACTTCAAGTCATGTAACACATAGAACATTGTGTGTTCAAACCAGTAGTAAGACTCTAAAATAGTGTTACTGTCTCTGATTTTTCTAGCTGTGCTACCACTTACTCCCATTTCCAACTCTTTTTGCTCTGTTGATTCTTACTCTCCCCTGCAATCAGAATATTTCCATTTATCTCCTTCCTTGTAGTTCTAAGGTCTTCACATTTAATGACGTGTATTCTCCTCTTCATCTACTGCCCTAATTCTTCTGTCCTACCAGGACTCATAGCTGCATTTTCTTTTGAAAGTAATTTATGCACATCCTGAATTATGTTTTATGTCATAATGTTCCTTCCCCAGAGGGACGGTAGTTGTCCTGCTTAATCGAAGAGAAATGTTGTATGAATAAGATTTAAAACTGAAACCCAAGAAAATGATAGCTGGGCTGTCAGGTATACACTCAACCAATTGGTGAATATGCCAGCTTTTAAAAACCCTTATAACTGGATAGAATATCTGTTTCCTAAGTACCTTGAAAAACTCTTGTTCATAAATCCTCAAATCTGTATAATTATGCCTGTGTTTATGTTTATATTGTGCCTTATTCATCTTGTTTTGCCATTGGGTATCAAAAACTGTTTTCTCACCTGCAGATCAGCTAGTTGTTAGTGTGTTTAATTTTGTAAGCAGAACGAATGTTCCCAAACAAATTGTATCAATTGCAAGTTGTTTTTTAGCAGTGCAGGAGCAGCATTTGTCAGAATGAATCATGGACAATACCCGGAATGCAGTTTTCTTCCTGCCTCTTCTGAATTTGAAGTAGCACTTCTCTGGGTACACACTCAGATAGACCTATCTTCAGTGTCAGCAAAGAGGTTACTCTTTCTTCCTTTCACTGGTGTTTTGTGACAGTAAAGCTCATTCTGATCTCTGCCCTTCTTTATCTCTCACCATAATGCTACTTCTCCTTTACAGTAACAGATACAAATGTTCAGACTGCACTATTCAAAACAGCTGTTCTAACTGCAGTTATAATAGTGGGTATCTACTGACATTTGAGATTTTCTTAGACAAACACTGGTAAGTCTCCAGTAGAATTTCTTTGTTTGAAATTCTGTTTAGATGAGGATTTGAAGATTTACTATAACCTTGAATAAAATTCTTGCAGTTCAATTTAATAAATTCTTTTCCATTTTAAAAATGAAAATTATCACATCTTCTGTGACAAAAATTCTCCTGCATGGTAATTAATGAAATATGTAAATGAAGTTGACTTAATCTATCTTTTGATCACTTTGTCATTGGATAGTGTCTTGGTTTGAGGGGAAAAACCCCCAAAATGTTTACCCACAAGCGGAGGAGGGGCCTCCTCCACGATAATCACACCACTCTATCAAATTTAAGAAAAGGAATTTTAATACAAGAAGGATAACTGATATATATATATATATATATATATGTAAACAGACTAGTGCAACCCACTTCCCCAACACCACAAGAGAAATAAAAAAAAACAAACAACAAAACCCAGCAGGTTTTCCTCCAGGAGGAAAATTATACTTAAGCAGTGTCAAATGTCACAGTCCGGCTGGCTGCGGAGTGAGTTCCCAGTAATTCCCAGTCCCTCTCCAGCGAGACAGACGAGTGGTTAGCTCTCAGATGAACTCTGTGTCTCTTGTCCCAGATGAAGGAAAAGGAAAGCTGAAAATGGGGAACCACCACGTGTCCTGCAAAAGCAGCTGCAAACCTCTCTCTCTCCCGGGTCACTCCCCGGCCGGGGCGGGCAGGCTGTGACGATGCAGGTGGTGGTCAGTGCAGGCGGTGGTCAGTGCAGGCGGTGGTCAGGCTGCAACAGAGGCCGGGATCCCAGATGCAGGAACCAGGAGAAACAGCAGCGGTGAGGAAAAAAAACCAGCGTCTCAGCCAGAAGCCCCAGCAGTAGCCATCAGAGTGGCTTCCCTCCTCGGCCACCACCGCTCCCGCCTTCTGCCGAGCTAAGAAAAAAAAGATGTCCCCAAAAAAACAAAAGAGACAAACCTGCCCCCATCCAAGTGATCAGCAGTTAACGACTTCTTTTGTTAACTGCTGGCATGGGCAGTTAGTGGCAGGGGAGAGAATTTACATAATAATCCCAAACTACAACAGATAGCAGCAGAAAATTCTTTCACTGAAGCTGAAGACACATGATCAATATACATCAGAAGAATCTTAGAGACAGAGTAGTCCTTATCCTCCATTTAGAGGAAGGTGTCTTTCTAAGATTTAGGTGTACAGTTTTTTGTTTCTAGGGCGGTTTAATTCTTCAGCATTGCATTTGGAGTAAGAAAAGGACCATGCTTGTAAAAGACAATGCATCTTAAGTTATTTTAGCTCAAAGAAATTCTGTCCTTTGGTTTGATTTTTCATTTCTGGTTGTTTGTTTGTGTTTGACAGTTTAACTCATTATATTGCTTGAATGGGCCAGGTAAAACACAGAAAAATAGTTTTAATTTTTAAACAAAAAATAAGCATCCTTGACAGACTTTAAGGCATCAGATTAACCCCATTTTCACTATAGGCCATGTAAATAAAATTTAATAATATAATGAATAATATGATACATGGAACTTAAGATTAATATAATTCTGTTTCTGGAGTTACACAAGTGCTTCTTGTGATTAGCTGCCTAGGGAACCTCTGTTCAACAATCACTTTTAATTAATGTTTTTAACAGTTTCAGCTCCATGGTGAGAGAAGAACCAGATATAGAATGACAAACACAACCCAAATGCAAGTAAATGAATAGTCATAAGAAAAATTATTTGTAGATTGTGTCCGGGTGTGCAAGCACTTGTGTATATGTTTTTAAATTTTTTTTTTTACATGCACTGATTTTGAAAACTCTTTTGCAAACTCAATGTTCAGTGTTTCAAATGACAAATAAACAATAATATTTTACTCCTGCAATGTAGATTCTTTCCCATAAAGTTACTTAATAGAAATAAAACAATTATTTTTCCTGAATTTTAAATGTAAATCACTGATTTAATGTTTTTCTCCCCTTATGACATTGTTAAAATTTGAATAGTTATACCAATACAACTTCTTTAAATAGTTTTTGAGTCTCTTCCAACTGAAATGTTCTTTTCTGTTCTATTGTGTTCTCCTATCTTGTCATATCCTATCTGGCTTTTGAATGTGTCTTGTTTGTGCAAAAGGAAGAGAATGAGGATAGCAGTTTTTAATATCTCTGGTGCACATTTGGGAAAAAGAAGTAGTAACATTGCTTTCCTCATGATAATTTTTGATGTTTAGAGAATTTGCTTCTATTGTCCCCATCACTTAGTATTTGTGATCTACTGCTTACGGTCTTTTTGTAAGATTAAAGTAGGTATTTCCATCCTGTGTAAAATGTCATCATGTAGAACAGCAGCTGCTAGAAGTGTAGTTTTCCAGTAATTCTTACATTTTGTAATTTTTTTATAACTTGTACTATGTATGACTTTTTTAAAAAATATTATTAGGGAGGGTTTTGCTTCATCTTTATAGCCTCCATTTTTTTCTATAATGTCTATGGTCCTCATTAATGAAGAGGACTTTACTGTCGATCACCCCTTTTCAGGAAGGATCCCTTGTAGGGTTCACATTATGCACATGTGGTTCAGCTGTGGGTTATGATGCCATAAACTGTAATGTGGAATTTAACAAATAGAAAAAAACACATGTTTTACAAGGTGATAAACTACAGGAAATCCAGGGCAAATAATGGGAGCATAAATACTAAATAATGGAGATGTCAAATCTTTGTAAGGAGTTAGCAATTGCAGTTTCCCTCAGCAAGGGATATTTGGAGGTGTGTATGTTACTTAAAGGAAAAAACACTTGGGAGTTGGGGAGTGTTTTGGCTTTAATGCAAATGTGTCTTCAGTCATCTTCAGAAAAATACATGTAGAGAAGACACAATGATAATGCTAAATCTGTTAAGAATTCACTTGCCCACTCATTATGTAACAGCCTGGGTTAAGGAGTACTCACCATAACCTTGAAACCTTGAAACATACCATTTAGAAATTTATGCTGACTTCTAATGATGATACAGATGTGACTTTTTCAGAAATTAATCCTATCACAAGATATTGCTTCTTACCAGTTACCCTGATGAGAAGGTTACGGTTTTTCTGTCACAGAGTGATGCAGAACTTGTCTTACTGATGTCTTGTCATACAATTTTCTCTGGATTGTTTTCATATGGTTGAAAGACTTGTCTCAGTTTCTAAGGTTGTTTTCAGAATTGAAGCATAAAAATGGGGGAAACAGGGAGAGACAGGCCAAAATTCTAAAATGATTTAATTTTTTCTTTTGCATGCATAGTCCTTGTATGGATCAAAAGTTCTTAAGAGAACTGTACATACTATTCCATATTATTCCTTTTGCAAACCTTATTTATCTTTATATTTTAGATACCTAGGTACACTGTGTATTCCATATTACATGCTTAATGCTGTAATTGTAATTCTCTGGAATAGTGTTTGGGCAATAAATAGAATAACAATTTGAACCCTGTTGTGAGAAAGAGCAAAATTCTTGAAAATAAAAATAGTAAAAACCCCCTTTTACTTCTGTGAGATGTTCCATTTCAGACACTAGCTGAAGGGAGCTGGCTAGGTGCTCCCCACCTGGGCTTGGCTATTCTTGGGAGCCAAGCAGGTGAGCAAGGGGTGTTTCCAGGCTGATTTGCAGGTGATTAAAGAACCTCTAAGGAGTGCGGTGACCTGGAGTGGGGAAACAGTGGCATGTCGTGGCAGTTAAGGCACTGCCCGGCAGTTTGCACAGCAGTTTGCACAGGCAGGGCAAGCACCATGGGCACAGCCACTCTCTCAGCTCTTGCTGGTGGGTTGTGGTAGATGTGCCTGGTTTCTTTGGTGTGGTGAGGGGGTTTTTGTTGTTTGTTTTTTTGGTTGGGTTTTTTTTGTTTGGTTGGTTTTTTGTTGGTATTTTTGTTTTGCTGGTTCTTTGGGGGGTTGTTTTGTTTGTATTTTTATTTTTTGCTCCAGCTTCACTAGATCCAGCAGTGGTTTCCAGATGGTCAAAAACAATTGTTGCTGCTACCAGCAGGAGTATGCTAACCCAGACAGAACCCTCTAGGAAGGATGCAGCTGTCTAGATCACTGGCTGCAGGGAGTGACTGAGACTGCTGTTAGTACCAGAGGACAGTGTGAAAGACACCTGCATACAGTGCTATCAGGTGAATGATTTGCTCTGTTTAGTGGCAGAGCTTAAGGAAGAAGTAGAGAGGCTAAGAAGTATTAGGGAGAGTGAAAGGGAAATAGTCTGGTGGAGTCACACCCTTTCAACCCCAAAAGAAGTTTAGCAGGAGTTAGAGAAGCCCTGCCCCTCTTGCCATCAGGCAGATGGAACAGACCAGGTTGATGGGGGGAATGGAAATGGGTCCCTAAATGGAGAAGTAAAAGAATCCCCTCCCAATGCCCATCACCTTCCCAGGTGCCCTTAAAGAACAGGTATGAGGCCCTGAACCTAAAGGGTCAGGCAGATGACACTCAAGAAAAAGATCTGTCTGGAGGGTCTCCAGGTTTGCACACCGTCTATTAGACGGATCGCAACCACTGCTATTAAGAAAAAAAGAAGGGTACTTGTGGTTGATGACTCCCCTCTGAGGGGAACTGAGGGCCCTGTGTGCTGACTGGACCTGTCCCACAGGGAATTCTGCCACCTTCCTCGGCCTGAGTGAGGGATATGAGCAGGAGACTCCCAGAGCTAATTCGGCCCTCTGATTATTATCCACTGTTGGTAGTCCATGTTGGCAATGATGAGAGTGATGAAAGAAGTACCAGGGTAATTAAAAAGGACTTTAAGGCTTTGGGTTGATCAGTTGATGGCACAGAAGCACAGGTAGTGTTCATCTTGATTCCTGCAGTAGCAGGGATGAATGAAGAGAGGAGGAGGAAAACCGTTTTTGTTAACAGGTGGCTAAAGGATTGGTGCCATTGGTGGAATTTGGGGGTTTTTGATCATGGGGCAATTTTTATGGTACCAAGCCTGCTAGAGTAAGATAAGCTTCATCTGTCTAGCAAGGGTTAAAGAACCTTAGCATATAAATTGGCAGGGCTGATTAAGAGGGCATTAAAGTAAGTTTGAAGGGGGAAGGGGTTGAAGCCCTTAGGCTCATCTCTTCAGAGATGGAAAGCCAGAGTTAGAAGTAAAATCAGCAGCCCAGCTCAAGTGCGTATACACTAACACACACAGTGTGGGAACCAAGGAAAAGGAGCTGGAAGCCATCGTGCAGCAGGAAAGCTGTAATGTAGTTGCCATCACGGAAATGTGGTGGGCTGACTGGTGTGACTGGAGTGCTGCAAGGGGTGGCCAGATGCTTTTCAGAAAAGACAGGCGAGGTAGGAGAGGTGGAAGGGGGGCTCTGTATGTTAGGACATCTCTTGACTGTAGAACTTGAGGTCAGTGACGATAGGGTTGAGTGCTTATGGGTCATAATCAGGGCGAAGGCCAACAAGGCTGATGTCTTGGTGGGAATCTGTTACAGACCACCCAACCAGAAAGAGGAGGGTGATGATTTATTCTACAAGCAACTGGTGGATGTTTCAAAATCACCACCCCTTGTTCTTTTGGGTGACTTTAGCCTGCTGGATGTCTGCTGGGAACTCAACAGAGCGGAGAAGAGGCAATCTGGGAGATTCCTAGAGCATACCGAGGGTAGCTTCCTGTTGCAGCTGATAAATGAACCTTTCAGGGGTGGGGCCCTGCTAGACTGCTGTTTATGAACAGAGAAAAGCTGGTGGGAGATGCAGTAGCTGGAGGCTGCCTGGGGTACAGTGACCACAAAATGGTAAGAGTTCTCAACACTCAGTAAAGTAAGAAATGGTATCAACAAAACCTCTGCCCTGGACTTCTGGAGAGCACACTTTGGCCTATTCATGAGGCTGGTTCAGAGAGTGCCTTGGGGAACAGCCCCTGAAAACAAAGAGGTCTAGGAAGGATGGACATACCAAGAACAAACTGTTGAAGGCACAAGAGCAGACTGTCCCTGTATGCTGAAAGGAGCCAGTGGGGAAGATGACTTGCCTGGCTGGACAGGAAGATTTTGCAGTAAATTAGGGGGAAAAAAATAGAGTTTATTGCCTTTGGGAAAAAGGACAGGCAACTCATGAAGTGTTTAGGAATGTGAGAAAATTAGAGAGGCAAAAGCACAATTTGAACTTAATCTGGCCACTTCAGTTAAAGATAACAAAAAGCAATAGCAAAAAGAGGATCAGTGAAAACTTCATTCTTTGTTGGACACAGAGGGGAACAGACTTATCAAAGATGAGGAAAACACTTCTTTGCCTCAGTTTTCAACAATAAATGAGGTGGTCCTCAGGTTAACTGGCCTTCTGGGTTGGTAGACCAGGACAGGGAGCTGAAGAGTCCCCCCTGTAATCCAGGAGGAAGCAGTTACTGACCTGCTGAGCCACTTGAGTCCTCACAAGTCTGTGGGACCAGATGGGATCCATCTTGGGGTGCTGAAGGAGCTGGGAGAAGAGCTCACCAAGCCACTCTCCATCATTTATCAACAGTCCTGACGCACTGAGGAGCCAGATGATTGGAATTTGGCCAGTGTGAGTCCCATCCACAAGAAAAGCCAGAAGGAAGACCTGGGAAACTACAGACCTGTCAGTCTGACCTTAGTGCCTGGCAAGGTTATGGAGCAGCTCATCCTAAGTGTGATCACACCACACCTACAAGGACAGATGAGGGATCAGATGCAGCCAGCATGGATTTAGAAGTGGCACATCCTGCCTGACCAACTTTTTGATACATATTTTGTATTGCAGAAATACCAGAAGACATAAAATTTTTACCTATATTTAACAGTCTGTAAAACTTACTCTTTCCACAAAGGTTTGGGATTAGAGGTGTCTGGTTGTTGCACTTGAGAGTATGGCCTAGGGGTGATTATGGTGATGCTGAGTTCAGAGTTGCACCAGATGATCTTGAAGATCTCTTCCAACCTTGATTCTGTGATATTATGATGACTTTTACATTGTCTTGGCAATGTAAGTAAAACTCCTAATCTAATATATAAGATACCTCTACAAAAGAAAGAAGATGATGTGTGAGTTTAAGGGAAATAATTTTATCCTAGGATTAAGAGTCTAGCAAATCCTGTCAGCAGCTCTTTAACAATCTGATCTACAGGAGCCAGAAAAAAATACTTACAGAGATAATATAGTGTAAAATTTAACCTGTGGATTAAAGAAGTCAAGTTTAGTGGCCTAAAGTGTCATCCTTAAGATTTTTAAAGTATTGTCCTTGTTGACAGCTTAAAAAACCAGATACATCACAGTAAATAACAGGTGACCATATTCATTGCTAACTTAAAATATTAAGATAAAAAGAAATTTGCTATCATGGCTTAGTGAACCTGGGATTTATCACAGTGTTTCAAAAACTACTGATGTATGATAAACACTTTCATCATGTAATATGAAACATACGGATACTGTATGCTGGCACACTGAAAGCTTGGAAGTATTTCAACACCTTCAAGCTAGAAAGTATGTAAAGCAGTAAGATAAAATCATTATTAATCAAGTTCTGGATAAAGATTACTCAACCATTCTTAAAGCAATTCTCATTAAAGTGGTTTTTCTGGATAGGACATGCTTTATAGAGTAGGAATGCCACTTTCCCAGAGAATGCAAGCAATGGTTACTAAACCTGAATGTGAACAAATTAGAGGAAGAGATTTTAATTTTTTTTTTCGGGGGGGGAAGAAGACACCATTTTCAATAGAATGTTAGGTGTGAAATTGTAGATCCAAAAGATCAGTAGAATAATAAAATAATTAAGTACAGGCCTTTTAATTCAGAGTTCGTTCATAAGCAGTAAGAAAACAAAGGTTTTTGAGAGAGAAAAGAGAATTTAGGAAAGTGGGGGCTATTTTCATAACTGCAGAATTAATTGATATATTTGCTTGCTCGATCCTTAAAATGTTGGGACCTTAAAAATCTAGGAAAGGATTTCATGATGAGTTATTTTAATGGAAAGATGACTATATTTACCTTATCTGTGTGGCAGTCACACACACTCTGAGGCTTATGTGATTATGTGACACAAAATCGTAGTCCTTGCAACAAAATGCCACTTGCTAAATCATTAGGAACCAGTCTGACTTATGTTATAATAAACATGCTGGATATCATTTGTGACAGGTGTGGCCCTTTGGTGGCTTATATAGACTGACTAGTTGTTTAAATGAAATAGAAAATTATATGTTGTAAATTATAGTTACTGTTAGTAATTACTGTTTACTGTATTGGCGTGACTCAGAAATCCATTTATAATAGGAGTCAAACAAAAGAGATGATGATGCCTGAGAAGCATGTGTGTGGTAAAGATTAAACCATCTTTTCTAGTTTATTTTTTCTTTCTTAGGTTTGCATTTGACTTTAAACGTGTTTTATTTGTAGCAGCTCACCAGTTAATATAACTGGGGACTAATTTTCATGTAAACTATTATGTGAGCTGTCCACAGGTAGAGACTGAACTATCCACTTATTTTATTGTCCCTACAAAATTAGGGTGTAGTCTATCATTTAACTGAGGGACAAACTGAAATCACCACAGCTTAAACTAGGAGCTAGAGCCAATGTAGCCATATTTGTAGCTACCTGGCTGTGTTGCTTTGGTGATCTTGCTCAAAAACCTTCTTTTTTGTCTTTAATGTGTTTGGTGGGATTTCATAGAACTGTAGGAATCATAGAGTGGTTTGGGTTGTAAAGGATCTTAAAGCTCATCTCATTCCAACCCCTGCCATGAGCAGGGACACCCTTTCCACTAGACCAGGTTGCTCAAAGCCCCATCCAACCTGGCCTTGAACACTTCTAGTCATGGGGCATCCACATCTTCTTGGGGAAAAATTTATCAAAATTCTTTGTCTTTTCCACTAAATACAGTGAACACTAAGTTTCTCTTAATTCAGGAATGTCTTCTGAATATTTGCTACTGAATTGTCTCACATTTTTAGAAGTCTTTTAAAGCTGTATTCTTTAAGTTAGTCTGTAAAATGTTTTCTTAAAAGTGATCAAACCATAAAGTGTCATCAGTCTGATGCTGTCCTGTTCTGTCACTTCTTGTGTATCATCTGTTTCTCACTTTGATCCCAGTCCAGTCAGAGTATTTTTCCATTATACAGCCTTGAAAATTTTACCTGTACTTCTTCTGTTAAATTATTTATTGTATATACCTTAAATTTCTGCATTTCCTTTGAATTATTTTAGATCAAGTGCTAAATTAAATGTTATCATGAGTAGACATGTTTTTACATATTTTTGTTATGTTTTACTTGGTTGATTTTTGTTTGCTTTTCTGCAATGGGAAGTACATGAACTATCTGGTTTCTGCAAGAATATTTTTTGCTTTTTTGCACACATAACATCACATTCTGGAAGCAGGTCATCTGATTGTAAGGACAAATGAGACAAATGTGTATTTGCATCATGATGGGGGTTTTTAAACATTGATAGATCACTTGTGTAAATGTTTTCAATATTTCAGAGTAAAGTTTAGTGAATATATTTTTATATGTATATATATCCATATCTATGTAAACATACATAACTCATGTATACACATACATAGTGTTACACATTCTATATTAAGCTATTTCCTTTTATATCTGTACCCTAGAGTTGTGAGAAAATAGTCATCATTGCTGCCTTTCTGTTGCAAGTGAGTGTTCAAGGTCACTCAAAGAGTCACCAGCAAAGGTATCAGCTAAAGCAAGCTTAATATTAAAGTGAAAGTGCAACAAATGTTGTTGGCAAAGTTCACTCTATTTACTAGATGGTTAAAGCACACAGAGTTAAAACTGGACTAGAACCTAAAATCAATCAATTGAAAAATGAAATAATCCAAAAATTATTTACATGAAGGCTGAAAATGGATAAAGGATAAGGATAGGAAAGCACAGGGATAAAAAGGAGTAAGTGAGACGCTCCCATGGAGTCACAAGATTCAGAGTGGACCACTTGCCAAACTTAGCCACAGATTTGACCAAGAGTTTAGGCCTTAAACTTAATATTTAACAAATCTAACAAAAGATTCTATATTCAAAAGATTCTATATTCAAAAGATTCTATAATTTACTGTAGACACAACTGTAACTCTTACAGGCTTAACTTCCAAATCTAAAGTACTTAAGAATGTAGGAGAGCAGCATTCATAATACATTTGCTTTAGCATATTCACACTCACATGCACACAGATCTGCATGAATATGTACAAGATATTAACTTGTGAAAAATTCCCCTCAGGTTCACAAAGTATTCACATGGAATGCCTTTGCATCTTCTCAGTGGGCGAAGGGCTGAGCCTCGAGGAGTGGGGGTATCAGCCCAGAATCTGTCATTGCTGTTTGGTGATCCCCCAAGTAGAGCAAACTTGAGAGATCCCTGCCTCTGAGAGCAGTCCCAGTCAGAGGGAGGTGCTGGTCACAGCCCAGTGCCTCCAGGAGAGCTCAGAATCACAGAATCATTATAGGTGCAAAAGACCTCTTAGATCAAGTACAACCTTTGAGCAATTACCACCTTGTCAACTAGACCATAGCACTAAGTGTCACATCCAGTCATTTCTTAAACACCTCCAGAGATGGTAACTCCACCACCTCTGTGGGCAGTTCATTCCAATGTTTAACAACCCTTTCTGTGAAGAAATTCTTCCTAAAAGAAGATGTCTCACTTAGGACCACTGTTAAGAGGGTGTTATGGGTTTAGCCAGGTAGCCTTAATTTAGGCTTTAAAGTTCAGACTAAACCCATAACATAGGCTCACACGAGAATTGGCTTAAGTCATAATAATTTTCCATCTTGGCCACAGTTTCGATCAGTAACTTTGTCTGGGTACAGATATGTTGTTCCAGGCAAGAAAAATAACATTCCAAGGTTGTTTGTTAAATGCAGGATCTTGTTAGACAGCACTAGTTCCTGGGAGCAGACAGTGTTTTTGATAAGCTCAAGAGGGACTTAGTCCCAGTGTTGTTTGTCAAGGCTGAGGCCTAATGAGCGTTTCTGAGATCACAGTGTGGCCCTAGGGGAAGGCATAGGGGGAATGCACCAGCACTTAATGGTTTTTGCTTACTACATACAAAATACATACTTAAAAACATACATTTAAAGAAATGAAAATGGGATTGACATGCAACTTTCCATTAGTTTTCTTGGCCCTGGAATAAAATCTTTATCTTCACTTTAAGGGTAGTCAAAAAGAGGAAATAGCAATTATACTGGAAAGGAAAAATTAATTTTTAACTGGCATAAAAATCTGTTTGCTTATTTTCCAACTTTTTAAAAATAATATTGTAGTGATATTGGGAAAGAAAGAATGGCTTCTTCTGTCTTTTAGATATATTAAGTTAGTAAGCTGATACAAGAAATTACTTAGTCCTGTGTAGTTTAACTATATGAGGAGAATAACCTGCTCTAAGAGATGATGTGAACTTTGTCTTAATTTATGCTGTTCGTTAATTAGTTTTTCCTGAAGTAAGACACATGATTTTTTAAATCAAGGGAAACCTTGTTACAGGCACAGCCATAAAAAATGAGTCTTTTTTAAACTAATAAAGAATAGTATTCCTGTAAGGCTACTGGATTAGTCTCTTAGGAGCATGAAAGAGAAGTAGTACTTCTTAAACACTGAACAAAACACATTTCCTGCCCTCAATGCTCACCTTCCCCCAGTCACTGGAAGTAATGCTCCCATCAGACATACAAAGCCATGCAGTCCCAGAATGAAAAGATAAATAATTGGATACAGAAAAATAAGTCAATGAATTTCTATTGACTCCCCTTATTCCTTATTCACATGAGCAAACTAGATGGTGATTGAATGGTCGGGTCTAAATGACTTTGAATTGTGCTTAGTTATAGACACTTGGTTGCCTGTGATGTGAGTTAAAGTGCAGACTGTGGTCAGCATTAAGACTGACTTTTTCATCGCTAGTGAAAGAGCATTGGTAGCTGAATCTGGGTGTGTGAATAGACTGGCAAGAGGAGTTTTGCTGCTGTACTTCTGACTGTTCCTTGTATGTGATGAGAATTTATTCTTGGAATCAGAGGAGATTCAGTGACCTGCAGAAGTTATCTTTGCAATTGTGGAGTCAAAACCAAACTGAAAATAGGAAAGCATCCTGATGATGATCTCAATCTCTGAAGTATTTGGTCTGGATTTTAAAGGCATGTATCAGTGTATGGGTACACAGTGTCCTGAGTAGATGCCTCTTAAGACTTAGAAGCATTTTTGGAGTATCATCTAGATGCTGAACTGAAGCTACTCAGACAGAGTTATTTTGAAAAGTATGAAAGCCTGAAGAGGTGTATGTAAAACCAACAATGCCTTTGGTATATATGACCTAGTTTAATTTGTATAGCCATAGCTTTCTTCCTGAATTCAGCTCCTTGCTTTTGCCGTATTTAAATCTGCTTGGAGTAACAACAGAACCAAAAAGGGAATGTGGAACAATAGTATCATTTAACTAATCCTCTCCAGCAATTCTAGTACAAGTTACTGGTATGTTAATCATATCAATAGTGATCTGTAGATAATGCCAATTGCTTTTCAGAGGGCTAAGGCTTTGTGGCAGTTAATATTAGAACTATTATTAGTCTAAATCCTTAATTGCATTTAAGTATAGATTTGCTTATGAAACAAACAGCTGCACCTTTTCCATCCTTCTTAATCTGTCATTTGAAATATGGTTTTCTGCACCAGCCAGAGTTTGCATATGTAATCACACAATCTTTGATTATCTTTGAATTAGCGTCTACAATCTTTGAGACAGGAGCGAGAAAAAATCTGCATCTCTTTGCAGATAGTATTATTTGCATTCATAATTATCACAATAGATAAATCAAATAGTGACAGGTTGTTGGTGAATTACACTGCAGGTCCATCATCATTACCCTTCCAAGTGCACGACTGGGACAGAAATTTGGCTACTAGCCATCATAATGACATGGCTTAACTAATGTGATTAATCATGAACTAGACAGAGTCAAAATTTTCTTTCCCTGGAGACTACAAGTCCCAAGGTATGTTCTAGCCAGTTGATATGAACAACCAGGGATGGCAAATATGTTCTTTTGTACCCTTAACAGAGATTTAAGGAGACACTTGTTAATTTTTCCCTTCTTTGATTTTTTCCATTAATGAACTGTTTTCTGTTAATGTTTTCCATCCCTTCTCGAAGATGGTGAGTGCTGATTCCAGTAAAATGATCCCCATGACAGAGAAGCCATCTCTTCTGGAAGACTGGTTTTGTTGATGCAGATATCGCCACAAACATTTGCAAAATTTAGGCCTACTAAAAGCTGAACATCTTACTGTTAAAGAAGAAAAATTATGAAAAGGTCCTGTTCCACTAGAGTACAATATATGTATTGCATATATGAAAGTTAATATTCAAAGCAGGAGGTATCCTTCCACTTTATATTAAAAAAGTGAAAGTGTAGCATTTCTGTCTCAAAACCAGGTTCCACACAGCTGGAAAGATGATTTTATGGTCAGGAACAGAGTGAATGAGAAAATTAGGGTTGGGAGTCATGCAAGGGATAGGAAACAACAAGGAAGCCAGAGGAGAAACACTTGGTTTGAGAGAGGGGCAGCACTGATAGTAGTTAGAAAAATGTGAAAGCTGGGATTTGATAGTCAGAGTGAAAGGATGTACTCAACAATAATAGAAAGGGGGGTAAGACACAAATTTGTAGTGTTGTGGAAACTGAAATAGAGCAGCGTATGCAAAGGGACCATGAAAATAGCACATTTCCTTATGATACCTATTGTGATAAGATTATGGGAGTAATAAAAATTTCTTAACTTTAATTTTTCTCTTGTGTTGCAAATCCTGTATCTCTTACTACATAGAATCATAGAATCTATTGGGTTGGAAAAGACCTCTGAGATCATCAAGTCCAACCCTTGGTCCAACTCCGGTCACTTTACCAGATCATGGCACTCAGTGCCACGTCCAATCTCAGTTTAAAAATCTCCAGGGATGGTTAATCCACCCCCTCTCTGAGCAGGCCATTCCAATGCCTGATCACTCTCTCTGGAAAGAATTTTTTTCTGATCTCCAACTTCAACTTCCCCTGGCAGAGCTTGAGCCCGTGCCCCCGGTCCTATTGCTGAGTGCCTGGGAGAAGAGACCAACCCCCACCTGGCTAGAACTTCCCTTCAGGTAGTTCTAGACAGTGATGAGGTCACCTCTGAGCCTCCTCTTCTCCAGACTAAACACCCCCAGCTCTCTCAGCCTCTCCCAGTAGGGCTTATGCTCCAGTCCCTTCACCAGCCTTGTTGCTCTTCTCTGGACCCGCTCCAGCCCCTCAATCTCTTTCCTGAACTGAGGGGTCCAGAACTGAACACAACACTCAAGGTGTGGCCTCCCCAGTGCAGAGTACAGGGGAAGGATCACTTCCCTGGTCCTGCTGGCCACGCTATTTTTGATGCAGGCCAGGATTTCATTGGCCTTCTTGGCCACGTGGGCACACTGTTGACTCATGTTGAGCTTCCTGTCCATCAGTTCCCCCAGGTCCCTTTCTGCCTGGCTGCTCTCCAGCCACTCTGTGCCCAGCCTGTAGCGCTGCAGGGGGTTATTGTGGCCAAAGTGCAGGACCCGGCACTTGGCCTTATACATCATATACTTTATCACTCCATGTCTTGCTTTTAGGCCTGCTCAGCTTCTTACAGGCAAGGTGGCTACTGACCTGTTGTAAATGTTTTTATCCTTTGGTTTGGGAAGGGATGACCCCTCTGTCTAACGACATTCAGAGGACAGAAGTAGCAAACAAACATAGTGTTGGAAGATCATGTCTTTCTGGTTCTATCACTGTTTTACAGACAGTAAGAACATCAAGATAGCAAAAAGTCAGTTGGTACACAGCCAACAAAATAGAAAAAACTGTGTGCTTGTTGTTTGGATTTTTTTTAATCATTCATACAGGCTTATGTTTTTCATTAGATGATCTTTTTAAGTATTTTTGTTTTATTGATGATCTTTCTTACTCTTGGTTGCAACTGATGTGTAAACTTAGAATCATAGAGTCATAGAATCGATTGGGTTGGAAAAGACCTCCAAGATCATCGAGTCCAACCCTTGGTCCAACTCTAGTCCATCTACCAGATCATGGCACTCAGCGCCACGTCCAATCTGCGTTTAAAAATCTCCAGGGATGGTGAATCCACCACCTCTCTGGGAAGCCCATTCCAATGCTCGATTACTCTCTCTGTAAAGAATTATTTTCTGATATCCAACTTAAATTTCCCCTGGCAGAGCTTAAGCCTGTGCCCCCTTGTCCTATTGCTGAGTGTCTGGGAGAGTGCCTGGGAGAAGAGACCAGCCCCCACCTGGCTAGAACTTCCCTTCAGGTAGTTATAGACAGTGATAAGGTCACCTGTCACCAGACAATTCATATCCAGTGATTATCACATAATTATCAAAATATTAGCTATTTCAGCTTAACATTTCTAGCATTAAAAATAGAAAAAAAAATTTTTGTTCTTTCATTCTGTCAGTATTGGTCATTTTATCAGACTTTGTCTTCAAATTTTTTATGACTAATTATTCTTTGAGTGTATTCAGGTAATTATGTACTGCCTGGGAATAAGCACATTGCTGGGATTTCCAAACATTGAATACTGCTTAATTAATAATCTCAAACCTCTTTAGTTTTTTAAGTTAACAGCACTGAAATTCCTGTAAGTATAAATTTTCTGGCATGGAAATTTATTTATTTGTGTTATTTAATTCTGAAAGAGAAAAAAAGATACAAGATGTTTTACACAGTTTAAACTTTCTCATTTTTTAATAGGAAAATGTAATAGGTTTGTTGCACTGTGTTGAAATATGTTCATTTTATAAAGTTATTTTCTTTCAAAATAGTTTCAGAAAACTTTCAAACTCTTCAGCAAAGATATGTGCCATTTAGAACTTGCAAAATTTCTTCATCTTCTAGATGCAAATAGGGCAGTTAAATGCCTCCCTGACATCCGATCCCGTCAGATCTCGGAAGCTAAGCAAGGTCAGCCCCGGATTAGTACTTGGATGGGAGACCTCCTGGGAAATGCCGGGTGCTGTAGGTTCTAGTCCTGAGGAACTTCACTGTCACTGTCCAAGCTCACTCGGCCGTGGCAGATGAACCTCCGGACTTAAACGGTGGGGTCAGTTCTGCGCACGCTGAGCCTCACCTAAAATCCACTGCGCAGGCTGGAAGGGCACACCCACGTGGGGACAGCCCTTCCCAAATCTCCCTTCGCGAAGCTGAGCCACACACAGAGATGCAAATGAAGAAATATACATGCAAAATCCTATGTAGTCTGTAAAACGTGATAGATCAAGTGATTATGTTTCTGGTTGTTAGAATTAATGATTTCAGAAAAAAATACAAACTGAGAATGTTGGCAACTGATTAAAACAAAGCAAACTATCTCAGACTTTGCATGCACTTTGTTTCTCTATTTGCATAAAGAAGGCTGTTGAAATTTCACAAATTTTAAATGGCATATTTCAGAGCTGAAGAGTTTGAGACTCTGCCAGCACTTTTTTTCTGACTTAACCTACTGGGAGAAAGGTGAGGTCAAAAAATACCACTAGATGTCTGTGCTTCCTTGCATGAAGTGCTGACTGCATTGTCAGTCTTTATTTCTTTGATGAAAAAGGGGAAATTATTAACTGTCGTTCTAGCTTTGCAGTCCAAAAAAATGCTGTCATGTAGGAAAAGCACAGACAGGGAATATAGGGACAAGTAGGTAGTTAAACATGAATTACTACTGTAAAACAATTAAGATTACTGCAAATTACTTGCATGTCTTAAAGTAGTTGCTGTAATAAAGGATAATTATGATACAAAAATCTAAATTAGAGCTGCAGTGATTGAAAATTTGTATGATAGATATACAGAGATGCTGGCAATTTGGTTTTTTCATTTTGCTATTAGACTTCTGGTAATTACCTCAACACACTTGAAAAGGGATCACTTAGCATGACAAAATGAAAAATCTATCATCATTCCATTAAAAATTACATTCTGTAATGCTGAAAGCAACAGAAGTTTTTAGGAAATAGAAAATTTTATGTCTGATTTTAGTGTCTGTGTCTAGTGGTCCCTTTTAAACCCATGTTTAACTTTCCTTTCAGATACTGGAGCCTGAAAGAATACACAGAGTTTTTGCAACAAGAACTGTGAAGCAAATCCTCCTCCTGCCTAGGCCTCTGTCTGGGCAACATGAGGTAAGTCATTTAACCATTTTGGTTTTGTTGTTTTCTTTTGTAGACAAGGAAAATGTACTGCTTTCTGTATTTTTAAAAAATGTTTTGTTTGGATTAAATTCCCTAACAATCATGATGAAAACTTTAATTTGATTTTACAATTGAAGTTAATTTAGTACATGAAAGATGTTTTGAAAAAAATGTAAAATGAAACCTTATTGTATTACTTTTTCAGCTAAAACTGTGAGTTACATTTGTAATACTTCTACAAACTATTCCAGCTGACCTAAGCCTGAGGTATGTGAGCCTGCTTATTGTTACTTCTTTTGCATTGTTACTTCATGGTTTTACAATGTTTTGAGCATTTAACCAGTAAATATTCTTATTGTTTGCAGTTCTGTAATCTTGCATGGTTTACATAATTTCACTTTTTTTGAACTATCAAATTATTGTTTCAGTGTTTAAGTCTCAGTGGTCTGGAAGGATCTGTTCACCAGTGGATCCAGGAAAAGAAGTGATCTCATAGGAAAGAAATCAACCAATTCTGAAATATAAGAGATAGAGAACATGGCGAGATACAAAACAGAGTTCTTAGAAGAAAAGAGAAATTTAATAATCTGTATGAAACAGAAAACTTTGACAAGTTTCAGTTCAGTGTCTGTGTTAACACAGTATTAGCAGAGAATCTCTCTTGCAAATGGAATCTTTCAACTGATCTGTGTTACAGTATGATTAACATACATTGATAGTAATTTAAGGAAACAGGTAATAGAATGGTGGCCTAGGTTAGTGGAACTCACTCAGCAAAATACAGGACATAAATAAGTTGTTCGGGATGAAAAGAGGGGAATGGATTTGCAATCCTGAATAGTTCATGTTTGAAAGCAGTTACCTCCATGTGTCCTAGGAAAGTCGTTCACTTAAGGGCCTCACTATAGTCAATTAGCAATTGCGGTAAATACATTATTTTATTTGTAACTTGGTTTTTAATGTAACTTTGGTTATTTTCCATATATTAACATTAGTACAAATATATTTTAACATAGTTTTCATCTTCTTACATGAATGCTGTAGGAACTTAGTAATGTGAAGTTCCTCTAGAGTGGCTGTAAGCATTTTCTAGCATGTGAATCTTGCTGTTAAGCATGAACTAACTTTGAGTATGCTTGTATTCTTTTTCTTAGTGTCGTTTCCTCTTTCTTATTTCTTCTTCTGTTGCAGAGACCCTATATCCGCCTAACTTTGCTTTTATCTTGCCCAATACTAGCCTCCAAAAGGAATGAAGTTGAAATCTTTTTTGTTCATTTATTAGTCATTCTTTTAAAAGAATTTTAAGTTTAGACTTGTCACATCAGTCATTATTCTTTTTTAAGCATCTCTAGTTATTTCTTTATTTTTTCAGCTGGAAAAGTAGTTAAGAAAATTAACTAATTATATTCTAAGTTAATTGTGAAATTGACTTCCTTTCCTAATTATAATCCTTTTTTTTTTATTTGTTACACATGTAAAACATATGATGTCAATACAACTGTATTTTCAGCTGTCATCTGTTTCAAAATGTCTAAGAATTAATTCTGGGATTTTATTGTGAGTACATCTTAGTCTAATAACATTAGCTGTCTTTCTAAATGTGGTTGTATTTCTTAAAAAAGTCTCAGTCCTAGATAAGACTCCTACTTCTGCATCATTACAGTTTAAAATGGCTAATTAATGGTTTTGTTGTATATTAACATTATTTTCAAACAGTGATTTCACACAGACAGGTAATGCAAGCAGCTCATAGTCTTTACAGACTGAACACTTTTTAGCAACACTTTAAACATCCTGTCATTTTTGAAAAAACGCTTAAACTCTCTTCAATGTCTTATATTTGCAATGTGCACTTCTAGTGTGGCTGGACTGAACCTGTATAAATTGAAATTGAAATATACAAACAATTCATTACTAAGAGTTTTGCAGAGTCAGTATTTTTTTCAAAATAAGTTTTGTCAAGTTTACAGAAAATTTGAGTTTCAGACTCAAAAACATGAAACATGAGGAAATTAAAGTACAAACAGTATTCAACAAATGCTCTTTGATTAACTGTTGTTTTGTTACTAAGCCTACACATCTTGCTTATCACTGTACTATTTTGGTGTCTAAGAAAATTGATATTGTCTCTCTTACTGCATTCTTTCAAGGTCCCAGATTATTAGTTATTTATTTAATATGAAGTCTGTAGTCGGATTATACATTCTGTTTTTTTCTGAAAGCAAGAGAATTCATAATTTTTTCCAGCCTTCCAGGACTAAATTGAGAAATATGTGCCAGACACATAAAGATCACTTCATCATTGTTTGTTGTGAGTTTAAAAATTAAAACTAATCAAACGAAGCCAAAGAAGTCTTCCCAAGCCCCTCCCCTTCCCAAGCCCCACAATAATTTTCTTTGCATTTTCAGCTCCACTGTTCTTGAAGAGGAAATTCAATATCATGGAAGGTTGTGTTCATAGTTGTGCTAACCTGACCTTTTTTGTCATGCGAGCTTGTACACTTGAGATATTTGAAAAGAAAAAATGAAAACTTAAATTTAACCATATTCAATAGGAAATCAACTATATGAGTGGAGTGATGTATTCTTGGTGACCTGTGTTGCTAAGAAACAAACTGCTGTCTTGTCAATTGATTAAATCCTTCTCCTCTAAGTGTTTTTACTGGAAGGTCTGTTGCAATGCTCTACTCAGCCTCGGATGTTGCACATCCATTAACCATGAGGTCAAGCCATGCTTCATACCTAACGTCAGTCTTGCTTCATGTCAACTAAAATTACTCAGACATCTCTCAGTGAACGTCTTGTATAAAGTTCCAGTTACTAGTACTGAATTTACCTCATGCTAATTGGGTTAGAACTATTAACTGGTGCACATAAAAAAAGATTTTTAACAACATTTTGTTTTCATATTAGATTAATTAATATATGGTCACATAAAAAAAATCTGCTACTGGAAAGTTATCCTGTCATCATTGTTGGAACAAATTTAAACCAATAAAGTGATTTTATGTAGGATCTAATCTGTGCATTGTAGCATTGCATGCTTTTGGTGGAGTACAAGAAATTATCTGGGTAGATTTACTGTTTAAGTTCTTTTTGCCTATAGTTACTCAAGAGTATTTCTAAAACAGAACCTTCCTTATTCAGCTACAGATCCGATACATTTGTTTTCTCTTGTTTCAAGTTTTATCTTAATTATTGTAATTTTTTTTTGAACTGTGAAAAACATAGCCTTCTTGCAGTGTGTACTTTGTCACCATCTCATTTCTATATCCACATTTAAACTTATTCCCACACCTTTCACTTTGGACCCCCAATGCTCCCTCCCTTTCTATGCTAGCCATTATTGTTAAATTTTCAAATTTTTTTTCCTTTCTCTCTTGTTTTATTTCCCACTTGATAGGAATTTATACAAACATTCAGTAATCCCCTTACATCCCATTGCTTCTTACTGTGACTTCTGCTCTGTGTGCTCACTAAGACAAGAAGTGAGTTTCAGGAATGTCCAGCTCTATATGGGGAGTGTCTTTGTAAGTAATAGTAAAAGGCTTAATATTAATGGAAGAAGTAGAGTGTGCAGAAGATCTTCACTGCGTTTATTTTTCAGTCTGCAATGACCTGTAGAAAATAGCATTAAATAACAGATTTTCATCTGGGATATACCCTAAACCTGGACATCACATATGTCTCTGGATGCTGTGGTAACTGCAGCTGTGTTGCCAAGGAAACAGCCTTGTGCTCAGTAGGCAAAACCAATGAGGATTAAGCAAGGCTATATTATAGCTAAGTCCCTGTGACCTTATCAGGGATCAAGATCTGTCTGTTCTTCGCTGTGCAGGTGTCCCTCAGGAGTGAGGCAGATATGCACAGACAAAACCATACATGCACTATGCCTGCTTTAAGTATCAGATGTGGATTATTCTAAGAAGTGAATGCCTTTCCCAATTAGATGGATTAAAAGCCTTCATCTGTGTAAGTAAAATCTTTATATGAAATTAAATAATAGAAAAGTTTTCCTGTAAGCTATGAAATGAGGAAGGAATTGAAGTATAATGAAATCTGTAAGTGTTTTTGATCTTTGTAGAAAATTCACACAAAAACATATCAATACAAAATTATCTTAATTTCTCAGGGATAGGAAACAAAGTTTATAGAACCCTGAGATGCAGAATAGTTGTCAACAATTTCCAACAGTGTTCTTCTTTAGTAGTAACAGATAATTAATGTATCACTAAAGTACACTGCAACACAGACATATTATTTAATAACAGGTTTTTGTATCTAAAAGAATGAAAATTCAAATGGAATAGAGATAAATTAATGCAAGAGAAAAAGCCTTAATTGCTGCATGGGGTAAGAAGTTGAAAAAGTTATTTAAATTGCTGTTAGAAGAATTTTTACCTTTTGCTTCTAGAGCTAAATAGAATGTTACACATTAGTTAAAGCTTCATAAGAAATAAGAATGAGTGAAGGAGCAACTAAATTTTACTTGCTTTGGCAATGTGTCTGGAGTTCATTGTGCTTTTGGATTTTTTGTTGTCACATAACATCAAAGATGATTTAATAGCTTTCTTACTAGCCACAAGTTTAAATTGTTAATCTGCATCTATCAGCCATTGTATTTTTCTTTCTTCAGTATCTCTTGTGTTACAGATTTATTTAAAGAAAATAAAATCAATGTTAGTTTATGTGCACATAATGCCAGATGAACCTTTTTCAATAGTGGTACTCCCCCATGTAATGAGAAGTGGTCAACTGAAGTAAACTGTGAAATGAGATACATCTTATTAGGACAGTGGTTTGACTTCCAACATTATCTTGTGATATATTTCCTTTCTTAATGGATTTTTTTTTCCTTCAGAGGTTAATCTAAATCTGTCAAAATCAATGGACTTTGTTATTTTATGACTATTTTCTGCCATCCCACTGCTTTTTTTTCAGTGCTTCTGCATTTCATTCTTTTATATATCCGATTATTTAAAATAACTGGGTTGTATATTTTTTGTCCAAGAATTACTTTCTTTACGAATCAAAGTTGCAGAAAAATTCTATGCATAAGATACTTCTCATTAAAGAGAATTCAGGCATTTTGCAGTATGTTTAAAGTCATTATGGAAAACTTGTAATTGTCCTGATTTCATTGCTTCATTTCTGAAGCACTCTCCTGATGAGACATTTCTATCAAAACATCAAGAGAATAAAGGAAGCAAGAGGACAGTGAAGACTTGGCCACTTCTGTGAGTTGAATATGATATCAGCCTTCTTAACTATGCAAAATGCGCAATAAAAAAGTCAGAAATGAGAGCACATTCAATACTTAAACATTTAATGCTTGACTATTTAAGAGCACTGAAGTTGTTACAATACATGCAGAAGTTAGCTTAAAAGACTGTGACTTAGGTCTTTAGAGAAAAATCCACTATGATCCAAATATGCTTAGAATAACAGAACATTAATTTACAAAGTAAAAATATTAGGAATCGTGTTGTACCTTCCGAAAACATTCTCATTCCTATTTCTTCTTTAATTATTAATTTATTACTTTCAGTTTGCAGGTAGGTACACAGCTGAATACTTTTCAGGATTTATTATTTACTTCTCGTCTTTTTCCCCTCCATGCATATTTTCTAATTTTGTACATAAATCTGTCCTTATTTTCCCTTGGTCCATCCTCTGTTAGAGCTCACTAGTGCAAATGACCTTGACCAGTTATCACTAATTTAGAAAACAGTAAGTGTAATCCCACTTTTTTTTTTCTTTAAACCAACTTTAACAGTGTTCCAGTAAATTACTACGAGTTATCTACCACCCTGCCACTTTGTGGGATAATCTGTAATCCTGAACAACAGTCATAGCAACAGCAGTCACTCCAGTTGTTTTATTTGTGGACAAAGAGGCAGATCAGCCTTTCCCAGCTCACAGTGTGAGTTAACTGAATCCAGGACATGTCATGTCCTCTGTGCATATGCTGTGCAACTCATCCCTGAGTGCCTAACAAGTCTAAGCTTCTGATGGCCCCAAACCATGTGTCCAGGTGTTCCAGCTTGTTCAGTACTACCTTTTTTCCCATGTGAAATGTTGGAAGATATGATTTTCCCATTCCATTTTAAATTACTGGTGGAACTTTGGCCTGTTTATTCTAAATACCTCGTACCATAGACATTTAATTAATTTGAACAACCTCAGACATGAATTCAGGATTAGCCTTTGGAAATATATTACTGTGAAGTCAGATTAATTCTGTAATATCATTATGGAGGAAACCAGAACTAGACCTACTCTACTATACTCCTATCTGATTTTTCTTTTTCTTTCATCTTATATAGCCATTGCCAGTGCTGTAGAAAGTAGAAAAACAGTTATACCAAATCAAAATGTTCAGATTTGTCATAGATCTAACATTGACAATGAAACCCCAGAAAAAAATGAGGCTGTGGTAGACCTCGGGTGTTTAGATTGCTGTTGTCAAAGGTCTGAACAGACAACTGTAGTTTTAATTCAAATAAATAAAAGCATAATGTCCAAACTCTAATTTAGTCCAATGTTTTTCTCAAATTTATTGCATGTGAATTATATAACTGTAGATTACAAAACATTAATTCCATTGTTGTTATGAGATTATGCGTTTATGGGGAAAAATTGTGTTAACTATTTCTGCAAGGCATTGTAGTATTTTGAATTTGGTGCACTATTCATAACCCAAATATACAAATCTGTATATTAGATGCTTTTTTTTTTTAAATTACCTTTAGACTTCTGATGTACATATTTAAGTTTCTCATAAGGCTGAATCACTTTCTGAAGAGGCTTTGGAGAGTGAAACACTCAATCTTGAACATACTCAGGTTATGAAATACAGATGCTTTTGTGGGTATATTAATCAACAGATGTGTAGTTTCCTAAATAAATGGCGTATAGCAATATGCTGTTGCCCATTAGTTTTAAGTCAAAGTCTGTCAGCCACAGTAGCTATCTGTGAACAACTGCACATATTTGTAGTACCTATCTTTGTGTCACTGCAATGAGTAGCAACAGATAGATAATCCTAACAGAATTCAAGGACACTACTCTTAACAACTAACCAGAAGTACCACATGCTTTTTTAAATTGTCTGCACTGTTTTCCTGAAACTGTGTTTTTCTATAGAAAAGTATTCAAAATATTTATATCTGCATATTTGGCTGCATTTTTACAGTTGTTTGCTCCATTAGTGTTTATATTATGTCTGGTTTATATACAAAAATAAACAAATAGAAAAATAGCTGGTGTTCAGCTTTAAGGTCTATGGATATTTTTTAAATCAATTCACTGTGAGGTGTTATTTTGTGTGTGTATAGTTTACATACTGATTTTCAATTTACAATCCAGTTTAAACTTAGATGGAGAATCAATCCAATATTTCAGTTGTAAGACTGTTAGCTCTTTCTTTGACTTTATGTCCTCCTTAAATTCAAGTTGTCTGTCCACAGCAGTAGTTAATAATATTATATTGAAGCTTGCTGTGATCCAGCAAGCAGCATGCAAGCTTAGGTTGTGCTTAAAGGTGCTCCCCTATGGCTCACTTCATCTTCCAGGAGACAACAGATGACTTTCAAGTAGGTAGTAGTAGCTGAGTGCCTTGTCCCATGCCTGTTCACATCATAGGTCAGAGACCAAAGAGGCGGCTGCAGACCTGCAGAACTGTGAAGTTCTAGCTCTGCACTAAGAGAAAGTGAAGAGTGGTTCTCACAGGTGTCCTCCGTCTGTAAATAGGGAAGGTGTAGCAGTTTGGCTTAATCACTTGATGAGGAAGCTGTGCGATACTTGGCAGCAATGCATGACATACTACCTCAACTATTTCATTTTCAAACACGTTAAGAAAGGGGGTGTTTAGTGCCTGTTGGGTTTTTTGATCTCTCAGTAGGTGCCGTACACTTTTCCAGATTATTTGGTGAAACAATGCAAGACATGCATGTTTTCCATTCCTACCTTTATTTAAAGAAGCAGTGTTTCAGTTTGATGTTTCAGAAGTGAGAGACCCAAGTCCAGAAGATTATTAATAAAACTTATTATTAGAAATTATTATTAACAGAAAAACTGAGATAAAAGGTTCAACCAATGTGCTAAAATTTCATGCTGTCTCCCTTTCAAGTCTTCAATCTTGATAAAACCTGAGTAAATATTGATGATCCTTCCACTGAGAGACATTACATGCTTTCAGAAGTAATGATGTTCATCCTGCTTCAGCCTGAGAAAAACACACAAAGGATCATTTGGATTATGAGTTCTGCTTTTAAGGGCTCATATCCAAGAAGATGACTATTTCAGTGCTTGTTGCTTAGTATTTATACTGAGGCAGGCGATCACTAACGCAAAACTGTTCTGCTTCCTTAAGAAAAGGTATATAAGTCCTTTCAAGCACAAGAACATGGAAATGGCTGCACTGGATCAAAGCTGTTCATTTTTCATATGTTCATCCTGTGGTTGGAGTTGATAACCATTCTATGGAGAAAAAGACAAGAATCTATTGCTTTTACAGAATAATCTGCTCACTAAAGAAAATTTCATGTTAGGTTCTCCCAGTCATTGCTTATGAAGCTTGATTTATATGAAATGACTCTGCTAAGCTGAGTGCAATGGAAAAAATGAAGAAAAGGTGAAAGTTACTTCTTAATTCTCTTGTGTAAAGGAGTGTAGTATGACTGATAGAAAGAAAAGACAGACACCCACAGACCAACAGTGACACAAGTAGCTGACAGTGTCCCCTGAATAGTCAGTATTTGATGGATACTGCCTGAGCAAGTACAGTGAAGAAACTGGGTAAAATTCTGGTTACAGTGTCAGGGAGAGGATATGATTGTGTCTGTTCTGAGTGTGGTGAGAACCTTGGATATATCATAAGGGGAAGCAAGAGACTTGGGGGATATTGAGTGATGTTACCTAGGTTTCCTATAATAACAGTTCAGTAACAGTCATAAGAGTTTCATGTTCATCTCTGGTATGCAAGAGAAGAAGGCTGAGAAAAAGAGGGGTTTTAAAAATTCTCTTTGCACTTTGGATTTACTGTTTCTGAGCCATAGCAGCCCAATATATTTTCAATGCATCATTTGTTGTTTTATAAGCCCACATTGTTATCTTCTTTCTAAGTTACAGATTCCAAGACATTTTTCTCTTTTGTGTGGTATATTTCCTATGTCTTTCCTCAAATTTTTAACATTGTATTAAAATTCCTGTCTGAATTCTTTCAGTTATTTTCGTATTCTTCCTGGGTTATTTGGTTTGGTTTGTTTTTGTTTTTTTATATATAGTATTATTTGAATTGAAATCAATGTTACTGGTATAGATAAGCCTTAGATTCCTGTAGTCCTTATGAATACTGATAATATTGTATTTCTTTCTCAATTTTACATTTTGTTTAAGCTTTTTATTGAGGAGCAGGTTTCTTGTGAGTTAGTTTGTTAGTAGGTGGATTTGATTGCATCTCCAGTATATGTACAAGTAGTTGGGACTTTTTTCTTTCTGTGTCCACTGTATTTGTAGTTACCAAGAAAATTGTATTTGTTAATGTGATTTTCAAAGTGGAAATGAGATCTGTCCGTGTTCTCTTCTTGTGGAGCAGAGCTCAGATACAAAGCACAGTCAACTTGGATGTCTCATACACTGGTGCTTTTGAAGGTTGGACTAGAGGTTCTTGCTGTTACCTTGCTTAGTAATGTTTCTCCCACTATATTCATCTTTTCTAGAAGTGATAGACCTTTAAAAAGTTGATACAAACAACCTATTTAATAAAGAGTAGGTACAAACAACCTATTTAACAAAGCAAGGTGGTGTCTGGATAACCAGAATCACAGCTGGGCAAGCAGATACTCTATCATCCAGTTGGCCCTTTAGTCAGGGGTCTGATATACTCTTAAGTGTTCAGGATTGTGGGTTTCAAGCCTGTTGAATTCCTTAGCCTGTGATATTAGGTCTTTTTTATAGGTCCTAGACTGTTTAACAGGTCGCATTTATTATGTACAGGGTAAATGGCCCCCTGACACTTCTTCCAAGAATTTTCAACCTGAGTAACTTTTAAATTTTCTGAAAATAAACTTCTATGCAAGCTTCAGCAGAACCAAACAGAAAAAACTGTATTTTACACTGTTCTAGAAGCAAGCTGTACTTACTCTACTTCTGCAACTTAAATGTATGCTTTTCCATTTTGAAACTCCTTTGAAATATCAGACTTCAGTTTTGACTAAGACAGAAACTTACACTGGTTAGAACAGGTATTAGGTCTTCAGGAATGACAGGTATTAGATACATAGTTCCTGTTTTGCTGACAATGTGAATCACACATAAACCTTTAATATAATCTGGCATATGTACCTGACTTTGCTGCATCACATTTTCTTAACAAGGTTCTGTTTCAATAAATGGTCTATTCAGTAGCATTTTGACAACAGAAACTTGTATTGCAGGATTTTTTAAAATAAGTATTCTAGTCCATTTTATAATTCAATCAACTTGGGTTGCCCATACAGGAGTGTTAATGTCTTTGCTTACTTTATCTGATCTGAAAATTCTGTCTAAATTTCCTTTTTGTTGGTACCTCTGCAGTAGATTTCTCCTGTACACTATCTTCATGAAAAGAATTGGGTAGGACATTAATGCCATGTTGAACTGCAAATATTTGCCAATGCATGGGCAAAAATATAAACAGAGTTGCTTTTCAAGATCTGCAATTCTTTGATAGAATAGTTCCGTTGGAAGGGGCCTATCATGATCATCTAAGTCCAACTGACTATCACAGAATCATAGAGTAGTTTGGTTTGGAAGTTCCAATGCCCCTGTCATGGTTAGGGACATCTTCCTCTAGATCAGGCTGCTAAAGCCCCTTCCAGCTTGGCTTTGAGCAGCTTCAGGGAGAGAGCATCCACACCTTCTCTAGGCAAGCTGTTCCAGTGCCTCACCAACCCTCACTGTGAAGAATTTCTCCCTAATGGCTAATATAAACTTTCACTTTAAAGTCACACCCCATTGTCCTGTCACTACATGCCCATGTAAAAAGTCCCTCTTCAGCTTTTATGTACTGGAAGGCCTCTTTAAGCTCTCCTCAGAGCCTTGTCTTCTCCAGGAAGAACACGCCCAATTCCCTCAACCTTTCCTCATAGGAGAGGTGCTCCAGCATTCTGGTCATCGTTGTGGCCTTCTCTGGACTTGGTCCAAGGGGTCTGTGTCCATAGACTGGAGGCCCTAGAGCTGGACGCAGCACTCTAGAGTCTCACAGGACCAGAGTAGAGGAGGAGAACCAACGTCCCTTGATCTGCTGGCCACATCATTCTTTTAATGCAGCCCAGGACATGGCTGAGTTTCTGGGCTGCAAGCACATGTTGCTGGATCATGTTGAACTCTCTGCATCCACTTACAGCCCCAAGGCCTTTTCTCCAGGTCTGCTCTCAATCCATTCTCTGTGCCTGTGTTTGTGCTTTGAACTGCCCTGGCCCAGGTGTAGGGCCTTGCACTTGGCCATGTTGCACTTCACAAGGATTGCACAGCTCCCCCCTCTCAAGCTTGTCAGGACCCCTCTGGATGCCATCCCTTCCCTCCAGTGTGGTGACCACCCCCCACAGGTCGGTGTCACCAGCAAACCTGCTGAGGGTTAGAGTTGGGGTTAGTTTGAAACAATGCAGCCAAACTGCTCTGTGAGTCTAAAAAAAAGCAAAAAAAGAAATAAAACACCCCAACCAACCAACCAACCAAACAAAACCATCCCAAAACCAAAAACAACAAAAACGGAAAAAAACACCTTGCAAAAATTGTGTCTCTTTTTGGAAGATATATAAAGAGAAAATTGTCTGCTTCCTCAGATGTGAGAAACAGGTACATTTAAAAGTATAATAATTTTTTTTGCAAATTTATTATTTGTTATTTATTATTGTGGCATCTTGATGGCTTGTTTGAGGAATAATTCTGCATTCTTTGTCCAAGTATATTTATCATATTTTTCCCATTCTTTTGCTTGATTAAAAAAATTTGTATTTTCTTTTGTTCTTTATCTTCCTGATCTCTCTTCACTTCCTTATGTTTTGTTCTGAGGATTACTTCATATGTATATTTGTTAAATGGTCCCTCTCAGAAATCTAGTGATGGGTGACACAATTCAAATCTTGTTATGGATGCAAAAACGAAAGACAGTGCTGTTGAATTGGTTCTAATAGTTAAGTAAGACTCATTGTGTTAGAGTCATAGACTCAGAATCATTTTCACTGGAAATGACCTTTAAGTTGGTAGAGTCCATTAATTCAATCTGAACCAGCAACAAAAGTAGCACCTGTGAGAGAATGGGATAACTCAGTCTCAGGATGCCATTGATTCTGCATATTTCTTCATATTTCTTTTTTTTTTTTAAGCGTTGTTATTTTTCTAAGATACTGCAGGAATGATATTAATAAAATTGTCTGTTTTGTTGTTATCTTATGGTGCTGTGGCTGCTCTGTTCTGCAGCTTTTCCCACGGTGAACTGAATTAATTTGCAGTGTTGTCAGACTGCAGATGTGTGGGAAAGGGAATTAGTACTTAGCTTACATCAGGGCTAAAGGAGGAGAACCTAGCCATGTACACTAGCAACCTGGCTTGGAAAATGCTGGAATTAAGATCACTTGCAGATCTACACTAGTAATTTAGTTCCTTTGGAGAAACGTTCCTTACAAACTAGTGAGTATTTTTCATTTAGTTTTGCCAATTTGCAGCAGTTCATTTTGTTATTCTGTTCCAGATCTGCTACTGTCACATGCATTTGAAACAAATTTTCTGTTATATCCTCTGTAATGAAACCTCCTTCTGTTTTTTTTTCTGGCAGCCTCTCGTGGTGTTACCGAAAAGTCTTCATGATACTAATAAGCCACTAAGATCTAAAAGTTCCTTTTTTGTTTTCTTTTTACCAAGGCCACTCTTTTTTTTTTCCCCTTGGAATTAAACTCTAGATTGATGGGTTTCTAATCATTTTTTCTTAAATTGCACATGAAGCAAAGAATATGGTGGACACAGTGGCAGATTAGTCTTAAAAATATAAATTTGGATCATGTCCTGTACTTTGCTGAGGACTAACTTAGCTGTTTCTCCTCATGTGGCTTTCCTGACTGGATTATCTGAAATAATATTGTAAATTTTTGCCTCAGCAGTGCACTCCTATGGAGTTTACCTGGTTTACATTATTATTTGCTTCTTGCTCTGAGGTTTTTGGTTTCCCACAGTGTGTCACAGTCACTGTCATCATCCTAGTCCCCTTGTCAGTATTATAGTCTTAAAAATCCTGTACTCTCCTACTTAGGGGAGAAATCCCAATCCATACTGATCCTATTTTCCTTATTAGTGCAGTGAACCCATCTAATTTGATTCAGGTATTTTAGTGTATAATGCTGCTCCTCTGGTGGGGTAAACAGTTTTTCCTGTGTTTTGTGTGCTGAACACAATGATCATTCCATTTGCTATTTTTCTTTCACCATGTTATATGTTTACAGTGTTATTAAAGTGATTTAAAGTTTGTTGTTTTGTTTGCCCCATTTTATATCTTGGTTTGCATTTGTGTGTTTTCATACCTTTGGTAGAATTTTTTGAATTACCATACCCTGTCTAAATGGAACTCTGTTCTTAAATTGAATCCTCTTTTATCTGCAAAACAATGCAATTAATAATTTCTTTTGCTCTTGACTTCTTTACTTACCCTTCACTTCCATGAGTACAATATAAACTGTATTACTGTCTTAAAATTGAAAATGTCTAGACCAAAATTACTCCTTATTTGATCTCTATAAAATTAAAAGAAAAAGCAAATGCAAAAGTTAAAGAGAAGCAATGAAGCCTTAATTCCAGAGTTTGAGTGGAAAACTACAGAGGTATGAATATGAAATGTTTATGACTTAATGTATGTTTTGTGAGAGGAGACTGAAATTTTCATCATGCATAGTAGGGACAAATGAATACCATTTTTGTAGATCCACTAAGAAATACAATTAGGCAATAGATCATACATCATTCTACAGTTTTTTCCTCTTATCTTGAGTCACGGTTCTACACTTTCAAGACATTGAGAAGATTTTGAAAGAATAGGGTTTCCAGTATTAAATAATGAAAGTTCTGTACAAAAGTTAGAGGCAAATGCAGAAATTTTATTTTTTTTAAATATTCATTAATTTTCTACTTTAAACCTATTCTGATTTTCTATGTATTGTAGATGCCATTTTCATTGAGACAATGAGACTTTATTAGTTGAATGATACAGTGATTTTCACTCTCAGTCTTGTTTAGTGTGCTTGGTAGTACTGTAGATCTGAAGTAATGTTGAAGCACACAGTCCCTGTTTTATTTTTTTAAACTCAAGACTGTCTGGGAAAGACAACTTTGATTTTAGCCTGTTCCTGGATCCTTAAAACTCCCCTTTTCCATTATGTTCATACAGGAAGTTTCCTTTTATATAAGTGACTCTTTGGCTTGATTTCAGCCTTCTGGAAATTATTTTCATTTGCTTTCTTCTTTCAGTGGATAGGTAAAGGCATTCAGAGAAGGATTTTTGGTTGTGTTGTTGGTCTGTTTAATAACATACACAAACATCAAAGCCAGACAGTAGATTTTGACAGGAAAAAAAATCAAATTACAGGAATTTTCCTTATAAATAGATGTCTAATTACAATGCAATAGCCCTTGAATTTATGTAATTACACATACTCAAAAATCTCTATGCCATTGCCATAATGAAAAAAACATCATTTCTGTTCAAAAGCACTTTAGGAAGTAAAATTAAGTCTTCCAGCACATTCAGTTTGTCCATCTTTCACTAAAATTGTATCCTATCTTCAGTTAGGAAATTGGTGTTCCATCAAAAGCAAAGTAATTATAAGAATTTCTCAGAAATAAGAGCATTGTTCTCATCACTCCTTGAAATTAAGATTGTAAATATTTCTCTCCCGCCTTGTTCCCTCATCTGTTTTCATTTCATGAGTATATAGGTCCTGGCCTTGGCTTGATGGACAAGGAGGTTGTTGCTGACCGTGCTCTAGTGAGACCGCACACACCAATATGATGTTCAAGCAAATCCCAAGTTTATTCAAAAACACAGGTATATATCACCTTAAGTGACCCCACCCTAGGTGCGGAGGTCTGACTCCAATTGTTTGAGGCTGGAAACATGTCCTTTTAAGGTGAAAATGAAACTTGTAAGGTGGTCATTCAGACCCACCAAAATCAGAGGCTGCAACATCTCCCCCTTTTGTTTCAAAGAACAAAGCAAAAATGCAAACAACATAATACACATAACAACACTGCAATTTTAAATCTTAGCTCCTTAGCTAACTTATCCAATGGGGAAATTGTTAGCATCAGGATACTACCCAGATTCATGCATATTGCAACTTGAACAGAAAGGCTGAAAATTTTGAAAATTGAGAAAAAACATTTTGAAGATTTTAGATTTTGCTAATTCAAGACTTAACAGGGTATTTTGCGGGTTACACATCCCTACCTCCCCCTCTCTTTTCAAAATAGACCTTTGGAAGGAGGTACAGTAACCTTTGTAAACTAACACAAACTAATACATGACTAAGACATGTATACTTGGAATTTACAAACTTACAACTAGTGCTAAACAAGAAACTTTTCTCTCACATGTGAGGTTGTGGTCCTTTCTGTGCAGTCGTCACTGCACAGACCACTGTAAACAAAACTACAAATTTTATTAAATTTTGTGCAAAGTGTCCAAGAGTGCAGAGTGACTTTACTTTGCTTAGGAGCAAGTTCAGTCCAGCTGAGCTAAATCTCCTTATGTAATATTTCAAGGTCAATTCTCAAAACTTCTGTGTGGCCACTACAGAGGTTTGAGAATAGCCTCGAGTCTCAGTCACTTTATACATTCTTGGTAAAGCAGTAATGCTATGTGGAAACAAGTGTGAATTCACAGAGAAAATTCACAAAGGCTAAACAAAACCACTTAGATTCTGCAGAAAATGTTCACAGCTGAGGGGACAGGTGTCCTTACCCCTACAGCCTGCTGGGCAACTTGGTAGTGCAATAAGCTTAAAACTGCACTTTAACTGAAAATTAACAGAATTTCAAAATACAGGCTAAACAACATGCTCTTGAACTGGACTGTTCTTGTTTGATTGGACAGTTAACGACTAGTCCTAGGCTACCACTGCTTGTGGCTGTGGTTGCCATATGGGGAAGGCAGCTTGGCTCCAGTTTCCATGAGGTATTTGACTGGCTGTGCCTCATGGCCTGCAGCCCCTCTGGTTTTCTGGAGGCCCAGCTCCCCACCCCATGTTTGTTAGAGGAGTACCATCCTTTTTATATTTAGAATGACAATCCTGGGCCCTGTGGCCAAGCCTGTGACAACAATTACTTTCTCCAGTGAAGCTTTGCGTTCTGTTATATTTTGGTTGTGCTGGACAAGATTTTGTTGTTAAATTCCAGGGTCTTTTCCCCCTTTTTTGGGTAGATTGTTTGCTAAGAGCTGTGACTAGATGCTTTTCATCTGGCTTGACAATAGCTGTGAAAGCTCCTGAAATGGTCTTTTGAGTTACCAGAGGTTTCCCTGTTCTAGGAAGGTTAGCCGGCTGCTCCTACATCGGCAGCCAGTGGTACAGGCAGGTAAAAGGTGGGCTCTGGGCTCATTTGCTGTGCATAGGCTGTTTCTTGGTAGTTATAAGGCGGTGCAAAGATGACTTCTTGGTACTGTTGGATGTCTGTGCTTTTTGCAGCAACGAACGGCATGGAAAAGCCTTGATTCCATGGTTGCTGTGATTCCATTGGGTTTTCTGGAGCGGGAGCAGGTGGTGCCGCGTGTGGGTACGGGAATGGCACAGCGCTGGCTCCGGGGCTCGGCTCCAGGCTCCGCTCTTGTGGATAGGGCGGTGGTGATGCTGAAGGGAACGACAGCGGGGGTCCGACAGGCGGCACGGGCGGCAGCGGTGTGGCAGAGGGGTACCGCGGCGGGGGCACCGCAGGCGGCAGTGCCCACAGGGGTGCAGAAGGGTGCTCAGGGGAAAAACCACCCTGCAGAAGGAAACTTTTTTCCTTTTTCTCAGGTAGCTTGAGGTTTTTATGGGCTCATTCTTCCTCTAACAGCATTTTCCTTATAGCTGTATATGACGGAATAAGCGGCAAAAATTCTTCGGGTGCAGTTTGCGCTAAATTCCACAAATCTGCTCCAATGTTGTCACACAATTCTATGGAAAATGTGGAATTGGCATCTGTTAAATGCCCCTGACTAAAGCAGCAGTCCAGAAATTCCTGTAATGCTTGTCTTTCAATGTCTGTTTTTGTAACATGAGCTAATTTTTCAAATTTATCAAGCAATAAGTTTGTCTTAGTCGATTCAGAATTCCCCATGTTTCTTTAACTCACCGGTTTGAAGGTCATGGTTCTTTCAGTCCACATTCTTCCAGCAGCTCTCTAGGCCACTACAACAAACTCCCGAGTTTACGGGAGACAGAAGCTCTCGGAGGCTTCTCCACAAAGCACCCAAAAAACTGGGGCACAGCAGCTCTCGGAGGCCACTTCTTAAGGTTCTAGGCAGGTCTGCAGGTGGCTTCCATGTCCTCAAATCACGTCGAGGTCCACCAAATGTTGCAGACCGTGCTCTAGTGAGACCGCACACACCAATATGATGTTCAAGCAAATCCAAAGTTTATTCAAAAACACAGGTATATATCACCTTAAGTGACCCCACCCTAGGTGCGGAGGTCTGACTCCAATTGTTTGAGGCTGGAAACATGTCCTTTTAAGGTGAAAATGAAACTTGTAAGGTGGTCCTTCAGACCCACCAAAATCAGGGGCTGCAACAGAAGTTAAAACTGCAAGCACTTAATAAGTCTTTCCACACATCAATGAAGTGATGTTGGGAATTTTAAATTGATGAACAGCTAAGCTAGTATTATTTACAAAGGTATAATGTGTGCCATTTTATGATAAGCAGTTTACTCAATAGTAAGAAATTTGTTTTACTGTCATTAAAAATCAGAAATATTGTGATTAGGAAAAAAGATTAATTGTTTTTATGTATTATAAACACATTTTTAAGTATATTGTGTGCTTGCTATTAGGATTTATTTTATTTGGTTACACTTAGTAAACATTAGTAAACATGAACTTCTGACTGGCTATGCCCTCCATGCTCCCTGAGCTGCTCCTTCTAAACCCAGTTTTACTCTGTCTCATCTTTTCCCATGGACATGTAGGGTAGGTGTTATGTAGATAACATTTGCAATATTTTTGTGGTCTTAGTGACCTTAATATTCATACTAAGATCCCAGTAAGTTTAATCAGCAACAAAATATGTTGTAAGAGGGGACTAAAGGACAGTTAAATTATTTTATCAGGCCACATTACCCTGGTATTGATTTCTTTAATTCTCATTTGGACTTTTTTCTATATTCAGTGTTCTTTGATGTCTCCCACATAAACTGTAATAAGTGTGTTGGCATTACAGCTTGTATTTCTTTCTTACTACAATACATAAATTTTGATCTGTCCTCAGACTTTCATTACTATTTTGTGAGAAGAAAGTATAACCCCACATCTCATTCAGAGTTTAGGTCCAAGGCTAAAGTTCATTGAGATAAACAAGATTCTCACATTATTTTTATGCTGATTGGCAGGAGGACTGAAATCACTGAAATCACAAATTCATGAAAAGAAGGCTGGGTAACCCACTGGACATGAGTGAAGTATTTGTAGTCCATGGGACCTGATGAGGTACATCCCAGAGTCCTGAAGGAGTTGGCTGATGTAGTTCCCAAGCCACTCTCCATGATATTTGAAAAGTAGTGGCAGTTGGGTGAAATCCCATGTGACTGTAAAAAGGGAAACATTCTACCCATCTTTAAAAAGGGTGGAAAGTGAACCCTGAGAGCTACTGACCTGTCAGCTGTACCTCTGTGCCAGGGATGATCATGGGACAGATCCTCCTGGGAGCTGTGCTAAGGCACATGGAGGACAGGGAGGTGATTTGGGACAGCCAGCACAGCTTCACCAAGGGAAGTCCTGCCTGAGCAAGCCAGTGCCCTTCTATGATGGAGTTACTACATCACTGGGCAAGGGAAGGACTGCAGATGTCGTTGTTCTGGGCTTCTCTAAAGCCTTTGACATGATTCCCCACAACACCCTTCTCTCTAAATTGGAGAGACATGGATTTGATGAGTGGGCTGTTCAGTGTGTAAGGAATTGTTTTGATGGTCAAATCCAGAGGGTAGTGGTCAATGGCTCAGAATCCCAATGACATCAGTGCAAATGGTGCCCCTCTGGGTTCTGTATTGTTATTTAATACCTTCATTAATGACACAGACAAAGGGATTGAGTGTACCCTCAGCACATTTGCAGATGACACCAAGCTGAGAGATGCTGTTTCCACACCAAAAAAACAGAGTGTCATCCAGAGGGACCTGGATGGGCTGAAGGAGCAGGCCCGTGGGAATCTCGTGTGGTCTAACAAGACAACGTGTAAGGTGCTGAACCCTGACCAAGGCAAGCCTTGGTAATCAACACAGACTGGTGGCTAAGCAGATCTAGAGCAGCCCTGCTGAGAAGGGCTTAGGTATGCTGGTGGGTGAGAGGCTGGACATGACCCAGCCATGTGCACTCACAGCCCAGAAACCAAACGTGTCCTGGGCTGCATCCAAAGCAGGGTGGGCAGCAGGTGAGGGAGAGGTTTCGCCCATCATCTCTGCTCTGGTGAGACCCCTCCTGTAGCACTGCACCCAACTCTGGAGTAGTATTCAATGGAAACCCTTAAATGCCTGTAAGGCACTGAACACAAACTAGTTTTCTTTACAGATGTGCTTCTATTACATGATCCTATTTGCTAATGCAGACATAGCATATATAGTTGCACCATTTTCTGATAAAAGTAATTAAAAAACATGTCTTCATCTTCAAATATTGAAAACTTTTGCTAGTATATTATGATACTTTAAATGCATTTAAATGCACCTACTTTTTATATAAAAATTGTAATTTACGAATACAGTGTCTGAGAATATTTTTAAGTCAAAGTTTAGCTGTGGACAAAAAGTGAAGAATTTTTTGCTTTTACAACATTTTATTGGTTCGCTTACAAAAAAAGAATAACCGTACTAGAACTAGAATCCAATGAAAGCCTTTGAATGCCTATAAGGCACTGCTCCTTTGCTTAAGTGTGCAACATGATAAGCCCTTCTACTTTCTTCCTGAAAGATTGTTTTCCTTCTGACTTAATTGCATTTACTTCATAATTTACTTCATATGTAAATGCAGAGCTTGATGAGAGAAAGATAGAGACAGAGTATATTAGTTCAGGGATATTTAGATATTATGTTAGGGCATATGTTGTATTTTGTTTCAACCTATACATCTGAACACAAGATGTTGAATATTCAGCATCACATAGGAAAAAGGAGACAAAATGAAATAATAGCCAGGATTCAAACAGCCATTATACAGGTTCCAAAGCCTCCACCAAGACCCACCATAAAAGCTGTTGAAGTCAAAAAATTCTTAATGAGAAGAAGAGAAGCAGAGGTAATTATCATCTATATTCTTTTTAAGGTTAGGTATATTAAACTCAAAAAGCATGATTTCCGGAAACATTTACACTTAGTGTACTTGAACCATCCAAAGGCTGCTGATATGTAACTGTTAAAAAGGTACAGTAGACTCAGCCAGTGAATATTGGGCTGAATACTTATTTGATTATGATTTTATGTTTGTTTCTCAATAAAAATTGGTTTGATGTAAGAGAAAGTTCTTACTGAATTTACACCATAGGTAGGAAGTAATTCGACTGTGGATGCTGTACTGCATTCAAAGCAGGGTGGGCAGCAGGTTGAGGGAGGGGATTCTGCCCCTCTGCTCTGTGTTCTTGAGACCCGACCTGAAACATTGTACCCAGCTCTGGAATCCCCAGCACAGGAAGGACATTGACCTATTGAAGCAAGTCCAGAGGAGACCACTAAGGTGTTTAGAGGGATGGAGCACCATTCCTATGAGGAAAGGCTGTGAGCATTGGGATTGTTCAGCCTGGAGAAGTGAAGGCTTTGGGGTGACCTAATTGTGGCTTTGCAGTAAAGATGGAGAGAAACTATTTCCAAGAGCATGTAATGACAGGACAAGAGTAAATTACTTCAAACTGAATGAGAGTAGGTTTTATTAGATAATAAGAAAAATAGTTTATTATGAGGATAGTGAGGCACTGGATCAGCTTGCCCACAGACACTTGGACACCCCATAGATGGAACTCTGAGAAATCTGGTCTAGTGGAAAGTGTCACTGTCCACAGGAGCAAGAGGCTTGGAACCAGGTGATCTTTAAGGTCACTTCCAACCCAAGCCATTCTATGATTCTATGATTTAGTCTCCTTATATAATGCCCACAGAGGGTGCTTGCAGTTGTTGCTGATGATGTGGCTTAGTTATTAGTTCTTTTTTATATATATAAAACTGGGGGGTGGAGGGTTTATAACATTTTTTAATGATTTTTTTGCTGCTTGACTCTAAACTCCTTCCCACTTGTTCTGTGATTGCAGTTCTTCAAAGTGTGGGTACTTAAAACAGCCTGTGTAAACTCTTTGTAGTCAGTGAGGAAATAGGCACCTTTCAGAGGAATTTGTCTCATCCTTTATTTAAAACATGTAACATCAGTCACATTCTGTAAGAGCCTGTTTCTCTTAGTTGACCATATAGAGACTTCTTATAGCTCAGCTGCAAACTCAGCTATAGGCTTCTGGTTCAATGAAGAGAAATTTGAAATTCTGAAAGTGTCATCTCTTGGGGAATACATAATTGACTCAAAGTTCAGCTCAGTAAGACCCAAAAAGAAGGGAACATTTCTTCCCTGTTCCAAAATGGGCAAGTTACAGTGACCTTTCTAGTGGGTATTTTACTTGACAGAGTTTAATCTTTTTTTTGTCCTCTATTCCAAGTAGTACTTTCACAATTGCTCCTTCCAACTACAGGTTTCTCTAAGTCTCCAGATTTTCTTTTCTTATGTTTATTAAACAAAAATATTTTGCTTTTGTATGTTTTTCCCTGAAGATGTTATTAGATTCTGAAACTTTGATACAGGCTATGGGTTAATGATTGTATTTCCACTTTAAAATATGCTAATAAGGCAAGGTTGCATGAAATAGATTTAGACCCATTAACAACTTTCCAGGGCAAGAATGGGAAATTTCCTGTCTTGTTTTTTTTTTTTTTTTTCCCAGTTCTGGCCAAAGGTGTGTGTTGCCTATCTTGCATGTGAGCATAGAAGCTCACTAAAATGTCTGAAAGCTATCTTGGGAAAACCAGAAGCTGTTTAACTCATTAAATCTTTAATCTTGCGATCATATGGATGTCATATCCTGGACACAGAGACAGAGTGCAGAGACTGCATTACTGAGGGTTGGAGGGATGGAACTAAATCAAAAGCAGGAGGAACAGGAGAAAAGTGAGGATGCAAGACTTCTCTCTTTCAGCCCTTCAGACTATACTGTTACTCATAAAGTGTAGTGTCATTTCCAGATTTAGTGCAGCTTCTTTTCACTAAATTGAATCACTGAAGTTCATTTTGCCATAGTCTGCTGTTCCTTACTCTGGTGTCAGCATGTGTACCTGTGTCTTAGCCCCAGGTTCTTATTTCAGGTGTGATTTATGAGATTCTATAGCTATTCTAAATTATTGCATGTTCTTTCTCTGTTATTAGGTAATTTGAATGAATTGATCTTCCAATTAGGTCTTAAAGGCCACTGGCAGGGTACATTTGACGTAAGGATATTTATGTTAATGTTGAGTTTATGCAAACATAGTGAGAAATTAACTATTACTAAGATTTACTTGAGTCATTTTGTTTACCTCTTAGTACATTTTGCTGCACATGGGCTAAAGACTCATGAGAGTCGAATGAACAGACATGGAACTACACACAAAATATAAAAGAAAATATTAATTTTGCCTATTAAATGAAGAATAATATATTGTGATATTATTCGACATACAGAATTTTTAGGTCTAAGATAAAATCACTGTCTCTTAGGTTACTGCTGTACTAAGGACTACTTAATCTCTTCATGAAGTATTTCTAAAAACTCTAATTGAAATGGTACAAGATTGTGAAGACTAGGAAACACAAAGGAATCTTTTATTATGCTTAGTCATCTTCTAAATAGGTTTATAGTATTATGCTGAGCAGATTATTATAATTTATTATCAGTTATTTCTTTTCAAGTTATTTGGTCCCTTCAAGAAGAAGCAGAGGTAGAAAATCCTTCCTCAATAATGTCAGCTTTTTATCTATTTTATGGATAAGTAAAAGTTTTTGGACTCCAAGCTGATGACTAAAATTACAAAACCTATAAGAGATAATTGGAACTCAATGGAAATATTTTTCCTGTGATTATGATGTTTTATTGTACATTTTGTTTCTGAAAGGATATGATTGTTGTAAAAGGATATTGCTGTTATAAAACTGTTTCCACTGGGTTTTTTCAGGATTTTTATGCTTGCATGTTAAAGTCTGTAAATGTCAGCAAAGAAATAAGCATTTCTGATCACAAGCGTAGTAAAATAAAGACACTTCTTTCCCACATTCTCTTCAGTGGAAAATGCCTTCCTCAGTGGAATCCTTAAATGCACAGGTGTGGCTGTTATTTCTTTGACATTGGTAGGTTAACAATAATTCTGAAATGTTTGTTTCCATTGCAAAGAAATACTTTCTTCTGCATTTAGGGGAAAATACAGGATTTGCATTTAGTGCTAGATCTGTGCATAGGCTTTTGGTTGAGCAAGCTTTTTTAGTGCTTTGCTTGAAGTTGTATGTTTGTAATTTCTAATTCCATTTTCGCCACCATACTATGTAACGTTACGCAACAGTGACTACATGCAATGAAATACTTGTATAAAATCATCTTCAGGTTCCAAAGAAGATGTATCTGTCTTTTATTTCTGGTGCTATCTTAGGGCCCTATTGCTTGTCATGGGCATTGCACAATAGCAGTATTTTTACAGTAACACAGTTTTTGAGTAGCAGAGGGTTGGGAAAGAAAACAGAAGTGTTGATCATGTTGCTGTAGTGTTTTGCATTATAATTTCTGGATTCAATAGTGGTCTTGCTCTGTGACTCAAACAGGAAATTCGGCTGCAGTGATACTAGTGAGGTAGATCTGGTTCAAACTGATTCCACTTCTTATCTATCCAGAAACTGCATGCATGTCACTTAATTAATGAAAAACATATTTATACTAGCAAGTTGTGAGAGAAACGTGATAAGTCAACCAGAGCCAAAAAACCAAGGAGGGCTCAATAGCAGCAGGAGAAGAAAAGAAGTGAGGTTGGAAAGTCAAGAGTGCAGAGTCTGGCATATAGAGCGAATACATATTCTCAGAAGCAAAGTTATACTCAGAAAAGTAATCTAAATGTGGGGAAAGTGGAATTGGTAGGAAAGGACCTGGAGGTTAAGAAAAACTCAAGAGTTCAACATTTAATTCTAATTTTATTTAAGTCATTTTATGATTGATTGGAATTAAAATCCAAGGTGCTGTGTATGTTGATGAGAAGGCGATTGCAGGCTCTAGAGATATTGTCAATAACTGCTAATAGCTAATTATATCTGAGAAAGGTTGAATACTAGTAGTTGTCTTTTTTTAAGTGTCAAGGTCATGACTCCATTTTCCAATTTAAAAGAGCATTTCATCTAGGTCTAAGAATCAAGCATGAATGAAAATTGTTGTATACTTATTCATGTAAGAAGAATTCATGTAAATTGATGTTTCTGGATCATTCTTTCCAAGGCAAAATAGGTTATTCTTTTAAAGAAGGTAGCATTTTAATGATACAGAATTACTTTATAGGCCCTTTTAGTTAGGAGAGTTGAGATTAGTGAGAGGTGGAAGGTCTCGGTCTTTCAATGCTGAAGGCTTACTTTGGTTCACTCAGCTTTGAATGCACATGAATGTTGAATCCGTTGCCCAAACTGTCACTCTGGGCACCCGATAGTTGAGCAGCCAATAGCCAAAGGACCATCCGTAACATTGGTAAAGGTTTACTGGCTGCATAAATAACTATGCAAAACTCACCAGTGATGTATGAACCCTGTTAATGAGTTCTTACATCTGTCCTCAAAATGTCCTATGAGTCTGCAGAACTTGGAAACAATATAACTCAGAAGTACATGTAGCATTCCACCCTTCTAAGTGTTCCCAAGTTTGCTGTTCTGGTTGCTTTCTGTGATTTTCCCAGTTTTGTCACTTAATTCATCAGTTGCTCTATTTCTTTGAGATACTATGCTATTTCCTTTATCTCATCTGGTCTTACTTAAGAAGTCGCAAGTCTCAGTGACAGCTGTTCATTGTCTTGTTAGATTTAGTTTGGTTACTTCTACTAACTGCCAGCTGCCTGAGCTACAAGAGGCCAGGTAGCAAAGTCAGCTTTTGCTTCAGACTAACTTATCTGTGATTAATTGTCTCAGTGACAGTTGTTTACCAGGGTAGAACCTGCCACCTAACTTACTCCAGTTGCCATATTCATATACAGCTCGTTTCTTGGTTTTGTTCCACTTCTTCTTTTGACAGCGCTGTATCTTTAATGTGCATGATTATTCTTATTTTGGCTATATTAAGACACAATTGAACACACAAATGGAAGTATAAAAGTAGACTACAAATGAAGAAATTACAATGGATAGCTAAGATCAAAACTTCCCTTTTTATTTCTTTGTTTGGCATTTGGGTTGAATGTATCTCAGGTCTTTGTTTTGTAATCTTTCTACATGCTGTTCTATTTCAACAAGGTAAAACTGTTAAGATTTGTAATACAAAATCTGGATTAAACTCTGGATTAGTAAGTTTAAAGGCATTTTTCTATTTCCATGTTGCCCAGCTAAAATAAAGTTTGTTTATTAAAACTGAGTGAGTCTCAACTTCTTATATTCTGTAAGAGTTTGAATTGATGGAGGTTTTTTAATCCAAACAAAGATGACTGTGTTGTGAGTTTTGACTCCACTGAGAAAGAGTTTAACCTTTTAAGTAATCTGATTGAAACCAAAGCTCCCTGATGTTTATCTTAATTAGTTAATACATGTTAAATGACACGTTGTCTGGCGTATGTCAGCTAATACGTCAGGTTGGGATTCTTTAAAAATCATCAGCTCTCCTAATGTCAAAAGGGCCAACATTTTCTTTCAATTCCTTGACTTTCATTGTCTTATCTCGTGATACTGTGATTTCCAAGGGCCATTTGAGACTGCCTGTAATTTTACCTTCAATATTATGATGAAAGAAAAGAAGATCTTCTTAATGCCTCAGTATCTCATGAAGAGTTAAAATAAAACCTAACTTCAAATCTTTTTCCCTTTACAAAATATGATAAAATTCAACTCTTAGAGACATAGTGATGGAGGTAAAGAAGGTCAGATCCAGTTCCATCAGCACCACAGCTGTTAATGGACTGAGCAATATTTTTACATATATTATACATCTATCATTTGCCACAGCTTTTTCTGTTTTCTTGTATTTAATAACCCTAAGCAGGGTCCATGCTTGATAAGCAGGATTTTCAAGAAAAGTGTGATATTCTTCTTAGAGAAATTAGTCTGATTTTCCTTACATAAATATAAATAAGTATTGAGTCTTTTCTAGGACATTGTTTTGGTGCTTCAAACAATTTTAAAGGAAGCTGAGGGTGGCTCAGCTCCTTTTAACATTTTGTTCACTTCACTGCTGAAACTGTATGCTTCTAATGTATTTGTGTGTGTTACATGACTAAAATTAGATGGGTTTAATTAGGGTCTTGTTTTTGTATTTCCAGTGAACAGTGTGGTATGTTTGTCAGACACAAAGGATTTTTAGGGGAAAATAAGAATATTGTAAAAATAAATTAGGCTGCTAGTAAGTGATATCATAAGTACTAATTCAGTTTTTCTGATTATGATATGCATGTGTGTTTGCATGCATAATCTGTTCACTGAATGTGTGTTGAACACTGCACAGCTCACTCACTAATCAGATTACCAGTTCAATCGTATTACAGTACTTTATACTCTGAGGGTATTCCCTTAATCCCACTCCTTTAGCTTGCAGAAAAATGGCAAATAGCAGTAATGAACGTTAGGCTTAAGGAATAGTCCCTTGCTCTCCACCCCCACTTCTGCAGCTATAAAATTAAAAATACTTTGCTTCAGTGTACAGGAGGAAGAAACTGAATTCAAACACTGGCACTTAAAATTCACATCTTGCTGCCCTCATAACTGTTCAGTCCCATTTTGCCAAATAACCATTTTGGCACATAGGAAGGTTACATTCATAGAATTGTAGAATCATCAAAAAAGACAAGAATGTAAACAATTATCATGGTGAGGGTCTGGTAATCACAAGCCAGAAAGAATAAGAAAAACAAAACTTCTGATGAGCAAGTAGTAGAGTTGTCTGCTATCACTAATGGTAATGATCCATCTTGACTACTCAGATATATTTTGATGAAAGGAATTCAGCAAAATAAAACCACCAGATTCCAAATTAGCAGGCTTCAACTCTGAAAGCAGAAAGAAGCTAGGTGAAATGGCAAAAGTTGAGTAGAAGATAATTATAAAAAACTCAGACCAATCCAGCATACTGGAAGGAATCAAAAAGAGAGAAACCTCTGATTAATTCACAGAACTTAATGGCAGTATATAGACAGACACTGTGTATATAGTGGCATATAAAATGAACCAGTAAGAATTCTGTAGCCTCAAAACATGTGGTGTCATGCATTCCGTATCCACATGGTTAAATTCTCTGTCCTCCAAAACAGTATGGCCTTGTCCCCTGGTGCCTCTGGGGAACAGTAAATAGTTCATGTTTCTTCCCAAACACTCCTGTGCATCCCCTGGGAAAGCACCGAGTTGAACAGGCTAAAACTGGACCAGGAGTGTGCTACTGTTAAATAGGATGAACAGATGAATGCTTGAGTTTGAACTTGGGCCATGACCTTGTTTTATTTACCTTAGTAAATGTAGCCAGCAAGTCCTATTCACATTTTAGTGTACAATTTGTTCATTTTCATTAGGGAGATGCTTTCATTCCTTGCCTGTCCTATCCCTCAAGGGACCAGCACTGGGTCTTGGTTTTCTTAAAAATCAAGGTTATCAGATTTCCCAAGCACAAGACATGACATGAGATGTGACCAAAGGGGTAAAATCTTTAAAATGTAAAAGGTCTATCTGGTGCAATATAAGCAGTAAGAGACAGAAGAGAATTTTACTTCTCTAACAAGTGAAAAGGCCAAAGAGGCGAATTATCTCTCATTAAAGAAGTCAGTGTCAGTGAGCTGCTGAATGCTATTAATACCAAATTGAAGACCTAATGGTACTGTTTAACTGTGAAGGAAAAAAACAAATCATTAACTAACTACTTGACTATAAACATCACAATGGCAACAGAGAGATAAGTAACTTAACAGCATTGTCATGAACAAATGAATCAAAGCAGTTTGATTTCTTTCTTTAGGAGGTCTTAGAGGAACAGTAACTATGAGATATCTTAATTTTAAGAAAGCCTATAGAGAACAGACTGTATCCTGTATCCTTTTGTACTGTATTGCATGCCATTTTCATACAGCACAGAAACATGATCAGGATTAATTTATGTTAGGGTAAAACCAAAACTAGTTGAAAAATCAGACTAGAGGCAGCTATCAGTGGTTCAGCCTCAGAAGTTTGTAACAACTGGAGTTTTGTCTGCATCTGCCCTGTATTCAGTACCATACAGAATTTTGTTTAACATTCTTAAACATTGACTTGGAAGTAAAGAAATGAAAGAAAACTGTTCTGTTGGAGTTGCAATGGTAGATACGCCAAAATAGATTTTAAAAGTTAAAATTATGTTATAGGGGGGAAAAAAAGAGACAGCATAAGAAGGATAGAAGAAACTTATGAATTTAGGTAGAACAAAATGGCCACACACTAATAAGATGGGCAACAACTAAATACTGATTCTGCAAAAATGAAAGGAGCCACAGACTCATAGCAGATTGCAAGCTGAGCAAGAGTTAAGTCTGTTGAATACTGTTTGGTGTTTATTACTTCAAGTTTCTGATTATGAAATTTATTTACACATTGAAACCATAGGTTGTTTGCGAAGAAAGACTTTGTTTTGCCATATGTCTCAGTTATTCTTTGCAGATAAGCATATTTTATCTGAGTTAGACATATGGCTGCTTCCTCATTTGCTAGAAAAAACTACCATTTGTGAGAAGAGCATGTACTATGTCAGATATTAAGAGGAGTACAGTTCTTATGATGTGTATTATTCCTTCTACTTTTCAGCTATGTTAATGAATAAATTGAAGTACTTAATTCAAGTGTTTTGCTTCAAGAATAGATAGAATATTCTCAGAGAACCTATTAGAAAGAAGCAAGGGTTTGCCAGAAATCCAGAGAATTACAAGGGAAAAACTTGAAATCTTTGATCTTGAGAAGACAGGAGGATGAAAGTGAAGAGATATAGTAACAATTCTCACATATTTAAAAACTGTTGCAAAAAGAAGCAGGTTAATCTGTTCCTTATCTGTGATGCACAAAGCAAATAGTAGTAGTTCCAGTTCACAGAACAGGTGATTTCTTTTATACCAATACATTTTTAAACCATCTGGATTTTGCTGAATTACTCAGTTAAAACTGCTGATTTTACCACAGTGGATATTTCTTGAGATTTCTGTGATCCTTACCTTCTTTGTTCTTCTGCATTTGAATAATTTCTCTTTAGCATCTATACCACTGTATTTTAATATGAAATTATGTTTCTTTCATCCATGATTGCAACCTCTGTCACATAGGTTTCCATCACAGTGAGCTTCAGGGCACGAGAATCTTCTAGCACAAGCTGCTTCCTTTCTGTCTCTTCAGAAAGTGTATTTATGTTTGCTGGTGCATTCCAAACGAATGTGTTCATGTTTCACTGTTCTTCATGTGTAAAATTCTTGTTTCCTATGAATTTTTCTTTAACTTACTGTTCAGATTATTTCCTTTAAATGTAAATAACTGATGATTGCATTCTTTCCATGGAAAGATTCCATGGTTTCTTCATGAGCTGGGTTGAACCTTCAGGCCTCTCCGGTAACAAACTCTCTCTGGTCTCTCCAGTATCCATCCCAGACCTTCTAGTACTTCACTCCCAAAACTTTTATCATAATACTGAACTGTGCGTAAAAATTCCTTTAAGTTATGTGAAATGTCTTGACTAGAAGCAGAAAATTAAGGAAATTTGCATTAAAGTAAAATGCTGCAAAAAGTCCAATTGTCCACAAAAAGGTTGGCAGTTTCTTAAAGGAACAGCGTGAAGGGCATCCACACAAATTACTCCAGAGCATGAGTGGCAGTTCAATAAAAGACCAATTTGGCTAAATCATGAGTTCTTCAATGACATTAATCTGAAAAGTGACCTGAGAGATATGCATAAAAGGTGGAAAATAGGTCAAAAGCTAAATAGAAGATTAATAGCATATGCATGGAGATGTCAAATCCAAGGTATCAAGGTGCAGAATGATACACAACTAGTTTTTCTCTGCTTCATTCTCTGAAAAGCCAGTATTATTTCAC